>NC_136428.1:122122098-122857931 GCF_052849685.1 Lactuca virosa | reverse complement strand
TTTTCTACGAATCATGGTACCCGAACCATTTAATTTCTCCTCATCCTGCTACTTAGAACCTCCGAAATTCTCCGTGTTTCGAGTATGGGTCCTCTGCATTCAGTAGTACGGGCCCATACTACCTGCCACATCTACCCATACTTTCCATACAGAGTGTCCCAGATTTTCAAAGTAACTGCTCAACCTTCTCGATCACCATTCCCATTACACCTACTCATTCTCTAGCGAATACTCACCTCTAAACAACGTACTCATCGGACTAGGATTACTCTCTAGGTTCTAACACTTCTCTGCCATCAGCTGGTGAAGAACTCCTCGTGATGCCAGCCATCTACCTCCTGAATATCATTATATTCACTTAGTAGCTGACTCCCATCATACAAGAGTTCCACAAAGCACAAAGCAAGCAGCATTCGGGCATCGGATAACCAACACATGAAACCACTCTAGCATACCACTCCACTTGCTCTTCTCATAACACCAAAGGCATCACCGAACTCATGCAATCTTACCTCTCGTGGATCTCTAGCTACTCTCTCAGTAGATTCCTCAAAGGCTCGTCTAGGTATCTCTCCTAGATTACTCCTCTACTCAATACTCCCTCTAAAAGATTCCTGGTAGGTACTTCTACTCAGCACATACAGAGCAAATAGCAAATAATATCAATTAATAGCATCCCCTAGGCTAAGGCATTATGAATCATGCAACTCTAGCCGTAATTTCTGAAATACCTAGCCCATCATCTAGCATGCAACTCTAATATCTCATAAACATCTCATAATACAAATAAATAATGGTATTTTGGGAAATCACCTTTCGGGCTCTGGCTGATTGTACACACTGCTCCATCTCGTTAAAACTATTACTCATTTTAAAAAAAAATCATTTATTTTTTAGAAAATTTCTCAAATCCTCAGTTTGAGTTCAGGGATACCCGAGAGCACATCAGAATCCCTTAAACACGGGCTATGATACTAACCTGTAACACCGTAAATTTTCATACAATTTTTTCATTTTAAATTCACATAAAACACATCAACATATATCACAAATCCCCAAAATGTCAAATTATTAAAACACATGTTCTTAATTGTTTGAATAAAATCCAGGATCCTTAGAAACATAACCCCATCTCGTGTGTACAATCAAGCCGGCGCCTTACCGTGATCTTTGAGAAGTACCTAAAACACATAACACATAACACATAACACGGTAAGCACGAAGCTTAGTGAGATCCCCAAAATACCACACACGTCCCATTAGCCTCTCATGGCTATACTCAAATAAGACCCTCCAGTCAATATGTCTCAGTGGAACCCTCCGGTCCTATCCCAACAATGCACAAGATAATATACGACATAATTCACAAAGACAGTATGCACAAGATAGTAAAGGACACAAATCACAAAACAGAATGCATGATATCACATACCTCAGTATAAGCACGTACGATCAATATTTACACAGATTACTATAACATCATAAGTTGCAAAGACAGTATGCACGATAATACATATCACATTATAAACAAACAAGACCCTCCGGTCCATAATGTACTAAGCCCTCCGGTCTACAATGTACAGTGACCCTCCGTTCAATAATATACTAAGACCCTCCGGTCAATAGTGTAAATAAGACCCTCCGGTCATCAACAAGAATAAGACCCTCCGGTCACACACAAATTACAACACAGGTAAGTATAGTGAGAAGACTCACCTCGGATGGCGAACATATCCTATAAATGCTGCTGCTACACTCCGGCTTCTATCACTAATCCAAACCCACAAATAACCCCATTAGGATCTAAGACCAACCTTCACATTATTAGGTCTAAACATGGTCCACCAACTCATCCCATAAATAACCCAAGCCCATTGGGCTCACCAAAGCCCAATACCAAATGGGTCCTCAAAGGTCCACTAAAGGCCCAACTATGGCCTAATTTTCCAAATCGGGCCCAAACCCTCATATGGGCCTTACCCTAAAGCCCATATAAATATTATAGCCCACATGATTGCTCTTGGATGGCCCATCAATAGCCCAAACACCAAAGCCCAATAGAAAGGCCCAACTCAAGGCCAAAGCAAAATTAGGGTTTTCACATAAAATGACGATTAGGGTTAAGTGTTCTCACTTAACCCATTAAGGACTTAACCTTTTAAGCCCATCACTCCACTAGGCCATTCATACAATGAAGTCGGACATGATTCATAGTATCAATCTAACAGTCCAACCACGGGTCCCGGCAGAATCCAAACTAACAAAACCAAAAATTAGGGTTTTCTAAACCCTAATTATGGTTTCTAACCCACAACCACTACCACCTCGTTGGCCTTCCCTGGATGGTAAAAGATCTCACAATCATAATCTTTCAGCACATCCAACCACCTCCTCTGCCGCATGTTGAGGTTCTGCTGATCCATCAAATACTTCAAAATCTTGTGATCAATATAAATAGTGCACCGTACCCCATACAGATAGTGCCTCCAAATCTTGAGGGAAAACACCACCGCCCCCAATTCCAGGTCGTGAGTGGGGTAATTCGCCTCATGAGGCTTCAACTGCCTCGAGGCGTAAGCTATCACATGCCCCCTCTGCATCAGTACCACGCCTAACCCTGAGATCGACACATCACAGTATACCACTAAATCATCTAACCCCTCAGGTAGTACTAGAATCGGAGCCTCGTATAACCTCCGTCTCAGGGTCTCAAAAGCCAACTCCTGATCCGCGCCCCATCGAAATGTCACATTCTTCTTGGCCAAGCAGGTCAATGGCACATCAATCTTGGAGAAATCCTGGATAAATCTCTGCTAATAGTCCACTAAACCCAAGAAGCTACGGATCTCGGATGCATTCTTTGGTACTTCCCACTGCATCACTGCCTCAACCTTGGTTGGATCAACTAAAATGCCTTCTTGGTTGATGATATGCCCCAAAAACTATACCTCTCGCAGCCATAAATCACACTTGGAGAACTTGGAATACAGCCTCTCCGCTCTCAAGTCTCCAATACCTCCCTTAGATGCTGCCCATGCTGCTCCTTGGTATTAGAATAGACCAGGATATCATCAATAAAAAGTATCACCGACCGGTCCAGCATCAGCCTACACACCCTGTTCATGAGACCCATGAACGCTGCTGGGGCATTGGTCAGCTCAAATGGCATCACCACAAACTCATAGTGCCCATACCAAGTCCTGAAAGTTGTCTACGGTATATCCTCATCTCGAATCCTCATCTGATGGTATCCGGACCGAAGATCAATCTTGGAAAACCAAGACGCGCCCTGTAGCTGATTGAACAAATCATCGACCCTCGGTAACGGATAACGGTTCTTCACCATTAGTTTGTTCAGTTCTCGATAGTCAACGTAGATTCTGTGTGATCCATCCTTCTTTTTCACGAACAGGATTAGGGCTCCCTATGGGGAACTGTTCGGTTGGATAAACCCTCGGTCTAGCAGCTCCTGAAGCTGCATAGATAGCTCCTGCATCTCGG
Organism: Lactuca virosa; assembly: GCF_052849685.1. Taxonomy (NCBI): domain Eukaryota; kingdom Viridiplantae; phylum Streptophyta; class Magnoliopsida; order Asterales; family Asteraceae; genus Lactuca; species Lactuca virosa. Next base: position 122,854,430 of record NC_136428.1, on the reverse strand, counting down.
GCGGTGCTAGTCGGTATGGTGCCTTTGCTATTGGTGTGGCACCCGACACTAAATCAACGTGCAACTCCACCTGCCTCTCTGGAGGAACTCCTGGTAACTCTTCGGAAAAAACATCCCGCAATTCCTGTACAACCGGCACATTGCACACATCTGTCGTGGTCTCAACCCTCGTATCCGAGATATAAGCCAAAAATCCCATACATCCCTACTACAGAAATCTCCTAACCCTCGCAGCCGAACAGAGGGTTGGCCCTTGCGAGGCCCTCTCACCATGTATAACTAGTTCTCCCCACTTGGGTTCAAACCCTCACTAACTGGCGCTCGCAATCGATCATGGCCCCATTGGCCCCCAACTAATCCATCCCGACAATCACCATCAGTCCTTGCAACGGTATCGGGACTAGATCCACACGAAACCTCTCCCCAAGCACATTCAAGACACAATCCCGATACACCCTTGCAGCACTCATGGTGCGGTCATCCGCAATATCCACCTCGAGCGGGGAATCCAAAGTTCTCGGCGCATCCCGAAACTTCTTGCTAAGCGCAAGAGACACAAACGATCGTGTAGCTCCCGAATCGAACAAAACATGAGCTGACATACCATTGACCAAAAAGGTCCCTACACATAAGCAGTGCAAATAAATATAGAATGGAGAAGAATAAATACATACCAGCCCCGACGTCTGGCTCTGCCTGAGCCTCCTCGGTAGTCAAGTGAAAGGATTGGCTCTTTACCGCTGGAGCATCTGGCTTAGCAGAGCGGCCATCTGTGATCCTCAGTGTAGTGGGCGCTGGAACAGCCACTGCTCCACCCCCTCCCTGCAACCTCGGAAAATCGGCCCGCTTATGGACGGCCTGGTTGCAGTGAAAACAAATCAAACCCTTCTTGGGGCAATCCTTGATCATGTGGCCCGACTGGCCACATGCATAGCATCCCGAGCCTGCCGCCCGACAAGCCCCACTGTGCGTTTTACCGTACTTGGCACACCGACCATGACCCTGCTGGCCCCTGCTGTAAGGATTTGAAGTCTTAGGCTTTTTAGCCTGACCCACTGCTGTCTGTGCCTACTGAGGCTTCCGCTTGGTGTGGAAGTCCAACTCCATCTCCCGCTCACGGGCCTTGTCCACCATCTTGTTCAGGGTTTTGCACCCTGTAAAGCTCACAAACTCGCAGATATCATCCCTCAGCATGGGATGATATCTCGTTCGCCTCATATCCTCATCTGTAGCGTACTGTGGGATCAACAAATCTCGTTCCCGAAACTTGGCGGTGATCTCCGCCACAGTCTCGGTGGCCTGCTGAAGGTCATGAAACTCCCCCACTAGCCGTTGCACCTCAATAGGTGGTGCAAACTCAGCATCGAATCGTTGAACAAACTCGGCCCATGTCATCTCAGCCACACTGGCTGCTCCCACCTGGCTGGTCACCTCTCCCCACCAATCTTGGGCTCTGTCTCTCAGCATACTTGAAGCAAAACCCATATTTTCCACATCATGGCAAGAACTCGTGCACTGGGCGTTCTCAATATCCGCCACCCAGCGTGGGCTAACAATGGGGTCCTTGACCCCGAAAAACTCTGGCGCGCCGCATGCCTTGAACTCCCGAAATGAAGGAGTCCGGGCCCCGACCTGGCCTGCAGCAATCTCGGCTCTGAATGACTTGAGACTCTCCTCCATAATCTCCATCATACCCTCCTTGACTATCCCAAAGATCACTGGGGTAGCGTCAAGGATACCCTTCATCACTTTGGCTGCAATGAGCTCGCGCAGCCTCTCATCAATGGGCTCAGTACCACTGCCCGACCCGGATCCAAATCCCGATCCTGACCCCCTCCTCCAAATCGTGTCACCACCATGCTGAACTGAATTGTCATGAATCATAATAATCGGGATACATAATTGGAGGATTCTCTCACACCGGTCCTCCTCAGAGCTTACAGATCTAACATTGGTTCGGGTACAGGTCCTGTGCTTTCAGTAGTACAGGTCCAATACTACCTTCCACACCTACCTGTACCTTCCCCAAGTCTCTACCTGCTAACTCTAATTCGTTCCAAAAATATATCATATCCCACAGACTATCACATATCTCAAATCCCAGGCTATCCTAAGATTTTCTCTACTCACATCAATCAGACCAATCATAACAAGTTGCCTTTATGCATGCAAATTATACACATAAAAGGATCAAATAGACTTTCGAATAATAGATTCTACCCTAGGACAACAACCAAACAAGGAACATGAAATAAGACCTAATCAACCATTCTAAGGCTATAATCTTCTAACCGGATACAATTTTAAAAGCAAACACTTAGCAAAATCCATACGAATATCATAGCTCAAATATCAGTATAACATGGCTAATCATATTGGGGAACTACTTACTTGGCTTGGCCGATCACGCGCGTTGCACTCTCATCTTTTCCAACTTTTAGTTTGAACTTTTATTTCATTTTTTTTAAAACAATTTCACCATATCCTTAGTTAGAGTCCTGACACAACCGAGAGTGTGCCTGAATCCCTCAAACCAGGGCCCTGATACCAACTTGTAACGACCCAATTGTCAAAAGAAAATTTTCATTTTTAATTAAGCAAAACACGTTCCATCAATCATGTAATCACAAATACAATCGTTTTCAGTTTCATAACAACAACAATTTTTATTTTAAAGCATCAGAGTGTCCCTAACGACTGAGAGAGAGTGCATGCCGTACCATCAAGCCTTGCCTTTTCCCTTAGGCTCAGATGTACCTGAAAAAAAATCCATAAACTGTAAGCTAACGCTTACTGAGTTCCCCAGAGCATACCCCACACACAATCCACATAATACATATCATATTTGATGAGTTTTATACAAACAAATAATCCTATGTGTGCATGCAACCCTAATTTGAGGATCTATGTTTTCACTATTAGACATACAAGCGTTGAACACAAAAACTAGAAACCCTAGGAGGCACATGTAATTTTCGAAATTAACATATAATTAGGGTTAGGATACATACCTTTATTGTTATATTGTAATAACAATCAAATCCTTGAAGATCTTGAACTTTGGTAACAAGCGCCACAAGTGTCGCGCCTCTAATGGCTCACAAACAAACCTAGCAACCAAGGATTACTATGGAGAGAGAAGGGAAGTGGAAAATTTGGCCCTAGCCTCTCTTAGAGTGCCCTTAGACGAAATCCAACCCTATAAGGTTTTATATAGGTGATAAGGAAGGTTTAGGATAAGGCAGGTGTATCTTAGATAACCCTAATCCCTTAACTTCCTCCCTAAGGCTTCCAAGGCACCCTTAGAGCCCAAGGAAACCCTAGGACACTCTAGATTTCGTTCCATCCCTCTTAGGGAGGTTCTAGAATGCTCAATGCTCAACTTTTGAACATTGTCACCTTTAGTCCCTGCAGTTTCAATTAATTCCTTTAATCCCAAAATTAATTCCAAATTAATTTTTGAATAAATATTAATTAAGCAATATGATTTCTAATTAATATATTATATCCATAATACATTAATAAATTAATTTATTAACCAAGTAATAAATTAATAAATCATTCTTCTCTCTCCAACAATAATCCTATTCAATTCCAAGGTTTGAAGGCAACCCAAAAGGACATTGCTACTATCAATTCAAGTACATACCAATTATAGTTATGGGCTTAGACACCTAGTCCAACAGTCTCCCACTCGGATAAGTCTAATAACTATAGTTGTAAGTATAAGTTCAAAATTGACTAGAAAATTTTAGCTACCAAAAGCCGATGTCGAACTCTGATCTTATCAGTGACATGTCCTTAAGATAAGGGATCATATATTCCTCCATTCTAGATATCGTATAGACTGAGACATGGATTTTAATCATTCTCTTTGTCTATGTGTTGTTTCCTGATTTCCGATTTATGACGACTGACAACAGACTACAACTGAACATATCAACTTAGTCCCGACTTGGTCAAGCGCTTAGGGTGTCATCACTAAATCATCGAGGGGCCCACATATATCGCTTTTATCCACTTTGGGTAAAAGGAATGGATAAACTTCGACTCCAATGCTCGCTTGTATCTACTCATCAAATCACACACAACAATATGTTTTACAACACCAAGTTACTGGTGCGTTTACATATTATCAATGTACAACCGACTTGCAGAATACAACTCACACATCTCAGTGTCAAGAATATAAGATATTATCGTCTCAACAATCACTCGTGATAAAATCCATGAAGCGATCCAAGTGAGCATGGGTTTAATCCAATACTCTAATCTTATAGCAGCACTCATGAACTCTGCAGCAAACTTGTGCTATGTCTAAACACTTTAGACAATCTACAGATGGATTCATGACAGTCTTCATTCATACCTACTTCCAAAGTATGAGCGGCTGTGGAGGATTTGAATAATCTTATTATTCGGGAAGTCAAAACAGGCAAAGTGAAACACAAGAATAATACTAATCCTATATGGCCCCAAACCTTTGAGTATAAATAAAACATTTTTTTATTTAATCACCATTGATTACTCATTATGTGTTATTTCGGGTAATCAACTTCTTACTTGAATTATAACAGCAGTTGTCCCATGCACCAAGCATGAACACTATGTTTACCTATGGTCCTTACTTCGTGAAATTGATCAAATGAACACATTTCCAATGATGCTCATTTCACAATTCCTAATCCTAATTATTAGTGTAAGAATACAAAATTCTCGCCACTACTAGAATATGTTAGATTCTAATATTTTATGCAACAGTCCTTTCGTAATGTCACGGCACAAAAGTCACTAAGACTCGGCCAATGAAATTACAAAGTGCTCTATTAGAGATTGTTACACGACAATCCTATAGATGTGAAGTCTCACATTCAAAGTACATTCCTTTGAACATCCTTCTTGCATAAAAGTTTCTAATCTAGACATAAGTTTTTAACGTTCAACTCCCAATATGGAAACATTTCCATATTTACCATATGACAACTCATTCTAAATAGAATATTGTCTATTCATAATAATGTTAATATGGTCCATCGATTAGTATACTTCCAACTGCTCACAAGCGACCAATCCTTGGCGAACCTTAGATTGTCCTTGACAGTTGTTTAATTATTTTAGTCAAATCCGGTTCTACTTTTTCCCTCTTAATGCCCTAGACATTTGGAAAATTTTAGAACAGTCAAATATTACAGCATATGCAATCAATCCTATACGAGAAGCGTATGGGACACGATTCATAATGTCTTACATAAAAGCATGATACTTTATCAACCATTTTCCATAATATTTCTATTTGCCGCGTTATCACAATTCGAACTATGAAGAGGGATGTCGTAATCATAATCGAATTTTGGGAATGCAGTTAATATATCCTTGACTAAATTTGATTAAAATTTCTCGATCTAAGCTTTTAGATTTGAAACGAAGTATAACATTCTCTCCCTTAATTATAGCAAAATAACTTTTCAACCCCTGCAGCTTTGCAAAGTGAAACTTTTGTTTTCTATAATTAATATTTCCAACCCGCAACACTTAAAATAATAATCATGCTCATGATGATTATATCCATTCCAGCATAACATTTATGCTCCCACTAGCTTTGACACGTATTCAGAAATCAGTTAAACTTCTAGAAAACAATACTTATTGACTTCTAAAGATCATCTTTTCTAATACGATATGCTTCGATAAGCCTTTATCTAACCTTCTCAAACTCATACACCTTTCCTTAGATAGATCACATGTGTGTCTAAACTAATTCAGAACTTATATTACTAAGTCCCAAATGTTCAGACTAATCACCAAATCTCACAATTCGAACTATGAAGAGGGATTTCGTAATCATAATCGAATTTGAGAATGCAATTTACATAATCGCTATCTTCTTAAAATCTCTCTTAGTGAAAGCGTTTCCTCACAATCATTTTCATGAAGGAGAGAAACCTTATGACACTTAGAGTGGAAGGCTGTGTCCTATCCTACCCGTTCGGCTAACGACCCTCCACTAGTCAAGAGTGTGGTGGGTAAGAGTGGATACCCATTCAATCGCTATTTTATAGGCAATTTCCTTAAACACCCCTTATAGACCAGCTTCGTGAATGAGGCCTACTAACGGTAAAACTGACTCTTTACTTATACATATATAATATATTAGACTTTTAATTTTATATAGTATAAGGGTGTATTTTAAACTTTTAAAATACTAGGGTTTTTTAATTTTTTTTTAAATTTTCAAAAAATTAAAATCATTTAATTTAAAATCTTAAAATTTAAAAAACCTTTGATTTACTAATTATTAAAAAATTAAACGATTAATTAAATTATTAAATAAAATAAGGATTACCAATTTAAATTAAACATATTAACTTAATTTAATCCTTTATCCATGGATTTCGAAATTTAGGTAGGGATATCTTTAATTATCCAATTAAACAATTTACAAGATAATTACCAAAAATAACAACCTACTAACTTATTCCTTAGATTTCGAAATCTTCTACTTGGAGTGGAAGGTAAGGCTTTCAACCTTGCCTAAAAATCAAAAACCCTAGGGTTAGGAAACCCTAGAATTCGACTCCAAGGTGGCCAAAGGAAAGGGTTTGAAAACCCTTACGGATTTTCGAAAAACAGGGTTCTTAAACCCTAATTTGCGAAAATTTAAAGGCCTTAGGGTTTAATAGCTATAAACCCTAATTTTGTCTACTTCAATCAATTGTACCAAATCTAATTGAAAACAAAAACCATACGCTCTGATACCACTGATGGGTTTTATACAAACAAATAATCCTATGTGTGCATGCAACCCTAATTTGAGAATCTATGTTTTCACTATTAGACATACAAGCGTTGAACAAAAAAACTAGAAACCCTAGGAGGCACATGTAATTTTCGAAATTAACATATAATTAGGGTTAGGATACATACCTTTATTGTTATATTGTAATAACAATCAAATCCTTGAAGATCTTGAACTTTGGTAGCAAGCGCCACAAGTGTCGCGCCTCTAATGGCTCACAAACAAACCTAGCAACCAAGGATTACTATGGAGAGAGGAGGGGAGTGGAAAATTCGGCCCTAGCCTCTCTTAGAGTGCCCTTAGACGAAATCCAACCCTATAAGGTTTTATATAGGTGATAAGGAAGGTTTAGGATAAGACAGGTGTATCTTAGATAATCCTAATCCCTTAACTTCCTCCCTAAGGCTTCCAAGGCACCCTTAGAGCCCAAGGAAAACCTAGGACACTCTAGATTTCGTTCCATCCCTCTTAGGGAGGTTCTAGAATGCTCAATGCTCAACTTTTGAACATTGTCACCTTTAGTCCCTGCAGTTTCAATTAATTCCTTTAATCCCAAAATTATTTCCAAATTAATTTTTGATTAAATATTAATTAAAAAATATGATTTCTAATTAATATATTATATCCATAATACATTAATAAATTAATTTATTAACCAAGTAATAAATTAATAAATCATTCTTCTCTCTCCAACAATAATCCTATTCAATTGCCAGGTTTGAAGGCAACCCAAAAGGACATTGCTACTATCAATTCAAGTACATACCAATTATAGTTATGGGCTTAGACACCTAATCCAACAATATTAGCTATAGAAGGTACATATATATCACATAAGCCATACATACAACAAATAGGGATGCCATGGGCTCATACCCAGGGTCTTACTCTAGGATGACATGGGCTCCCCACATGGTATTACACCTAAGTGCCATGGGCTCTCCCATGGTCTTTGATAGGAAAGTCATGGGCTCTCCACATGGTCTTACATCCAAGTGTGATGGGCTCTCCCATGGTCTTCCATACAACATACCACATATACCACTAGCATACTTCATAGCTCATACCAACTAACATGCTACATAATACAATTTTAGCTAGGATACTACATATCATAAAATGGGTCGGCCTTGGTGCCTTAGACCCGTTGGTATGGTGAGGAGACTCACCTCTCGAATGCTGAGCTGAATAGCTAAGATCAGATGTATCCTACGCACTGCTCCTCCTCAACTGCCTATAACCAACATGTGATTAACTTCTCATAATCCCATAATTACCCTCAAAGTCAACCCTAGTCAACCCTGGTCAAATTCAAGGTCAATAGTTCATGTTGACCACAACTCGTCGAGTGCATCCTAGCAACTCGTCGAGTTCCTCCTGATTTCATTCCACTGAATCCCGCATCAACTCGCCGAGTCACCCTAGTGACTCATCGAGTTCATCAAATGTACAGAAAGCTAAGTCCGTTCAGACCAAAACCCTAATCCTTCACTGCACTCATCCAGAAACTCAGAAACGGGAAAACCCTACCCCGACTCGTCGAGTCAGCTAAGGGACTCGACGAGTTCCTTCAGTCCTTTCCAAGTTCAGCCCTTTTCAGTGGGTCTAAGGTCCCAAACTCCAGATCCAACCTCTCCTTGTGTAGATACCACGTAAAGTTGCAAACTTTACGTTCATGCATGGCCCTTCAAGGATATAACATCAAAACTAAGATTCTTACAAGGTTTTTGTGCATGAAAAGGGGCTAAGCTGCATAAAGTGAGCAACTTTATGTCATTGGGGACCTAGAGAGGTCAAGATCTACAACCATATCCTTGTGATAAGTACAGATCCAAGTTTGACTCCATTTTGCACCAAAAATGGCCATTTACTTCCAAGAAAAGGGATCTAATCAACTAAAGATCTAGGTGACAACTTTATACCTCATGATGATGGTCAATACAGAGTAGATGTCGAATCTACTGCTCCTCTCCTTGCTCCTTCCTCTTCAAGCTCTAGAATCCTTCACAAATACCACAAAATCACTCACAAAAGCTCTTACTCTCACTCAAGAAAGTGCAAGGTCGAATTAGGGTTTTCTCTGGCTAATAGAATGATAAGGGAGGCCACAAGAGGCGGATTATGTTCTTTAAATAGGTTGCAAACTCTAAAAATTAGGGTTTCTCTTTACAACTCCTACTCGTCGAGTCGGGGCCTTCCGACTTGTCAAGTAGAACCCAAACCCCGCGTCCTCATAACAGTCTCTACTCGACGAGTTGGAACACCCCAACTCGCCGAGTCCATGCAGAAAACCCTAAAAATATATAAATTAATCAATACTTAAAACAAGTGTTACACATTTTATCCCCTAACCCAACTTGGTTCAAAACCCAGGCCCAAACTCACACTCTGAAGGCCCAAAAGCCAAATAATCAGCCAAGGCCGAACATATGGCCCAATTTTCTAAATTGGGCCCAAACCCCTACATGGTCTTACCTTAAGGCCCAACCATTTATTCTAGTCCAAACATTTAGTATTTTGATGGTCCAATATCTCATAATCATCAAGGCCCAATTATGTCCTAACTATGGCCCAATTTTCTAAATTGGGCCCAAGCCTTCTCAATGGGCCTTATCCTAAAGCCCAATAATTTCCTTAGTCCATAAACATGTTCCCAATTGGCCCACGAAGGCCCACAACAACTTAGTCCAAGAAATGGCCCAACAAGAACCCAAACCTAATTAGGGTTTTTCGCATAAAATGACGATTAGGGTTAAGTGTTCTTAATTAACCCAATACGAACTCAATCCGTTAAGTCCATCACTCCACTTGACCAAACATGAAATATGGTCGGGCGTAATTCAAAATTCCAAATCCAACGGTCGAAACGCAGGTCCCGATAAATCCAAAACTCACATTTCCAAAATTATGGTTTCCAACCCAATCGCGTGCCAATTAGTCCATTGGTTAAGTTTTTAGGTCAATTTGTGTTAAATAAGTTGGCCACCACCCACTACCACCTCAGGTAGTGGTGGTCAACGGCGGCTCACGGCGGCGGCCACCACCTCGTGGTAGTAGTGGTTATGATTCTCGTCCAAAACATGTCCAAGCAACTCAATTAGCAATCCTAATCACACATAAATGCACACCGCCACCCAACACGGTGGCTGGTGGTGGTGGTGGTGGGTTTTTCCTTGATTAATCCGACCAAACAATACATTTTACAACATATTATCCAAAAAAACACACACAATAACACACACACAACCACCCTTGTGGCGGCAGGCGGTGGTCGAAGTTGATAGCCACCACCTCACGGTGGTGGTAGTGGGTTTCTTTGGTTTTCCGGCCAAACCATCACACACTCTCGACATACATAACCGGAAACAACATCATACACGCCTACATATGCTAATACGAGCAAAACCACCCACCTGGTGGCGTGCAACTGTCGGAGAACATCAGTTAAGGCGAACAGTCGCATGGCGGCGACAGCGAGGATGAGAATTTTTCGAGGCGCAACGGCAGAAGACTGGAGAAGAGAGGGTGTGCGCGACCTAACCATGAAACACAGAAGCCTCCACGGTCATCAGTCTCTGATCTCCACGATTCTTCGTCTTCGCCGGCAGCAGAACGGCAACGGTGGATGTTCTGGTGCTTCTTCGTTGGCGACAAGGAAAGGCGGCTGGAGGGTTGGAGGTATAAGGTGGTGGCGGCCGATGTTATTAGAAGTAGGGTTGGGGTTATGAAGGATAAGGTGACGAATATATACCCCGTCAAAATCAAAACTTCAGCCATATTAACACTTTCAGCCCCTCCTTCTCTTTTTCTTTCAAATTAAATCCAAATTTAACCAAATAGCCCCTTCCTCTACGAATATTTTCAACTTAAGTCCATATATTATCAAACACGCCCTTAACTTCTGATACAAAATAAATCCTAGAATTACACTTTAACCCCCGAAAATCCAATTCATAACATTTGGCTCCCCGAAACCAACACCCCGCTAAATATTTTGGATTTTAGGGCTACTATAAAATAATATAGAATATAAATTTACATCTTGGGGTTCAGGGTTTATTATTTAATTACTTAATTTTAAACGGAATGTTACATTGCATTAATTGTTAATAGGGTTTTATTATGTAAATGTTTAGTGTGAGGAATTTCGGTATCATCAACTTGGGTGTGTGATTACTTTGTCTGCAAATTGAGGTAAGTTCCTCACTATACTGTGTAGGATGCTAGCTATCTTTGTGACTCTTGCATTTATGTTGTGCGGGGCCCGTTATGTGGTCGGGGCCCGTTTGTATGCTGGACGGGGCCCATTGTTATGTATGGTTATGTGATATTTTGGGAAATCACTAAGCTTTGTGCTTACGGTTTTGTGGTTTAAATTTTTTCAGGTACTTCCAGTTCCAAAAGGAATGGCCCGGCTTGAATGCACAACATCCCCTAATGACTTTTTCGCACTGTTTTTTTTTATCATTTTACTCTGATGTTTGAGATACATTTCACCATGATTGATTTTGGTACAAATATTGTATGGATTTGATGGTTTGAAAAATGAAAATTTTTATTAATATTTTCGGGATGTTTCACATCGTACAGGAACACATTCTTCAAGCAAATCAATTTCTCTAAGAGCGGGTGAGGGTAACCAAATTTAGGGTTGAATGATCAGTCAAAATCCGGTTTTAGGCACCTTTATATGTAAGGGTGGGTTTAGAATCCTAATTGGATAATTACTTTGTTACTAAGTAATTATCCCTAAAATTTGTAATTCAAATCTTACACTTTAAACCTTTTAAGTTCTACATGTTTTTGTTAATTTATTAAACACTAGTAAATTAACAAATAGATTCCTAGTATTCTTTCTTGTCGATTATTGTTTAAATCTATTATTCTGTGTAAACCAAAAAGACCATACTATTAATATTACTATCACTGAAATCTTATGATCATGGGCATTTTCTACACATACAAAAATTATAGATTCATAATTCAAACCATTATAATTAAAATCCATAGAGCTAGGTTGGAATTCTTCCCCAAACCTCTATGAATCTTAAGTTTCATAACTAACCTTTCTCACATGTTTGTACATTTAAGTCTTATAAGGTCAACAAGAGTCAAATCTCAACTTTTATTGAATTGACAGTTTTGGTCCTTTTATCATACCATTCTCAATTTCACTTTATTAAAGTTAGGAATGCAAACAAACTGAATGGACACGAATAAGGGATTGTTCGTGTTCATTCATTTAAGTTAGCCAAACAAACACGAATGGATAAACAAACGTGTTTTATTGTTCATGTTCGTTCGTTTAATAAATTGCCTTGTTCATGTTCGTTTGTTTATGTTCGTGAACATGCTAAACGAACATAAATGAACAAAGATAAACAAACACAATTGAACATATATAAACATAAACGAACATAGAATATAGTTTGTTAATAAAAAATAGTTGAACATATATGAACATAAATAAACTAAAACGAATGGACATAAATGAAGGTTCACGAACATAAATGAACGAATAAGACCATTGTCATGTTTGTTCGTTTAACTAAACGAATGAGAATTTGTGTTCATGTTCATTCAGCTATTAAATAAACTAACATAAATGAACTTTTGTAACGTTGGTGTTACATGTAATTTTCATTTTAGCTATATTTCTTAAAAGTTGGCAAAATTGGTCCCTACGTTGGGCGTATGAGTCTGGTACGTCGGGCGTAGGACTTTGCATGTGATCAAGGAAGTCTCTCACATAAGCTGGGCACACGTGTATGTACGCTGGGTGTACGCAAGCAGGGGACAAAGCCTAATTTTTAGGGTTTGGACCCTATTTAAAGACCTTATGGCCTCTAAACCTTCTTACCTCTCAGCCTCCATCTCTCTTAGCCTCCATTTCGAACCCTAACACTTGTGTGTGAAGTTTTGAAGCCTTTAGAGTAACTTTTGGAGTCCTTGGTTGTAAAGGAAGATCCTAGGAGTTGTGGTATTGCTCTCAATCTTGTTGGATCCAGAATCTCCTCATCTTGCTTCATCTTCTAGAGGTAAAAAGTGTTGGGTTTTGTATACTACAACATCATATGGTGCACATACAACCCTAAATGCTTTGGATATATGTTTTCTCTAATTATACATGCAATATTGTTTCCAAAGCATTAAGCCTACAACTAGCATACAATTGACATAAACGACATAGAAATGAGTTATTTAATTACCTCTTTGTTGTAGCTTGTAGTTTTGGCCTTTAAGAACTTAGTGCCCCAAATGTTGCACCTCAAATGGTTCACAATACACCTTGGACAAAGGATGACTTTTGAGAGAGTATTCTTGCACTAGAAATCGTCTCCATGAACTCTTAGAACATTAGTGTGGCAATTTTAGCTATGGGGTGCTATATATATATATATATATATATATATATATATATATATATATATATATATATATATATATATATATATATATATATATATGTTAGGAATCCAAGAGTCATGGGTGAACCCTAATCCATACTCTTGGGCTTATTATCTATGATCCATGATTCAAGTGGGCTAACTCTTTATGAATTCTTCCATAAACTTAGTCCATCATGTATCATAAGCCCAAAACACATATATAACTAATTTACACAATTAGTCCCCATTAATTTAATTAGTCTCTTTTGATCACTAAATTAATTCCAAATTAATTCTTGTTCAATACTAATTAAATCATATGATTTCATATTAATATATTAGAACTTATAATATCATAATAAATCATAAATAACCTCTTCTCAAAAGTCCATCCTATCATATTGTCGTGGTGATATGTAACCCAAATGGACCATGCTACTCTCGGGTCAAGTACATACCAATTATAGTTATGGGCTTAGACACCTAATCCAATAGTCTCCCACTTGGATAAGTCTAATAACTATTATTGCAAGTACAACTCCAAAATCCTGACTAGCAATCGTAGCTCTTAAAATCCAATGTTGAACTCTGACCTAGTCAATGACGCGTCCATTAGATAAGGAATCATATATTCCTCCATTATAGATATAGTATGAACTGAGACATGGATTATAATCATTCTCTCTATTCATATGTTGTTTCCTGATTTCTGATTTATGACAACCGACTAATTGTACAAATCAAATCAATCCAGGCTTGGCCAAGCACTTAGGGTTTGTCACTAAATCATCGAGGGGCCCACAAATATCACTTTTATCCCTCTAAGGGTAAAAGGAATGGATAAACTTTGACTCAAATGCTTGCTTGTACTTACTCATCAAATCACACACAAGGATATGTTTTATGACACCAAGTTACTGGTGCGTTTACATAAGTCAATGTGCAACCGAATTGCAAATTACAACTTACATGTCTTGGTTTCAAGAATATAAGATATTATCGTCTCATGATCACTCGTGATAAAATCCATGAAGTGATACAAATGAGCGTGGGTTGAATAGAATACTCAAATCTTATTACAGGAGTACTCATGAATACTGCAACAAACTTGTGCTATGTCTAACACCTTAGATAATTCTACAGACCCATTCATGACAGTCTTGCCACAATACCTACTTCCAAAGTATGATTGACTGTGGATGGTTTGAATAACCGAGTTATTCAGGAAGTCAAAACATGAAAAGTGAAACACAAGAATAATACTAATCCTATATGGCCCCAAAACTTTTGAGTGTAAATAAAACACATTTTATCTAATCGCCATATTGATTACTCGTTATTTATTGTATAATGTTTCGAATAATCAACTTAATACTTGAATTAAAACAATAGTTATCCCATGCTCCAAGCATGCACACTATGTTTGCCTATGGTCCTTTCTTTGTGAACTATATCAATTGACAACATCTCAATGATGCTCATTTCACAATTCCAAATCCTTATGATAAATGAAAGAATACCAAATTTTTTCCATTTACTGAAATCTATTAGATTCTAAACTTATATGCAATGATCCTCTTGTAATGACTATGCACAAAATTCAAAGAGACTTGGCAAAAGACATTACAAAGTATTCCAATAGAGAGAAATTCCATGGAAACGAAGTCTCACATTCAAAGTACATTCCTTCGAACATTCTTCTTACATTAAGTTTCCTAATCTTACACAGATTTAAAGAATAACTTCCACTTATGGAAACATTTCCATCTTCCCATTTTGACTATCACTCCTTAACAAGAGTTACCTCTTCTCAGAGTATGTAAACATGGTCCTTTCCAAAATTCACAATATACTTCCAACTGTCCATAAGCGACCAATCTTTGGTAAACCTCAGATTGTCCTCGACAATTGCTTAACCATTTTAGTCATATCTCTTTCTAGTCCCCTTTTCCCTCTTAATGCCCTAGGCATTTGGAAAATTAGAACGGATTAATGTTATAGCATATGTAATCAATCCTATACCCGAAGCATATGGGATACGATACATAATGTTTCACATAAAGACATGATACTTTACCAGTCTCTTGCTATAACATTTCCATATATAGAATTTCCTTATGTCAAATCTTTTCAACATAACATTCCTCTATATCCTTTGACTAAATTTGATTAAAATCTCAATCTAAGCTTTTAGATTTGAAATGAAGTATGAATTCCTCTCCCTTAATTATAGCAAAACAACTTTTCAAACCTGCATCTTTGCAAATTGAAACCTTTTGTTTTCTATAATTAACATTGCTAACTCGCAACTCTTAACATAATAATTATGCTCCCAATAGCATAATAATTATTATCTTACTTGCATAACACTCAGGCTCCCACTAGCTTTGACATGTACTCAGAAATCAGTTCGACTTCTAGAAATCAATACTTATTGACTTTCTTACTAAAGTTCAGATTTCTGATATAAGATGCTTCGATAAGACTTTATTTTTGCCTCTCAAACTCATACACATTTCCTTATATTGCTCACATGTGTGTCTAAACAATTTTAGAACTTACAGCAATAAGTCTCAAATGTTTAGACCTTTGCCATTTCTCATAATTCAAACTATGAACAGGGATGCCGTAATCATAATCCAATTTGAGAATGCAAATCTCACAACTGCTAACTATTTAAAATTTACTTAGTGAAAGCATTTCCTCACAATCATTTTCATGAATTAGAGAGAAACCTTATAACACTTAGATTTTATGGTATATGTGTTCCTATCCATGTGAATTTTTCATAACCATAATCACAAGACAAGGTTAGTGACGAATCCAAACTCATATGGACTGAACTTGTTCAATCTTAATTTCTTGCCACTTGGTAGCATTGGGCCTGCCATTGCTTCCAGGTTGTTATGCAAACAATTGGGAACTCATAGAACTCACATGCATAGTCAACTTTAACTGGAATGGGCACATAAACAAGAATATGTCAACACGATAGGTTACAAACCTCAAGTCGTGTGCTAGTGATTAACAATAGGTTCACTCTTGATTAGTTCTTGAAACTCTTCAAGATCTTTAAGACTCCCACTGTCCTATTGACATATAAGATTCTCTTGTCAAGAAACACTACTTGACAAACAAATATTCAAGAGTGGGTTTCTTATCAAGACAAACACTTCACAATTGGCCTTAGTTGGTCTTTGTTTTATCCAAAACATCACAACTTACCAATTTCAAATGTACAAGAGTAGAAAACATATTACTCTACATTTGATAAGTGTTTTAAACCTTTCTTAAGATTATGTCACTCAAGGCTCAATCTTGGAGTGTGACTCTAAGATTTGATTTTGGAAGTATGATTCACCTTTTGACTTAACCATTTCAACAATTCACGATTCCTCTTCTTAGCCATACAAATGCACTAAGATGTCCTTAGAGGATCAATTGTGATATGGTTTCATAATCACTAAGGTAATCATAAAACACGCTACTCAAGTACTCTCCCTTCTTCTCAGATTGGAGAAACTTTTATCTTTCTGCCTAATTTGTTTCATCTTATTCGTCCTGCCATACATTGAAACTTTTCCAATGGTTCAGAATTATACTTAATATTGTAAGTATAACCATATTTACTAAACTTTAGTAAACTATAACGAATACTCTTATCGTTCTTTGTGGTGGACCTGACCAGTGCACAACCAAATGTACCCGATCCCCTAGTCCTTCACTTGACTCACATATACGTGTGAACAAGGAATTAGTCATAATTTCCCAAAGATGAAGTTCTCATTCATCACACAATACAAGTTGCATAATTCCAAGTTTCTATCCAACTGAAACTTGGGTGATGAAAATCCTTATTTGGTAAATCTTGACACTACCACAAACGAAAGAATCAAATCCATTTCCAATATTGCCATAAGTGGAAACATATAAAGAACAATTTTCACAAATGCCATTATAAGGAAACTTAAAATAAAATAAATTTCAAAAAATTTCTTTATTTATAAAAATTGCGGAAAACTTATCTTTACAATGCAAATACATATGAAAATATGTTGTTATCTATTCCTAAGCAATCTATCATAACTCTTAAGCAGCAGCTCAAAATTCTGATCATCGAACCATGCGATTGAAATCCATATTTTCGCGATCAGAATCAGCTTACTCTTCCTTTAAGCTTCCTTTCTTTTCTTCGATCCAACAAAACATCAAAATGTAATTACATTACATCATATATTAAGAATATCCAAATAGGAACTTAATAGATTTAGACAGTGGACTTACCTGAAGCAGAGTCATACATTTTGACTTTACCATCCTTGTGTTCCATCAGGTAGATACGACAGCTTCGCAACCAATTTCCCTTCTCTTGGCAATAGAAACAAACAGACTCTTTTGGAATGTTACACCAAACAATCTCAAACTCAGCCTTTCCCTTTCCCTTGGAAAGTGAAATCTTTTTTGCACTTCCAATGTTGCCATTGTCAATGTCCATGGATGTTTGGGATTAGATCTTCCAATCAAATTTTCTTTACCAGTGCGCCAAATCATTGCTGATTTTGCAGCAACAAGAAAATATGCAAGATCGATAAGGGTCATGTCGTGATCTATCATATAGTAGTCTTTAACAATCTGACTATACGACTCGGGAAGTGACTGAAGAACCCAGTCAACAGCCAACTTCCTCTGGAAGACGACACCCAACATTCCCAGCCTGTCAATGTGTGACTTCATATCCAAGATATGTGCACACACGGACCTTCCATCTTGGTGTTTGATAGCCAATAGGGCTTGAGTGACCTTCAACTTTTCAAGTCTTCAAACTTGTGGGTTAGGGAGAACTATTGGAGGAGGTGGAGGAAGTGAAGTTCCACTACAACACAAAGAAGGGGTTAATCTTTCACCTTGATTGTCTTGTGGAATATCATCTTCATGAGGAAATTTTTTTTCATAAGATTCGGGAAGACCATAGTTGTCTGACTTAGACATCTATAATGGGAGAATATTCAAGTTAGTTGATTTAAGTCTTTAATATAACACCCAAACTGAATATATTAAGGTTAGGGCCCAACACAATATTTTACAATTCAGAAAAGGGATGACGTAATCCAATTGCAAAATATTTGAAGGTAGGTAAATGACGATTTACCAATTTCCACCATGAAAAACGAAATTGATTATTAAGTTTTAAATGAATTGAAATTCCTAGATCTTTAGAGATTCATTGAACTTTTCAATGGCATGTTTAAATCTCGATTGTGCCCTTCAAGTTTGTGACTGGGATGCCGATGATCATAAACAAGATGTGAATAACCATGCAAATTAGCTTGGTACACTTAATGTTATAGATCACCTAATCAATGTGCCAGTTAACCACACACGCTCCATTGATCTATGATTAACATCAAGCTACCCTTTTCCACACACTGTCAGTCCCAAATTAGTGTGTCGGTTAACCACACGCGCCCCACTAACGACTTAACAAGGTGCAAAGTGCAATTTCATGGGGTAGCACCAAATTCACATTTTTCCTAAGTAACTAAGATTGAGAATTTATAAGTGTTTAGTTACTTGGTATTTTCATTATACTTTTAATGAGTATTAATGTCCTATCCTACCCGTTCGGCTAACGACCCTCCACTAGTTAAGATCATAACTTTTAAAAAAGACTTTTGAGTTCCAAAATTTTATGAAAAAATTTGTAACTCCTTAAAAACATTTAGATCAAACTTTTAAAACAAATAAAATAATAATATCATTCTATCTTTTCATAAATTGACCTAATTCAACTCTTTTAGAAAAATGACTCAAATTTTACAAATAATTAGTTTTTCATAAAATCAAGTAATTATCTTAAAATTTGACAAACTTCATGTTTTTTTTCAACTTTAAAAATAAAACATTTGCATCAATATAACAAAAAACAACCCATGGCTCTGATACTACTATTGGGTTTTGTATACTACAACATCCTATGGTGCACATACAACCCTAAATGCTTTGGATCTATGTTTTCTCTAATTATACATGCAATATTGTTTCCAAAACATTAAGCCTACAACTAGCATACAATTGACATAAACGACATAGAAATAAGTTATGGACTTACCTCTTTGTTGTAGCTTGTAGTTTTGGCCTTTAAGAACTTAGTGCCCCAAATGTTGCACCTCAATTGGTTCACAACACACTTTGGACAAAGGATGACTTTTGAGAGAGTATTCTTGCACTAGAAATCGTCTCCATGAACTCTTAGAATATTAGTGTGGCAATTTTAGCTATGAGGTACTCTATATATATGTTAGGAATCCAAGAGTCATGGGTAAACCCTAATCCATACTCTTGGGCTTATTATCCATGATCCATGATTCAAGTGGGCTAACTCTTTATGGATTCTTCCATAAACTTAGTCCCATCATGTATCATAAGCCCAAAACATATATATAACTAATTTACACAATTAGTCCCCATTAATTTAATTAGTCTCTTTTGATTACTAAGTTAATTCCAAATTAATTATCGATCAATACTAATTAAATCATATGATTTCATATTAATATATTGGAACTTATAATATATTAATAAATCATAAATAAACTCTTCTCAAAAGTCCATCCTATCAAATTCTCGTGGTGATATGCAACCCAAATGGACCATGCTACTCTCGGGTCAAATACATACCAATTATAGTTATGGGCTTAGACACTTGATCCAACAAAAAGTTCGTACCTTGGAGCTTTTCTTGTTAGATCTTGTTCAAGTCTAGTTGTGTGCTCTTTTGGTCCCAAAACTTTGATCTTTGTGAGTATGGAGTACTCCAGAGTTTTTAGGCTATCCTTTCAGATGTTTTAGGGTGTGTTAAGTCCTAAAAATGCAAACTTAGACCTTGTTATCCTTCCATGCAAGAGATATTGAGTCTTAGATGACTAAAAGAGTTAGTGTTTTGGTGTTGGGCTCTTTGTAGCCATGCAAAAGGATAAAGATTGCAACTTTAGGACTTATTACATTTTATTAGACTTGGATCTGAAATTTGGACTTTAGGTATAAATGAATTAAGACATTAATAGAAGGTTTTGGGTTCTGATGCGTACGTCGGGTGTAACTTTAAGTACGATGCATGTACTGCATCTTGGCCCCGTAATCCCTTCCGTACAAGAGGCTTGTACATGGGGCGTACGATATAGTACATGAGGCGTACTACCAGGATTTAGCTTTGGGGCCATTTTGGGCCTTGGACCATTAGGAACTTTGGGCTTCGATTAGTTGATTAGGAATAGAAAGGGCAAAATGGTATTTTGCCCTTAATATGATAAATGGTGAATTGGACCATTGATTATGGGTTAGAACTCTAATTATTAATTAGGGTCGTTATTGGGTTATGTTTACTGTGAGGAGACGTGCTCGTAGCAGCTCGAGTATACGATTAAGTTATCTTCAGTTAGAGGTGAGTCTTCTTACACTTTAGTGGATCGAAGGCACCAATACCGGCCCACTATATTGTATGTGTGGAATGTATGCTATTTTATGGCTTTTACTGTTGTGATTATATGATATATATGCATGGAGCCAATCTGGGCTCGGAGTTATTATGAGCTCGGGGTTAATACGGACCCGAAGGTTGATGCGGACCTGACACAACTATCTGCTATTAATTGGGGTTGATACGGACCCGGGGGTTGATACAGACCTGACACAGCCTCGTGTTGTTATATTATGTATGATGTATGTGGTATTTTAGGAAAGCTCACAAAGCTTTGTGCTTACAGTTATGTTTCCTATTCCTTGTTTGGTTGTGGACTTATGGTAAAACCATTATTTGAGAGTCTATGTGACCCCATTTTGTGTATAACTTGCATGCATAAGGAAACCGACAATGTTGATTGAGATTCTTAGTATGGTAGAGGAAGTGTTGATTGAAAAGTCCTAGGAGAGCCTATGTAATGTTATATTATAATATATATGATGTTTAGCATATGATTGGTGAATTGATGTAGAATGATGACTTAGAGGAATGAGGACGACTCTTGAGGAATGTATAGATAGGTGTGGAAGGTAGTATTGGGCCCGTACTACTAGAAGCACAAGATATGTACTCGAAACAAGAACGGACATGGGGATTCTAAGGAGGCCAGTATAGTGAGAATTCCCTCGAGCTTATTGTTGATCGTTTATATGTTTGATTTGAAATTTGAGTATGGTGGTGATCACTCGATGAGGAGGTTCCGACTCTGGTTCTGGTTTTGGTTCTGGATCAGGCACAAAATTAATTGATGAGAGGCTGTAGGAGCTCATTGCGGCCGAGGCCACTCGTAGTATCATGGATGCTACTCCTGTGATGTTTGGTACCATCAAGGAGGGGATTATGGAGCTTATGGAGGATCGGATTAGAGCCTTTCGAGCTGAAATTGTTACGGTTCAGGTAGGAGGCCAAATTCCCTCATTTCGAGAGTTCAAGGCGTGTGGAGCTCCAGAGTTTTTCAGGGCTAAGGACCCCATTGTTAGCCGACGTTGGATTGTTCACATGGAGAATGCTCAGCGGACGAGTTTTTTCCCTGAGGAGGCAAAGGTAGGGTTTGCATCTTGCCTGTTGAGGGACCGAGCATGTGACTGGTGGGATGAGGTCGTCTGAGTTGTAGGGAATGTGGCATTGACATCCATGCCTTTGGGTGAGTTTGTTATCAGATTCCAGAGGGAGTTCGCACCGATGATTAAGGCGCAACAGTTGGCAAGGAAATTCCAGGAACATCGTCAGACTACTGAGAGTATGGCGGAGATTACCGCCAAGTTCTGGCAGAGGGCTCTTTTTGTTCCGCAGTATGCTATGGATGAGGAGATGAGGAAGACGAGATATCATGCCATGTTGAGAGATAACATCAGAGAGTTTGTGAGCTTTTCGGGGTGCAAGAACCTGAATGATATGATTAAGAGGGCCCACGAGAGGGAGATTGAGCTGGAGCTTCGTACGAAGCGAAAGCCGGAGCAGATGCAAATTTTTTGTGGGTAAGGCTAAGAATCCCAAGAGTTATGAGTCGCATTCTAGGAGCTGGCAGGGTCGAGCTCGCTGTGGAAAGTGCGAAAAGCAGCACAGTGGGGCATGTCGATTAGTGGGTTCCGGTTGTTATAGGTGTGGGCAGACGGGTCACATGAGTAGGGATTGCCCCCGAAGTGCATTGATCTTTTTTCACTAGAACCAGACAAGCCATAAAAAGGATGATTGTCTGAGGTTGTCAGTACGGCTGGTGGTGAAGCCTGCACCATCCACCTTGAGGATTACTGATGGCCGTCAGGGCAAGGCGGAGACACCTGTGGTGAAGAGTAAGGCATTCCATCTAACTACCGATGAGGCTCGTGTAACACCTAATGTGGTTATCGGTATGTATTTTTATTATATCTTTATTGCTTTCCTTATTTATCTTTATAGTTATATTTGATCATGTATAGGGACTTTCCTTATTTGTAACATCCACGTTTTGGTAAGTTTCCTTTTATTCCCTAATGTAAAAATCCCTTTCATATTAGTCCCTTGGTTAGTACTCGGGGCGTACTCATTGAGTACGCTTAGCGTACTAGCCACAGCTTGGTCATGGATCATTAACCACATACGATGGGCATACGTGGTGTATGCATGGCGTACTCATGTATGAAGTAAACCCTAGGTTTTAGGGTTTGCACCCTATTTAAGGACCTTAAGTCCCCCAATTCCCTTAGTGCATTTGTGAGCATCTTGAGTGATTTTTGGTGTTCTTTAGATCTTTTTAAGAAGAAGGAAACTTGAGAAGAAGCAAGCACGTGGGAAGATCTTGTAGATCCAGAAGTTTGGCACCATTTCTAACCCGTTGAAGGTATAAAGCTAAAACCTTGATCATTGCATGCTTAGATCTAGTTTTAGTTTGGAAAATGTCATCTTTTGGTCCCATAGTTTGGATTCTTGGAGTTAAGGAACTCCACACCATATGAGTTGTCCTTTTGAGCTCTTGAAAGTGTTTTGAGCCATAAAAATCAGATCTTGATGGTTAAGCCCCAACCATGCAAGTGTTAGGGACCAACCAAGTGTGCTTATGGACTTGATTCATGTTTTGAGCCCCATCCTTCCATGCAAAAGCATAAAGTTTGCCACTTTATGGCTTAGGATGTTTCAAGGGGTAAAGATCTAAGTTTTGGACATAAGGTCTTAAGGGATTAAGACATGAAGCTAAGTTATTGGAAAACTAGTACGTCGTGCGTACTCAAGTGTATGTTGCGCGTACTGGGTCAGCACCTCGACCTTGGTCAACACCAGTGTACGATGGGCGTACAAGCCAAGTACGCCGCACGTACGCGATCTGTGGGCTTGGAAGATTTTGGGCTCATTTGATGTTGGGCTTTAAACTTGAGAAAGTTGGGCCTCAGGCCTACCTGAGTGTAACAAGTCCATTTTGGGCCTAAGTCCATGTTTGGGTTCCTTGGGCCATAGTAGGACTTAAAGGCCCTATGGAGGGCTTGGATGCCTTGTGGGTTTTGTAGTTTTGGGCCTTGGAGAGAAGGAGGCCCAATAAAGCAAAGGGAAAGGAGCCTTCTTGCCTTAAGTCAAGGACTAGGAGTTTAGACCTTCGGGTTAGATTGTGACCTAATTTCTAATTAGGGTTTTGTGCTTGTGCGATAAGGAGAGAAGTTTACGAGTCATCCGTTGAGTGCGATTTGATACCCACAGTCTGAGGTGAGTCTTCCTTCACAATAGTCGTGGGTCGAAGGCACCAAGTCCGGCCCACTAGTTATGTTATAGCATGATGATTATCTTTGTCATAATTTTCAGTAATGTATGTATTTACTTGATGATTCGATGATTACTGTTATGATATTATGTGGTAGTAGTAGGGGTGAAATAGACCCAATATATGGTTGAAATAGACCGAGGGTAGACCAGCATCCAGATATGCTTGATAGTATCCTGTTGATACAGACCGAAGGGGTAGGCCATCACCCAGATATGCTTGGCAGTAGCCGGTTGAAATAGACCGAAGGGGCAAGCCAACACCCATATATGCTTGGCAACATGTTTGTTTAGTATATTTGTTGAGTATGTTTGTTTAGTATGTGGTATGTTGGGGGGAACTTACTAAGCTTTGTGCTTACAGTTTTCAGTTTCTATTTCAGGTACTTCCAGTTCGAAGGGAAAGGGTCCAGCTTGATCGCACTGCATCACTCCATGTTTTTCCGCACTTAGTGATTTTTGTTATTTGTACTCTAATATTATGATACAATGTGACACTTTAAGTACTTTGGTATCAGTTTCTTATGAATGGAATGAGTTTAAAAACAAAATTTTATCTATATTTTTGGGATGTTATAAGTTGGTATCAGAGCCTTGGTTTGAGGGATTCGGGCATACTCTTGGGTGTGCTAGACTCAAATCGAGGGTTTGGTATGTTTTTTCACAAAAGAAACATTTAAATGTAAGGATTTTAATAAAAGACAAGGGGCGTGATGCGTGCAATCGGCCGAGCTCAAGTTGGTTTTCCCAAAATACCCATACAAGTTATATGTTTTATGCTATGATATGAGAATCGCATGCTAGATTATGGGCTAAGGATTTGCTCAGGATTGCATGATAGAATGCTAGGAGAGATGCCTTTATGTGCCTATTTGTATGAGCTTTTAGACTTGCATGCTTGTATCGGATCAGTTACTTGTTACCATGGTCTGTATAGGGTATGTTATGAGTTAACTTGCCTGATGATTGAATGTTGCATGCTTTGTGCTTTAGGAAGTTATGTTGGTACTAACTAACGGATGAATACATCGGGTTACATGTTACTATGATTGGATAGTTTTAGAAGGATAGGTTTAACTCTATTGAGTAGCTCTTGTTTGAGTCCAACCGTTGTAGGGTGGAGCCTGTCATTCGAAGAATTATCTAGTACTGGTAGTATGTAATTGTATTCATACAGTAGTTAGATAGTACCTGTAGAAGTTCCTTCTGCAGCTAATAGCAGAGAGGGGTGAGGAAGAGAATCTTAGGGAGTCTCTATGAGATGTTGGTGCGTAGGACGCCTTATTATTTAGAATGTATTAGTTGGGAAGAGAGACTTGGAGGAGTCGGGGTAATCCTTGAGGGGGGTATAGATAGGTATGGAAGGTAGTATTGGTCCCGCACTACGGAAAGCACATGATTTATACCCGATGACAGGAAGACCACGATGAATCTGGGAAATGCGGGATTGTGAACCCTCACGTGTGTATGCTAATTGTTTATGTGGTTATGTTTCAGTATGGTGATGACACGCCATGGAGCAGGAGGTTCAGGATCTGGATCTGGTTTGGGCATGGGCACGGGCTCCGGACCAATTGATGAGGCTTTGCGAGAGTTCATTGGATCTGAGATTACGAGAGGCATCCTTGATGTGACCCCTGTGATGTTCAGGTCAATCAAGGAAGGTATCATGGAGTTGATGGAGGATCATCTTCGAATCTTTAGGGCCGATTTTTCCGCTAGCCAGTCGTGGGCTCGCACACTCTCCTTCTTGGATTTCAAGGGATGTGGGGCACCAGATTTCTTTAGGGTGAAGGACCCCATCACAGCCAACGTTGGATTGCTGACATTGAGTGTGTCAGATGACGAGGTTCTACCCCTAGGGGTCGAAGGTGTGGTTCGCTACAGGATGTTTGAGAGAGCGAGCCCGGGATTGGTGGGAGGTGGTCGGCTATGCCTTAGGAGCCCCGTCTATTGAGGCCAGGACCTGGCCAGACTTTGTGACCGGGTTTCGAGCAGAGTTTTCACCGGCTGTTTAGGTGCAGAAGCTAGCCAGGGAGTTTCTTGGTATGAGGCAGATGACTGAGACTGCGGCGGATATCTCTGCTAAGTTCTGAGAAAGGGCGTTGTTGTTACCCCAGTATGTAGATGATGAGGAGATGAGGAAGACCCGATACCATGATATGCTGAGTTCCGACATCAGGGAGTTCTTTGTCTTTTCCGCCTGCCCGAAACTAGATGATATGATAGCCAGGGCATGGGAGCGAGAGATTGACCTCGAGCACATAGGGAAGAGGAAGGTGGAGCCTGGGCAGACAGTTGGGGTTTCAGTGATGAAACCCAAGGTTTTCGACTCTAGGTTGAAGGGCTAGTAGGGTCAGGGTCGTTGTGGAAAATAAGGCAGGTCACATGACGAGGTTTGCAGGGCGGGTGGTTCGGGCTGCTACAAGTGTGGCAAGTCAGGGCACTTTAGCAAGGATTGTACTACTTCTATCACCACTACACAAACATCAAACCTGATTTGCTTTCATTGCAATCAGAGGGGCTACAAGCAGGACATCTGCCCGATTTTAGCATCAGGAGGACCAGTGGTAGCACCAGCCCCTGCGACCCTACGGATCACGGATGGCCTCTAGGGCAAGGCGGATGCTCCTCTGGTGAGGAGCCAAGATTTTCAGTTGACCGCCGAGGAGGCGCATGCTGCACCAAATGTGGTGATGGGTATGTCTCTTCTCCTTATCTCTTTGTTAATCTTGATTTCATTGCTTATATCTTTTATGTGTTTTGTTTTAGGATGGTTCCTTGTGAACGGTATCCCTGCTTTGGTATTATTTGATTCGGGGGCTACCCGATCTTTCGTATCTCTTGCGCTTAGAAAGAGGTTTTCCAGAACTCCGAGTGAGCTGGATCATCCATCAGAGGTTGAAACTGCAGATGACCGATCCGTCCAGGCATCGAGGGCTCATCAGGGTTGTGTTTTGGGGATGCTTAGAGAGCGGTGTCCGATTGACTTGGTTCCCATTCCTCTGCGCAGGAACAAGGTTATAGTGGGGATGGAATAGTTGAGCCTCAATGGGACAATGATTGATTGTGAGCGCCAGCAAGTACGTGTTCGAACCCCAAGTGGGGGAGAGTTGGTGGTCCATGGAGAGGGCGCTCAGCGCGGGTCGGCCCAATGCTCAGCCGCTAGGGCAAGATGCTATCTTCACTAGGGTTGTTCTGGGTTCGTTGCCTATGTTATGGATACCCGAGAGTAGGGTAGGGCGAGGTTGATGATGTACCGGTGGTGCGGGAGTATCCGGATGTGTTTCTGGAGGATTTGACTAGGGTGCCGCCTGAGAGACAGGTGGAGTTCCGGATTGATCTGGTTCTGGTGCGGCTCCGATAGCCAAGGCACCATATCGCTTAGCTCAACTAGAGACGCAAGAGTTGTCTACACAGCTGTAGGAGCTGTTAGACAAGGGATTCATCTGACCGAGTAGTTCGCCTTAGGGTGCACCGATCCTATTTTTGAAGAAGAAGGACGGGTCACATCGGATGTGTATTGACTACCGAGAGTTAAATAAGCTAACGGTAAAGAACCGTTATCCACACCTGAGGATTGATGATTTGTTTGACCAACTTCAAGGTGCCTCTTGGTTTTCCGAGATTGATCTGCGTTCGGGTTATCATCAGATGAGGGGGTTATCATCAGATGAGGGTGATATAGGACGATGTGCAGAAGATGGACTTCCGGACTCGCTATGGTCATTACGAGTTTGTGGTGATGCCCTTCGGTCTCACCAATGCTCTAGTCGCGTTTATAGACCTCATGAACTGCGTGTGTCGATGTGAGAACCCCTTCTCTAAACTTTACAATATTATTACTCCAAACATGCTACATGCATATTCATAATATAATTTACAAAATTATGGATGTTTACCAAAAGACTGGATAGAAACCAACTGTTAAATTTTTTTACAGAGTTTTATATATTACATAATTTCCCAGGAATCACTAAGTACAAAAGTGATAATATTAACTATTCTACATCTTCTTACAGTATATTACTATTCTGGATGTTTATCACCTGCAATAGTTAAACATTGAGAGGGATAAGCGGGTGACGCTTAGTGAGTTCAATAACAGTTACAATATAACTATATATATACATATATATATATATATATATATATATATATATATATATATATATATATATATATATATATATATATATATATATATATATATATATATATATATATATATATATATATATATATATATATATATATATATATATATATATATATATATATATATATATATATATATATATATATATATATATATATATATATCAATATGACAGAAGCAAAGAGGGACAAAGAACAACAAAGGCAGATGAGTATCATATGACAGGCTTTCCATATCAACCAATAATTTGATTCAAAGATTTACAATCAATGAAATACAACAATTTCAACATGATATACATCAATAAGACTTCAGCCCAGGTGGTATAGAAAATAAATGATTTCTGATTATCATTTTGCTAGAATATACAAGCTTTTAGCCCTACCTAGTATTATACCAATACCAAAGTGATGCTTAGTCATTCACTTCATGGTCAATGGTATAGCTCCATTATCGTAATAACACAGGAAAGCACATTGCACATATAACACATAACATACAATTGTCCCTATATTGAACTCACCGTGAAATAACTAAATGGTAAAATGATAATTTGGGCAGCACTTCGTCTCTAAAAATGATTTTCTTTGACGAAACCGGGGATTTTTGTTGAAAATCTGGCCTTGCGCGAGCAGAGTTTCAACTTGAAAATATTATTTTTGCGGGTCTTTGTTGCGTCGGGTCTTGCTCGGGTGTCGGGGATGTTTCCTAGGCTTCGGGGGGTGTTAGGGTAATTTGAGAGAGGGTAAAGGGTGAAAGAGTGTCAAATTTGTAACCATAAATCGGGCAGCCTCGCACCCTATTTATAGTATCCGAAGCAATAGATTACGTTGGGCGTAATCTTCATGTACGAGGGGCGTACTGCCTTGCGAGGCTCTACGTTGGACGTAGACCAAGTACGCTGGGCGTACCGTGATACATGGCTCCAGACGTTTCAAGTCTGCAAGATACGTGTTGCATGCGAGGGAGTAGGCGACGTAGCCAATCTTGGACCGTGTACACGAGTACGCTGGGCGTACTCCGATTTTTCAAACTTCAAAAATTCGTAACTTTCACATACGAACTCCGTTTTTGACGTTCTTTATATCCACGTGTAGGTGAGATTATAGTCTATAACTTTCGTTTAGATTCCGTCGGCTAATTTTAAATTTATTTTTAAAGTTATATTTTTAACAGGCCGGGACAGAAAAAGTCCGTTAAAAATTCATAACTTCTTCATCCGACGTTTTTGTTTGTCTTTTTACAGTTGTACTACTATTGACGAGATCTTCGATTCTCGTTTAGGTTGTGTCGGCTAAAAATCACTCGATCTTTATTTCGAGTTTCAGGTTGTGTACTGCTATGCCGAATCTTAGAAAAATCATAACTTCCTCATACGAAGTTAGATTTGGATGTTCTTTTTATGAAAGTTCTCGGTTTAACAAACACTACGCCTTTCATTTAGATCACAAAGGATAAACAGTAGTTTATCGTAAACTTACTTTTTACGTCATATGGCGCCGTGTCGGTTCTGTCGCGAAACTTCAATAAGTCATAACTTCTTCGTTATAACTCGGATTTTAGTGAGGTTTTCGCCTAAATGTTTCTAACGAGATAATCTACAAATTTCAATAACGTTATTTTTATTTATTTCCAACTTTATATTTTCGTTAATTTTGATAATTGACTTTTGATTGGAATCTCATAAGACTTCCAATACTTCCCGAATGATTCTAAACATAGTTTTACTTCAAATCTCATAAAACTATCTTGTTAGAACTCAATGATCAAAACCATATAATATTTAATAATATTCATTTTTAAACTAACAAAACACGATAACTGAACGTGTATGTTACAAATATCTCCTCCTTTTGAGGATTTCGTCCTCGAAATTACAACGATTTAAACAAATGGGGATATTTCGCTTTTATCTCATTCTTATTTTCCCAAGTATAATTTGGGCCTCGATGGTGTTTCCACTTGACAAGCACCAACTCCACTTCTTTATTATGTAATTCAGTTGTTCTTTCGTTTACTATCTCTTCAGGCTCTTCTACATATCTTAATTTATTATCCAGTTTCACCTCGGATAACGGGACCGTTTCATCATATATGCTTAAACATTTACGCAGATAACTTACATGAAACACATCATGAATACCTGCCAAATCTTCCGGTAATTCCAAACGGTATGCTTGCTTACCAATTCTCTGGACGATTTTGAAAGGACCCACAAATCTAGGACTCAATTTTCCTTTCATCCCAAATCGCATAATGCCTTTCCACGGGGATACCTTCAGCATTACAATATCACCCACCTGGAATTATATGGGTCGTCTTCTCTTTTCCGCATAGGACTTCTGGCCGCTTTCATTCTTTCTCGTACAATTTGAATCTTGTCAGTGGTGTCTTGCATCATTTCAGGGCCTCCAAGGATTTTCTGTCCTACATCACGCCAACATAATGGAGTACGACATTTACGTCCATATAGTGCTTCATATTGTGGCATTTTGATTGAAGTGTGATAACTGTTATTATATAAAAATTTGACAAGAGGTAAGTACTTATCCCAGTTACCACCGAACTCCAAGACGCATGCACGAAGCATATCTTCTACTATTTGGATTGTTCTCTCCATCTGACCATCTATCTGGGGATGATAAGCTGTGCTGAGAGCAACCCGAGATCCTAATTCACGTTTCATACTCGCCCAAAAATGAGAAGTGAACCGAGTATAACGATCGGAAATAATCTTTAGTGGCACGCGATGTCTCGCAATAATTTCATCCAAGTATACTTGTGCATATTTCTCCATTAGAGTTGTTTAACGCATGGCAATAAAATACGCTCTCTTAGTCAGTCGGTCAAGAATTACCCAAATGCTATCATTCTATCTCGCAGTTTTTGGCAATTTGGTAATAAAATCCATGGACAGCTCCTCCCATTTCCACATGGGGAAATTAATACCTTCTGGGCTCCCGTATGGCTTTTGGTGTTCCGCTTTGACTTGTAAGCATACTAAACATTCCTGTACATATCTTCTAATGTATCTCTTTAGTCCAGGCCACCAATAATCAGCCCGTACATCATAGTACATTTTACTTGTACCAGGATGTATTGACAGTTTAGACTTATGGGCTTCATCCAAAATCTTCTGTCTTAATCCGCCAATCTTTGGAATCCACAGTTGATTCTTAAATACCTTCAATCCACATGGATAATCTAGTAAAATATCAGCATAATCTACCATCCCTTCTTTCTTCACATTTTTTGGCTTTAAGGCCTCTACTTGCCCTTTTTTCTAGTTCATCAAGAATAGTGAACTTTACGGTAGTGTGGGTAATAACATAACACACACTATTATGATAAACCTTCCTGCTCAGTGCATCGGAAACTACATTGGCCTTTACAGAATGATATAGGATTTCACAGTCATAGTATTTGATCATCTCCATGGCTCGCTATTGTCTCATATTCAAAGTTTGCTGACTGAATATATACTTGAGACTTTTGTGGTCGGTAAACAGTTGGAATTTTGTACCAAAAAGATAATGTCTCCAAAGTTTTAGGGCAAATACTACTCCAGCGAGTTAGAGGTCATGGGTGGGATAATTCTTTTCATACTCTTTCATTTGTCTTGAAGCATAGGCTATTACTTTACCACGCTGCATCAATACACAACTGAGTCCCAACCTTGAAGCATCGCTATACATGGAAAAATCATTATCACCTTCTGGGAGTGATAAGATCGGAGCATGAGTCAAAAGATCTTTTAGAGTTGAGAAAGCTTTTTCTTGGGCTTCACGCATTCGAACTTTACTTCCTTTCGTGTAAGACTTGTGAGAGGTACAACTATGCGTAAAAAGTCTTTAATGAATCTCCGGTAATACCCCGCGAGACCCAAGAAACTGTGAATTTCAGAAGCATTATGGGGCGCTTCCCAATTTTGAATGGCTTCGATTTTGGTAGGATCTACTGATATACCGTCACCAGAAATCACATGGCCGAGAAATTGAATTTGGCGAAGCCAAAATTCACATTTGGAGAATTTAGCATATAGTTTCTCCTTTCGAATAAGTTCTAATATTTCACGAATATGAATGGCATGATCAGCTTCAGACTTGGAATAGATTAAAATATCATCAATGAATACGATGACAGATTTATCGAGCATTGGACGGCATAGCCGATTCATCATATCCATGAATACGGAAGGAGCATTTGTCAAACCGAATGGCATGACAAGGAATTCAAAATGCCCTTAACGAGTA
This sequence comes from Lactuca virosa, assembly GCF_052849685.1. NCBI lineage: Eukaryota > Viridiplantae > Streptophyta > Magnoliopsida > Asterales > Asteraceae > Lactuca > Lactuca virosa. The sequence continues at coordinate 122,822,086 of NC_136428.1, read as the reverse complement.
TGGAAAGCAGTCTTCGGTACATCATGCTCGTGTACTTTCAACTGATGATAGCCAGATCTCAAATCAATCTTCGAAAAATAGCTAACACCCTGAAGTTGATCAAATAAATTGTCAATGCGAGGTAGTGGGTACTTGTTCTTGATAGTTACCTTATTTAGCTCACGGTAATCAATACACATTCGCATCGAACCGTCCTTCTTCTTGAAAAAAAATATTGGAGCACCCCAAGGAGAGGTACTCGGTCGAATAAAGCCTTTGTCAAGTAATTCCTGCAGTTGGATCATCATTTCCTTCATCTCAGCTGGCGCAAGATGATAAGGAGTCTTTGCAATTGGAGCAGCACCAGGTACAAGATCAATTCGGAATTCTACTTTCCTATCCGGAGGAAGTCCATGCAAATCATCGGGGAAAACATCAGGATATTTATTAACAACGGGAACATCATTTACAGTTTTCTTCCCCTCTTTTGACATATCAATTGTATAGGCCAGATAAGTAGAACACCCTTTTGATATAAACTTACGAGCTTTTAAGAAAGAGATTATTTTTAAGATTTGAATTCTTTGTTCACCGTAGACATAAATCAGATTCTCCCATTCAATAGGAATGCGTACTATCTTCTCATAGAACAAGAGTTTTGCACGGTTCTTTGACAACCAATCCATGCCGAGAATAATATCAAAGTTGGGCAAGGAGATAGGAATCAGGTTAGCAAGAAAATTATAACCTTCAATTTCTATGACACAATCTCTATAGACTTTATCAGCAAGTAATGATATACTTCCTGGTGTGTCTACATGAAACGGTTGAGTGAGTGTATAGCAAGCAATTTGAAAAGAACGTGCAAATTCATCAGACACAAAAGAATCTGAGGCACAAGAATCAAATAAGATGTGAGCAGGTCTAGAGTTGACAAGAAATGTACCAGCCACAACAGTCGGGTCTTCACGTGCCTCCTCCGTGGTAATTTGGAATGCACGACCTTTAGCTTTTGGCACTTCCTCCTTTTTAGTTGGAGTACTCTTTGGTTGTTGAACGGAAGCTTGACTCCCTGGCATTTGACTAGTAAGAGCAGGGCAGAAGCGTTTCATGTGGCCAGTAACATCACAAGCAAAGCATGTAACATTCTTCATCGGGAAAACAAACTTCATGTGGCCTATTTCTCCACATCCATAACAGTTCACCGATCCTTTTTCTAATCTGCATTCGCCCTGATTATTCTCTCCACAATTCGATACGATGGTGACGGAAGAGAAAAAGATTGTGACCTACCGCGGCCACGAGAGGTATTATGAGATTGCACTTGTTTACCAGGATCAATTCGAATAGATTGAGCTGGTGGAATAGAGGAAACAGGAACAATTCGATCAATACGTGGATGCTTCGGAACGGAAAGAGTGGCACCACATATTTCTAAGTCGTGCTCTCGCTTTCGGGCATACTCAACAGCTTTATTAAATGATAGAACATCCCGATTAACCACGAAATTGCGGATTTCATACCGTGGTCCTTCCAGAAATAACTCAATTTTATCGTCTTCAGTTGGAATATACTTTGTAGCAAACCGTGCTTTTTGATTGAATTGAGTTTCATAATCAATCACAGTCATTCCTCCCTATTTAAGCTCGAGGAATTCTTTCTCCAATCTTCTCCTCATGTCTAGAGGACAATACTTTCTTAGCAAGCGAGTTTTGAACATTTCCCAAGATAAATTATCTTGGTCATACTCATTGAGAGCTTCGAATGTTGCTTCCCACCAGACTAAGGCTTCTCCGATAAGCATTGCAGAAGCATAATTAACCTTGTCTTCATTAACCACATGAGAGATACATAATATTTTTTCTGTATTCTGGATCCATGTAAGAACAACAATGGGATTAAGAACACCTGAAAACTCTGTAGCACCATTACTCTTGAAAATTTTGAATGAGGGACGTTTCGCCTCCCCTTTTGAAGATTTTTCGATGGCTTTCTCTTTGCCTTTATCACTATTCTTTTTGTGTTCTTCGAGAGTCTTCCGAATAACACCAGTAAGTTTACCCAAGATTCGCTCCTCATGAGGGGATACTGGAGTATTTACTTCATCAGGATGAGCATCTCCACCCACATCTGGTGTATAGCTACCTACTTGCTCAGCCTTTGTTCTGAAAAATTAGAGTAATATAGTATTTTAGAATATTAGGATTTATCATTACCTAATACTTTACTTAAGTTTTTCCTATGGTTTGTATCCATATACTTACAATGAATTTGTTCATATATTGAACTTCCGACGGTTTAAGTCTAAATACCAACCGTGGTATTTAGTTCACATAAACTACTACTCTTATACCATGATTGTGAGAACCCCTTCTCTAAACTTTACAATATTATTACTCCAAACATGCTACATGCATATTCATAATATAATTTACAAAAGTCTGGATGTTTACCAAAAGACTGGATACAAACCAACTATTAAATTTTTTTACAGAGTTTTATATATTACATAATTTCCCAGGAATTTATACACTAAGTACAAAAGTGATAATATTAACTATTCTACATCTTCTTACAGTATATTACTATTATGGATGCTTATCACCTGCAATAGTTAAACGTTGAGAGGGATAAGCGGGTGACTCTTTGTGAGTTCAATAACAGTTACAATATAACGTTATGCCATATATATATATATATATATATATATATATATATATATATATATATATATATATATATATATATATCAATATGACAGAAGCAAAGAGAGACAATGAACAAAAAAGGCAGATGAGTATCATATGACAGGTTTTCCATATCAACCAATAATCTGATTCGAAGATTTACAATCATTGAAATACAACAATTTCAACATGATATACATCAATAAGACTTCAGCCCAAGTGGCATAGAAAATAAACGATTTCTGATTATCATTTTGTTAGAATATACAGGCTTTTAGCCCTACCTAATATTCTGCCAATACCAAAGTGATGCTTAGTCATTCACTTCATAGTCAAAGGCTTCACCAATACCAAAGTGATGCTTAGTCATTCTCTTCAAGGTCAAAGGTATAGCTCCATTATCATAATAACATGGGAAAGCACATTGCACATATAACACATAACATACAATTGTGCCTATATTGAACTCACTGTGAAATAACTGAATGGTAAAATGATAATTTGGGCAGCACTTCGTCTCTAAAAATGACTTTCTTTGATGAAACCAGGGATTTTTGTTGAAAACCGGGCCTTGCGCGGGTAGAGTTTCAACTTGAAAAGATTATTTTCGCGGGTCTTCAGTGCGTCGGGACTTGATTCGGGTGTCGGGGATGTTTCCTAGGCTTCGGGGGGTGTTAGGGTAATTTGAGAGAGGGTAAAGGGTGAAAGATTGTCAAATTTGTAACCATAAATCGGGCAGCCTCGCACCCTATTTATAGTATCCGAAGCACCTGATTACGCTGGGCGTAATCTTCATGTACGCGGGGGGTACTTCCTTGGGAGGCTCTACGCTAGGCGTAGACCGAGTACACTAGGTGTACCGTGATACGTGGCTCCAGACGTGTCAAGTCTGTAAGATACGTGTTGCATGCAAGGGAGTAGGCGACGTGGCTAATCTCGGACCGTGTACACGAGTACGCTGGGCGTACTCCGATTTTTCAAACTTCAAAAATTTGTAACTTTCGTATACGAACTCTGTTTTTGACGTTATTTATATCCACGCGTAAGTGAGATTATACTCTACAACTTTCGTTTAGATTCCTTCGGCTAATTTTAAATTTATTTTTAAAGATATATTTTAACAGGCCGGGACAGGAAAAGTCCGTTAAAAATTCATAACTTCTGCATCCGACGTCCGTTTTCGTCTGTCTTTTTACTGTTGTACTACTATTGACAAGATCTTCGATTCTCGTTTAGGTTGTGTCGGTTAAAAATCACTCGATCTTTATTTCGAGTTTCGGGTTGTGTACTGCTATGCCGAATCTTAGAAAAATCATAACTTCCTCATACGAAGATAGATTTGGACTATCTTTTTATGAAAGTACTCAGTTTAACGAATACTACGACTTTCATTTAGATCACAAATGCTTAAAAGTATTTTATCGTAAACTTACTTTTTACGTCATATGGCGTCGTGTCGGTTCTGTCGCGAAACTTCAATAAGTCATAACTTCTTCGTTATAACTCAGATTTTTGTGAGGTTTTCGCCTAAGTGTTTCTAAACATAGTTTTACTTCAAATCTCATAAAACTTTCTTGTTAGAACTCAATTCTCAAAACCATATAATATTTAATAATATTCACTTTTAAACTAATAAAATACGATAATTGAAAGTGTATGTTACAGTCGACCGATGTTGGATCGGTCAGTGATTGTATTTATTGATGACATCCTGGTCTATTCTAAGAGCCAAGAACAACATGTGGTGCACTTACGAGAGGTGTTAGAGACCCTGAGGAGGGAGTGGATGTATGCTAAGTTCTCAAAGTGTGAGTTCGGGTTGCGTGATGTGCAGTTTCTGGGGCACCTTGTCAACCAGAATGGTATTCTGTTCGATCCGGCCAAGGTGGAGGTTGTGATGAGGTGGGTAGTTCCGAGGTCTCTATCCGAGATTCGGAGTTTCCTTGGTTTATTTGGATATTATTGGAGATTTATTCAGGATTTCTACAAGGTAGCGGTTCCTCTGACCCGGCTGACGAAGAAGACTCCCACGTTCCGTTGGGGGGCCGAGAAGCAGATATCGTTTGAGACTTTGAAACAGAGGTTATGCGAGGCGTTGATTTTGAACCTGCTAGAGGGCATTGAGGATTTTGTGGTCTATTGTGACACGTCTATCAAGGGATTGGGCACGGTTTTGATGCAGAGGGGTCGCTTTATTTCTTACGCCTCGAGGCAGATGAAGCCTCGTGAGGCGAACTATCCAACACACGATTTGGAGTTGGGGGCTGTGGTTTTCGCCCTTAACATTTAGCGACATTACCTTTATGGGGTTCGTTGTACTATTTATACGGATCACAAGAGCCTGAGGTACTTGATGGATCAACCAAATCTGAACATGAGGCAACGTCGGTGGTTGGATGTGGTGAAAGATTATGATTGTGAGATCCTTTACCATCCATGGAAGGCCAGTGTGGTGGCCGATGCTCTTAGACGCAAGGCAGCCGTGGCTCCGATCATGGATATTTGTCTGAGGATGACAATGATTAATCTGCTTCTGGAGCGGATTCGGGAGGCGCAGGTTAAGACTATGGACAAGGAACACCGTAAGAGTGAGCGCATTGTAGGTCAGGTGTCTTCCTTCGATTATGATAGTCGGGGATTATTGACTCTCCATCGGAAAGTGTGGGTTCCTTACTACGGTGATCTGCGCCAAGTTCTGATGGAGGAGGCACACAATTCATCATAGGGTGACGAAGATGTATAGGGATCTTCGTCCTGATTATTGGTGGCCCTGCATGAAGCAGGATGTAGCTTGATATGTGGAGAGGCGCCTGACTTGCAGGAAAGTCAAGGTCGAGCATCAGCGACCTCACGGCAAGGTGCAGTCCTTGGATGTTCCCGTTTGGAAATGGGAGGATATTGCTATGGACTTCATTGTGAAGTTTCCCCGGAATGGGCACGGTGTGGATTCAATTTGGGTCATCGTGGATCGATTAACCAAGAGCGTGCATTTTATCTCGATCCAGGAGAGTATCTCTGCGGAGAAGCTGGATGAGGTATACATCAGGGAGGTTGTAGCACGATATGGGGTGCCAGTTTCTATGGTTGCTGATAGGGATGTCCGGTTTACTTTGAGATTTTGGAAGAGATTTCACGATGAGTTGGGTACTCGTCTGCATTTCAGCATGACCTTTCACCTACAGACGGATGGTCAGAGCGAGTGGACCATCCATACATTAGAGGATATGCTGCGGACATGCGTTTTGGATTTCGGTGGTATCTGGGATACGTATCTTCCGTTAGCGTAATTATCATATAACAATAGCTACCACGCCAATATCGATCAACCTCCTTTTGAGATGCTCTATGAGAGAAAATGCAGGACCCCGATATGCTGGGATGAGTTCGATCATCGAGTTATGGGGAGTACTGAGGTGGTACTCAAGACGACTGAGCTGATTCAGCGGGTTTATAGTAGGATTCAGACAACCAAAAGTTGGTAGAAAAGTTATGCCGAAAAGCGCCGATTAGACTTGAAGTGTATTGTCAGGGATATGGTTCTCCTGAACGTGTCACCTTGGAAAGGTGTCATCCGATTCAGGAAGCGGGGCAAGGTGGGCCCTAGGTATATCGGTCCATTCAGGGTTATAGCCCAAGTGGGCAGGGTGGCGTATTGACTGGACCTTCCGGGGGAGCTTAGTCAGATTCATAGTACTTTTCATGTCTCACATCTTCGGAAATGTTTGGTTGATGATTCCGCAGTGATCCCATTGGAGGACATTTAGGTGGATGGTTGTCTGAACTACATAAAGAGACCTGTAGTGATCCTTGATAGGAAAATGAAAACCTTGTGGAACAAGGTTGTCGATCTAGTTAAGGTACAATGGCAGCACCACAAGGGTTCGGAATGGACATGGGTGCTGGAGGATGAGATGAGGGAGCATTACCCGGAGTTATTTGGGGCAGCGGACTTCGAGGACGTAGTCTAATTCAAGTGGGAGAGAAATGTAACATCCAAATTTTGGTAAGTTCCCTTTTAGTCCCTAATGTAAAAATCCCTTTTGTGTTAGTCCCTTGGTTAGTACTCGGGGCGTACTCATTGACTACACTTAGCGTACTAGCCACAACTTGGTCGCTGATCATTAACTATGTATGCTGGGTGTACGTGGTGTACGCATGGCATACTCATATCTGAAGCAAACCCTAGTTTTTACGGTTTGCACCCTATTTGAGGACCTTAAGTCCCCCAAGTCCCTTACCTTTTCAGCCTCTATTTCCCTTGAAGTGCAAATCACGAACCCTAAGCCGCCTTAGTTCATTTGTGAGATCCTTGAGTGATTGTTAGTGTTCTTTAGAGCTTTTGAAGAAGAAGGAAGCTTGAGAAGAATCAAGGACGTGGGAAAATCTTGTAGATCCAGAAGTTTGGCACCATTTATGACCCATTGAAGGTATAAAGCTCAAACCTTTCTCATTGCATGCTTAGATCTAGTTTTAGGTGAGAAAGTGTCATCTTTTGGTCCCATAGTTTGGATTCTTGGAGTTAAGGAACTTCATACCATATGATCTGTCCTTTAGAGCTCTTAGAAGTGTTTTGAGCCATAAAAATCGAACCTTGATGGTTAAGCCTCAACCATGCAAGTGTTAGGGGCCAACCAAGTGTGCTTATGGACTTTATTCATGTTTTGAGCTCCATCCTTGCATGCAAAAGCATGGCTTAGGATGTTTCTAGGGGTCTGGATCTAAGTTTTGGACGTAATATCTTAAGGGATTAAGACAAGAAGCTAAGTTTGGGTTCTCGGACCAGTACGTTGTGCGTACTCAAGTGTACGCTATGTGTACTGGGTAAGCACCTCGACTTTGGTCAACACCAGTGTAAGCTGTGAGTACAAGGCAAGTACACCACATGTATGCGATCTGTGGGCCTGGAATATTTTGGGCTCATTTGATGTTGGGATTTAAACTTGAGAAAGTTGGGCCTCTGTCCCACCTGAGTGTAACAAGTACTTTTTGGGCCTAAGGCCACGTTTAGGGTCCTTGGGTCATAATGGGTCTTAAAGGCCCTATCATGGGCTTAGATGCCTTTCTGGGTTTTGCGGTTTTGGGGCCTGGAGAGAAGGAGGCCCAATAAGGCAAAGGAAAAGGAGCCTTCTTGCCTTAACTCAAGGACTAGGTGTTTGGACCTTCGTGTTAGATTGTGACCTAATTTCTAATTAGGTTTTTGTACTTGTGCGATAGGGAGAGGAGTTTGCGAGTCATCCGCTGAGTGCAATTTGATACCCACAGTCTGAGGTAGGTCTTCCTTCGCAGTAGCCGTGGGTCAAAGGCACCAAGGTCGGCCCACTTGTTATGTTATAGAATGATGATTGTCTTTGTGATAATTTTTAGTCATGTTTATATTTTCTTGATGATTCAGTGATTACTCTTATGATATTATGTGGTAGTACTAGGGGTGAAATAGACCCGATATATGGTTGAAATAGACCAAAGGGGTAGGCCAGCACCCAGATATACTTGACAGTATCCTGTTGATACAGACAGAAGGGTAGGCCAACACCCATATATGCTTGGCAGTATCCGGTTGAAATAGATCGAAGGGGAAAGCCCGCACCCAGATATGCTTGGCAGTATGTTTGTTTAGTATGTGGTATGTTGGGGGAACTCATTAAGCTTTGTGCTTATAGTTTTCAGTTTCTGTTTTAGGTACTTCTTGTTCGAAGGGGAAGGGACCGACTTGATCGCACGACATCACTCCATGTTCTTCCGAGCTTAGTGATTTTAGGATTTGTACTGTAACACCGTAAATTTTCAAACAAAATTTTCATTTTAAAATCACATAATTCTCATTAACACATTTCTCAAAACCCCAAAGTGTCAAATCATCAAAAACACAAATCCACAATTGTTTAATAAAAATCCAGGATCCTCAAAACATAAATCCATCTCGTGTGTACAATCAAGCCGGCGCCTTCCAACGATCCTGAGAAGTACCTGAAACACATATCACATAACACGGTAAGCACGAAGCTTAGTGAGTTCCCCAAAATACCACACACATATCATTAGCCTCTCATGGCTATATCTCAAATAAGACCCTCTCATCAATGTGTCTCAGTGGAACCCTCCGGTCCCACAACTCGGGTGGACCCTCTGCTCCTAACTCATTAAGCTCAGAATAATACACAACATAAATCACAAAGACATAATGCAGGATATCACAATACTCAATAATAGCATACAATACCCTCCAGTCATACAAATTACAACTCAAGGTAAGTATAGTGAGAAGACTCACCTCGTAAGTAACCAAGTCAACCTCGTACCCCTCGAACGGTCTAATCCCCGCCTACATGTCATAGTCATCTCTAATTAACACTTATAACTACAACTCTAATTACTTTAAGCTAACCGTTCTCTCTAACTCCCAGAATGGGTAAAAGAACATTTTACCCCTCCATGGTCTCCATAATCCAAGCCTTGACCAACCCTGAAAGTCAACAGAAGTCAACACTCGAGTCAACAGTCCCTGTTGACCCAACTTGTCGAGTGCATATATGTGACTCATCAAGTCCCCTTGTTTCCTCAGAAGTGTCGCGAATGTCCAACTTAACTCATCGAGTTATCTCATCAAGTCGCCGAGTCACACGTATCCAGACTCGTCGGGGAAAACCTAACCGACTCGTCGAGTCCGCTTACCGACTCATCGAGTCCCTTCAGCCCCTTTCTCATTCTGATGATTTTGGGCAGAAATTGTGTCTCATACTCGTGATCTAGCCTTCCAAGGCTCACTTATCACGTAAAGTTGCAAGCTTTACGTTTATGCATGGCATTTATGGCTCAAAATGCCAAAACAAGCTCCTTAAGGGGTCTCATGCATGGAAACTTGTCCTAAACTCCCTAAAACGAGATCTAACAAAACAATGAGCAAGATAGTGACTTTTTACCTTCAAACAGTAGCCAAGAATGAGTGAACACCAGATCCAAAAGCTCCTTCTCGTCCAAGGTATCTTGATCTTCAACTCTCCTCCAAGAATGCACTAAAACCCACAAAATTATACTTTCTTTCCCCCACACAAGGTTACAACTTGATTAGGGTTTCTCACAGTGTAGTAGGGTGACAAGGGTCGCGGAAATAAGGGCTTAAGGTCCTTTAAATAGGACACAAACCCAGAAATTAGGGTTTCCTCACACAGCTCCTACTCGTCGAGTCGGGGTCCTCTGACTCGTCGAGTAGACTCTAAAGTCACGCAGCCAATTAACCCCTCTACTCGACGAGTTGGGGCATCCAACTCGTCGAGTTGACCTGTCAAAATGAATAAAGTTGATTTACTATATAGCTGGGACTCGGTATGTTACATGTACTCTGATATTATAATACAATGTGACTCTTTGAATAATTTGGTATCAGTTTCTTATGAATAGAACGAATTTAAAAACGTTATTTTTATCTGTATCTTTGGGATGTTACAAGTTTAGTAGTGCTCTTGGGATTTTAGATTATCCATTGGAGGTTGAGATTGTCGATGATCATTGTGTAAGTACTTCGAGGGTTCATCGTGGGTGCATTCTGAATCTATTCGGCGAGAGGTATCCTATTGATTTGGTGTTGATTCCTCTGCGAGGGTCGAAGGTTATTATGAGGATGGATTGGTTGGGCTCCAATAGGGCCATGATTGACTGTGAGCGCTAGCTAGTGAGAGTTCGAGCCCCAAGTGGGGGAGAACTAGTTAATCCTAGAGAGTGAGTTTTGCATGGTCTGTCTCTCTATTCAGCTAAGAGGACCAGAAGATATCTTCAGCAGGGTTTTTCTAGATTTCTGGCCTATGTGGCGGATACTCGGGTAGAGGGCATTATGGAGTTGAATGAGGTTCCCATTTTTCAGGATTTCCCTAATGTGTTTCCTGAGGAGTTTCCAGGAGTGCCTCCTGAGAGGCAAGTCAAGTTTTGGATTGATCTGGTGCTTGGTGCAGCTCCAATAGCCAAAGCACCATATCGTTTGGCACCACCAGAGATGCAGGAGTTGTCTGTGCAGCTTCAGGAGTTGCAAGAAAAGGGATTTATTCAGCCGAGTAGTTAGCCTTGGGGAGCGCCGATCCTTTTCGTGAAAAAGAAGGATGTTTCATAAAGGATGTGTATTGATTACCAGGGGTTGAATAAGATAACGGTGAAAAACCGTTACCCACTCCCGAGGATCGACGATTTATTTGACCAACTTCAGGGTGCATCTTGGTTTTACAAGATTGATTTACGATCAGGCTACCATCATATGTGGTTCAGAGATGAAGCTGTGCAGAAGACGACCTTCATGACCCGCTATGGTCATTACGTGTTTGTGGTGATGCCATTCGGGCTCGCCAATGCACCAACAACATTCATGGATCTCATGAAGCGGGGTTGTAGGCCGATGATGGACCGGTTGATGATAGTATTCATAGATCATATTATGGTCAACTCCAAGACCATGGAGCAGAACGAGGAGAACTTGCAAGTGGTGTTAGAGACCCTGAGGAGAGAGAGGTTGTATGCCAAATTCTCCAAATGTGAGTTCTGGTTGCGTGAGGTGCAGTTCGTAGGACACGTCGTCAACCAGAAGGGTATATTGGTTGATCCAATCAGGATTGAGGCCATGATATGGGAGGTTCCAAGGACCCCATATGAGATTTGGAGCTTCCTAGGTCTCACAGGGTATTATCAGAGATTTATCCAGGACATCTACAAGATTGCGGTGCCATTGACCCGCTTGATGAAGAAGAATGTTACTTTTCAGTGGGGGTCCGATCAATAGTATGCCTTTGAGACGCTGAGACAGAGATTATGCGAGTCCCTGATTCTTGCACTTTCCCATGTTATGGATGATTTTGTGGTTTATTGTGATGCCTCTATATCAGGTTTGGGAGTTGTTCTTATGCAAAGCGGTCACGTGATTGCTTACACTTCGAGGCAGCTGAAGCCTCATGAGGCGAATTACCTTATGCATGATTTGGAGTTGGGGGCTGTGTTTTTTGCCCTCAAGATTTGGAGGCACTATCTGTATGGGGTTAGTTATACTATCTACACTAACCACAAGAGTCTGAGGTACCTGATGGACTAGCTGAATTTGAATATGCGGCAGCGGAGATGGTTGGATACCTGATGGACCACCTTGGGAAGGCTAACGTAGTGGCCGACGCCTTGAGCCGCAAGGCAATGAGTACACCTTTTAGGAATGTATGTCTGAGGATGGTTATTATTTCGCCTTTTTTGGATATGATCAAGAAGGCTCGGGTGGAGGGACTAAAAAAGGAGAATTGGAAGGCAGAGAAGATTAGGGTGCACATTCCTCTATTTTTTAGAGACGGTCGGTGATTGTTCACTCAATATGGTAGATTTTAGGTTCCAACTACTAGAGGCGTGAGGCAAATAGTTTTAGAAGAGACTCACAAGTCAAAGTTTTCGATCCATCCAGGGGCCCCAAAGATGTATAGGGATTTGTAGTTAATGTAACATCCATAAAATTCATAAAAATTTCAAACTTTTTAGACATCCCAAAAACCATTCATTGTTTACAAATTGTTTTCAAAATAGTTTAACATCAAATAAATCCCATAAATCATAACACAAAATGTGAGGAGGTGCACGATCAAGCCTTCTCCTTCCCGCGATCATTCGAAGTACTAAAATATAATCCAAAACTGTAAGCCTAAAGCTTAGTGAGTTTCCCCTAAAATACCAAAACCATACAACGAGAACAATGTCATAAACAAAATATATGCATACAGAGTCTTCAACTTGACTGGACCACCTCACCGGGCCTACAACCTATCTGGCCCACTCTCAGAAACTTCAACATGTCAAGACCGCCTCACCAGGCCTTCAGCCTATCTGGACTGTTCTCCGGGCCTTCGGCCTGACTCGTACGCCCCTTTGAGCCTCCAGTCTATCCGGGCCGCCCTGGGTCTGTTGGCCTTGAGCACAAAGCAGGACCACCTCAACCCACCCGCCGTCACATAATATCACATAATATCAAACGCTAGCTAGCACATACAATTATCATATAGGCCTAACAGATCATCAATCATAGCATCATCCTACACACTAGGATACAGATCTACCCGATCACTACACATAGTATCATACGATAAACCAGGATACAATCCAAAGGGCCGGCAGTGGTACCTTCGACCCTGCCAGTATAGTGAGGAGAAATCACCTCACAAGTAGTGCTGAACTGGTAAAATCAAGTCCCAACTCACAGCTCCGAACTCAACTGCCTACAACCATCATATGACTATCTTCATCAAAAATCCCAAATACCAAAAATACCCTTTAAGTCAAACTTGGTCAGCCATGGTCAAAGTCAGAGTTAATAGTCAAGGTCAAGAGTCCATGTTGACCCAACTCGTCGAGTGCATCTTCCTGACTCGTCGAGTTCCTTTAGAACTCAGAAAATCGGGAAAACCCTAGTCAACTCGCCGAGTTATCACAGTAACTCATTGAGTTTGTACAGTGTCCAGAAGATCGAAGAAACCCCGAGCCAACTCACCGAGTTGACAGGGCAACTCGTCGAGTTCTCCTAGTCTTAACACATTCAGCCACTTTTCCAGTGAGTCCAAAGCCCCAAGCTATAGATCTGATCCCCTAGGGTGAAGATACCATGTAAAGTTGCTAACTTTACATCCATGCATGGCATTAAGGGGGCTAAAAAACTCAAACATAGCTCATTAAAGGATTTAGGGCATGAAGGAAGGCCAAGCCTTGATAAAGCATGCAACTTTAAGTCTAAGGAGGTCATAAGACGTCCATATCTAAAGTCATAGCTTCATGACATGCTCAAATCTAAGAATGACCCCAAAATAAGCTAAAAATGACCATATACTTCCATCGGAGAAGATCTAAGCAATAAAAGGCCAAGGTACCGACTTTATAACTTAAAATGGTTGCCCCAACATAGTAGATACCGGATGTACAACCTTCCTCTCAATCCACACTCTTGAAGCTTCAAGTTCCTTTCAAAAGAGCACCAAAAATCACACTCCAAGCTCACACACACACAAAATGAGAGATGAAACATGAACTAGGGTTTCCCTGGACAAAGGGGGCGATAAGGGAGGCTATATGAGAGTTAAGGCCTTTAAATAGGGTTCTAACCCTAAAAATTAGGGTTTTCATGTTCAGCCTTCAACTCGTCGAGTTGGGGCCTTCCAACTCGTGGAGTAGACCCTGAAAGATGTACGGCCATTAAAACTCTACATGACGAGTTGGAGCCTTCCAACTTGTCGAGTTGCCCTTAAATATAAATATATAAAGCTTATAATTAGTACCTGAAGATTGGGATGTTACAACTCTCCCCCACTTGAACTAGGCTTCGTCCTCGAAGCCTGATGTGGTGAACAATTCCGGATAATGCTCTCGCATCTCAGCCTCCGGCTCCCTAGTCCACTCGGATCCCTTTCGATGCTGCCACTAAACCTTTACCAAAGGCATCTCCTTCTTACGCAGAAAATTTATCTTCCTTTCTAAGACCGCCACCAGCTTCTCAACATAATTCAAGTATTCGTAGACCTAAATGTCAACCAATGACACTACCGCGTCCTCTTCTAATATCCACTTCTGCAATTGCGAGACATGGAAAGTGCTATGAATCAGAGGGAGCTCCTCCGGAAGATCTAATCTATACGCCACCTTGCCAACCCTGACAATAATCTGAAACGGTCCAATATATCGGGGACCCAAATTTCCCCTCTTCCTGAAGTGGATCACACCCTTCCTGGGTGAGACCTTCAGAAACACCATGTCACCGACCTGAAACTCCAACTCAGATCGGCGCCGATCGGCATAACTCTTCTCTCGACTCTGAGCAGTCTACAACCGTTGCCTGATCTGCTGAATCATCTTGGTAGTCTGGAGAACCACCTCGGTCCGACCCATGACCCGATGACCAACCTCACCCGTCCATACAACAGCTCAAAGGGCAGAGCACCAATGCTGGAATGAAAACTGTTGTTGTAGGAAAACTCTGCAAAGGATAGGTAGGAGTCCCAGCTCCCACCAAAATCGATGATGCAGGCCCGCAACATATCCTCGAGGGTCTGAATGGTCCGCTCACTCTGGTCGTCGGTCTACGGATGGTAAGTTGTGCTGAAATGTAACCTCGTGCCTGATGGGTTTTGAGCATTCTAACACTTCCTAAGTGTACATGCAACCCTAATAACCTTGGATCTATGTTTGTCTAATAATCATGCAAAGTTGAATTCCAAGGTTATATTCCTATCTAGCATACATGGGGAACAAATTTTAACTTGCATGAAAGATAGAATAACTTACCTTGTTGTTGCTTATGATCCTTGAAACCTTGTGAGCCTAGCACCCCAAGTGTGATGCCTCAAATGCTTCACACAACACCAAATGCTTTTGGAATGACTTTAGAGAGAATACACACTTCTAAAATCGGCCTAGCCCTCTTGTTTCTTATGTGTAGCCTATTTTGGTGGAGAATGGGTTTCTTATATAGTGTTGACACATCTAGGGTTACACCATGTAAACCCTAATGTGTCATGACTCTTCATTTCCATGACCCATGGGTTTGTAACTCCCATGGAGCATCCATGGAGCATCCTATGGGTGGAACCCAACTTGATCATCCATGGAGCCTCTTAGCCCACTATATAAGATATGGAAGATTTACATAATCTACCCATATATTTAATTAGTTATCTTTTGATCACTTAATTAATTCTAAATTAAATCTTGATCAAACTAATTAAATAATATTATTAATATATTAGAAATTATAATATATTAATAAACCATAAGTGTTATTTCTCTCATTTTAGTTTATCCAATTGCATGGTGCCATGCAACCCAAATGGACAATGCCGGGTCGGGTCAAGTACATACCAGAAATAGTTATGGACTTAGACACCTTATCCAACAGTCTCCCACTTGGATAAGTCTAATAACTATAACTACAATACTTCAGGAACCGATCGGCAATCGTAGCTCTTTCAAGGTCTCTCGGAACTGAGAAGATGATGATACGCCATTTAAGATAAGTGATCATATAATCCTCTGTTCTAGATATCAGCCGGACAAATACATGGAACAGTGTCTTACTTTGTGTCCAGCAGTTTGTTTCCCGATTTCCGATTTGTTTGACATAGAACTCAATTGAACACATCAACTTAGTTCTGACCGGGCCCGGTACATAGGTCAAAACAAAATCATCGAGGGGCCCATATATCAGCTTCTAATCCAAGAAGGAACAAATAAACTTCGACTCATATGTTTGTTCTACCACTCATTGAATTATACAAAAAAGCACGTTTTATAACATCGAGTTACCAATGCGTTAACATACAATCAATGCATAACCAACTCATAAGTAACAAATCATATCTCTAGGTTTGAAGACTTATATGATATTACCGTCTCACGATCACTCGAGATAAATTCCATGAAGTGATTCCAGTGAGCGTGGGTTGAGTCCAATGCTCAGAACTTATGAGCACTCATGAGTGTTGTAGCCATGTCCAACAGCTTAGACCTCTGCAACCAATCATGACAGTCTTGATTCATACCTACTTCCGACATATGACCGACTGTGGAGGTTCGAATAATATGATATACCAAACATAATTATTCTGGAAGTCAAAACATGCAAAAGAAATATAGTAAACAATCGACAAGAGATAGCAACACTTTACTCATAAATAAAACACCTTTTATTCATCATCTAATGTCAATTACACTTTACAAATTTCAAGGTTATCTAACTACTAAATCTAATATCATCCTTCAGCCCTATGCTCCGAGCATGCTGGAGATGCTTAACCCGAGTCAGTCCCTTCGTGAGGGGATCTGCTGGATTCTCATCCGATGATACCCTCTTTGCCACGAGGAGTCCTTCTTCTATTCGATGTCTGATGAAATGGTATTTTCTGTCGATGTGTCTGGATCTCCCGTGATCCCTTGGTTCCTTGGCTAAGGCAACAGCACTTTCACTATCACAGAAAATTTCCATTGGCTCTTTAATAGCTGGTACAACTCCAAGGTCTCCAACGAAGTTCTTCAGCCATATCGCCTCCTTTGCTACCTCGCTAGCTGCTATATACTCTAATTCGCAAGTTGAATCAGCCACTGTCTCTTGCTTGGAACTCTTCCAAGAAATTGCTCCTCCATTTAAGGTAAAGACCCAGCCTGACTGAGAGCGGAAATTATCCCTATCAGTCTGAAAGCTAGCATCACTATACCCTACAACTCTCAAGTCTTCACTCCCACCGAGGGTAAGGACTCAGTCCTTAGTCCTCCGTAGGTACTTGAGGATATTCTTTACCGCAGTCCAGTGTGCCTTGCCAGGGTTCCCCTGATACCTGCTAACCATGCTCAAAGCAAAGGCTACATCAGGTCGAGTACACGTCATAACATACATGATCGATCCTACAGCCGAAGCATAAGGTATTCGACTCATTTCTGCTATCTCAGCCTCAGTACTAGGGCTTTGTGTCTTACTCAATCTGGCATTACTCTGGATGGGTAACTCTCCTTTCTTGGAGTCCTGCATGCCGAATCTCTTCAAAACCTTATCCAAGTAAGTACTCTGACTAAGTCCAATTAGTCTTTTACTCCGGTCTCTCAAGATCCTTATCCCTAGAATATAGGCAGCTTCTCTTAGGTCCTTCATAGAGAAACACTTCCCAAGCCAGGACTTAACTTCCTGTAGAGTTGGGATGTCATTTCCTATGAGTAGTATGTCATCCACATACAATACCAAAAAGCTAACTATACTCCCACTAGCCTTGACATATACACAAGATTCATCTTCACTCCTAGAAAAGCCAAATTCCTTGACTTTCTCATCAAAGCAAAGATTCCATCTGCGAGGTGCTTGCTTTAACCCATAAATGGATTTCTCAAGCTTACACACTCTATTAGGGTACTCTGTGTTGACAAAACCCTCTGGATGACTCATGTAAACATCCTCAGCCAACTTTCCATTAAGGAAAGCAGTTTTGACATCCATTTGCCATATTTCATAGTCATAAAATGCGGCTATGGCTAACAGAACCCTAATAGACTTAATCTTGGCCACTGGAGAAAAGGTCTCATCATAATCAACTCCCGGAGTTTGTGAGAAACCCTTTGCAACCAGTCGTTCCTTATAAGTGTGTACATTACCATCCATGTCGGTCTTCTTCTTGAAGATCCATTTGCACCCTACAGTCTTACGACCTGGTACATTCTCAACCAAGTTCCAAACTTGATTGTCATACATGGACTGTATCTCGCTGTCCATTGCCTCTTTCCACTTGGCTGACTCAGGGCCTGCCATGGCTTCCTCGTAACTGTTAGGTTCATCCAGACCTATCAGTGTCTCATCACTGATAAGTGTATCACCTTCCGCAGTAATATGGAATCCATAGTAATGCTCAGGTGTATTCCTAACCCTTGTGGAACGCCTCAGAGGTACAGACTTGTCAATTGGCTCAACAGAAGTTTCCTCCTCAAGTTGATTGCTAGGGTTTGAAGTTCCTTCACCACTTGACTCTTGAATTTCTTCAAGGTCAACTTGCCTCCCACTGTCTCCTTGGCTTATGAACTCTCTCTCTCGAAAGAAAGCCCTCCTAGCTACAAAGATCACATTCTCACTAGGTCTGTAGAAGAGGTAACCAGAGGATTTCTGTGGGTAGCCGATGAAAATACACCTCTCACTTCGAGGTTCGAGCTTATCATGAGTCTCGCGTCTCACGAAAGCCTCGCAACCCCAAATCTTAATGTGGTCTAGTTTGGGTACTTTACCAGTCCACATCTCATGAGGAGTTTTGGCAACTTTCTTTGTGGGAAGTAGATTAAGGATATGGGCGGCAGTCTCTAAGGCATACCCCCAAAATGAGATTGGTAGCGAAGCTCGACTCATCATGGAACGAACCATATCCAACAAGGTTCGATTACGCCTCTCAGCTACACCATTCAACTGCGGTGTCCTGGGAGTTGTCAATTGTGAGACAATCCCACATTCCCTAAGATAGTCGAGGAACTCTGAACTAAGATACTCACCACCTCGATCGGACCGAAGCATCTTAATGTTCCTGCCCAATTGATTCTCGACTTCCTATTTAAACTCTTTAAACCTCTCAAAAGTCTCTGACTTATGCTTGATTAAGTAGACATATCCATATCTACTGTAATCATCAGTAAAAGTCAAATAATAACGATTAGCATCCCTTGTGGCATGTTTTAAGGGCCCACACACATCCGTGTGTATAAGATCCAACAAACCTTCACCCCTCTCACAAGAACCTGTGAAGGGTGACTTTGTCATTTTTCCAAGTAAGCATGATTCGCAACTATCATCTGACTTTAGGTCAAATGACTCCAATACTCCATCCTTTTGGAGTTGGCCTATGCGTTTCTTGCTTATATGTCCAAGACGACAATGCCATAATGATGCTTTATCCAAGTTATTATCATTAACAGAATCAATACACAATACATTATTTCCTAAGTTATCAACCACAGATACAGTTTCATACACACCATCACAAGGTAATGCTTTAAAATAAAGAACATTATTAAAGAAAGCATTAATCGAACCAACTTCATTATCAAATGAAAAGGTGAAACCTTGTTTATACAATGCATGAAAGGAAATAATATTTCTTGCCATTTCTGGCGAATAACAACATTTATTCAAATCTAAACTAAACCCACTACTTAGCGATAAAGTATAAACTCCAATCTTGGTGACAGGTAAAGCTTTCCTATTCCCCATGATTAAGTTTATTCTTCCATGCTCCACATTCTCACTTCTTCTTAGTCCCTGCAAATCAGAACAGATATGAATACCACAACCGGTATCAAGGACCCAAGAGTTAGAATGGGGTGAGTTATTAGATAAGATAGTGTAAATACCTGCATGGTTGGATTTAACTTTCCCATCCTTCACATCTTGCTGGTACTTTGGGCAGTTCCGCTTCCAATGTGACTTTTCATGGCAATAGAAGCATTCAGCCTCTTTAGGGTCAGAAGAAGGAGTGACAAAACCTTTCTTGGTTCCACTTGAAGAAGAGCCATCAAGGGTACTAGCCTTGGTACCCTTCGAAGAGCTCTTCCTCTTCTTCCCTCTACCTTTCCCGATTGCCAAAACCGGGGCGGAGTTTGGAGTAGGAGTGTTAACAACCGACTTACCCTTAAGACCTGTTTCTGCGGTCATGAGGAGTCCCTGAAGTTTGTTGAGTGTGACCTCTTCCTTATTCATGTGATATGTCATGCGGAATTGATCATAGCACGATGGTAAGGAGTGCAAAATGATATCTATTGCAAGCTCCTCAGGGAAGTTCACATTAAGCTTCAGCAACCGATCCACATACCTTTGCATTTTCTGCATGTGGCTCGTGACGGATTCCCCGTCCTTCATCATGGTTGTTATGATAGAGCATATGATTTCATACCTCTCTTGTCATGCACTTTGATGGTATCTTTCCATCAGATCTTGGTGCATTTCAAAAGGGTAGAAGTCCTCATAGGACTTTTGGAGTTCCGCTGTCATGGTGGCCAACATGATGCATGCCACTTTTGTAGCATCCCTTTCATGTGCCCGGAAGTCAGCGATCTCCTGGGGAGTTGCAGTGGTCTCATCAATCTCCTTAAGCTCCTTGTCAAGGACATATTCTTTGTCCTCGTAGCGGGTAATCATCCTGATGTTTCTGATCCATTCATTGAAGTTGGATCCATCAAAAGTGACTTTCCCACACAAGTTCATAAGGGTAAAGGAGCCATTAGGATTAGAGCCAGAAGCAGCATTGTTTGAAGACATCTGAAAGAAGAGAACAAGATTAGTTTAGATATTAAGAGAGTCCTTAATAAAACACCCAAATGTAATATTAAGGCTAGGATCCAATCACAATATATTATAACTTATAGGAGGTATGCCGTAATCCAAGCTATAACATATTTGAAAGGTAGGTGAATGACGATTCACCAATTTCCACCATGAAAAACGAAATATAAATATTAGGTTTTTAATTGGTTCTTAGAAATTCCTAGATTCTTTTGAGATTCAATGAACTTTTCAAAGGCATGTTTCAATCTCGAGTGTGCCCTCTAAGTTTTGTGACTGGGATACCGAGGATCACAAAACGAGGTGTGAAGTAACCATGCAAAGCACTTGGTACCCTCAAGGTTTATTACTCAATCGATGTGCCGGTAAACCACACACGCTCCACCGATGCTATGGTAAACCTTAAGTCACCTTTTACCTACCTTGTTAAGTCCAAGTTAGTGTACCGGTTAACCACACACGCTCCACCAACGACTTAAACAAAGTGTAAAGTGTAATTTCATGGATTAGCACCTTATTCACATTTTCCTAAAGTAACTAAGATTGGGAATTTAATAAAAGCATTTAGTTACTTTATAATATTCATCATACTTTTAATGAGAATTTATAAGTCCTTGTCTTACCCGTTCGGCTAACGACCCTCCACCGATCAAGGAAGCGGTGGGTGAGAGTGGACACCCATTAAGTTGCCATTTTATAGGCAACAACCTTATACCCCCCTTATAGACCGGCTTCGTGAATGAGGCGTACTAGCGGTAAGACGACTTGTTGTTATACATATATATATTAGTAACTTATAATATTATAAAGTATAAGGGTTGAATTTTAACTTTTAAAATTCTAAGGGTTGGAACTAAAGTTTTAATCAAGACTTTACATGTTCTAAAACTTGAGGGCAAGTTTTGTAAACTTCCAAAACTTTTCATTTCTTATAACTTATGAATTAATTGAGTAATAAAAATGAAGACTCTTCATTTTTATAACTCTTGTGTTCTTTTAATGGCTTTAATAAAAGTGAGACTTTTGGTTTTCCATAACTTGAGGACAAGTTATGGACTCCATTAAAACACATTATGATCATGAATTAAACTACCACGAAGGTTACAAACAATTCCTATGATCATCTAATCTTCATAAGTTCAAGAACATGAATATGAACACTTTCAAGAATCAAAAATTACACTTAAAAAAAACTTGTAATTTTAATAATTGCCATTGTAAATGGATTAGCATAAACATTACACCATCTAAAACAAGCTTTAAAACATCAAAACAGTTTAGGATAATGTTTCTAGTCCATTTCCAGCAACAAATGTGCAAACTTTCATACGAGCAGAAAACAGAAAAACGATTTTTTTTTTCAAGCTGTTTGCACACAAAAAAAAACAACAAACAAACCAGGCTCTGACACCACTGATGGGTTTTGAGCATTCTAACACTTCCTAAGTGTACATGCAACCCTAATAACCTTGGATCTATGTTTGTCTAATAATCATGCAAAGTTGAATTCCAAGGTTATATTCCTATCTAGCATACATGGGGAACAAATTTTAACTTGCATGAAAGATAGAATAACTTACCTTGTTGTTGCTTATGATCCTTGAAACCTTGTGAGCCTAGCACCCCAAGTGTGATGCCTCAAATGCTTCACACAACACCAAATGCTTTTGGAATGACTTTAGAGAGAATACACACTTCTAAAATCGGTCTAGCCCTCTTGTTTCTTATGTGTAGCCTATTTTGGTGGAGAATGGGTTTCTTATATAGTGTTGACACATCTAGGGTTACACCATGTAAACCCTAATGTGTCATGACTCTTCATTTCCATGACCCATGGGTTTGTAACTCCCATGGAGCATCCATGGAGCATCCTATGGGTGGAACCCAACTTGATCATCCATGGAGCCTCTTAGCCCACTATATAAGATATGGAAGATTTACATAATCTACCCATATATTTAATTAGTTATCTTTTGATCACTTAATTAATTCTAAATTAATTCTTGATCAAACTAATTAAATAATATTATTAATATATTAGAACTTATAATATATTAATAAACCATAAGTGTTATTTCTCTCATTTTAGTTTATCCAATTGCATGGTGCCATGCAACCCAAATGGACCATGCCGGGTCGGGTCAAGTACATACCAGAAATAGTTATGGACTTAGACACCTTATCTAACAGTGTCTAGTTCCTCATGGAACTTTTTCCAGAAACGGGAACCGAACGTCACGGTCTGAGACAATAGACATCGGCACTCCATGGCGAGCAATGATCTCGTGGATATACACATCGGCCAACTTCTCGACCGATGAACTCTCCCGAATTTCCAAAAAATGGGTGTTCTTGGTCAATTGATCCACGATGACCCATATCGCATCATAGCCCTTTGCCGTTCTCGGCAAATTAGTGATAAAATCCATCGTGATCTGCTCCCATTTCCACATGGGGACCTTCAGAGGCTGCAGCTTGCCATGCGGCCTTTGATGCTCGGCCTTGACCATCTTGCAGGTCAAGCGTCTGTCAACATACCAATCAATCTCTCTCTTCATGTGTGACATCCCCATTTTCACGGCTAGAAAAGATCGATTTTGTTTATGCTTTATAAAAATCAGAGTATCTCTTTTAATAAAAATGTTGCGGAATTTGTTCCCAGAAAAACATGATAAATACATTATCAAAGCATTCCCGAAGAAATGTATTTTTATTCATTTTTAAAACATTTGGGATGTCATCGTCAATACAGAAACATAAGCATAAACAGAACTTACATTCATTATCACTAGTGATTTATATCTCTTTAATTTCTCAGTGTAACGTGACTTCATATCAACACCTGTGGTACAAATAAACTGAGTGGTTCAGGTTGGGAAACCTGGTGAGTACATAGGGTTTTCAACCCACAATAATTTAATTATTATGTTTAAACATCAAACAATCAACCCAATTACACATTCCCATTATCTTCCTTACTCTTAAGGTCTACCCTAAGAGTCATTTATCCTGCATTCATTCATCCCGAAGTCCATTGCTCTCAGGGTTTATATGACAGGCACTAAGACCATAGCTTCCAATACTCGTTCGTAAAGTAGTAATTCCATAGCTGCTAAAATTCATTCATCGGGTGCTAAATCCACAGCTACCAGTGTTTATCTAATAGGTACTAAGTCCATAGCTACCATCGTTTATCTAATAGGTACTAAGTCTATAGCTACCATCGTTTATCTAATAGGTACTAAGTCCATAGCTACCAACGTTTATATAATAGGTACTAAGTCCATACTACCATTGTTTATCTAATAGGCACTAAGTCTATAGCTGCCAGTGTTTATCTAATAGGTACTAAGTCCATAGCTACCAACGTTTATCTATCAGGTACTAAGTCCATAGCTACCAGCGTTTATTCAATAGGCACTAAGTCCATAGTTGCCGATGTTATTTATTAGGCACTAAGTCTATAGCTGCCAATGTTCACTCATATCATCTTTCACCTCTCATCATTCATTTACCCATGTTTCACCCAACATATTCGTAGATATAAAATACATATACAATTTAAATCATTTAAAACATGTATAAAATTGTTCATCCAGCATAGATAGCAAGTATACAGGTTATATGCACATATAGCATGTAATTTATATAAAATATTTCATATCTATGTGTAAGATAAAAGTAACTATGCACTCACCTGGAAAGGTGGTGACTCGGTACTCGGACAGTACTTCGTTACTCTTAAAACAATCTTCATCGGACAAAACCTAATATCATTACCACTAGAGTTTAGTCTAATATTCACCGAGACTAATTAATAGTCTAGCTATTATTACTATTATATAAACGTTAAGCAACACTCTTATATAACTCATAATAATAGCCCAAATAATTATTTTAAGGTCCTAATAATGTTACTATATTAAAACATAAGTTATACTAAAGATATGGTAGGCATAGCTCACTTACAGCGGGTTTTTCGCAAAACCGGGCTTCGCTGGAGGCGCGTTCCCGATCCGAAAGGCTCTTTTCTCGGAGCCGTCGGGCGCTCCGGGGCATCCGCCTCGTGCTAGGGAGTTACCCTAGGCTTTGTGGGGGGGGGGGGGGTGGGTCTTAGAGAGAGAAAGTGAAGATGGATGGTGTGAAGAATGAAGGGAACCCGACACCTCTATTTATAGGCTGCCTTGGGCGTCACCACGTCGTGGTGCCTCTCACTAGGTCGTGGTGTTGCGTAGGCTCCAAGGTTTCGCCTGGTGCTGACAAGTGGCATCGCACACAGGGTGGAAATCAGTCGATTTTCAAAAATTCATAACTTTCGCATACGAGCTTCGTTTTCGACGTTCTTTATATCCACGCGTAGGAAAAAAAATAAGATCTACACCTTTCATTTTGACTCTGTCGGCTAATTCTTGACCGATATTAAATTTTACAGTACGAGGAGATTATACTGTTAAATGTCCGCGTAAAATTCATAACTTCTACATACGGACTCCGTTTTCGTCTGTCTTTTTACCGTTGAGTTCCTATTAATGAGATGTTCAACTCTCATTTTGGTCGCTTAGGCCAAAAACCGCTCGAACTAAAATTCGAGTTTCGGGCCGTGCACTGCTCTATCGAATCTTAGAAAATTCATAACTTCCTCATACGAAGTCAGATTTGGGCGTTCTTTTTATGCATGCTCTTGGTTTAACGTATACTACAAATTTTGTTTAGATTACTAAGGCTAAAAAGTCCTCCATCGTAAATTCACTATTTATGTCTCCCGATGTCGTGCCGGTTTTGCCGAAAAACTTCAACGGCTCATAACTTCTTCGTTATAACTCGGATTTCGGCGTTCTTTATATGTACGGAACCCTTGTAACATATACTACCACTTGGAAAAGATTAATCCTTCTAAATAATCTTCCATCTAAAACTCATTTTTGATGCTCATTGTCTCTAAATTGACTAGCCCGGATCTGCGGGCGTTACATCATGCACGACCACCAGTAAGTTAAACTCAGGTCCCGTTACATCTTGGTGGCTCCCGGGTGAATAGATAAATGAGACTTATGAGTCTCATCCAATACAATCTGTCTAACCCCACCAGACATCGGGACCCACACCCGACCGTAACGGGTCAACAACCCACTACTATCCTGAACAAATCTGGTGATCTCACCCCTGATCCTCTCAATCTTCCAATTTTCCTCTCGCACTCCCTCGGTCTGAGCCTCACTAATCAATCCCACAAGTGGAGAGTCCACAGAAATCCTCATACATGATGTCGAAACATAAGATCCAGCTGACTTGCGGCTCAGGGCATCCGCCACCACGTTCGCTTTACCCGGATGGTAAAGGATCTCCCAATCATAATCCTTGACTACGTCCAGCCACCTGCGCTGCCTCAAATTCAGGTTCGGCTGATCCATAATGTGCCTCAAGCTCTTATGGTCTGTGTAGATGGTATAATGGACCCCGTAGAGGTAATGCCTCCAGATCTTGAGGGCGAACAATACCGCTCCCAACTCAAGATCATGTGTGGGATATCTCGCCTCATGCGGCTTCAACTGTCGTGATGTATAAGCTATCACCCGTCCTCTCTGCATGAGGACCGCTCCCAATCTGGTGATGGATGCATGACAGAAAACCACGAAATCCTTAACTCCCTCTGGGAGGGTCAAGACTAGAGCCTTGCAAAGTCGCTGCCGAAGGGTCTCGAATGTTGTCTGCTGCTCAGGACTCCACCGGAAATCCACCCCCTTCCTCGTCAGACGAGTGAGGAATACTGCAATTTTGGAGAAGTCCTGAATAAATCTTCGGTAGTACCCTCACAAACCCAGAAAACTCCTGATATCCGAGGGAGATTTCGGAACCTCCCACTGCATGACTGCCCCGATTTTGGCCGGATCGACCAAAATCCCCTTCTGGTTAACGAGATGTCCAAGGAACTGAACCTCTCGCAACCAGAACTCACATTTTGAGAACTTGGCGTAAATCCGTTCTCGCCTCAAAACTCCCAGAAGCTCACGGAGATGCTCCTCATGTTGCTCTCTGGTCTTGGAATACACCAAGATATCATCGATGAATATAATAACTAAGCGATCGAACATCGGCCTGAATACCCGATTCATCAGATCCATGAATACGGTTGGCGCATTGGTAAGCCCAAACAGCATCACCATGAACTCGTAATGCCCGTAACGAGTCCGGACCGCGGTCTTCTCCACATACTCCTCCCTCACCCTGACCTGATGGTACCTAGACCTCAGATCTATCTTGGAGAACCAAGACGATCCCTGTAACCGATCGAATAGGTCATCTATCCGTGGAAGGGGATAACGGTTTTTCACCGTCAACTTATTTAGCTCCAGGTAATCAATGCACATTCGGTGTGAACCATCCTTCTTTTTGACGAAAAGAATCGGTGCTCCCCATGGAGAACTGCTCGGGTGAGTGAATTGCTTGCCTTGCAGCTTCTGAAGCTGAGATGACAGCTACTACTTCTCAGGCGGTGCCAATCAGTACGACGCCTTGGCGATAGGGGCCGCATCTGGCACAAGGTCGATCCTGAACTCAACTTGCCTTTTAGGAGGCACTCCGGGTAACTCCTCCGGGAATACATCGACAAACTCTCTGATGACTGAAACATCTGAAACCGAGACCTGATTCCTGACCCTCGTATCTACCACATACGCCAAATAACCCGTACACTCGTGCTGAATATACTTCCGAGCCCTAGTTGTTGAGCAAAACTTTGAACCCAGTCTGATGCCCTCTCCATAGATAACCAGTTCTCCCCCACTTAGGGTTCGAACTTCCACACACTAGCCCTCATAGTCGATCATGACACCAAAACGACTCAGCGAGTCCATACCCACTATCACGCAAACACCCCCTATGGGAATCAGAATCAAATATATTGAAAAATACACCCAAAATATCTCTAGAAAACAACCCCCATAGACTAATGAAGTAGAAACCCCGTGTTCGTTGGCGATGGAAACTCACAACGGACAGTCTAACTCTCTTAAGGGAAAATAAAACTCCCTACTAAACGATCGAGAGACAAAAGACCGACTCGTTCCCGAGTCAAACAATACAAGGGAAAGCAAGGAGTTCACTAAGAATGTACCTAACATAGGTACAAACATATG
Source organism: Lactuca virosa (assembly GCF_052849685.1). NCBI lineage: Eukaryota > Viridiplantae > Streptophyta > Magnoliopsida > Asterales > Asteraceae > Lactuca > Lactuca virosa. The sequence goes on along the minus strand of NC_136428.1, from coordinate 122,794,493 downwards.
AGAACAATACAATCATAAATAAGATAAGAGATAAAGACATACCAGTCACAACATCCAGTGTTGTCCAGGCCTCCTCGGCAGTAAGCTGGAATACGCGACCTCGAACCCTCGGGGGCTCCGCGTTAGTGATCCTTAATGTAGATGGAGCGGGGGCCTGCACCGGCTTAGCGGCGAGCAACGGAAAGTTGGTCTTCACATGACCAATTTGATTACAATGGTAACAAATCCTCATATCCTGAACCGGGGCTAACTGGCGTAAATCCCTCACAAAGTGCCCCTCTCTGCCACATTTGTAGCACACACCACTGGATCGACAAGCACCGGCATGAACCTTCCTGAACTTCCCACAAGTGCGGCCACGCTGACCTCCAAACCTAGAATCAACGGCCTTGAACCGCTTCAGCGCCAGCTGCGACTGTGCTGGGGCCTGCCTCCGCTCCCTCAACTGAAGCTCGATCTCAAGCTCACGCCGCCTAGCGTCCTCCTGTAACTCCAACAAAGTGTCACACCTCTGAGTAGAGACGAACTGTCTGATGTTCGTCTTGAGCATGCTCAGATAACAGGTTATCTGAGCCTGCTCTAAAGCAAACTCATGGAAAAACACCGCCCTCTCGGTAAACATCCGGGTGATCTCTGTCACCGACTCCAATCCCTGTCTCAAATCCAAAAACTCCTGAGCCAACCTCTCTCACTCAACCCGTTGAATGTAGTGAGTGCGAAACATCTCCTGAAACTGATCCCATGATACCGCAGCTCTCTGATCATCAGAATATGATCACATAATAAGTCTCCACCAATCCTTGGCTCCGGACCTCAGTAGGTTCAGAGCACACCTGAACTTCTGGTCAACAGGGCATGAGCATGTGAAAAAGCATCCCTCAACATTAGATAGCCACCTCATGGCTATGATCGGGTCCTGGACTCCATCTAAAGTAGGGGGCTTCATGTTATCGAAGTCCCGATACTAAAAGGCCCGACCTGCCACAACACATGTAGCAGCCACGGCTACGTAGACTGCAGCGGCAGCCGTCTCACCAATGGATGCATAGCGCTCATCGAAGTACTCAACCATAGCGGTCTTAATAGACCCAAACATCTCTGGCAACTCAACCCAGAAAAGTGCAGCAACCTTATCGCATAGGATCTCCCAAATCCTGGCATCCAACTCATCTGATCTCATCTGACCAACGGTCCCTAACAATGCTCGCCCACCCTGACTGCCAGCTCCTGATCCCGACCCGAATCCGGTCTCAAATCGTCTCGAAACCACCATACTGAAAATACACCAGGGAGATATCAGATAATCCACATAACAATGGGGAACCAACTCCCAACGAAGCCCTAGGGGTTGTGACTTCCTTGTTAAACGTACGGGTCCTGTGCTTTCAGTAGTACGGGCTCATACTACCTTCCACACCTAGCCATATTTATCTCAAGGATCATCACAACGCCCTAACAATACTCATAAGCATAACTATACACTCAATCCTCACTCCCCATAGGAAAGGCTAAATATCTCCTAACTGGCCGGTTGACCTCGCACAACTCATCCTACCACCAACCGACACACGACCCTCCATTGGTGCCAGATAGCCATTGCATGAACACTATCACATACCACATGACTTAAACAACCCCTAGGTTAAAAGATTCAATCCCGCAACGGTTGAACTCAGACGAGAGCTGCACAGCAGGACCAAACCCTCTAACCTAAGACCATTTAACCCATACAGTATGTGACTTAACGCATTCATTCAATAACTAATTCACACCCAAAAGAGTCACACAACAATCAATTGGGTACTCTACACAAGATAAGGCATCAAAGATCAGGAAATTCTATCATGTAATTCCTAAAGATCCCTAGCCTATCACTAGCATATTGTTCTAACATATCACAATATCAAATAATAGCATGGTATTTTGGGGTCTACTTACTGGCTCCGGCTGATCGTACACATCGCATCCTCCTTTAGTATTTTGAAAATCGTTTGAAAACCATTTTGAAAATCTTTTCCTTAGTTTGAGACTGGATTCACACGAGTGTTCCTCCAATTCACTCAAACCAACGCTCTGATACCAACTTGTAACATCCATAAAATTCATAAAAATTTCAAACTTTTTAGACATCCCAAAAACCATTCATTGTTTACAAATTATTTTCAAAATAGTTTAACATCAGAGAAATCCCAAAAATCATAACACAAAATGTGAGGAGGTGCACGATCAAGCCTTCGCCTTCCCATGATCATCCGAAGTACCTAAAAGATAATCCAAAACGGTAAGCACAAAGCTTAGTGAGTTTCCCCCAAAATACTAACACCATACAACCAGAACAATGTCATAAACAAACAATATGCATACAGAGTCTTCAGCATGACTGGAATGCCTCACCGGGCCTATAGCCTATCTGCCCACTCTCAGAACCTTCAGTATGTCTGGACCGCCTCACTGGGCCTTCAGCCTGTCTGGACCGTTCACCAGGCCTTCGGCCTGACTGGTGTGCCCCTTTGGGCCTTCAGTCTTGGCGTTGAGCACAAAGTAGGACCACCTCAACCCACCCGCCATCACTTAATATCAAACACTAGCTATCACATACATTTATATATAGGCCTAACAGATCATCAATAATAACATCATCCTACAGACTAGGATACAGATCTACCCGATCACTACACATAATATCATATGATAAACCAGGATACAATCCAAAGGGCCGACATTGGTGCCTTCGACCCTGTCAGTATAGTGAGGATAACTCACCTCACAAGTAGTGCTGAACTGGTAAAATCAAGTCCCAACTCACAGCTCCGAACTCAACTGCCTACAACCATCATATGCCTATCTTCATTAAAAATCCTGAATACCAAAAATACCCTTTAAGTCAAACTTGGTCAACCATGGTCAAAGTCATAGTTAATAGTCAAGGTCAACAGTCCATGTTGACCCAACTCGTCGAGTGCATCTTCCTGACTCGTCGAGTTCCTTCAGAACTCAGAAAACCGGGAAAACCCTAGTCAACTCGCCAAGTTATCACAGCGACTCGTCGAGTTCATACAGTGTCCAGAAGATCAAAGAAACCCCGAGTCAATTCGTTCTCCTAGTCTCAACACATTCAGCCACTTTTCCAGCGAGTCCAAATCCCCAAGCTATAGATCTGATCTCCTAGGGTGAAGATACCACGTAAAGTTGCTAACTTTATGTCCATGCATGGCATTAAGGAGGCTAAAACACTCAAACATAACTCATTAAGGGATTTATGGCATGAAGGAAGGCCAAGACTTGATAAAGCAGGCAACTATAAGTCTAAGGAGGTCATGAGACGTCCAGATCTAAAGTCATAGCTTCATGACATGCTCAAATCCAAGAATGGCCCCAAAATAAGCTAAAAATGACCATATACTTCCATAGCAGAAGATCTAAGCAATAAAAGGCCAAGGTACCGACTTTATACCTCAAAATGATTACCCCAACATAGTAGATATCGGATCTACAACTTTCCTCTTAATCAACACTCTTCAAGCTTCAAGTTCCTTCCAAAAGAGCACCAAAAATCACACTCCAAGCTCATACACACACACACAAAATGAGAGATGAAACATGAACTAGGGTTTCTCTGGACATAGGGGACCATAACGGAGGCTAACAATGAGATTTAAGGCCTTTAAATAGGGTGCAAACCCTAACAATTAGGGATTTCATGTTCAGCCTTCAACTCGTCGAGTTGGGGCCTTCTAACTTGTCGAGTAGACCCTGAAAGATGCGCGACCATTAAAACTCTAAACGACGAGTTGGAGCCTTCCAACTCGTCGAGTTGCCCTTAAATATAAATATATAAAGCTTAAAATTCGTACCTGAAGATTGGGATGTTACAACTCTCCCCCACTTGAACTAGGCTTCGTCCTCGAAACCTGCTGCGGATGTGTGTGTTAGACTTTGGAGGGAGTTGGGATACTTACCTTCCACTGGTCGAGTTCTCCTACAACAACAATTATCATGCCGGTATTGATTGACAACCCTTCAAGATGATGTATGGGAGGAGGTGTAGGACCCCAGTTTGTTGGGGTGAGGTCGGACATCAGGTCATGGAAAGTAAACAAGTGGTACTTAAGACCACTGGATTGATTCAGCAGGTGCGCGAAAGGTTGCAGGTCGCACAAAGTCAGCATACAAGTTATGAAGATCGGCGATGTTCCGACCTCGAGTTTCAGGTGGGGGACTTAGTGCTTCCGAAGGTGTCACCTTGGAAAGGTGTCATCTGATTTCGAAAGTATGGCAAGTTGGGCCCCCGCTTTATTGATCCCTTCAGGATTACCGCCCGGGTAGGTAAGGTTTCATACTGGATGGATTTGCCTGATGAGCTCAGTTAAATCCACAACACCTTCCATGTATCTCAGTTGCGGAAGTGTGTGGATAGACCGTCTACGATTCTTGACAGGAAGACCAAGACTCTGCGCAAGAAAGTAGTGAACCTAATGAAGGTGCACTGGCAGCACCATAAAGGCTCGGAATAGACGTGGGAGTCTGAAGAAGATATGAGGGAGCACTACCCATATTTTTTTATAGCAGCAGACATCAAGGACGAAGTCTAATTCAAGTAGGGGAGATTTGTAACGCCAATGTTCCAGGTAATTTTCCATTCTAGCTATATTTCTTAAAAATTCGCAAAATTGGTCCCTACGTTGGGAGTACGAGTCTAGTGCGCCAGACGTAGGACTTTGCATGTGATCATGGAAGTCTCTCACGTACATTGGGTGTGTGTATATGTATGTTGGGCGTACGCAAGCAGGGGACAAACCCTAATTTTTAGGGCGTAAGCAGGCAACGCACCAAGGCCGACCCACAGTATCGTATGTGTGGAATGTATGATATTGTAAGGATTTTAGTGTTGTAATTATATGATATATGCAAGGATCCAATCTAGGCTCGGAGTCATTATAGCTCGGGGTTAAGGACCCGAGGGTTGATGCGGACCCGACACAGCCATCTGAAGTTAATTGGGGTTGATACGGACCTGACACAGCCTCGTGCTGTTATATTATGTATGATTGTTGCGATATGTTCCCTGGAATTAACGTTGCCTTTTGTTTTCCCAATGGAGTTAATCCTGAGAATCATAACAAAGAGAAAAAGTCCATCAGTTGACGTTCGGAAGGGGGTCCTGAAACGAAGCTCCAACGGTCAAGTCAGTGTCTAGTTGAGAGAGTATAGGTTTAGTAGAAGAGTGAGTGAGAGTTCCCCTTTCTCCTGATGGAGAAGGGTTCTATTTATACCCGTCATGGCGGGGTCAAGATCCTGACGATATCTTTTGGTATCTGTTGGGCTGACCGGACATGCAGGAGTCTTATTGGTTGATCGATCATTACTAGTGGTTAGTTGTCGTTGGTGCAGAAATCTCAGTAGTCGTGGCGCTGAGAACTACACATTTCACTCTAGGAGACGACAAGTACTGTTTTGTCTCTAAGCGGGCTTCAGAGTTTGGGCGCCAAGGAACAATCAAGGGATCGCGAGGGAGAGGGCGCGGTCTCGGCGTTAGGCATACGTCGATCCTTGACTACCACGCTTCTCAAACGTGTGCCCCGTTATGTTTGACGTATTCTTAGTGGGATACGTTAACAAGTCCCTTAGGCTAGTAGACGTCAGCGTTTGTTTGAGATAACTGAGTTGTTCTAGCTTAGACCTGGACATGTATTCAGTGTGAGATGGTCCTGATAGCTGCTGACATGGCAGGGCCGCCATGCGTATGCAGTTTTTACTATGGAAACTGTTAAATTCTCCTACTTCACATTTTGAACTTCCCCTATTTAAGAGAAGTTGCATTCTCCTATATCTTTCACGCTTCTCCGTATCTTTGGCTTCTCTCTCTTGTCCATTTTATTCCGTTGTATTTTTATCCTTTGTTTGTTATGGCGTCCGCTCGATCAGGGAATTACCCAACGCCAGAGGAGTTCGAGTCTCTGCAGTTTCGTTTTGGATTTATGCCAGATCATGGAGTGTAGTTTCCGAAGGAAGGAGCTGTCTTTTATCAACCGTCGACAAGGACGGTTGGTATACCTGTGTCGATTTTCGAGGTTGGGCTCCATCATCCGGTCTCATATTTTTTCGATGAAGTTATGAAGGAGTATGGTTTGTCTATCCACGATCTTACACCTAATGTTGTTAATAAAATTTTTGGTTTTGAGTTAGCGTACCGAACTTTGGGTGTGCTTCCCCATTTTCGGGCCTTCCAGACCTTTTTCAACTCCTCCACCCAATATGGCATCCATACTTTCTCTGAGCGTCGCAATAAGAAAGTGTTCATCGTTAACCAAAAGGCCTATTGGAAGAATTGGCAAGACTGGTAGTTGTGGGTTAACAACGACCTAGTTGGTTCTGGTTATCCTCGCGTGTCGATCTCTTCAGAACGTGCCCCTCGACTGTTGGGAGTCAGTTTGTCCACCGCTCAAGTTTTGAAGAGGATTTGTTTCAAAGGGGAGGAATGGCCAGATAACATATTGACGGCGGCAGGGATGAGTGGTTCTTGGTGTGCCCGAGGGATGATGCCTCGATTTTATGTGGAGAAGGATGGTAAGTATCACTTTCTTGCCCCCCTTTTTTCCTCTTTTTTTTGGTTCTTTTGATTATGAGAGCAATCGGTTTGTGTTTTTCCTCTGATCGCAGGTTCCGAGGAGATTTTGTCCCTTAAGAGGGTGATGTGTGGTCAGTTCAAGGGAAAGCTGCAGTCCCACGAGGTGCCTCTGGTGGATGCTCTTTTGGCTCCAACTCGTGGCTCTTGGGTGGAAGAATCCGTCGTTCCATCCGCCGTACGGGGAGGGAGGTCCACACCATCTTCTAGCCCTGGTCTATTTTTTCTTCTGATGGGCTAACTGTGGCTGGGGAGCCACCCGTCAGTGGGGGACGAGTGATCTCTAAACGATGGGCTGCGTTGGTGGAGTCTGCCATTTCGGATGGTAGTGGTGTCGATTCGATTGGCAAACGACTATGCAAGCGACGCCATATTGATTATTTGCTTGTGGAGTCTCCCTTGGTGATTGATATTGTTGATGATGATGTCCCTCGGCCATCAGAGGGGGTGAGACCGAGAACAATGAGATTGCCCCATCCATCGGGAGGGGCGGTGAGTCTGTCCTTTGAGGATGGTTTACTGCTTCCTGGTTCCTCTGGAGTATATCTTCCTGGCCGGAACCTTGCCCCTGGGTCTCGTTTATCGGATCAGGCCGTCGCCCACGAGTGGTGTCGGCACGCGTTTCCTCTGACTACACTGGAGTCACTTGACCTTTTGTGTTATTCCCATATGGCAAACGATCTTCAATACGCCGCAACCCAAGTCGCTCCTTACTTAGTGGATGCAACTGGTCATCTTCGTTATATCGGGGCCAATTTGGTGGAGTCAGCTACTGTAGAGACTGAGCGCGATGAGCTCAGGGAGAGGGAATCGCTCTTAGAAGAGGAGAGGCGTGAATTCGATGAGCGCTACACCGTGTTATAGGGGGAGAAGTCCTCCGTTGAGGACCAGGTTTCGTTTCTAGACGGGGAGGTGGGTCATTTGTATCAACAGGTGCAGAGCTTGTAGGTGGAAAAGCGTGGTTTGGAGGAGCGTATGAAACAACATGGCGGGGAGCTAGAGGCTGAGCTGTTGAAGAGGAAAGCTTTGGAAAAGGATCTGGCCTAGGTGCTTCAGAAGGGTATGGTTCGTGTGGTGGACCGTGTTGTTGAAAGCGGCTAGTTTGCTCTTGGGGTTCCGCGTGTGATGGTCGCATGTATGGCCGCTGGTGTGGAGAGTGGTAAGGAGACAGTGCAGAAGCAGGTGGCTGTCGGTAAGTATGATTCATCAGAGCCGAGTTTCATGGTGCAGTCTGCCGATGCCATGCATCTGTCGGTGAAGACCTTCGCCGAGACAGATTTCGTCTCATATCTTCGCTTGGGCGAATTGGATCTTGTCGGACTTTGCCAGTTGTGTTGTGACATGACTCTGATGATCATGCCATGTCCTCTTTTGCTCGTGATATATGAACTTTCTTATCTTTTGGCTAGCGTTATTTTTCTGTTTTTTCATTTATGGCCCTATGTGGCCTTGAAATCCGGGAATGTCCGGTGGATAACTTACCAATTTTAACTTTGGGTGCATTGGTTATTTCTGGTTTATCATGCTTCTTCCTGCCGTCCCAGGCGGTTTACAACAAAGGTTAATGTTGCCTTTTGGGGTGCGTGCGTTCTTTTTTTTCCTTTGTTCTCGAAGTGCCTTAAGTGTGGCTCCCATTTGATTCGTAGGTTTGCCTTCGTAGGGTCGAGTGCCATCGGCCTGCCTTTGGACACAAAATTTTAGTTGGTCTGCTTTGCGGGGTTTTTCTTTAAGTCTTGGATCTAGGAGGGTCGTACTCCAGCCTCAGTCATCTAAGCCAGGTCAAGATTGTCACCTCGAGGCCAGGGGACTTAAGTATTATATGTTTCTAGGGAAAGGTTATGACCCTTTGAAGCCTCTATTTAGTTGTGGTCAGGAGCTATGGCTCTTTCGATTTTACTAACATATTTTTACGGAAAGGTTATGAGCCTTTGAAACCAATGGTCGTGTTCTTGCAACATTTTTTCTAGAACAACATGGATGATCAGTCCTTGTTGTCGTTCGGTAAATGTGTGCGACCTTTTTTTTACGTATATCAAACTTTGGGAAAGAAGACCCTTGTCATTATCTTTCCTCTTTTTTATGACAGAAGGAAACTGTTGGGCTTATAGTGTTGCGTCATGGGCTCGGTTCTTATTCCAATTTTGATTGCCGGTTTGGGCCTGTCCAACCGTGCATGTTTTTCTCTAGGGTTTAGTATTTAAGCTGCATGCATGCAGTCTTTGAGGACACACGCTTTGCTTTTTATTCTTTTTGAACATTGTAAACCCTAGCTCGCCTCTACAGTGGAAGTTCTTCATAGAGCTCTGCTGAGGCGTGACTATATTTGAATCATAAGCATATTGTTGATTCTGTTATTGTGTTTGTTTTGTTTAATCTTTATCTTTTACCTGTGAAAGATCTAATCGATCTGAGTTTAATTCTCATCAATTGGTATCAGAGCAGGAGACTGTGTAATTCATACACATCTCTTCTGTTGAAGAAGTCATCAGGGTTTTTCCGCATTGATTGGTATTAATTGAGCCGTCATTCCATAATTATTGGTGTGTCTCATTAATTGTCAATCTTACCCTAATGATAAATTACAAGTCTGATGTTAAACAGGTTATCGATCAAACTTCAAGATTATGAGGTTTGGACACATCACTTCGAAGATTATGTGATTGGCTCAGTATCGGATCAACAACTAGGATTCCAATCTTGTACACTCAAGATTATGAGGTTTGGACACATCACTTCGAAGATTATGTGATTGGCTCAGAAGATGATGGGTACTTGATCTGGGAAGCTATCACTGTTGGCCCGTTTGCTCATACAAACAGCTCAAGGATTGTCAAAACTCAAAAGGAGTACAATCAGCTTGTGAGTGATGTGAAAGACATTCCTCAAGACGAGAAAGATAAGTTTAAATGTAACATTAAAGCCTTAAGAATGATTAGGTTTGCATTGCAGTCAGATACATTTCGTTTGGTGAATTCTTGCACTACAGCTAAAGAGATATGGGACAGGCTAAAAGAATTGTATTCCACCGACGCACATCTGGAACATTCGATACAAACTCTTTTGCTTTCAGAGTTTGGTGATTTCAAACAAAAGCCCGAAGAGAAACTGGTTCAGGCTTTTGATCGTTTTAATCATCTCTTGAGTAAGATGATAAAACATGGGATCGAAAGGAAAGTTATTGAACAGAAAGTTACCTTCATGAACGGTCTTAGACCCGAATGGATGGCGGTTGTGTCAACAATAAAGGCACATGAACAGTTTAAATCGTATTCTCTGGCGAAACTGGTGGGAATTCTGAAATCCCATGAAAGTGCTCTGACTAAGGAAACGAGTGTGGTGTCTAACTTGGGTTCGTTAGCCCTTGTTTCTAAAGGAAAAAGTTCTGTTGAAGAAGAGGAGGAATTAGATCTTTCTGACTATGATCTAACCAGTGAAGAGTATGCCCTGATGGTGTCTAATCCTAGAAAGTTCATTAAAAGGAAGTTCCCAACCAACAAAAACCGAAATTGGCAGGGAAGTTACAGCGCTGAAAAGGTCAAGGAGGAACTGAAGACAACATCAAAATCAGAAGAGTCCAAGAAAGAAGTAAAAATTGGTGGAGACTCAGGATTCGATTGCCATTATTGTGGAGGCAAGAATCACTTTGCCAAGGACTGCATGCTGAAAAAGAGGGCAGAAAAGACAGATGATGACGATGAGGAAGCAAGCCTCTTGAGACGACTGGAGGAAATCAAGAAAAGAAAGTCTGCTGCTAACAATAAAACTATGAATGTTTTGATTGTGCAGGATACAGACAACCGTGATGAATTCGGTGGTGTGGAAGTATGGTCCACAGACTCAGAGGACGAAGAAGTGAGAAAACCCACTCATGGCAAGGCGATGCTGGTAAAAGAAGAACATGCTACTGGAAGGTGTTTAATGGTGACCGAAGGTGTATCCCAGATGAGAGAATATACCACTGATGGAGGAATAGAAGGCGAGAAGGAGCGAGAGGACAGGTGTTTTGCTGCAAAACCTATTAGTGCCCATATCAATGAATGTGATGAGTTGATCAAGAAGGTACAATATATTCTTGCTTCTCTAAAAATACATGTTAATGACTATGAAAAGGAACTAAATAACTTAAAATCAAAATTGGACTAAGAACCGAGCCCATGACGCAACACTATAAGCCCAACAATCTCCCCATTTGCGTCGAATGAGGCGAGAGATCAATTTCTTTGAGTAGGCTTCACAGTCTTGACAACCTTGAACAGCCGAGGGATGACTGCAAGAAGTGTTTGCCGAAACTGAATGTACCATCGTAGCATGTCAGTAAACAACTTCTTATCGGCTGTAGAATTCTGATTGCATTTGTGGATAATCTCCAAGATATGTTCCAAGCAAGCAGTTGAAAATAAGTGCTTATCACACAAAGCGAAGATACATTTTTGCTTTTCGCCTCTGACAAACATTACTGTGTGAGACTGTGGGTCGATTCTACCCTTGACCATAACATTCACATCGCCCATTCTGCCGGAAGGTTTGATCGTTGGACGCTTGTGAATGGCGGCGGCGATCTCTTGGTCCATTTTCGCCACTTCGTGAATATAGCATACAAGCATTCGCTTGATATGGTCAATGATAGGCTGGTACTCCTGTGGATTTGACATCAGGATGTTGTTGAGAAGTATCCAGTCGTGGGGATTGAGGTTCGGTAGATCAGCGAGGGTGAAGTTATGAACCGAGCCTTCAGAGCCTCGAGTCACTTTGAATTTCACATTGACAAACTTCCCTGCTGAGTAAGGCTTCATAACCTTGACAGTAGTAATCTTCTGTAAGCTCCATGTCAGGTGCTGTGGCTGAGCAAACTCCAGATAGAACTCCAAAAGATCCCGATCAACCTTCGGGTCTGGAGAGGGAATAGAAACAGTTGAGTTAAAGCAGTGAAAGACGAATGCCTTTCGCGTGATCGGCATGTCAAACTGTGCATCCTTGGAGTTTTCAAGCCCAAACGACATCACAGGCTCAAGCCACAGTGTACAAGGTTCATCGATAGCACACTTTTGAAGCGAATCAAGAGTCCACACAGGAAAAATGGACTTCTTCTTTTCCAGGAGCTCTTTTTCTTTAAGCTCTTTTTCAAGCTCTAACGATTCCTTCATCAGTTTTTCTTCAAGTTCCTTATCAGATGCCTTTGTTTTCTGAAAAGGATTAGAGGGATCTGGTTTAAAAATATCTTCAATATCATCATCAGTATCATCATCGTCACCAATTTTCTTCTTCTTCTTCTTGCATCTAACACTGACCGAAGCTTCATTAACCTTCTTCTTCTCTCCCCCTTGTTTCGGTTGGACACCAGGCACCGGAACACCCTCAATACGACTAAGAATGGCCAGGGCAGGTTGAAGTTTATCAGCCAAATGCCTACGAGTGGTGATGGTGATGATAGGATCATGGGCTTCAAGGAGGTGAAGTAAGATGGAGTGAACATCAGCAGCTGAGCCTCGAATAACTTCCCTTTCAGACTTCAAGTCATTGAGTTCAGCTGTTGCAGTGCGAAGTTTGAGATTCTGGATTTTCAGTTGAGAGGTTCGCTTGACGAGTTCATCCATGACTCGATTTTCAACGGCCAATTCTGCCTCCAGTTGAGTTAAGCGATCATTGACTGTATCACGCAGATTGACATTTGCAGCTTCAATGGCTTTTCGGGCAACTTCAAGATTAGCTCGTTCGGTGGCTAGAGAACGCTGAAGATTCGCAACCGAATCATTTACTGTCTTAGCATTCTTTTGAGCAGCAGCCTGCAATGAATCTAGAAATAGGTTAGCCTCGGAAATTAGTTTTTCGACTTTTGCGGTCGCCTCTCTGCATTCGTTAGAGGAGGACTCGACTGCAAGCGAGGCCTTTTGACACTGAGAAGTGGAGGCGTCGATAGTCTTGGCTGCAGCAGAAAGGGATGCGCCATGTTCTTGTATAACAGAAGAAAATAATGCTTTGAGAGCAGCATCTGAATAAGCCCCAGAGGAAGAAGAGGAAATAAGTTGATCAAGTTTATCATTGACTGCTTTGAGATGACGCCTGGTTACAGGTGCATCTTCATCTTCATCACTCTGGACACGGTAAGGACTGAAATAGGTGGAATCAAAATCCAAGTCCTCACCGCTAAGAACAGGGGTGGTGTCAGTAGATGGGGTAGGTGATAAGGGTTTGGTTGTGACAGGAGGTTCAGTGGTAACAGGGGGGATAGGAGCTGAAGAATGAGCCTGTGTAGTAGTGGTGGTAGTGGTAGTGTTGGTAAAGATTGGATTAGGGATGGAAGTAGTGTTAGAGGGTTGAGATGTAGAGATGGGAAATATAGGAGGGATGGATACTGGGACAGAAACGGGTGGAGGAGAAGGAGGGAGGGAGCGAACTAGAATTTCGGGGTTAGGAGAGCGAGGCGGGGTATTACCACGACCCGAATCCTCCTCGTCAGAGCTTTCGCTTTCAGATTCTGAAGGAGGAGCAGATGTGTGTTTGGGAGGGACATACTCTAAGTCTGAATCACTTGAAGATCGGAGTATGAGTCTCCGAGCGGGCTTTTTCTGCTTCTTGGGATCAGGCTGGGACAGAGCGGCCTTGTCTGACCTTCGCTTCGTAGGGGTTTGCCCCTTGGTTGTTTTAGCAACCTTCGTCTCCTTCTGAGTCGCAGCTTTCTTTCCCCTCTTGGCTGGCTTGTCAGCTTCTCCAATGGATCGAACCATGGCTAGGGTTAGTTCCTGTGGACCCGAAGAAGGAATCTCCCTGTATTGTTGCAGAAGTTTACTTGCGGCAGGCAGACAAGCAAGCATGGTGTCAGGGATGGATCCAGTAAAAGAATACTTGGTGGGATCCGTGACAATGATCTTTGTTGTGTGAAAAGTAGCAATAGAGGAGAGAAGAGAGTCTGCCATGGTTGGAACGTGAAGGCGATCCATTACCCACTTGGTGATGATTGACCAGTACCGTCCACACGAGATTTCAGAGTGTCTTGAGGAAGAACTCAAGCTTTGAATCACTTGTTGCCAGATGATTGTACCATAGTCCAGATCAATCCCGTGATATAGACCGTAAAGTACAGTCATAAAGGACTTGCTTGCTCCATCTGAGCCGGCGCTGCGCTCAGAGAGTCCTTTGAACAGTAGAGTGAATAAGCCATTCCATGGAGGAGGAAGGCAAGACTTCTTGAACTTGGTGATGGTGGTTAGGGTTTCAGTGTACCCCATTTGATAAAACATGGAGAACAACTGACCAGTAGTGATCGATTCAGGGTTTACTTTGGTTGGTTCTGGAGAGAGACCAATTAGGGCACAGAAGCGGTTCTTGGAGATGGAGGACTTCTCATTATGGAGTTCAAAGTGAATCCTTTTAGCGGCTTTGTCGTAGTAAGCAGTGGAGTAGATTAGTGAGAGACAGGTCATGGGAACAACTTCGACTCTTGACAGAGCGTCGACTAAAGGCGAGTATTTAAGACACTCAACAACATACAGCATGTAGGGTTCATAGACAAAGGGTGTGAGATCGATGATCAGATTTTGTTGAGGTTTGATAGTGAGAAGGGTTGGGTTAACAGAGGTATCTTGAACTGAAGAAGATTCTGTCATTGTAGAAACTTGGAGAAGAAGATGAACAGTAAGATGAATCGCCTTTGTTCTTCGAGAGTTTTGAAAGTGATAAAAGGGTAAAGAGCAGCGTGCCAAATCCTTTTATACGTACAAGTAGGAGAGAGAAAAATTTGGCTGATATTTTGGAGTTATTTGAACTGGCGCCTGATTTGACGGATGGACAGTAGTCATACCCAGTGATGACGCATGAAAGAGAAAGGGTGTTTCCTGTGTTCACGCCATTCCATAAGAAGCATTTTTGCAAATTATCTTAACGGTTGGAGAAATGCTGAGTCAGCCGTAACTCTATCCCAATCGTCACCCCATATTTCACATGAATCGTCATCATTTTTTTTTTTTTTTTTTAAATTTATCTATCATTGAAGCACCACCAATAGAATTAGTTGTTGGAGAAAAGAAAATTCGTGCATAGAGTGTAAAAGATAAAGAAATAAAGCGACTTGTGCAAGATAATTTGTGATGTCTTAAAAAAAACATAAAGCAACTGATTCTGGGCACGAATCTCTTCCTTCAAAGTCAAGAGAGACCTTAAAGTGCTTGTATGGCTTCCCATTAAATAACGATCAAATACTTGTTAAGAAGTATTGAAAGGCATCTTTTAAATCTAAGGCTCATAACAGGTGGCTTTCGCTTCAATTCATGAATTCGAGACTTGATATAAGACCGAAACTGAATGAAGTACTTGTTAGATCAATGTAATCTATTGAACAAGTAGGTAGGGAACATATTCAGTGACTTGGTGAAATCGTAATTGGAAAAAAAAAATTAAAACATGGATCCATTTGGAAGAAAAGCTTTGGTAATAAGCACTTTCATTAGGATCGCGCAAAACGAAAATTGAGATTTCATAGAAGTGCATAATATAGATCAAACGTTAAAGCATTCACCGTCAATTCAGTAAGGGAGTTGGATTTTGGGTTTTACTTAAGTCGTGGTGAACGAACTTAAGATCATTAACACAGAATTGGTATAACCATAAACCTCAGTGGTTATTGCTGAGAGTCTCAAGGGTTACAAAATGTGAAACGAATCAGTGATGGAGAAAAATAAGGTGGGTAAAAGAAACGAAAGTGCCTCTGCTAGAACTGATGGACAAAGCAGAAAAACTCTTAACTCAATTTGAGAAGAGTATGGCAGCTCATGATTAGAGTAAAAGATATAGCCTGATTGGTGAGACAAGATTTGTATTTATCAAGTCATTAAGGCTTTACTCAGAATCTTTCGAGGCTTTGGTCAACATACAGCAGCATGCTTCTAGGGACACTTAACTAGTACTGAAGTAAAGAAATATACCTGCCTTAGTTCGATATTCTGATTTACTGGTTCTCTTATAACCTAATAAGAACAAAGAAGCACACCACACAAACCAACAAACAAAGAAACAGAAATATTTTTGAATTTTTGGAAGGTTTCTGAAAAGAAATAAAACGCCTTGTTATGAGAAGAAGCAAACGAGTTCAAATGGATCGAACCCGAAATAGACCGAACGCTCGGTTCATTTCGGTTCACTCTATTTCGCCTCTTACCTTTATTGAAGCAAAGGCGATTTTGGTACTGACTCCGATTCCATCATGCCTAGGCCTTGCAAAATCTTGTTGAAACCTGCTTCAGGAAGTGCCTTAGTGAATATATCTGCCAGTTGATCAGTTGTCCTTACAAAGTGAATTTCGACGTTGCCATCTTCCACGTGATCTTTAATGAAGTGATACCTCAGTGCGATATGTTTAGTCTTGGAGTGTTGCACTGGGTTGTGACAGATCCTAATTGCACTTTCAGAGTCGCAATACAGTGGGATTTTCTTCATGTTTAGCCGGTAATCTCTAAGCTGACTCTGTATCCATATCACCTGAGATGTGCATGAGGCAGCAGCGATGTATTCAGCTTCAGCCGTGGAAAGAGAAACACAGGTTTGTTTCTTCGATTGCCAGCTGACCAATTTACCGTCTAGAAATTGGCATCCTCCTATGGTGCTTTTACGATCTAATCCACATCCGCCCAAGTCAGCGTCTGAGAACGCTTGAACAAAGAATCCTGAATTGGCCGGATACCAAAGACCGAGAGAGGAGGTTCGCTTCAGATATCGAAAGATATTTTTCACAGCTTGCAAATGAGGTTCGCGTGGGTTGGCTTGAAATCTGGCACAATAGCAAACTGAGAACATGATGTCAGGTCTGCTGGCCGTGAGATATATTACTGAGCCAATCATTTGTCGATAAAGTGTCATGTCAGCGGCTGGCTTCTCCAATGAAGGTGTAAGCTTTGTCCCAAAAGCCATTGGAACTTTAACTCTGGAGTCTCCCATCATTCCAAACTTAGCAAGCAGTGTCTTGGTGTATGCCTCCTGGTTAATAAAGATGCCTTCGGGTCCCTGTCTAATGTTTAAGCCAAGGAAAAAGTTAATTGGACCCATTGAGCTCATCTCAAATTTAGTTTCCATCAACTTCCTGAATTCAGCTGTTAAGCTGGGATTCATGGAGCCGAAGATGATGTCATCAACATAAATTTGGACTATCATAAGGTGGTTACCCTCTCTCTTTCGAAAGAAGGTTGGGTCAACCGAGCCTTGTTTGAATCTAGACATTTTTAAGAACCGAGTGAGAGTTTCATACCATGCTCTGGGAGCCTGCTTTAAGCCATATACCGCTTTGTCAAGTATGTAGCAGTGACCTGGATACTTTTCGTTCACGAAGCCCGGCGGTTGTTCAACGTACACAGTTTCTTCAAGTTCACCATTAAGAAAGGCACACTTGATGTCCATCTGATAAACTTCAAAGTTTTTGTGTGCAGCATAGGCAAGAAAGATATGAACAGACTCTAATCTAGCAACTGGAGCGAAAGTCTCTTCATAATCGATACCTTCTTCTTGACAGTAGCCTTTCACCACTAAATGAGCTTTGTTGCGAATCACGTTCCCCTCCTTATCCATCTTATTTCTGAATACCCATTTGAGACCGACAACTGAAGCATCCTTTGGAGTTGTAATAAGACGCCATACTTTGTTTCTTTCAAACTCATTCAACTCATCTTGCATGGCTTGAACCCAGTCAGAATGATCAAGAGGGGAGGTAACGGTCTTCGGTTCAACTTTGGAAACAAAGGAGTTGAACATGCAAAATTCTACTTGAGAAAAGAGTGCAGCTTGTTTCGCTTTGATCTGTGATCGAGTTAACACCGTTTCTGAAGATTCTCCAATAATTTGACTCTGAGGATGATCTTTGGTCCATTTAATAAGTGGAGGATAATTTGGATCACAAGAGGGATCCAATTCTGCATTGATTTCTTCTTCCAATTCTGATAAAGTATCATCATTGACATGTGTACTCTCCCCCTCGAATGATGACACGAATTCTGGATCAGAATGCTCCCCTTCGTTTGGACTTTCGGTTGAGCCAAATGATTGTGACGTTGAATTCTCCCCTGGAATGAAGGACCTTGATCTTGTTGTGGATTCGGACCCTCCCCCTGGACTGAAGGGCGGTCATTTGAAGGTTCGCCTTCGACTGGCCTCTCGGTTGCTTTAGAATGATCAGCAGCCATCTTTTGAGCAACATCATCAATGATTTGCTTTAGACTGTCAACCTTGTTGTCTTTCGCTGTTGATTCAGAATTAATTGCCGTTTGAGGCTCATCAAAAAGAAGCATGTATTGCTCAAAAAGATTTGAAATTGGGGCTGTTACGTGACCAGTCTTTGGAAAGATTTCCTGAGTTGTACTTTCGGTTGCCTTCATCTTCTTAACATATCTATCGTCAAAAGTGACATAGTATGTTTCTTCAATCTTCTTAGAACGCTTGTTCAAAACTCTGTATGCCTTAGAATTCAGGGAGTAACCTAGGAATATACCTTCATCAGCCTTAGCATCGAACTTATTTCGCTTCTCTTTAGAATTGAAGACGAAGCACCTGGAACCAAACACATGGAAGAATTTCACGTTCGGTTTGCGATTGTTTAAGATCTCGTAAGGAGTGTGAGAGAATCGCTTGTTTAGATATGATCGGTTCTGAGTGTAACAAGCGGCAGCGATAGCATCAGCCCATAAATACAGAGGCAATGAAGCGAAGCTTAGCATAGTGCGAGCTGCTTCGCACAGAGATCGGTTTCTTCTTTCAACAATTCCATTCTGCTGTGGAGTATATGGGGCTGAAAAATTATGAGTCGTTCCCTTCTCAACAAGAAAATCTTCGAAATCTTTGTTTTTGAATTCCAAGTCGTTGTCGCTTCTTACGTTACGAACAACTTTCCTTAGTTGAATTTCAACCTGCTTTATGAAGAGCTTGAGCCTTGGAGTAGCCTCAGATTTTTGCTTCAAGAAAAATACCCATGTGAAGTGAGAGAAGTCGTCGACAATGACCAAAATGTACTTATTTCCACCAATGCTTTCAATGGAAGAGGGACCACACAGATCGATGTGCAATAATTCCAATGGCTCTATCACTTTTGTATTGATAATGGAGGGATGACTTTGTCTACTCTGTTTTCCCAATTCATAGGCTGCACATAGATGTTCTTTGTCGAATTTGAGAACTGGAAGACCACGAACATGATCTCCTAAAACCAGTTTGTTTATATTCTTGAAATTAAGATGAGAGAGACGTCGATGCCATAACCAGCTTTCATCTGAATGAGCCTTCGTGAGTAAGCAAACTGCTGGTTTACCTCTAATTGGATTGAGGTTTAAAGGGTACATTTCCCCTTTTCGCTTCGATTTTAGTAGAATGTTATTTGACTTCTTCTCGACTATCTCTGAGCCTTCATCATCAAATGATACCATCAATCCAGTCCCAACGACTAGCTGTGATACGCTGATAAGGTTATGTTGAAGCCCTTCAACATATGCGACCTTTCTAATTGAGAAATCACCATTCATAATCATTCCATAGCCTTTAATAGTTCCAAACGAGTTGTTGCCATACTTCACAATACCACCATCCTTGAGAGACCGAAACTCCCTCAGTTCTTCCTTCCTGCCTGTCATGTGACGTGAGCAGCCACTGTCAATATACCATTCTTCGTCAAACTGCTCGTCACGCATAACCTGCAAAATATTAAGCAGATTTAGGAACCCAAAGTTTCTTGGGTCCTTGTGAGCCTTTTACAGGAGAGGGAATAGTAAGAGAAATATCAACCAAATAAGTGCGTTTAATTAAAGTTGTTTCATCTTTTCGTTTTATAGTGAAAACTTTAATTTTGTTTGACTTAAATTTGACAAGCGTACGATTTGAGGTGTTGACGTCTGCATTCTTTTGGATTTCTTTTGGACATCTGTCATCTTCTGGAAAGAGATTTCCTTTCCCCTTTAAATCCTTGAAAGAATTAGAACGAAAAGAGTTAGGTTTAGAAGTGACATTGGATCTTCTGTTCATTTCATTGGTCTTGCAGGGCTGAGAATCGTAACCGCTCTTTCGGTTGTTATTGGGTTGAGGACCGAAACCGTTCTTTCGGTTGTTATTGGGTTGAGGACCGAAACCGTTCTTTCGGTTGTTATTGGGTTGAGGACCGAAACCGTTCTTTCGGTTGTTATTGGGTTGAGGACCGAAACAGTTCTTTCGGTTGATGTTGGGTTGAGGACCGAAACCGTTCTTTCGGTTGTTATTGGGTTGAGGACCGAAACCGTTCTTTCGGTTGTTATTGGGTTGAGGACCGAAACTGTTCTTTCGGTTGATGTGGTTCTGAGAACCGAAGCTCTCCCTTCGGTTCATTTCAGTCGAGGGACCGAAACCACCCTTTCGGTTCCTTACTTCCTGCGAACCGGTGCTTTCCTTTTTGTTCCTTACCTCCTTTTGTTTAGAAGATTTTTCATAGCGAACATAATTAGGATTTTGAGATCTCCAGAACAGCTTCCTTTCGGTAAGGTTTTTCTTGTACCTCACATTTCTTTGATGCTTTCTGTCTCTCACCTGTTTTGGGTTTCTGTGAATGTTAGCCTTTTTCTCAGAATTTTGAATATTAGCTTTGCACTTAGGGGAATTAGTTTCGTTTGAAATTACTACTTGCTCGTCTGAGTACATTTTAGTCCCACTTGTGCTCGGCTTGTCAAAACGAGTAGGATCATTAAGTGGTTCGGCTACATATATGCCTTTCACTCTCCATGAGGTTTTTTGTGACAGACCTACTGTTTCATCAGCATTGTCAATCGGTGCTGACCAGAAAAATTCATCGCATCCGTCAGCATTATCTTCGGCTACTATCGCCGTCAGTTCGGCTGTTTGTTGCTTAGTTACTCCATTAACTTTGTATACCTGATTTGGAGTGGATTGTACCGTTTGATACATAACTGCTTTTTCTTTAAGGACTTTGGTCTTGTTTTTGGACAAACGAGCGAATTCCACTGAATTTTCAGAAATCAGATTTTTGTGAGTTTTAGTTTCGCTTTTGACAAACTCAGAACAGTCCACCGCATCCTCTACCGAGATTTCACTCAGATCATCGTCCTCATTAAGTTCAGATGCATTTTCAACATCAATTTTATTTTCTGAACTTAATTTGGCATTCAACGAGTCAAATTTCTGTACAGTTTCGGCTCTTAACTTCAATTTATCATTCTCATCTAACAGATTTTTGAGCATGTCCTTATGGTCCTTGGACTTTATGTAGGATTCAATTTTATCAAGACCGATTTTGTATGCAGGAGAGATCTCATCAGATGATACAACGCTTTCACAGTTGTATGCTTCAGCATCAATTTCATCCTCCTTTAACTCAAGAAAGGGCAAAATCATGCGATGTATCTTCTTTCCTATTTCACAATTGAGATGCAATTGAGTGATATTAAAATAAAGCCTTTTAGCAATCAAACAAAACACATTTCTTTGTTTTAAAAGTTTAAGATTGTCTCTTTGCAAATAAATCGACTCATCCTTAGACCTAATCAACTCTTTTTCCTTCAGCTCAATCCACATCCTCCTTTCCTCACTCTTCGACGATACCCTGCTAATTTCATCAGTCAGGTTAGAGTTATGGCGTCCGCTCGATCAGGGAATTACCCAACGCCAGAGGAGTTCGACTCTCTGCAGTTTCGTTTTGGATTTATGCCAGATCATGGAGTGTAGTTTCCGAAGGAAGGAGCTGTCTTTTATCAACCGTCAACAAGAACGGTTGGTATACCTGTGTCGATTTTCGAGGTTGGGCTCCATCATCCGGTCTCATATTTTTTTGATGAAGTTATGAAGGAGTATGGTTTGTCTATCCACGATCTTACACCTAATGTTGTTAATAAAATTTTTGGTTTTGAGTTAGCTTACCGAACTTTGGGTGTGCTTCCCCATTTTCGGGCCTTCCAGACCTTTTTCAACTCCTCCACCCAATATAGCATCCATACTTTCTCTGAGCGTCGCAATAAGAAAGTGTTCATCGTTAACCAAAAGGCCTATTGGAAGAATTGGCAAGACTGGTAGTTGTGGGTTAACAACGACCTAGTTGGTTCTGGTTATCCTCGCGTGTCGATCTCTTCAGAACGTGCCCCTCGACTGTTGGGAGTCAGTTTGTCCACCGCTCAAGTTTTGAAGAGGATTTGTTTCAAAGGGGAGGAATGGCCAGATAACATATTGACGGCAACAGGGATGAGTGTTGCTTGGTGTGCCCGAGGGATGATGCCTTGATTTTATGTGGAGAAGGATGGTAAGTATCACTTTCTTGCCCCCCTTTTTTTCCTCTTTTTTTTGGTTCTTTTGATTATGAGAGCAATCGGTTTGTGTTTTTCCTCTGATCGCAGGTTCCGAGGAGATTTTGTCCCTTAAGAGGGTGATGTGTGGTCAGTTCAAGGGAAAGTTGCAGTCCCACGAGGTGCCTCTGGTGGATGCTCTTTTGGCTCCAACCCGTGGCTCTTGGGTGGAAGAATCCGTCGTTCCATCCGCCTTACGGGGAGGGAGGTCCGCACCATTTTCTAGCCCTGGTCTATTTTTTTCTTCTGATGGGCTAACTGTGGCTGGGGAGCCACCAGTCAGTGGGGGCCGAGTGATCTCTAAATGATGGGCTGCGCTGGTGGAGTCTGCCATTTCGGATGGTAGTGGTGTCGATTCGATTGGCAAACGACTATGCAAGCGACGCCACATTGATTATTTGCTTGTGGAGTCTCCCTTGGTGATTGATATTGTTGATGATGATGTCCCTCGGCCATTAGAGGGGGTGAGACCGAGAACAATGAGATTGCCCCATCCATCGGGAGGGGCGGTGAGTCTGTCCTTTGAGGATGGTTCACTGCTTCCTGGTTCCTCTGGAGTATATCTTCCTGGCCGGAACCTTGCCCCTGGGTCTCGTTTATCGGATCAGGCCGTCGCCCACGAGTGGTGTCGGCACGCGTTTCCTCTGACTACACTGTAGTCACTTGACCTTTTGTGTTATTCCCATATGGCAAACGATCTTCAATACGCCGCAACCCAAGTCGCTCCTTACTTAGTGGATGCAACTGGTCATCTTCGTTATATCGGGGCCAATTTGGTGGAGTCAGCTACTGTAGAGACTGAGCGCGATGAGCTCAGGGAGAGGGCATCGCTCTTAGAAGAGGAGAGGCGTAAATTCGATGAGCGCTACACCGTGTTATAGGGGGAGAAGTCCTCCGTTGAGGACCAGGTTTCGTTTCTAGACGGGGAGGTGGGTCGTTTGTATCAACAGGTGCAGAGCTTGTAGGTGGAAAAGCGTGGTTTGGAGGAGCGTATGAAACAACATGGCGGGGAGCTAGAGGCTGAGCTGTTGAAGAGGAAAGCTTTGGAAAAGGATCTGGCGTAGGTGCTTCAGAAGGGTATGGTTCGTGTGGTGGACCGTGTTGTTGAAAGCGGCTAGTTTGCTCTTGGGGTTCCGCGTGTGATGGTCGCATGTATGGCCGCCGGTGTGGAGAGTGGTAAGGAGACAGTGCAGAAGCAGGTGGCTGCCGGTAAGTATGATTCATTGGAGCCGAGTTTCATGGTGCAGTCTGCCGATGCCATGCATCTGTCTGTAAAGACCTTCGCCGAGACAGATTTCGTCTCATATCTTCGCTTGGGCGAATTGGATCTTGTCGGACTTTGCCAGTTGTGTTGTGACATGACTCCGATGATCATGCCATGTCCTCTTTTGCTCGTGATATATGAACTTTCTTATCTTTTGGCTAGCGTTATTTTTCTGTTTTTTCATTTATGGCCCTATGTGGCCTTGAAATCCGGGAATGTCGGGTGGATAACTTACCAATTTTAACTTTGGGTGCATTGGTTATTTCTGGTTTATCATGCTTCTTCCTGCCGTCCCAGGCGGTTTACAACAAAGGTTAATGTTGCCTTTTGGGGTGCGTGCGTTCTTTTTTTTCCTTTGTTCTCGAAGTGCCTTAAGTGTGGCTCCCATTTGAGTCGTAGGTTTGCCTTCGTAGGGTCGAGTGCCATCGGCCTGCCTTTGGACACAAAATTTTAGTTGGTCTGCTTTGCGGGGTTTTTCTTTAATTCTTGGATCTAGGAGGGTCGTACTCCAGCCTCAGTCATCTAAGCCAGGTCAAGATTGTCACCTCGAGGCCAGGGGACTTAAGTATTATATGTTTCTAGGGAAAGGTTATGACCCTTTGAAGCCTCTATTTAGTTGTGGTCAGGAGCTATCGCTCTTTCGATATTACTAACATATTTTTACGGAAAGGTTATGAGCCTTTGAAACCAATGGTCGTGTTCTTGCAACATTTTTTCTAGAACAACATGGATGATTAGTCCTTGTTGTCGTTCGGTAAATGTGTGCGACCTTTTTTTTACGTATATCAAACTTTGGGAAAGAAGACCCTTGTCATTATCTTTCCTCTTTTTTATGACAGAAGGAAACATATATATATATATATATATATATATATATATATATATATATATATATATATATATATATATATATATATATATATATATATATATATATATATATATATATATTAAACATACATGTGCATGTGTTTCTTTTGGGAACCGCCAACTTCCGTTCCGTGGTCGATAGCATCCTCGTGGGATGGTGACGCTACCTAGCGAGAGCCAACGATCGGCTACATTGTGGCATTCACCCACTTTCCTAATGTGATATGACCATCCGCTTAGGGTTTTGTCACGCCATATTGTGACTATTGCTTAAGAGTTGAAATGGCGGAGGTTCTGTGCGTTCCAGGTCTGGGGAATTGATCTTTAGTCTTGGGCTTCCAAGGAATAAGCTCTGTTTTGGTGTACGTCGGTGACCTTATAAGGTCCTTCCCAGACAACGCTTAGCTTTCCTTGTGGCTCCGAGCGACTGGATTCATTTTTCCTTACGACCCATTCTTCGATCTTTAAATTCCTTGTTCGTACTCGCTTATTGTAGAAGTTTTCGACACGGGCCTTGTATGCCGCTTGCCGAAGCTGGCCAACTTCTCGTTTCTTATGGAGTGTGTCCAGATCCTAACGTCGATCTTCATCATTGGTGTTTGCTTTGAAGCTTGACACCCGCAAGGAATTGCTCAGAATTTCAAGTAGGAGTACAGCCTTGGTTCCATATGTTGGGCTAAGGGTGTTTCCTCTGTGTTGGACCTTGAGGTGGTCCGGTATGACCAGAGTGCTATCAGTAGCTCTTCGAACCATGACCCTTTTGATCTCATCAGGCGTTTCTTTAGGCCATTGACAATGATCTTGTTCGATATCTCAGTCTGGCCGTTGGCCTGTGGGTGTGCTACGGAGGTAAATCGGCAGTGTATTCGTTTTTCCTCACACGATTCTTTGAAAGGGCTTCCCTTGAACTGTGTACCATTTTCGCTTATCAAGACTCTGGGTGTGCCAAATCTTGTTAGGATGTTTTTCCACATAAATTTTATCATCTGTCTACCCGTGACCATGGCTAAGGGCTCAACATCGATCCACTTGGTAAAGTAATCGACAACGACTATCAGGAATTTCAGTCCCCCTGGGGCTACTGGGCACGGTCCGACAATATCTATGCCCCACTGGTGTAAAGGCCAAGGGCTACTGATGTTGGTCAGGTCGTGGAGGCCTGATTCTAGAAGGGGGCGTAGGCTTAGCACTCTGGGCATTTCTTTGTGATGTCAGCAGCGTCTTTATATATGTTGGGCCAGTATACTCATAGGCGGTGTATCTTCCCGGTGAGCGCTCGCGCACCTTCGTGCCCTCCACCCTTGCCTGCATGGCATTCCCCCAAGAGCATTTTCCCTTCCACATGGGCGACGCATCTGAGCCACGGAGCCAGGTATCCTCTCGTATATAGTTGTGCCCCCTTTACTACAAACTGTGGGGCCTTTCTCTTTATTCTTCTTACTTCTTCGGGATCATCAGGTAGGACTTTATGCTGAAGGTAGTTGAAGTATGGCCTGGTCCAGTCCGGGGTATCCGTTATATTATCGATCTGCTTATTATCGATGCTCCTTTATTCGAGATCTTCTACCAATACCTTTTTGGTCAGGTAGTTGAAGGATGTTGATGATAGCTTGCTGAGAGCGTCTGCCCTCGTGTTCTCCCCTAGAGAATCTGTTTGATCTAGAAGCTCTTGAATGATTGTGTTAATTTTCGTATTGTGTCTAGGTACATTTTCAATCTTTGGTCTTTGGCCTTGTATGTGTCGTTGACCTGGTTGGTAATGAGCATAGAGTTGCTCAGGGTCGAAAGGTGTTTCACTCCGAACTCTTGTGCTAGGTGAAGGCCTATGAGCAGGGCTTTGTACTCGGTTTCGTTGTTAGAAACTTGGAAATTGAATCTCAAGGCGTACGTGATTTCATCCCCGCTAGGTTTCTTGAGGATCAGTCACGCCCCACATCCCTCTTTACATGTGAAATTCCTATACGTCATTGCTTGCCTCTGGTTCCGTTGGGTCTATGGCTATAACAGTTGTCGCGCTTCTGGGCGTGTCAGGGATTTCTACCAGAAAGTCCACCAAGGCCTTGGCCTTGATGCTGATCCGAGGCCGGTATTCTATGTCATGCTCACCTAGCTAAATGGCCCATCTCACTAGTCTTCATGACTTTTCTGGTCTTAGCAAGATCTGTTTCACCCGTAAACTAGTCAGGACCTCAATTTTGTGGGCTTGGAAGTCACGTCAGAGACGTCTTGCTGTGTAGATCAACGTGATGACCAATTTATCTAAAATCAGGTAGTTGATCTCGGGGCTTCGCAACGCTCTGCTTACGAAATGGATTGGGAGTTGTTTTTTGTTTCTTTCAACAGTTAGTACCGATGACATCACTTTGTCGGATGCTGCGAGGTACTCTTGGAGGGTTTCTCCTGGCAGTGGGCTTGCCATGACTGGTATTCGATGGAAGGATTCCTTTAGACTTTGTAGAGCTTTGTTGACCTCCACCGTCCATTTGAATTGGTTTTTATCGAACCACCTTTTTAAGGTGTGGAAAAGCGGAAGGGCTTTTTCTGCCGACCTGGCGATGAATCTGCCAAGTGGTGTTAGTCTTCCGTTTATTTCCTGGACCCCCTTGGATTCGATGAATTTCTGAACCTTGGCTTCGTTCGGGGAATTCCCCTCTTTTGTTATCTGGTATCCTAGGAATTGGCCCGTTCTACCCCAAAGGTGCACTTTCCTGGGTTGAGTTTCATATGTGTATGGGATAGGGTGTGAAAGGTTTCTTCGATATCAGGAATCAGCGTTGCTTTGTCGCGACTCTTGATGACCATGTTGTCGACATAGACCTCGACGTTCCTTCTGATCTCATCTATGAAATTTTATTCCATCGGGCATTGGTACGTCGCTCCGACATTCTTGAGGCCAAATGGATTTTTCTAGTAACAGAATGTGTCGCGGTCGGTGTGGAAGGCTGTTTTCTCTTCGTCTTCCCTACACATCTGAACTTTATGGTATTCTTTATAGGCATCGAGGAAACATTTGAGTCGAAAGCCTTCCAAGGATTTGACCTTTTCGTTTATTTCTGGTAAGGGGTAATGATATTTTGGGCATGCGTTTTTAGGTCGGAGCAGACGATACACATCCGCCATGATCCGTCATGCTTCTTTACCATCACTGGGTTTGCTATCCATGTTGGGAAAATTGCCTCTATTAGAATTTCGGCTGTTACTAGCTTTGTTACTTCCTCGTTGATTGCTTTGCTCCTATCGCCCGCCTGCCCCCTCTTTTTTTTTTTTACCGGGGCACTACATGGCACGATGTTCAGACTATGCTCAATTGTCCCGCGGTCTACCCCAGTCATATCTAACGGTTTCCAGGAAAATGTGTTGGAGAATTGATTTAAGAGCGCGATTAACTTGACTTTGGGTTCTTTCGATAGATCGACACCGATCCGTACTACTTGCTCCGGGTGATCTGGGTGTAAGGTGTGGTTTTCCATTGGGTGGTCCTCCTTGGATTTTTTGGTAGTGCGAACGAACTCCGGGGCTGTGAGGATTTGGTGGCAGATTTACCGACACGGCGTGATAGCGACGATTGTGCCTGAGCCCATGCGCGTGCTAAATTTGACTATTCCGTGGATGGTTGACGGTATGGCTTATAATTGGAACAGCGCCGACTGTCCCTGCAGGATGTCTTTTTATGTTGGGTAGCGTATTGCATAGAACTCGATTGTCCGTGTTACACTTTCTCTCCCGTCATGGCTAACTAGCGTGGGGGAGTTGTATGGTGCCTAGTGGCCACAGGTTGTGCCCTGTGAAGCCCACCAATGGACCACCTGCTGGTGGTTTTAGGTCTTCTTGCCAGGAGGTTGGTAGTTTCCTGACGCAGTGTTCGTACAAGATGTCGGTGTTGTTTCCATTTGTTAGGTCTAATATTTTGTTGTGTCAAATGTATGTTGTTAGATTCCAAAATGGGTCTGTCCATGTTCAAAACTGTTGTTTGTCTTAGTCTATATATAGCGTGCATGTAACTTTTAGTGTTACAACTTTTGAAGCAAGTACAGAGTAGTTCCTCCTTGAGAACTATTCTATTGCTTTGAATAATAATCATTCAGCACCCTTTTGATCAATCTTGTTTCTCGTATTCAATTTGTCTTGCAAATATAGAATCTATAAATCTTTATTGTTCTCACAGTTGGTATTAGAATAGGAGATAGTTTAATCAATTCTCTATTCTTATGTCGAGTAAAGGGTTTTGCATTTGGGTTTTATGATTTTCTAAGATCTATTCTTCTTGCCACAATCATCTTAATCGATTGTAGATTCCAGATCTAGATCTCTAGATTACCCTTGAACTCTATTCTAGTTTATACATCTGATTCTATATTTTGTTTTCTTGAATTCTCGTTATTATGACTAATGACGATCTTCACTCTCTTTCATTCAATCTCCCAAGTAGCATCGGTTCAACAACAAGGATTCCTATCCTTTTTCCAAAAGATTATGAGGTATGGGCGCTTCACTTTGAATATTACGTACTGCGAATCGAAGAACATGGCTCTACAATATGGAATGCAATAACAGAAGAAACATACAAGTATTCAGTAACAAAGAAAGAAGTCAAAACCCAGAAGGATTATGATGTAATCATTGCAGACAATCCTGAAAATTATGAGAAGATCAAGTTGATGTGCAATCTAAAAGTAATGAGAATTATTCGATTTGCTCTTCCTCCTGACACATTTCGTCTTGTTAGTGCATGTAATCCTGCAAAAGGAAATTGGGATAGACTGAAGGAATTGTATTCGGGTGATGACGACTTGCAACATTCTGTGCAGACGACACTTTTGTCGGAATTTGGATCTTTTGTGCAAAAACAAGATGAAAACTTAGAAAAGACTGCCAATCGCTTCAATCACCTGTTAAGCAGAATGCTTAAATACAATCTTGAGTGACGAGTTACAAAATAAAAGGTAGCATGCATGAATGGTCTCAGATCTGAATGGAAGGCTATACTTTCCACTGTTAAAGCACATGAACAATTCAAAAGCTCTTCGTTGGCAAAACAATTGGGTATTCTGAAATCTCATGAAGATGAGGTTACTAAGGAAGCGAAACTTGTCTCTAATGTTGGATCTTTGGAATTGGTTCCTAAAGGTAAGAAGTCAACTATTGATGATTCTGAATCTGATCTCTCGGATGACGAACTCTCAAAAGAAGACAAAGTATTGATGGTGTCAAACCCAAAGAAATTCTTTTAGAAGAATTTCTCTCGTTTCAGAAACAAATACGAGCAGGGAAACTCAAGTTCTGAGAGGCCAAGAGATGAGGGTTTTAAGAACTCTCAGAATGATGAGGAAAAGAAAGAAAAGAAGTTGCTAGGTGATTCTAGTTATGATTGTAATTATTGTCATGGAAAGAATCACTTCGCAAAAAGGAATGCTTGCTACGTAAGAAGAAAGAGAAGGAAAAAGACGAGGCCCACTACATTCAGAAAATAGACATGTTCCGAAAGAAAAGTTCATCAAATGTGAAACCTGTGTTGATAGTGCAAGAGGAAAGTGATGACGGTAGAGTTGAAGTGTGGCCTACAGACTCTGAAGATGATGATGTAAGGAAACCTACCCATGACGGGTGTTTTGTGGTGAAGTCCGAGAAGGAAGGCTATGCAGGCAAGTGTTTGATGGTTCAGAGTGGCAATTCTGAACCAAAGGGATATGAAACTGATGGTGGAAAAGCATCAGAGAGTTGTTTTGCTGCAAAGACAGTTATAGAGAAGGTGAAGGAGTGCGAGAAGGTGGTCGATATAGTACATTCAATTCTTAAATCTCTTAATATTCCTTCATCACGTTATGATTCTGAATTGGATGATCTACGTTATATGATTTCTGATTTTAGTGATAGCTTAAAAAGAACTCGTATAAGTAATTCTAATTTGAATGATAAACTTAACAAGGTAACTTTTAAGAATGAAGAGAGAAGAATAAAAATAGAAGCATTGGAAGTTGAGCTTACTAGATCACGAGATGATATTATTTTCCTTAAGAGAGACAATAGAGCACTTTTGAAATAGGGATACATTTTTTGTTTGATTGCTAGATGTTTATATTTTAATATTACTCAGCTTCATTTGGATTGTGAAATTGGTAAAGGTTTCCATAAATTGATTTTACCTTTTCTTGAATTAAAAGAAGATGAAATTGATGTTGAATGCTATAAATTTGAATCAATTGTTTCTTCAGATGATGTTTCAGATTCTTACAGGGTTGGACTTAAGAAAATAGAAGAATATATCCAGTCCAAATAACATAAAAACATGTTGAACGAAGTTTTAACTGAAAAGGATAAACAACAAATCAAATTAAGTGCTATGCAGAAATATGACTTATTATGCAAGAAATTGAATTCGGAAAATACTCTTAATTCTGAAAATATTTTTGAATTCGATGAAAGTGAAATGAGTGAAATATCTGTAGAGGATGAAATTAGTTGTTCTGCTTTTGTACAAAATTTTGATGAACCAAAGAAAAACTTAATTTCTGAAAACTCAATCGATTTTGTTTGAATTACTGAAAATAAAGGCTCAGAAGTTTTGAAAGTAAAAGAAACCGTTCTTCCTAAAGTTAAAACCATTCCGAATCAAGTTTTTGTTAAGAAAGGACTGAACAAAAATGATACTTCCGAATCAACATCCTTAGTAGCTGATGATAATGTGAAAGGGTGTGATGAATTCTTCTGGTCAAAGCCTATAGACAACGCAGATGAAACAAAAGGACTTTCAGAAATGACCTCTTGGAAAACAAATGGGAAATACGTTTCAGAACCATTGAACCGGGGGACTTTTTTTATGATAAGGCAGGACCAAGTGGTACAAAACATGTCTCTAGTGAAACGTCATCAGTAAATAATGAAACACCGATTAGAAAAGAAAAACCAAAAGCTAACATTCATAGATCTGCTGAGGAATTAATTGCAAAGAAAAGACAGTTGCATGCTAGATATAGAAAGAATTTGAGTGAAAGAAAGCATTTTTATAAGAAAATGAATTCCAATCAAAGTTCTGTCAATACGTCAAGATGTTCTAATCAAAATAAAGATTCATCTCAAATTCCGAAACAAAAGTCAAGTTATTTTTTCAATCAAAGTTGTTCACCAAAATCACACATTTCAAAACCAATTGCTAAAGCAAAAGATTAAGGTTGAAAACAAAGTTGCTTCGGAACCATAAATTACTCTCAAAGAATACGAAGCAAAATTGAAAAAGAAAGAAAAATAGTTTTCAAAAAGAATGGCTCCAAAATTCAAAGAATATATTCAACGAAGAGCCAATTTTGTTGAAATTAATCTTTGTGGCAACAAAGTTAAGGTTTTTAAAATGGATAAAGGGATGAATTTTACTTTGAAAAGAAAATCTTTTTGGGTTGACAAAACAAAAATTTTCCCTGTTCAAAAGAAATCCTCACAAGGACCCAAGTTGGTTTGGGTTCCTAAAACTCTTTAAATTTTGCAGGTTATGTGTGACGAAAAATATGATTCAAAATGGTACATAGATAGTGGTTGTTCTCGTCACATGACAGGAAGGAAAGAAGAGTTACGAGAGTTTCAGACTTTAAAGGATGGCAGAAAAGTGAAGTATGGAAACAACGCCACTAGAGAAATAAAAGGATATGGCATGATCACAAATGGCGAATTCACGATCCGGAAGGTAGCTTATGCTGAGGGCTTGCAACGCAATCTAATTAGTGTTTCTCAATTGGTTGTAGGTATAGGTCTAAAAGTGCCTTTTGATGAAGAAGGTTCAGAAATTATAGAAAAGAAATCCGAAGTTGTTCTTCTGAAGTCTAGAAGGAAAGGAGAGATGTATCCTCTGAATCTAAATCCGGTCCAAGGAAAACCTTGTGTCTGCATACTTACGAAAGCCTATTCAGATGATAATTGGTGATCTCGTACGCAGACTACCTCTTCTTAAATTCGAAAAGGAACACTTATGTGTTGCCTGTGAGCTCGGAAAACAAAGCAGGAAAAGTCATTCATCCATTATATATACCAAAATCATTGAACCACTGGAACTATTGCACATTGATCTCTATGGTCCTTCAGCCATCGAGAGTATTGGTGGTAATAAATATATTTTGGTTATTCTCGATGATTTTTTCTAGATTCACCTGGGTATTCTTTCTTAGATAGAAATTTGATGCAACACAGAAGCTGATAGACTTCATCAAGCATGTTGAGCTATAATTACGAAATCCAGTTCGGAAAATTCGTAGTGATAACGGTTCGGAATTCAAAAATCATGCGTTTGAAGAATTCCTGAACGGAAAAGGGATTTCTCACAATTTCTCTTCACCTTACACTCCATAGAAGAATGGAGTAGTTGAAAGACGAAATCGCTCTCTTTATGAGGCTGCAAGGATAATGTTGTCATTTGCGAATCTACCTTTTTATTTATGGGCTGATGCTATTGCCACCACATGTTTTACTCAGAACCGCTCCTACATCAACAAACGATTTCTGATTACTCCATATGAAATTCTAAGCAATTAAAAGAATATCTAGTTCTGAACAAGAAGTCAAAGAAGATTGAGGAAACCTACTGCTTTACGTTAGATGGCAATTACATGAAGAAATATCTAAAAGAAAATTGTCAATCTGAGGAAAATTTCCTTCAACAAATTGTAAGAGAATTTCTCTTATGAATTTATATGAGGATTTTCTAAATTTGTTTGATGAACCTGACAAAGCAATTTCCTCGAAATTAAACACAAAAGACAATCAAGAGGATGAATTGATCAAGATTGTTGACGAAGCTGTTGAAAATATAGATATTCCTCCGGAGCAACCAATTCCAAGTGAACCTCAGCCAAAACCTTTTGACGCTCCAATCCAAGGGGAGAGCTCCACTCAGAAACTCAATAACGATATTCCTCTCCAGGGGGAGAATTTAGTTCCGAATGACAGGTCACATGCAAACTTCCACGGGGAGAATAATGAAAATAATGACTCGGATGCACAATCGGAATTTGAAGATGTTTTTGCTGAAATTGATCCAACATATGATCATAACTATCCTCCAATGATAAAATGGACCAAAGATCATCCTCCATCTCAAGTGATCGGAGATTCTTCATCAGGAGTTCCTACTCGTGCTCAACAAAAAGCGAAGCAAACTACATTATTTTCTAAAATGGAATTTTGCATGTTCAACTCTTTTATTTCGAAAATTGAGCGTAAAACTATTAAAGTTGCTCTTGATCATGCAGATTGGGTTCAAGCTATGCAGGAAGAATTGAATGAGTTTGATCGTAACAAAGTATGGAGATTGGTTCCTACTCCGGAAGATGCATATGTGGTTGGTATGAAATGGGTATTCCGAAATAAGATGGACAAAGAAGGTAACACTATTCGCAATAAGGCACGTCTGGTTGTTAAAGGGTATTGTCAAGAAGAATGAATAGATTACGAAGAGACGTTCGCACCGGTGGCTAGACTTGAATCAGTTTGCATATTTCTCGCCTATGCTGCTCACAAAAATTTTGATGTCTATGAAATGGATGTGAAGTGTGCATTTCTGAACAGAGATCTTGAAGAAACAGTCTATGTTGAACAACCTCCAGGTTTTGTGAATGAAAAATTTCCAAATCATTTTTACATTCTGGATAAAACAGTGTATGGTCTTAAACAAGCTCCTAGGGCATGGTATGAAACTCTGACTTGTTTTCTTAAACAATCAAAATTCAAACAAGGTTCTATTGATCCTACCTTCTTTCGGAAGAAGGAGGGTAACCATTTAATGATAGTTCAGATTTATGTTGATGACATTATTTTCGGATCAACTAATCCCAACTTAACTGCTAAATTCCGGAAATTAATGGAAACTAAATTTGAAATGAGTTCTATGGTTAAAATCAAGTTTTTCCTTGGCTTAAATATAAGACAGAGTTCAGAAGGTATATTCATCAATCAAGAAGCCTTCATAAAGACGTTACTTGCTAAATTCAGAATGGTAGGTGATTTAAAAGTCAAAGTCCCTATGACATTCGGAACGAAACTCACACATTCTCTTGATAAAACCAGCAACATATATCACTTTATATCGTCAGATGATCGGATCCTTGTTATATTTAACCTCTAGTCGTTCTGACATTATGTTTGTTGTTTGTTACCGTGCCAAGTTTCAAACGAATCCCAAAGAACCACACATGTTGGCAGTTAAGAACATACTTCGGTATCTAAAGTGAACCACTTCTCTTGGTCTATGGTATCCATCCAATTCGGGTTTCTTTGTGCAAGCTTACTCAAATGCTGACATAGGGGGCTGTGGTCTTGATCGGAAAAGTACATCAGGAGGATGTCAGTTTCGGGATGACAAGCTTGTTAGTTGGCAATCTAAGAAGCATACATGTGTCTACTTACCTACAACTGAAGCAGAATACATCGCAACAACATCATGCACTTCCTATGTGGTGTGGATTTAGAATTAGTGAAGAGATTATGGAATCAATATGAAGCGAATTCCCTTGTATTCTGACTCCGAAAGCGCCATAAGAATCTGTCACAATCCAGTGCAAAACTCCAAGACAAAGCATATAGCACTGAGATACCACTTCATAAAAGATCATGTCGAGGATGGAAAGGAAGTTCATTTTGTTAGATCCTCATATCAGTTAGCTAATATCTTCACAAGGCCCTACCTGAAGAATCATTTAATCAGATTTTACAAGGGTTAGGAATGATTGAAGCCGACTCTGTTCCTAAATCCCCTTAGTAATGATCAGTTTTTGAAAGTTACTGTTCACATTCTGAATGGTTCCGAGCTTCGGAATGGTTCGGAATCCACTGCTCATATTCTGACATGTTCCGATCTTCGGAATGGTTTGAAATTCTATGTTTCCTTCCTACTTACTCTGATCTTCGGAATGGTTCCAAAACGATTGTACACTTGGATTCCAGAACCTTTTTTCTTTGTAAGTCTTTTATTATTTTCTTTATTTTTGTATACTTCTTTTTTTATGTTCTGAAGTTACTATTTAATTTTGTTATTATCAGAAAATCAATATTCCAAAAATATTTTATTTGTTTCTGTATTTTCTTTTCAAAAATTCAAAAATATCAAAAATATTTTCGTTTCTAAATTCAATTATGAATTTAAGTCTGCAACAAGGAATTGATGGTCGACTTAATCACTTATTTCTACCATATCTTATTTTAACCTCCACGTAGTCCCTTGATTATTGGAATAAAACCAGATTCGGTATAGGGCTACAAAACTCTTGTTAATGATCGCAAAATTATTATCAACATGATTTCGTGAAACTCCCAACCATTCTACTACCAATCTATTATTTTGTATTGTAACCCTTAAGACTCTCAACCACTGAGGTTTAGGTTACAAAACATCTATGTTTATGATATTGAAATCGTTATAACCATGATTTTGAGTGAAACCCAAAACTCCTAACAACATTTCTGAATTGATGGTGAAAACTCTTTTCTTCTAGGTATTTACCTAATGAATTGAAGGATAAAACCTTTTGGTTTGTACCTTTGAGTGTTTGAAATCTTATTTTCTTTTTTCTTTTTCAGTGATCTTAATGAAATGCTTTCAACCTAAGACATTTCTTCCCAACAAGATCCAATTTTTATTTTTCTTTGAGATTTCAATTTTATCCAGCTACTTCAAAAGAATATTCCAAGCTTACTTGTTTTTATGGCTACACTGGTCAAACAAGTACTTCTTTCAAATCTTCGGACTTATGTTAAGTTTTGGAATTTGGTTGAAGGCAAAACCACCCTTTACAACCTTAATAAAAGAATCCTTTCACAGTTTCTTAACAAATTGATGATCATAATTCAACGGGAAACCACACAAGCACTTCAGAGTCTATCTTGACTCATAAGGAAGAGATTGCTGCCCGGGATCTATCAGCCTTTCATATGAATATTGCGTGATATCACAGAATCCCACATATTATTTGCTTTATTTCTTTTTCTTTGGCACACTCTTGCACTAAAATCCTTGTGATTTTACCAAGTCTGGTTTCAATTCCGAATGGATATTTACAGAGCTGGAAGATAGAATGACAATTCCGAAAAGACTAGTTTAGAACATGGTGAATCCGAAATGTCTGTTTCATGACTTTTGGATAACCTCAAATCTTGGCGCAATTTTTGAATTTCCCTGACACCGCGTGGTTGATTGTAATGGTTTCTGTCAGTCATTGATTAGCTGGAACGATTTTATTGGCTAAATTCTCGGCGTGCAAGAGTATGAAATGGCGGTTTCTCTCACCACTCATCATATACCGTATAAAAGGGGTTTTCAAACGGTTTACTTTCTTTCACCTCAAACACAATTCTCAAAGTCTAAAAGCAAAAACCCTCTTGATCTCTGATGTTCATCGTCTCTCTCACAACATCAATGGCAGGTTCATCTGAAAATATCTCATTTGCCGACCAGTCCGCCTCTGTCATCATGCTCTCTGTCAAACCCAACCAGAACATGATCATTGACCTTGATGCCTCACGCTACAATGAACTGATTAAGCATGTGATTGATTGTCTCAAGTTCTCTCCACTGATGAAGGCGTTAAGAATGTCAGAAACAGTTCCCCGTATTCATCTCTCAAAAGCATTCTCAAATGCAATTTACAATAAGACAGATGATGTTATCAAATTTGAAGTTGCAAACCACAAAACATCGATCTCTAAGCCCCACTTGTTCAAACTTCTAGGGCTTACTACGTTAGAGATCAATGTCAATCCTGAATCGATTTTGGCTACCTCCATGATAGAGATGTTCTACCAGATGGGGTACACCAGTGACATTATATTGCTCTCCAAGTTTAGGAAGTATTTCTTACCCCCGATGTGGAATCGGTTATTTACCCTACTATTCAAAAGCCTGTTAAAAAGGGTTTCTGGGTCTGATAGTGCAAGCAAGATGTTTTACACTCTAATCTATGGATTATACCATGGTATCAATCTTGACTATGGGGCAATCATTTGGACTCAACTGGTTCAGAGCACCACTTCCTCTTCTCGCCATACAGAAATCTCGTGTGCCCGATTCTGGTCAATAGTGGTCAACCGGGTCTTGGTCATTTTAAAGTCTCTCTGATGAACGATTCCGTAATGGCAGAGATTCTGACACTCCAAACGTCTACATTTGTGATGTCGGATCCGAGCAACTTCGATTTTGTTGGTTCCATTCCGATCGAAATGTTTGAAAAGGTTCCATTTGACAACGCCATTGTGAGGGAGTATCGAAAGTTACCCTCATTTGGTGTTCGACCAATGCCTGATGAGCTTAGGAAGTTGATTGATGAATGCAACAAACTGAAGCGTGGTGATAAAAGAAAGGAAAAAGTTGCTCCTTCCGAAAGTGTAGTTTCGAAGAAAACAAAGAAGCCAGCAAAGAAACCGAGATCTACATCTCTGGTATTTCAAGAGGAATCAGAAGAACGAACTGTTACTAAAGTTCAAGAGGATGACACAGTCCGAAATGAGGAGGAAGATACAACTGCAACTTCGGAACCCACCCATACAATAAATATTCCGAAGGTATCTTCTCCACCATCTTCCTATGTTCCAACTTCTGATATTTTTGGTAGCATTCTAAAAGAACCATTTCTGAACCTCTCTACTACTCCACAATCACCACCTGTTATTCCACCAACTTTACAAATAACATCCTCACCCACTACATCCATAATTCTGATTTCATCCCTCACTCCTCTACCACCAACTAGTTGTATAGGAATGTCTCTTCCTTATATTTCAGTTCCTTTATCCTCACCCATCTTTACTGATTCAACCATTTCTACTACATCATTAGTATCAACTCCACCGAAAGTCCCTGTAATCAAATCTGTTTTGAAGGAGATATAAACTTCAGGTATCCCTGTCAACGTATCTAATATGGGGACAAATGTCAATATCGGTGTCATTTCCAAACCAGTCACATCAACTGCTTCTCCTTTCAATGAGGATGAAGAAATACTATTCAGAGATGAGCAAGAACCCATAGAGGACTTTGTTTTTTAGCCGTTCAATCTTAACATCAATAGCGATGAAGACGAAGCTCCCATGACAAAGGGACAGTTCAAGCAGTTAATAGAAAAGCTTGACTCACTCTTAGATCACTCTCAAGTATTTTCTTATTCTAAGTGGGAAAATATTATGACTACTCATCGAGCAACTGTGGAGATGATCACTTCTGCCAATTCAAAGGTCATTGAAGAATCCACTAAGGCTGCTCAAGCCTCAGACAAGAAAATAAACGAAGCTGTGGAAAAGGTTCTACGCTTACAAACCGAAATCATAGAATTCATGACAGATTTTAGGACCTCTTCGGACAAGAGCATATCAGATATGAATAATTTTATTGAAGTTTTTATTTCTTCGTTGAAGGCTAAGAAAGAAGCTCTATAAAAAATTTGTGCCGATATCAATCTAGACAATGTTGATCTGAACCCATCCATCACCACTCAACTTGATAAATTAAAGGCTGACTTGGCAGCAGAAAACAAAACAATAGATGCTTTAGCAAAGCAAACTCAGAAGGAAAAAGTTTTGAATGAAAAGTTAAAGAATGCTAAATCTGAGGTGGCGAGGCTACAAGAGGAGAAGTTCTCTGTCAAGGCTCGCAATTCTGAAATTCATCAACGACTGTTGAGAATCCTTGATACCAAATCTCCTCATTTCAATGATACAGTACGCTTTGCTCTGTCTGAAAAACTTAAGCCAGTGTTCACTCTACTAAATCAAATCCTTGGTGTTTAGGGAAACGGTGCTCCTTCGAAACAAGGGGGAGAAGAGGAGGTTAAAGTGAAAGAAGATATTGATCAGAAGGTTAATGTCGCTTCTGAATCAATGAAAGAAAAGGGAAAATAAATTGATGAAGACGATGGAGAAGAATATTTGTCTGAATCAGAAAGGCTTGTAAGAAAGAAACGGGATAAAGAGCTTGATAAGCTCAATGCTCTCCAACAAAATCTTGATGCAGAAGATGCTGAAGTCAAAAATTTCAGCTTTTATTTTAGAAAGTCAAAAGTCCTTGTTTCCTGCTTGGACTATTCATCAAATTCAGAAGGAAGCCATTGATATTTCGTAGTTGACCTGGTTTGAACCAAAGACATCATTTGATACATGTAACGATATCGAATGCCAGGTAAACTCTCCCCTCACCCCATAAGCGTTTCTTTTTCGATGCTTCCAAAAGATTGAGAAGTCCCCAATCTCCAACAACACGATCAACAGAAAATTCTTCAACTTTTATCTCAAGTATGGAAAGCCTCAGTACGATTCTTGGAGTATAAAGAGGATCGTAGGTTTGAAGGTTGGATTACTTGTGGAAACTGGAGATTTTCCGAACATTCACTTCAAAGGATTTCGGGGTTCGAATCATGTGCTTCATGAGTTTACTTTGGCTGATTTTCCTTTCATGAATCCATATGATTGGATTTCGTTATTCAACATAATTACAAAGGATGTGAATAAATACGAGCCTATTTTCAACCATCCGAAGAGGACGATTAAATGCTACATCCTGGAGATTGCGAAGATAGATATTAAGATCGCCTCAATTCAGAATAAAAGACCCATAATGAAGCCATTTGAAGAACCTGAGGATATCCAAGATCTGGCAGGGGGATTGATCGACAAGGAATATTTGAGCATTGTATATAAGAAGAATGAGGGTGCAGTTCTGAAAAATTGCATGTTATTCTTAAGGGACAAACACTTGTATTCCACAAGTGCAATGAATCAGATTCTGGCAAGGGCTAAAGTGAACAAGGCAAACTCGGCTTCGGATTTAAAATGTGTGTCGGATATGATTCAGTGGTATCTGGCTGTTAGGGCATCCCTTCTGAAAATAATGCCAAAGATTTTTGAAGCGTAAAGACAATAATGAAGACTCTCTTCCAATTTGACACAAAGGGGGAGATTGTTAGGTCTAATATTATGTTGTGTCAAATGTATGTTGTAAGATTCCGAAATGGGGTTGTCCATGTTCAGAACCATTGTTTGTATTAGTCTATATATAGCGTGCATGTAACTTTTAGGGTTACAACTTTTAAAGCAAGTACAGAGTAGTTCCTCCTTGAGAACTATTCTATTGTTGTGAATAGTAATCATTCGACACCCTTTTGATCAATATTGTTTCTCGTATTTATTTGGTCCTGCAAATATAGAATCTATCGATCTTTATTGTTCTCACACCATTGTCTATGTAGACGCGGCAGATCCGCTTTTAGCGTATGCATGCTGTAATGAGGAGTGGACCAGTGGGGTCCCCGTTGTGGGGATGCGGGTCTACTGACGAGAAGTTGATGTTTCTGACGCTCCGTGATAACTCGTCTATGTTGTTCTTGTGATGGCGTGTGTGCTCGTTCCTCGACTTTTTGACTATTAAGGTTTCCGCTATTGCTGATCTTCGCTTGAATTTTGTCGTGGTTTGACGTTCTTCATACTGATCTTGGGTTTTCTCTATCAGACTGCGCTGTTGATTGTTATCGCTGAGCAGATCATTGTAGCGGATGACCAAGGTCGCTGGTCAGATATATGGCTGACGCGAGACTGTGGACCGACGCCACTCATGCTAATGAGAAGATTGTGTTTCGGCGTGGGTGAACCTAGAGCCGTATGTGGGTTTTTTCAACTTGTGTATACTAGGTTTGTCGACAATATGGTAGCGTTACGCCTTTATCCGTCATTGCCGAAGTCTAGTGTCGTTTCACAGGTTGTGTAGCTCTGAGTACACGTCTAAATGGCGCCATATGTTGCGATTTGTTCCTCAAACTTAACGTCGCCTCTTGTTGTCCCAATGGAGTTAAGCCTGAGAATCACAACGAAGTTGCCAGTCGTCGTCCGGGAGGGGCTCCCGGAACGAAGCTCCGACAATCAAGTCAGTGTCTAGTTGAAATAGTATAGGTTTAGCAGAAGAGTGAGTGAGAGGTCCCATTTCTCTTGAAGGGGAAGAGTTCTATTTATACCTGTCATGGCAGGGACAAGGTCCTGATGATACCTTTTGGTCTCTGTTGGGCTGATCGGACATGCAGGCGTCTCATTGGTGGATCGTGCTCCACTAGTGGTTAGCTGCCGTTGGTGCAGAACTCTCAGTAGGCGTGGCCCTGAGAACTACACCTGGTACTGTTTTATCTCTAAGTGGGCTTCAGATCTTGGGCGCCAAGGAATAATCAAGGGACCACGAGGGCAAGGGCGCGGTCTCGGAGCTAGGCATACGTCGATCCTTGACTACCACGCTTCTCAGACGTGGGCCCCGTCATGTTTGACGTATTCTTAATGGGACACATTAACAATGATATATATGGTATTTTGGGGAAGCACACTAAGCTTTGTGCTTATAGTTATATTTTGGTTTCAGGTACTTTCGGTACTAAAGGGAAGGGCCCGACATGATGGCACACCATCCTCACCCTCACGATTTTTGCATTCATGATTTCTTTTACTCTGATATTTTGTGATAGTATGTATTTTGATGATTTTGAAACATGTGGTGATTGGGGTTGATGAATTTAAAAATGAAATTTTTACTTCTGGTTTTCGATTCGTTACAACTTCTCGCCGAACTGTTCACGAATGGTTCGTTGAACGTTCGGTTCGTTTACAACACTAATTAAAGTTCTACTTTATTACTATCATCATACTTATTATATATTTAATTTATGAGCTTTGATTATTTTTTATTATAGTTTTAATAGTTTATTTACCAAAATCAGTTTAAGGTTATGTTTGTTGTATTAGCTGAAAAACTAGCTGTTAGCTGAAAAGCTAGCCATTAAATAAAAAGGTAGCTGATAGCTGAAAAGTTAGATGATAAAAAATGGCATATGATAAAACTAGCTTAAAAATATAAAATGACATTTAAAAGAATGTGTTTCTATAATTAATTAAGAGGTATATTTGGGAAATTTTAAAAAAGCTCTTAAAAAACTAGCCTAAGTAGCTTTTTAAAAAACTAGCTTATAAGCTAGTTTATAAGTTACTTTTTGGCTTGTCAGACATGGCAACTTAAAAAAAACTCGAAAAATAAGCTAGCTTATCAAATAGCCGTGGCGTGCCAAACACAACCTCAGTCTTATAAGGTTTAACAAGTGTCAAATCTAAACTTTTATTGAATTGTTATTTTTGCTCATTTTATCATAACTTTCTCGGTTTAACTCTATTAAAGTTTTAGTTTATTACTATCATCATATTTATCATACATTTACTTTAACCGTTTTTAATTATTTATTTTTTATTATAGATTTTGTATTTTATTTACCATAAACAATTTAACCATATTTAAAATAACAAAAGAACTGGAAATAAAACTTGATAAATAATACACATCCAAATATGTTTTTTATTTTTCTAAATTGGAAACTGAATACTCAAAATTTTAACCAAACATGTTTTCTAAATTTTCTAATAAAAACTAAAAATAAAATATTCACTCTTTTTTGTTGGAGTTTAATTAGGATTCATTTATTATCTTTATGTTTATGGTTATCTTTTTGTCTAAGTTATCTTTATCTAGTTTCCTAGTTTATCTAGGTTTCAACCTATATATAGGGTTCTGTAATCTCGTTTTTGAATATATGAAGAATTATTCAGTACCAAATTTATTATGGTATCAGAGCACATATATCTGGTAAACCAAAGATTCGTATACCATAACAGGAGGAGAAATTCCCGCGTCTTCATCATCGACTGAAAACCCCATCGAGATATCATCTCCATATTTTCTTTCATCCGTCGATCATCCAGGCTTAAAACTTCGTTGGTGATAATCTATTAAGCGATGGCAACTACAACGATTGGGTGAATGAGATGACCAATGCTCTTCACGCCAAAAACAAATACGTGTTCGTTGATGGTTCACGTCTCAAACTAGAGGATGGATCAAAAGACGTCATGAATTGGAGGAGATGTAATTCTATGGTTCGAGGGTGGCTTGTTAGTTCCATGGAAAATGAAATCAAGAATAGTGTGAAATACGTTGTTACTAATCATGAGGTATGGGAAGAGTTGAAAGAATGATTTGGGAAGGAGAATGCTCTAAGAGCATATGAACTTAGACGATCCGCCATTATGATTCAACAGGTAAACATGAAGGTGTCTGCTTATTACACAAAACTCAGAGGAATATGATATGAGATCCGTTCCATCAATCCAACACCAACTTGTTCGTGTCAAGGATGTTCCCACGACATCACAAAAGAGATTAATGTGATGCGTGAAAAGGAATGATTACACGTCTTCTTGATGGGGTTAAGTGAGGAGTATATTGTGCTAAGAACTCAAATACTAGGCACTAATCCTCTACCCACCTTAGGAGTTGCATTCCATCTTATCAGTCAAGATGAACAATAGAAACAAATTGGAAACTTATGTGGCATTACCAATGATTCTGCTACGTTTCAAACATTAAAGAGTTACTCCAAGAATTAGAATAAAGGAAACACTAATCAAACAGCCAACAAGAAAAAGAATGATGATCGTTAGTGTACTCATTGTAAAAAACCGAGACACAAAATGGAAGGATGCTTCGAGCTGATTGGATACCAAGAATGGTGGACACCAAGAACACTAAACATAGAGACTTTCGTTGGAAAACAAAAGGTGCAACCACATGCAACAACTACCGTTGCCGAAGATCCACAAATTCAAGGCCTTGGTCTTACAAAAGGTGAATATGAGAAGCTGATATGAATGATCTGTGACACTAAAACAAACAACACGACTCCCACAGTAAACATGACAGGTAAAACTAAAACTCATGATGAATGGATTACAGATTTTGGTGCTAGCGAACATGTTACTCACAACAATGTGTTATTCAAAACAATGAAAGAAGATCTAAACAACACATCTGTTACACTACCTAATGGGGATACGGTCAACATCAAGGGAGTTGGTAACATATGTATACCAAATGGTTTTGGTTTGAATGATGTGTTAAATGTTCCCGGATTCAAGTGCAATTTATTATCAGTTAGTAAACTAGCCAACGACTTATAATGTTCACTAACCTTTTTGCCTAAAACTTGTTTCATACAGGACTTACGTACGAGGAACCTGATTGGGAAGGGTAATAAAAGAGATGGGGTGTACTATCTTCAACCATTCAAAAGACAAGTGGTGGCGGTG
Source organism: Lactuca virosa (assembly GCF_052849685.1). NCBI lineage: Eukaryota > Viridiplantae > Streptophyta > Magnoliopsida > Asterales > Asteraceae > Lactuca > Lactuca virosa. The sequence continues at coordinate 122,750,323 of NC_136428.1, read as the reverse complement.
ATGGTATGGATAAAACACGAAATCTGGCACAGAAGATTGGGTCACGCGTCAGAGGGAGTTCTCAAAAAAATACAACAATTAGGATACTTAGGTACACCAAATATATTTTATGATTCATGTATTAGGGCAACAAAAAGTAGATTACCTTTTCTTACTAGTTTTTCAAAAACAAGCAAAAGTTTTGAATTAATTCATGTTGATATTTGGGGTCGTTACAAACATGCTTCCCTTGATGGTTCTCATTATTTTCTTTCTATCGTTGATGATTATAGTCGTGGAGTATATGTATATCTTATGAAAAACAGATCAAAAGCTTCACATCATTTGATAACATTTTATAAAATGATAGAAACTTAATTTGAAAAATAGGTCAAGCGCATAAGAACAGATAATAGGCCTGAATTTCAATCTCGACACATGATTGAGTTTTATGAAGAAAAGGGAATTCTATTTGAAACTTCATGTGCTTATACACTACAAAAAATGGTGTGGTTAAAAGAAAGCACATACATTTGTTAGAAATGGCTAGAGATTTATGGTTCCAAGCATCCCTACCCGTTGAATTTTGGGGAGAGTGTGTGATGACATCAACATACATTATAAACAAATTACCAACTCCAGTTCTTGAAAACAAGACTCCACATGGGATTCTACTTAAAAAGGTACCATACTATGAACATGTTAAGGTTTTTAGATGTCTTACCTAGGCTCATGATCACATGAAAACGGGTGATAATTTTGATGAACGAGGATGGCCATGTGTTTTAATTAGCTATACGAAGGGGCAAAAGGGTTACAGGTTGTATGATCTTAAAAATAAAAAGGTTTATACCACCCAAGATGTGGCTTTTTTGGAAACAAAATTCACGTCTGGAGAAGATTATGAAGGTCACAAAACAATCAATAATGAGTATTTGGTTGATAATTTGGAGGAAATGCCAAATTTTGATGACGAATACAGAGGCACAATTGAAAACAACCCAAATAAAGAAACCAACGAAAATTTAGATCACAGTACAAAAGTTGATGATGCGGCACACTGTCAAGCAATAATGATTCAGAAACCATGGTATATGGTGAGGGATCCGATAACAGTACTTCAAAAACACCAATGACTAATGATGTATCCAACAATCGAGGTCAATCTCTTCGGCATGGTACCCACGTTAGATTTCAGCCCAAGCATTTAAAAGAATATGTCACTGACTTGCCCCCATCTCTTCAAGAATCCTTACCCGCTCCCGAATCAAGATCTCGTATGGTATATCCTCTCTATCAATATGTTTCATACAATAAGTTTCTAATAATCATCGAGCTTTCTTGGCAGCTATCACTTCACTTGATGAGCCTAAAAGTTTTGAACAGGCTAGTAAAGATCCAAAATGGCAGGAAGCTATAATGAAAGAAGTAAAGGCCTTAAAAGAGAACAAAACGTAGACCATCACCAAACTGCCTCCCAGAAAGAAAGCCATAGAATCTAAATGGGTCTATAAAATAAAATATAAACCAAATGGATAAGTGGAGTGGTATAAAGCATGTCTAGTTGCAAAAGGGTATACACAAATAAATGGTGTTGATTTTCATGAAACATTTTCTCCAGTTGCAAAGTTGGTGACAATAAGGTGTGCTTTGGCTGTTGCTGCAATAAATAATGGGAAGTACACCAACGTGATGTAAATAATGCATTTCTACATGGGGGTCTTGAAGAAGAGGTGTATATGAAGATACCTCAAGGATTCAAGAACATAGGAGAAACTCGTGTATGGAAACTAGAAAAGTCCATCTATGGAATAAATCAAGCCTCCAGAAACTGGTATAAAAAATTTACTAAATCTCTTACTGGTTACAGTTTCTTACAGTCCAAGTGTAACGCTCGCAGATCCGGGCTAGTCAATTTAGAGACGATGAGCATCAAAAATGAGTTTTTGGTGGAAGTTTATTTAGAAGGATTTATGGTATGTTGCCGACCGGATCTGGAAACTTTGTGTGTTCAGATTTCTAAACGTTTAATTATGATATTAGAACTGGCATGTAATGTTTCGAAGTAATAAGGAGGAATACGCGTCTAAAACTTCCTCTATCTATATTCTCGTCTCGATACACCAAACGATTGCTTTGGTGTGTAGAACATCATGGTGAAGACTCGTAGTGAATTGAGTAAATGGAAGAAATGAGAAGGCTTATGATATTGAATGGTACTTATCGGAAGGTATCGTAAGAGTGATATCATGCCTTTAGAATGAGTTTAATAAATAATACGTCTAGTACGGGAGAAGCACACTTTCGATTAGCAGAAAGAAAGATTATCCATGAAGTTATCCCAACGTCTGACATTTCCATCACCAACCGAGTTGAAGCAGAATTGATGATTGAAGATACACATGGAAGAAGTCCTAGTAGAGTCTAGGGAAAATTATATGATTGTTTGGACACATTTGTATATGTTAAAATTGTTTTTGTGATAGTGACTTGGAGAACTGCGAGACAATACTTGGGACGAGTATGAGTAGGTGTGAATGGTAGTAGAGGCCTATACTACCGGAAGCACAGGACTCACACTTGGATCAGGGAAAGTCACAAGGTTACCAAGAAGCTAGTAATTGATACCATTTTATTCAAGTATGTTGTTACCACTGTTTCAGTGATGAGTAAGAAGATTATTGTTATTCCGACCCTAGTGGTCATATTGAATTGAGTCCGACTAAGACGAGTATGTTACATGGTTCAGAGAACCAAGTCCGATGTAGCATCTGACTTAAGCTAGAAGATTAAAGTGAAAGATAATCAAAGCGATCAATAAAATTATCGTGATCGTTGTTAAAGAAGCTACTACCTAGAAATTCTACATGTTAAAATGTGATTATATCACATTAGAACATGAAGGAAAGTATATTCCATTATGGAATTTGACTCTAAGAGACCTGAGTCTAAGCGTTGCAACATACGATGATAGGTCATTAGAATATGAAAATCGTTCCATTGTAGTAATAAAAAAAACTTATCTTAAGTTCGTATACAGTGAGGATCGAGATTGTGACTTAAAGGTCATAATTTGGAGTCTAACGTGAGATAGTGAATTTACGATAGAGCGACTTTTAGCCTTAGTGATCTAAACAAAAGTCGTAGAATATGTTAAACCGAGAACATCCATAAAAAGAACGCCCAAATATGACTTTGTATGAGGAAGTTATGAATTTTCTAACATTTGGCATAGCAGTGCATGGCCCGAAACTCGAATTTTAGTTCGAGCGGTTTTTGGCCTACGCGAGCTAAATGAGAGTTGAAGATCTCATTAATAGGAACTCAACGGTAAAAAGACAGACGAAAACGGAGTCCGTATGTAGAAGTTATGAATTTTACGCGGACATTTAACAGTATAATCTCCTCTTACTGTTAAATTTAAGATCGGTCGAGAATTAGCCGACGGAGTAAAAATGAAAGTTGTAGATTTTATTTTTACCTACGTGTGGATATAAATAACGTCAAAAACGAAGCTCGTATGCGAAAGTTATGGACGAAGCTTAGTCTCTACTTTTCGAGCGCGACGAATTCGATACAGTTTTGTAAATCCGAGATAGAATGAGAATTAGCCAACGGGGTCTAAATGAAAGTTGTAGTACTCGTAAATAACAACGCATGGATATAAATAACGTCGGAAACGGAGCTCGTATGCGAAGGATATGGACGAAGCTTAGTCGCTACTCTTCGTGCGCGATAAATACGATACAGTTTTTGTAAATCTGAGATAGAAGGAGAATTAGCTGACGGTGTCTAAATGAAAGTTGTAGTACTAGTAAATACCAACGTGTGGATATAAATAACATAGAAAACGGAGCTCGTACGCGGAAGATACGGACGAAGCTTAGAGACTACTTTACTATAAAATTCCTATAAATAAGAGATGAACTTTTCATAATTTCTTCACACCATAAGCCTTTCTTTCTCTCTCTAACTTCTCTCTAACCTCCCTAAACCCCTCCCAAGTCTAGGGAACCTCCCTAGCACGAGAAGAAAGCCCCGGAGCACCCGACGGCTCCGAGAAGAAAAGCTTTCGGCTCGGAAACGCTGCTCCAGCGAAGCCCGGTTTTTAATAAAAACCCGTTGTAAGTGAGCTACGCCTATACTATATTTAATATAGCTTTTATTTAATTATAGTAACATTATTAGGACCTTAAAATAATTATTTGGGCTATTATTATGAGTTATATTGAGTGTTATTTAACGCTTATATAATAGTAATAATAGCTAGACTATTAATTAGTCGCGGTTAACGTTAAAACTAAACCCTAGTGGTATTGATACTAGGTTTTGTCGAGGAAAATTGTTTTGAGATAACGAAGCGTTGTCTGAGTTCGGAATCACCACCTAATCAAGTGAGTGCATAGTCCCTTTCATGAACATGATTTTAATACAAGTATTGATTGATGTATTAAATATATGTTTATGTGCGAATTATTTGATGTTGCCTGAAATACGTGCTAAAGAACATACCTGATTATATAAGATGATTTAGGACAAAGAGTAAACCTAAATTAATTATGAGGAATATTGGGTAGAATCTTCTTACGAGTATGAGTGAGTTATACTCAGAGAATAGAACTTTAGTATATGTCATTGATCCGGGAGTATGGATTAGACATAGTCATTGTCCCTAGTCCGAGAGTATGGATTGGACACGGTCAAATGTCATTAATCCGGGAGTATGGATTAAGACATAGGTAGTTGTCCTTAGTCCGTGAGTATGGACAGGACACAGTTGTTCGTCATTAATCCGGGAGTATGGATTTACACATAGACACATGTCCCTAACCCGAGAGTATGGAATGGGCACACTTATTGATCCGAGAGCATGGATTAGATCTGAGAGTATGGACTAAGTAAGAGGTAAAATTTAAGGTCCGAGAATATGGATAGTCTCGTTGTAAGGATTAACGGGGTGGGGTAAGAGTTGCTTATATATATATATATATATATATATATATATATATATATATATATATATATATATATATATATATATATATATATATATATATATATATATATATATATATATATATATATATATATATATATATATATATATATATATATATATATATATATATATATATATATGGTGAAGTCGTATATTTTGTAAGTTCTAAATTATATGATATAACATTGTGGGATTGAAATCCCTATTTACTCACCAGGTTTCCCAACCTGACCCACTCAAGCTTATTTGTATCACAGGTGTCGATACGAAGCTACTTTACACTGAGAGATTTAAAAGAAATGTAGATCACTAATGTAAATAAATGTAAGTTCTGTTTATGCTTATGTTTCTGTATTGACGATGACATCCCAAATGTTTTAAAATGAATAAAAATACATTTCTTCGGAAATGCTTTGATAACGTATTTATCATGTTTTTTTTTCTGGGAACAAATTCGCAACATTTTTATTAAAAGAAGTACTCTGATTTTTATAAAGCATAAACAAAATCGGTCTTTTTCTGGCCGTGAAAATGGGGATGTCACAGTTGGTATTAGAGCATTAGTTTAAGCGAACTAGGAATAAGGATTTATTTCTAGACTTAAACTTAGAATGCTAAGCGATGATCGTGAGGAGTGTGTCTTATATATTTTAGGAAGTGCACCTGAATAGACACGAACACTAGCTCATTTAAGGAAGATGCCTAAATTGTTTTTATGTGCTAAATGATTTGTGATGCTTTATGATGCTATCGTTTGATCGGATTTATGGTATGTTGCCGACCGGATCTGGAAACTTTGTGTGTTCAGATTTCTAAACGTTTAATTATGATATTAGAACTGGCATGTAATGTTTCGAAGTAATAAGGAGGAATACGCGTCTAAAACTTCCTCTATCTATATTCTCGTCTCGATACACCAAACGATTGCTTTGGTGTGTAGAACATCATGGTGAAGACTCGTAGTGAATTGAGTAAATGGAAGAAATGAGAAGGCTTATGATATTGAATGGTACTTATCGGAAGGTATCGTAAGAGTGATATCATGCCTTTAGAATGAGTTTAATAAATAATACGTCTAGTACGGGAGAAGCACACTTTCGATTAGCAGAAAGAAAGATTATCCATGAAGTTATCCCAACGTCTGACATTTCCATCACCAACCGAGTTGAAGCAGAATTGATGATTGAAGATACACATGGAAGAAGTCCTAGTAGAGTCTAGGGAAAATTATATGATTGTTTGGACACATTTGTATATGTTAAAATTGTTTTTGTGATAGTGACTCGGAGAACTGCGAGACAATACTTGGGACGAGTATGAGTAGGTGTGAATGGTAGTAGAGGCCTATACTACCGGAAGCACAGGACTCACATTTGGATCAGGGAAAGTCACAAGGTTACCAAGAAGCTAGTAATTGATACCATTTTATTCAAGTATGTTGTTACCATTGTTTCAGTGATGACTAAGAAGATTATTGTTATTCCGACCCTAGTGGTCATATTGAATTGAGTCCGACTAAGACGAGTATGTTACATGGTTCAGAGAACCAAGTCCGATGTAGCATCTGACTTAAGCTAGAAGATTAAAGTGAAAGATAATCAAAGCGATCAATAAAATTATCGTGATCGTTGTTAAAGAAGCTACTACCTAGAAATTCTACATGTTAAAATGTGATTATATCACATTAGAACATGAAGGAAAGTATATTCCATTATGGAATTTGACTCTAAGAGACCTGAGTCTAAGCGTTGCAACATACGATGATAGGTCATTAGAATATGACACATCGTTCCATTTTATTAATAAAAAAAACTTATCTTAAGTTCGTATACAGTGAGGATCGAGATTGTGACTTAAAGGTTATAATTTGGAGTCTAATGTGAGATAGGGAGCAAGTGCAAGATGGAGCACCGCCTGCAGTCGAGAAGTCCAAGAATTAGATACTCATTCGAAGGAACATAGAAGTTACGATTATTACCTAGGATAAAGAGATAACGTATGAAGTCATTATACAGCCCTATTTCGTTGATGATTCTGGGACGTAATCATCCTAAGGTGGAGATAATTGTAACGCCCGCAGATCCGGGCTAGTCAATTTAGAGACGATGAGCATCAAAAATGAGTTTTTGGTGGAAGTTTATTTAGAAGGATTAATCTTAACCAAGTTTTAGTATATGTTACAAGGGTTCCGTACATATAAAGAACGCCGAAATCCGAGTTATAACGAAGAAGTTATGGCCCGTCGAAGTTTTTCGGCAAAACCGACACGGCACCGGGAAACGTAAATAGTGAATTTACGATAGAGCGGCTTTTAGCCTTAGTGATCTAAACAAAAGTCGTAGAATATGTTAAACCGAGAACATCCATAAAAAGAACGCCCAAATATCACTTCGTATGAGGAAGTTATGAATTTTCTAACATTTGGCATAGCAGTGCATGGCCCGAAACTCGAATTTTAGTTCGAGCGGTTTTTGGCCTACGCGGCCTAAATGAGAGTTGAAGATCTCATTAATAGGAACTCAACGGTAAAAAGACAGACGAAAACGGAGTCCGTATGTAGAAGTTATGAATTTTACGCGGACATTTAACAGTATAATCTCCTCTTACTGTTAAATTTAAGATCGGTCGAGAATTAGCCGACGGAGTAAAAATGAAAGTTGTAGATTTTATTTTCACCTACGCGTGGATATAAATAACGTCAAAAACGAAGCTCGTATGCGAAAGTTATGGACGAAGCTTAGTCTCTACTTTTCGAGCGCGGCGAATTCGATACAGTTTTGTAAATCCGAGATAGAATGAGAATTAGCCAACGGGGTCTAAATGAAAGTTGTAGTACTCGTAAATAACAACGCATGGATATAAATAACGTCGGAAACGGAGCTCGTATGCGAAGGATATGGACGAAGCTTAGTCGCTACTCTTCGTGCGCGATAAATACGATACAGTTTTTGTAAATCTGAGATAGAAGGAGAATTAGCCGACGGGGTCTAAATGAAAGTTGTAGTACTAGTAAATACCAACGTGTGGATATAAATAACATAGAAAACGGAGCGCGTACGCGGAAGATACGGACGAAGCTTAGAGACTACTTTACTATAAAATTCCTATAAATAAGAGATGAACTCTTCATAATTTCTTCACACCATAAGCCTTTCTTTCTCTCTCTAACTTCTCTCTAACCTCCCTAAACCCCTCCCAAGTCTAGGGAACCTCCCTAGCACGAGAAGAAAGCCCCGGAGCGCCCGACGGCTCCGAGAAGAAAAGCTTTCGGCTCGGAAACGCTGCTCCAGCGAAGCCCGGTTTTTAATAAAAACCCGCTGTAAGTGAGCTACGCCTATACTATATTTAATATAGCTTTTATTTAATTATAGTAACATTATTAGGACCTTAAAATAATTATTTGGGCTATTATTATGAGTTATATTGAGTGTTATTTAACGCTTATATAATAGTAATAATAGCTAGACTATTAATTAGTCGCGGTTAACGTTAAAACTAAACCCTAGTGGTATTGATACTAGGTTTTGTCGAGGAAATTTGTTTTGAGATAACGAAACGTTGTCTGAGTTCGGAATCACCACCTAATCAAGTGAGTGCATAGTCCCTTTCATGAACATGATTTTAATACAAGTATTGATTGATGTATTAAATATATGTTTATGTGCGAATTATTTGATGTTGCCTGAAATACGTGCTAAAGAACATACCTGATTATATAAGATGATTTAGGACAAAGAGTAAACCTAAATTAATTATGAGGAATATTGGGTAGAATCTTCTTACGAGTATGAGTGAGTTATACTCAGAGAATAGAACTTTAGTATATGTCATTGATCCGGGAGTATGGATTAGACATAGTCATTGTCCCTAGTCCGAGAGTATGGATTGGACACGGTCAAATGTCATTAATCCGGGAGTATGGATTAAGACATAGTTAGTTGTCCTTAGTCCGGGAGTATGGACAGGACACAGTTGTTCGTCATTAATCCGGGAGTATGGATTTACACATAGACACATGTCCCTAACCCGAGAGTATGGAATGGGCACACTTATTGATCCGAGAGCATGGATTAGATCCGAGAGTATGGACTAAGTAAGAGGTAAAATTTAAGGTCCGAGAATATGGATAGTCTCGTTGTGAGGATTAACGGGGTGGGGTAAGAGTCGCTTATATATATATATATATATATATATATATATATATATATATATATATATATATATATATATATATATATATATATATATATATATATGGTGAAATCGTATATTTTGTAAGTTCTAAATTATATGATATAACATTGTGGGATTGAAATCCTTATGTACTCACCAGGTTTCCCAACCTGACCCACTCAAGCTTATTTGTATCACATGTGTCGATACGAAACTACTTTACACTGAGAGATTTAAAAGAGATGTAGATCACTAATGTAAATAAATGTAAGTTCTGTTTATGCTTATGTTTCTGTATTGACGATGACATCCCAAATGTTTTAAAATGAATAAAAATACATTTCTTCGGAAATGCTTTGATAACGTATTTATCATGTTTTTTTTTCTGGGAACAAATTCGCAACATTTTTATTAAAAGAAGTACTCTGATTTTTATAAAGCATAAACAAAATCGGTCTTTTTCTGGCCGTGAAAATGGGGATGTCACAGTTGGTATTAGAGCATTAGTTTAAGCGAACTAGGAATAAGGATTTATTTCTAGACTTAAACTTAGAATGCTAAGCGATGATCGTGAGGAGTGTGTCTTATATATTTTAGGAAGTGCACCTGAATAGACACGAACACTAGCTCATTTAAGGAAGATGCCTAAATTGTTTTTATGTGCTAAATGATTTGTGATGCTTTATGATGCTATCGTTTGATCGGATTTATGGTATGTTGCCGACCGGATCTGGAAACTTTGTGTGTTCAGATTTCTAAACGTTTAATTATGATATTAGAACTGGCATGTAATGTTTCGAAGTAATAAGGAGGAATACGCGTCTAAAACTTCCTCTATCTATATTCTCGTCTCGATACACCAAACGATTGCTTTGGTGTGTAGAACATCATGGTGAAGACTCGTAGTGAATTGAGTAAATGGAAGAAATGAGAAGGCTTATGATATTGAATGGTACTTATCGGAAGGTATCATAAGAGTGATATCATGCCTTTAGAATGAGTTTAATAAATAATACGTCTAGTACGGGAGAAGCACACTTTCGATTAGCAGAAAGAAAGATTATCCATGAAGTTATCCCAACGTCTGACATTTCCATCACCAACCGAGTTGAAGCAGAATTGATGATTGAAAATACACATGGAAGAAGTCCTAGTAGAGTCTAGGGAAAATTATATAATTGTTTGGACACATTTGTATATGTTAAAATTGTTTTTGTGATAGTGACTTGGAGAACTGCGAGACAATACTTGGGACGAGTATGAGTAGGTGTGAATGGTAGTAGAGGCCTATACTACCGGAAGCACAGGACTCACATTTGGATAAGGGAAAGTCACAAGGTTACCAAGAAGCTAGTAATTGATACCATTTTATTCAAGTATGTTGTTACCATTGTTTCAGTGATGACTAAGAAGATTATTGTTATTCCGACCCTAGTGGTCATATTGAATTGAGTCCGACTAAGACGAGTATGTTACATGGTTCAGAGAACCAAGTCCGATGTAGCATCTGACTTAAGCTAGAAGATTAAAGTGAAAGATAATCAAAGCGATCAATAAAATTATCGTGATCGTTGTTAAAGAAGCTACTACCTAGAAATTCTACATGTTAAAATGTGATTATATCACATTAGAACATGAAGGAAAGTATATTCCATTATTGAATTTGACTCTAAGAGACCTGAGTCTAAGCGTTGCAACATACGATGATAGGTCATTAGAATATGACACATCGTTCCATTGTAGTAATAAAAAAAACTTATCTTAAGTTCGTATACAGTGAGGATCGAGATTGTGACTTAAAGGTTATAATTTGGAGTCTAATGTGAGATAGGGAGCAAGTGCAAGATCGAGCACCGCCTGCAGTCGAGAAGTCCAAGAATTAGATACTCATTCGAAGGAACATAGAAGTTACGATTATTACCTAGGATAAATAGATAACGTACGAAGTCATTATACAGCCCTATTTCGTTGATTATTCTGGGACGTAATCATCCTAAGGTGGAGATAATTGTAATGCCCGCAGATCCGGGCTAGTCAATTTAGAGACGATGAGCATCAAAAATGAGTTTTTGGTGGAAGTTTATTTAGAAGGATTAATCTTAACCAAGTTTTAGTATATGTTACAAGGGTTCCGTACATATAAAGAACGCCGAAATCCGAGTTATAACGAAGAAGTTATGGCCCGTCGAAGTTTTTCGGCAAAACCGACACGGCACCGGGAAACGTAAATAGTGAATTAAGATAGAGCGCCTTTTAGCCTTAGTGATCTAAACAAAAGTCGTAGAATATGTTAAACCGAGAACATCCATAAAAAGAACGCCCAAATATGACTTCGTATGAGGAAGTTATGAATTTTCTAACATTTGGCATAGCAGTGCATGGCCCGAAACTCGAATTTTAGTTCGAGCGGTTTTTGGCCTACGCGACCTAAATGAGAGTTGAAGATCTCATTAATAGGAACTCAACGGTAAAAAGACAGACGAAAACGGAGTCCGTATGTAGAAGTTATGAATTTTACGCGGACATTTAACAGTATAATCTCCTCTTACTGTTAAATTTAAGATCGGTCGAGAATTAGCCGACGGAGTAAAAATGAAAGTTGTAGATTTTATTTTTACCTATGCGTGGATATAAATAACGTCAAAAACGAAGCTCGTATGCGAAAGTTATGGACGAAGCTTAGTCTCTACTTTTCGAGCGCGGCGAATTCGATACAGTTTTGTAAATCCGAGATAGAATGAGAATTAGCCAACGGGGTCTAAATGAAAGTTGTAGTACTCGTAAATAACAACGCATGGATATAAATAACGTCAGAAACGGAGATCGTATGCGAAGGATATGGATGAAGCTTAGTCGCTACTCTTCGTGCGCGATAAATACGATACAGTTTTTGTAAATCTGAGATAGAAGGAGAATTAGCCGACGGGGTCTAAATGAAAGTTGTAGTACTAGTAAATACCAACGTGTGGATATAAATAACATAGAAAACGGAGCTCGTACGCGGAAGATACGGACGAAGCTTAGAGACTACTTTACTATAAAATTCCTATAAATAAGAGATGAACTCTTCATAATTTCTTTACACCATAAGCCTTTCTTTCTCTCTGTAACTTCTCTCTAACCTCCCTAAACCCCTCCCAAGTCTAGGGAACCTCCCTAGCACGAGAAGAAAGCCCCGGAGCGCCCGACGGCTCCGAGAAGAAAAGCTTTCGGCTCGGAAACGCTGCTCCAGCGAAGCCCGGTTTTTAATAAAAACCCGCTGTAAGTGAGCTACGCCTATACTATATTTAATATAGCTTTTATTTAATTATAGTAACATTATTAGGACCTTAAAATAATTATTTGGGCTATTATTATGAGTTATATTGAGTGTTATTTAACGCTTATATAATAGTAATAATAGCTAGACTATTAATTAGTCGCGGTTAACGTTAAAACTAAACCCTAGTGGTATTGATACTAGGTTTTGTCGAGGAAATTTGTTTTGAGATAACGAAACGTTGTCTGAGTTCGGAATCACCACCTAATCAAGTGAGTGCATAGTCCCTTTCATGAACATGATTTTAATACAAGTATTGATTGATGTATTAAATATATGTTTATGTGCGAATTATTTGATGTTGCCTGAAATACGTGCTAAAGAACATACCTGATTATATAAGATGATTTAGGACAAAGAGTAAAACTAAATTAATTATGAGGAATATTGGGTAGAATCTTTTTACGAGTATGAGTGAGTTATACTCAGAGATTAGAACTTTAGTATATGTCATTGATCCGGGAGTATGGATTAGACATAGTCATTGTCCCTAGTCCGAGAGTATGGATTGGACACGGTCAAATGTCATTAATCCGAGAGTATGGATTAAGACATAGTTAGTTGTCCTTAGTCCGGGAGTATGGACAGGACACAGTTGTTCGTCATTAATCCGGGAGTATGGATTTACACACAGACACATGTCCCTAACCCGAGAGTATGGAATGGGCACACTTATTGATCCGAGAGCATGGATTAGATCCGAGAGTATGGACTAAGTAAGAGGTAAAATTTAAGGTCCGAGAGTATGGATAGTCTCGTTGTGAGGATTAACGGGGTGGGGTAAGAGTTGCTTATATATATATATGGTGAAATCGTATATTTTGTAAGTTCTAAATTATATGATATAACATTATGGGATTGAAATCCCTATGTACTCACCAGGTTTCCCAACCTGACCAACTCAAGCTTATTTGTATCACAGGTGTCGATACGAAGCTACTTTACACTGAGAGATTTAAAAGAGATATAGATCACTAATGTAAATAAATGTAAGTTCTGTTTATGCTTATGTTTCTGTATTGACGATGACATCCCAAATGTTTTAAAATGAATAAAAATACATTTCTTCGGAAATGCTTTGATAACGTATTTATCATGTTTTTTTTTCTGGGAACAAATTCTGCAACATTTTTATTAAAAGAAGTACTCTGATTTTTATAAAGCATAAACAAAATCGGTCTTTTATGGCCGTGAAAATGGGGATGTCACACCAAGGCTGACCATTCGATGTTTGTCTAGTAAGAAAATGATACACATATAACAAATTTTATATATGTTGATGATGTCCTGTTAATGGGAAATAATAGTGACAAGATCAAAGAAGTGAGGGACCAGTTGCAAGTACAATTCAGTATTTGAGATCTTGGACCTCTCAAATACTTCCTAAGGATTGAAGTTGCAAGTTCTTCAGAAGCTTTTGCTATAAGTAAAAGAAAATACACGCTTGATATACTTTAAGATTGTGGTGTTCAAGCGTGCAAACCAAGTGATTTTCCTATGGAACAACATTTGAAACTCACTAAAGACGATAATAGCCCTGAGGTTGACGCTTCATAGTATTGGAGGTTAGTTGGGAGGTAATTGTATCTCATTGTGAAGAGAACGGATATATCTTTTAGTGTACATCAGCTTAGCTAATTTTTGAGCAATCCTCGACAGTCTTATATGAATGCTGCCATAAGAATTTTACGTTACTTAAAGTCCACTTATTGACAAGGTTTACTTTTGCCTTTATCTGGAAGTTTGATTCTTAAAGCTTATTGTGAAGCTAGTTGGATGAGTTATCCCTCTACTAGGCGTTTTTGTACGGGTTATTACATCAGTCTTAGAGGTGCTCCAGTTTCATGGAGAACAAAGAAACAGAGTGTCGTGTCTCGTTCTTCTACTGAGGCAGAATATAGAGCCATGGAAATTACTGTTTGTGAAATTTTATGGTTGAGATGGTTACCTCTTGACTTGGATGCTGTTCAAAGTGAAGCCACTCCACTAATGTGTGACAATGAAGTAGCAAGACATATAGCTACTAATCCACCATATCATGAAAGAACTAAACATATTGAAATGGATTGCTATTTCGTCCGTGAACGGGTCAACTGTGGAGAAATAAAGACTTATGTCATTAATTCAAAGTTACAACCTGCATATATTTTTACAAAGGCCCTTGGTGCGAAATGTTTTCAAAGTTTACGTTGCAAGTTGGGTGTTTGAAATCTTCACAGTCCAACTTGAGAGGTAGCGTTGAAGTTTATTTAGGATTCATTTATGAATTTTTAGTTTATGGTTATCTTTTTGCCTAAGTTATCTTTATCTAGTTTCGTAGTTATATATATATATATATATATATATATATATATATATATATATATATATATATATATATATATATATATATACTTTTGTAATCTCGTTTTTGAATATATGAAGAATTATTCAGTACCAAATTTATTATTTTTGTTGAAAGTTTTCTAGAAACCTAAAAATAATTTTCCAGAACTAAACAGCTCTTTAAAATAAAAATTGTTTTGATCTTTAAAAACTTCACAATCTTCCGACATAAATTTAGATCCAACGTATCATGATCATCGGTATATATATATTTTCTAGTATTGAAGAAGTATGTCTTATTATATTCCAAAAAATATTTTTTTAATCAACACAATGATTTCTCATTGTTTGTGATTGTTAGAACGAAAACTTTTATATATGTTACATATGATAACACTGGACGAAATGTATCCAGATAAACTTTTTAGTCCCATCCAAAAATATGGAAACCAACAATCAAAATATTTCTTCTACTAACACAATATCCATGATGAGAACAATAAACCCGGCCCAAACCGGTTCCCCATAATCACAATTCACAACTCACAACTAGCAAGTTACTTTTAACTAATCGGTTTATTATTGGGCTATAATGTATGGGCCAATTTCTAGGCCCAATTTGAAGGTCCAATTTGAAGGCCCAACTTCAAGAAGCTTCACAGTTCACACACATAACACGGAAGAATATTCCGTCGGTCTAGAGTTTAAACTTTACAAACCCTCGAATATATCCCCCTCTTTCTCTTTTACCACCATCCATCTCTGCGTGTTTTTGTGTGTGTAGCAAGCAAAGTAACAGCGAAGAAGAAAACCTAGGGAATCAACAACCATGGCGGAACACCGTGTAAGCAAGAGGCTGAGAAATTACGTCACCAACAAGGAACAACCAGAATTCACCGGCAAAAGTCTCAGGAAAATTCGAGTCATCTGCTCCGACCCTGAAGCCACCGACTCATCATCGGATGAAGCGGACAGCGGAGAGCGTTCATCGCCACGCCGAATTGTTTGCGAAATTGTGATTGGGGTCAAATCTGAAGAAGCCGAGGAACCTGTGGAGCGGAAGGATTCGGCGGATCAAACCGGAAAGAAGAAATTAACCGGAGTTCGATTGCGAAAGTGGGGTAAATGGGCGGCTGAGATCCGTGATCCTTTTAGCAGAAAAAGAATTTGGTTGGGTACATATAACACCGCGGAAGAAGCATCGAAAGCGTATACGACCAAGAAACAGGAGTTTCAAGCAAGATTGTCGGCTTCTGCCCCAATTCGACCCAAATCCGATGGCGAATCGTCGACACAGGTTTCTCAGGAGGCCGATCATTACTCTACGGAGGGGGAGGAGAAGGAGACGCGTGTGTCGGGTCGGGTCGTTCCGGATCACGCCCCAACTGCGAAATCGAAAGTGGTTCATTGGAAGAAGTGGGATAGATGGGGTGCCAATGTTCAAAACCCGGTAATCAATTCAAACATCCAGTCTGATGATACATGTGATGCTGAAGAAGAGGCTTCAAATACACTCCAATCGATGAAGATGGGTTTGATGCCGGGTTACATGGCCCCATTCGGATCAGAAAGCGGCTCATCTCGTAAATCCTCAAAGACCGAGACGAGCGGTGGCGGTGGTGGTGGTGGTGGTGATGAAACAATCAGCGGCACCACCACCACCACCACTTCCATGGAAGTATCCACAGAGGAGAAAGGAGGAAACACAACTACGGAGGAAGGTCAATTATGTGAAAATGTAGATACAGAAGAAGGAAACAAGCCACCATGGTTGGGTTTGGGCATTGGTATGCTTGTGATAGATAACAATGGCAATCTGTTGGGTCAATTCAGCAGGCTGGATGATGACCTGAGGATCTGCTGATTAACAACAAGGGCAAGAAGCTGTTTATGTGACTCCAATTACCTATTTGCTGACTGCAGCGATTGTACATGTTTTTAATTCTGCAACAGTCACTGGTATACGAATATCATTTGTTGAGTCTTTCCTGCTTTCCCAGTAACATTTCCTTTTCTTTTCTTTTTTTCTTTTCTTTTCTTCCATGGAGTCAAGACCTGTATGACAATTGCATTTTGTGGTTCTACATTCCTTGAGCTCTTCAATTTGGTATTGCAGATTTACATTCTTTGAACTTTATACATTGAAAGATAATAAATGTTTCAGTTTCAAATTCAACCAAGAATTGCCTTCAAAGTTTTAATTCTGTATATCTCACAAGGGTTTGTTTTCTTTCAATGTTTTTAAAGATGTTAGAGTAGTAGGATATGTAGATTGATTTGTTATTCCTGATAGTGAAGAAGACAATATGTTCATAACAACATCATCAAACGCAGCTTGCTCCACCATTTTGGGAGGTAATTATTTTTATTTTGTTGCAGTTTCAATGTTTGTGTTATGCTTTCTTATGTAAGAAGTTTTAAATGCAACGAGTGTTTATCTATCAAATGATGATATTGTAGAAAGTTTATATTTTACATTCATTATTAACAAGTTTAGGAATCAAACTGTTTTGATTCCTAAATGTGTTCTTAGATAGAAACATTATGACTTCATAATCTGTCTTTTGGAAAATTTTGATGCAGTCTTGAAACATTTGCGTTTTGGCTACTATCCAATTGCTACATCTATTTTGTAAGTAACCTTCAACATCTAATACTTAATTTCTTGAAATATAGGAGATATAGATGTCTACTTACAAACTTCTTAAATGTTTAAGTAGTACAAGCAAGTTAAACACTATAGATTATCACTAATGTATAGAAGAAACTGAAAAAAAAAACTGTTTGTTTGCTGATTAATCCGTTCACTTTTTGGTCAAATTCTTGTTGATCATTTGGTTAAATTTTTTGCAATATTCTTTTGTTGTGTAGTGCAATGTTCAAAATGTATTTAGTTTGCAATGTGTACATTTTGTGAAATTGGAAAGAAACTAGTAAAAGAATTTCAGGCAACTTTTTATTATGTTGGTATCTTTGACCTTCTTATAATAATAATAAATAGGGATAATGACTTAAAAGGGTAATATATTTTTCGATTTGTACACATTTGGTCACTGAGTTTTTTTTTTTCGTCCACATTTACCCTTTCATCTTGTTAAACTGTATACATTTACCAGCTACTCCAGATTACCCGGTAAAAATGACTTAATAGGGTAATATATTTTCTCACTTTGTACACATTTAGTCCTTAATATTTTTGTACACATTTAGTCTTTTTTTTTTTTTTTTTTTTTTCGCAAAATAATTTTTTTTTTGTACTCATTCAGTACTTATGAATTATTTTTTAGTTTTTTCTCACGAAATCTTACGTGGGACATTCATTAATGAGGTGTATGGGGTTTTTGATGCTTATATCCATCGCGATCTCGACTACTTGGTTGCTTAGGTCATGTGTTCTGAACGTCATAACTTCTTCATATGATCTTAGATTTTAACGATCTTTATATCCATACGCGGTGGCGGATTTAGTATGGTCCCGGTGTTGCACCGACAATACCTGTTTTTTCTGTTCGCAGTGGAAAATTTTTCGCTTTTTTTTCGTTTATACCTATTTTCCATGTATCGGCAACACCTATTTCATCTCAGCAACACTTATTATGTATTACTGCGTCTTCCCCTGTCCATACGTTTTTTATGAATGCATGTATGTATGTTTTTTTTATAAAATCGTTAGTAAAAATATATTACATTTTAACGGGAGTAATCTTAATAAAAGTTGTAGTAGACTCAAAAAATGAACACGTGGATAAACATCTTTAAAATCTGATATCGTATGAAGAAGTTACGATGTTCAAAATACAAGACCTAAGCCAAACCACAAGACTTACGCAACCAAGCAGTCGACATTGCATTGGACATAAACATCAACAACTCTAAGCACCTCATCAATGATTGTCTCACGTAAGATGTCGTGAAAAAAACCTAAAGAAATCATTCATAAGTACTGAATGAGTACAAAAAAAAGACTTATTTTGAAACAAAAAAAATGTTAAGGACTAAATATATACAAAAATATTAAGGACTAAATGTGTATAAAATGAAAAATATATTACCCTATCAAGTCATTTTTCCCGGCTAACCTGGAGTAACAGGTCATAAGGACTGAATGTGTACAGTTTAACAAGTTTAAGGGGTAAATGTGGACGAAAAAAAAATTCAGTGACCAAATGTGTACAAATCGAATAATATGTTACCCTTTAAGTCATTATCCCTAATAAATATGATATGTAAACTAATACAAAAGTTAAATGATTTACCAAATATCCGAATATGTGTATGTTCATAAATTTTCAAAATATCAAAATATCATATTTACCCAGATTATTATTTTAATCAATTTTAATAAATTAAAAACTACAAACAGTTAAATAGTTAATTCTTATTGAAGCACTTCCGTACTATTGTCGTTTTTATTTTCATTGTTGAAGCTTGAAACAAACAAACAATAATATCTAAAATTGGTTTAATAAACACTGTTATGTTATCGTCTGTTCTCTGGTATGTGTGTTCATAGTGTCGTCATCCCTTTCCCCATCACTTCTCTTCTTTTTCCTTTCATGTTTTGGTCCACTCTTTATTATTATTATTATTATTATTATATATTTTTTTAATATCATATTTGCAATTTCCGCTCGATCCCTCTCTCATGTTATCGCTTTGGTTTTTGTTAATATGTTTGCTAATTGTATCTGTGTTGAGTTTATGTATTTTTCTTTTTTTGCTAATTGCTTGATATATTGGTATGTAGGCTGATTTGGTGCAAGGGGGTAAAATGATCACTTCTTTAAGGTTTAATGATAAAAATAGATATATTTTTAACATGGATTTTTAAAAAGGTTATAATAGACAATGATAAAAATAAAGGTTTAAAATTAATATAAGATTTTCAAAATGTGTTAAAATAAGAATTTGGGCAAATGTAATATATGAGAGTGTAAATATGAAATTTTGATGTTTAAAAAGAATATAGACGATATTTTAAACTTAGATTTATAATATAGTATATTAGTTTATTGATAAAAGTAAAGATTTAAAATGAGTATACACTATTAAAAATAAGGATCCGAGCAAATCTTAATTCTAAAGTTTGATATTTGATACGATACATAGTGAATTCAAACGTCAACCACAAGTATTTGATTAGCGGCATAAACTTGTCTACCAAAACTACTTGATTAGGGCATAAACTTGTGAATAGATGTACTCTTTTTGTCTAATAAAAATAAAAATTGTAGCATTTTCCTTTATATTAATTTCAATGTTAGATTTATTTATTTATTTATTGTCATGCAAACAAACCAATCAATAGTTTTACGATGTCATATTTGGGTATCATAAAGAACTTGAAATCATATAGTGTTGGAATAATATAATAATATATTAGCAGGAAAGCAAAAAGCCATCCCAATCTGATCGTTAATGGTACCCGCATAGGCAATTAACAACAAACAAATGACGTTCAGACGTTTCTTACATTGACATGCATGTTTGGCAGATGTAGCGTTGCAAATCCAAACCAAACCAAATCAACTCAGAAACCCTCTTCTGAACATTTTGAAAAACTTGTATGTCAAAAGTGAGGCAAAGGCCTCAAGCTTATAAAAAGCAGTTAGGGTTTCAAATGAGCTTGAGCGTGAGCTTGGTCCGAGACGGGATAATTATCCTATGGAGGGTGGAGTTGCTGCTGCTAGTCTCTTCAGACAACGCTTTATGCAATTCTTTCCAAGTTTACAACACTGAGGGGCGGATTTAAAGAGGGAACTATGGGGACATGTGACCCTAACGATTGAATTTTTTATTTTTTTTTTGTATGGAATAAATTGAAATTTAATTTCAGTTTTGTTCTTCTTAAGATTGGTGCCCCCTACTCAACCGATTTGGGGTAAGTTCTAAGTGGTTCGGAATGTTGTTGTGACACTGGGGAAGAAGAGGTAAGGAAAGCGTATATAGAAACTAGGAAGGAGCTTAATACTCCATGATACATGTGAAGACTACATGCAAGGAACGAAGCGTTAGCATCAACGGATGATGGTGCTCTCTCTCTCTCTCTCTCTCTCTCTCTCTCTCTCTCTCTCTCTCTCTCTCTCTCTCTCTCTCTCTCTCTCTCTCTCTCTCTCTCTCTCTCATACATAAAGTTGTCTCTAGTCTTGTGATTGTATCTACCATCCAGTCTAGACTATAAAATAAATACTTTGCAGACTAAAACCTATGGTTCTAAAAATAGCGGTTCTTTACCTCCGCTAATCGCTCTAGCGTCGCGATTGACTGCATATATATATATATATATATATATATATATATATATATTCAAATTTAAACATGTTGAGACTGATAATGTTTTATTTAAACATGTGAGGACACATGTGTAATTTTCTCATATATATATATATATATATATATATATATATATATATATATATATATATATATATACACCTCTTTTGTAGCTAGAGACTTTTTGGCTTGGGATCTTGTCCTTGCCACTTTGTTTGGACGGAGAGGATCCAAAGTAGAATTCCTCTAATGGTTCACACCCAAGAACACCAAAGATAGAAATAAAAGAAAACTAGAAGGATCAATTTCTACAAACCTTAGAGAGGGTTAAGAAATTCATTCAAGGAGAGAAAGAAGGGAGTGTCAAAAGTTCTAAGCCAATGAGCAAAATGGTTTGATCCATAACAACTTATTTATAGGCCATAGTTACTTAGTCCTAAAGCAACTCCCAACCCATGTAGGCCGAGCTTTAATTTTGTCCCCTTTTTAATCCTTAAGAGATTCTGGAATATTCCAACTAACTAACTTTTAATTAATTAATATTCAACCATTTGATTTAATTAATTCTTAATTAACTCAAAAATAGTTTTTGATTAATTTGTCCAACATAATAAATTAATAAATTAGTTTTCCTCCTTAATTCCTCAAATATGTCATGATGGCAACCCAAAATGACTCTGTTATTATTAGAAATATTACCAATAGTTATTGACATTGAACACTTTTACAAACAAAAGAAATCTTAGAAGTGTTGGAAAAGTGTACAATGTCATAACTAAATTGGTAAGACTATCCATTTATAACAGGGTCC
Organism: Lactuca virosa; assembly: GCF_052849685.1. NCBI lineage: Eukaryota > Viridiplantae > Streptophyta > Magnoliopsida > Asterales > Asteraceae > Lactuca > Lactuca virosa. The sequence continues at coordinate 122,728,444 of NC_136428.1, read as the reverse complement.
TTTGTAGGTTTCCCTCAATGATCCAAATAACATTTGCATGTTATAAGAGAGATACAAATAGTTTATTAATTATTTGTTAGATTTTGGGGTCTTGAGAATATCAATATACTTAGATAATATCTAGGATCGTGATTGCATTCACTTTCTAAAATCTGTGATTTTGACCCTCTTACCTAAGGTATCATGATGTCCGATTTGGGATAATCCAAGAAAAACAACTTAGAAGTCAGGCTACTTCTAAATTCAAAACACAGAATAATACCTTGTTGTTTTTGTGTTCTTTAAGAGATAGAGAAAATCCGATGAGTGATTTTTGTATATATGGAATGTAACCCTTTTCTGGAACATGCAATATGTTCCTATATTCAGATTTGGCGCCAAAATGTAGGTTGAAAGGTAGTTATCAGACACAACCAACTAATTACATTATTATGATGTCATAAACCCTTTTGGCGGGAAAATGCATGTTCGGAACCACTGCCAGGGGCTCTGCCCCTTAGACCCTGCTAGGGGTCTTTCCTCTTGGAACCTCGTACCCAGGGGTGCTGCCTCCGGACTCCCGTATTCCTGAGTTCACATTTATCGTCATGAGTGTGCACTCCACACCTCCACACCTCCACTCTCAATGAGTAAATAAAACTCAACATATCTCAGTATTAATAATAACTATACTAAAATATGTTGATAACACTAAAATCACCAAAACTCCTTCCCCATCTTAGTGTAATCCTTAATCAACTAAAACAAACACAAAACCAAACTCATGCATAAATGAAAATATCTTGAAGATTGAATTTTCACATTAGTATAATATACATGTTAAATACTCGAGAATCAGGGTGTCATAAAGATTGAACCATTCAACTCATTTAAGTAACTGAAGATACTATACACATAAGTTAAACACAATATCTAATGTTTCATACTTGAGACTATTACAACCATGTGTCTTATCTATTCATGAGTGCATAAAAGCCTATCCCAAGCTTTCTGAAGCGACAACACTTCACACTCACATAGGTAGTCCTTCTATATCATGCACCTATTAATGCACTTTTACAAAAGAACTATTAAGAACGTAATCAACCTACTTTAACTCTACAGGTTATAAGTACATACCTTGGGATGTAATAACATAAATGTGCTCCAATATCCATAATTAAGCTTTCCTCATTGAATTCAATTTCTAACATTGTATTAGAAGGGAATTGGGTATCTCACCCATAAAGATATCAAGTGGGCCTCAAACCCACCCCTATAACATACTTTCTTACCAAATCTTTAGCTAACCTCTTCGAAGTGATCATCTAATTTCTGATGAGATAGTTAAAACTCAACAGAAATGATACCATGAGTAATGAGTTCACATACCATACTGTGCCTAACACCCAAATGTCGTGACTTTCCACTATACAATTGATTGTATGCTTTTGCCAAGGTGGAAACCCTATCACAGTGTATTAAGATAGGTGATATAGGCTTTGTCCATAAAAGAATTTCATTGATCAAATTCCTCATTCATTCTGCTTCTTTTTTAGCGGCTACAAGGGCTACAAATTCAGATTTCATAGTTCAATTTGTGATGCATGTTTGTTTCTTAGAAGCCCATGAAATGACACCTCAACCAAGAAGAAACACCTAACCACTTGTAGAACAATGGTCTTCAATATTTGTAATCCAACTAGCATCTGAATATCCTTCAAAGACTGAAGGAAACCCTACATAAGTCAATCCATAATCCATGGTTTTCTAAAGATACTTATGTACCCTCCTTACTGCCTGCCAGTGATGAGTACTAGGATTGCTAGTAAACCTACTTAGCTTTCCTACAAAAAATGAAATACCAGGCCCTGTGATAGTCATATCATACATCAAACACATGATGACATTTGAATACTTAAGTTGAGAAACCGCTTCACTAATATTTGACATAAGTTTCATACTTAGATCAAAAGGAGTACTTACATGAGAATAATCTAAACAATTGAACTTCTTAAGTACTTTCTCAATGTAATGAGACTATGAAATTGAGATTCCTTGATGTTCACGCTTGATTCTTATTCCACGAATCACTTATGCCTCCCGCATATCCTTCATGGAGAAGTGAGATGATAAAAACTCTTTGGTCATGTCAACTTGCCTTTGATCAGTGGCAAAGATCAACATATCATTTATAATTTTATATATAAGCATATGATCACTCCTTTACCAGGCTCATCAAATTTTCTATAAACACACTTTTCTGATTGATTCAACTCGAACCCATGTGACAAGACAACGTCATCACACTTTTGATGCCACTATTTCAGTGCTTGTTTCAGCCCATACAACGATTTAATCAACTCGCACACCTTATGCTCATTTATAGGCATGATAAAACGCTCAGGTTGCTTCATATATATCTCTTCCTCTAAATCACCATTTAAGAATGTTGTTTTACTATCTATTTGGTGAATGACCAGATTATGAATTCCAACTAAGGCAATCAACAATCTAATGGTAGATATATGAGTAATTGGAGCATATGTATCAAATTAGTCAATGCCATGTATTTGTCTAAAGCCTTAAATAACCAATCTAGCCTTGAACTTGTCAATTGATACATAAGCTTTCATCTTTCTTTTGAATATCCACTTGCAACCTAAAGGTTTGCATCTAGGAGGAAGACCAGACAACACCCAAGTATTATTTCCCATAATAGAACATGACTCATCATTTATTGCTTCTTTCCAGAAAGCAACATCTTGATATTTCAGTGCATCATCATATGTTTTAGGATCTTCTTCAATACTAAAACAATATGAATATTGACATGCAATCTCATCTCTAGAACCCTCAACTAGGTAAAGATGAAAATCATTGCCAAATGATTTAGATTTCCTTTGTCTTTTGCTTCTTCTAAGCTCAGGTGATTCATTTGAACCAGGTACAACTTCCTTGGTAGTTCCACTAGAATTAGGAACCAGATCCTTTGGTCTAGGTATGGATGAAAATCGATTTTCATCAAATATTACATTTATTGATTCTATAACAATGTTAACTAAAATAGAAGCATTAAGTTCTATAACATAAAACTTATAAGCATTGGAATGCTCATCATATCAAATGAAGATACAATCAATACCCTTTTCACCTAAAGTCTTCATCCTTGGTTCAGTCCGCCTTACAACAACCCGACAACCTAAACTTTAAGATATCCTAAGGTTATTTTTCTTTTGTACCACATTTCATAAGGATGATCTTGTTCCTTTTGTTTGAAACTCTATTTAGAAGATAACAAGCAGTTAACATTGCTTCTCCCCCATAATCCATCACTCAAACCTGAGTATGACAACATAGAGTTCACCATTTCTTTGAGAACTCTATTTTTCCTTTTCAGAATCCCATTTTGTCGAGGAGTATATGGAGCTGTTATTCCATGTATGATTCCAATAGATTGAAAATAAATAGGATCATAATACTCACCACCTCAACAAGTGCAAAGTCTTTTGATTAAATCATTTTGTTGCAATTAAAGTTCATTTTTATAAAATTTGAATTTGTCAAGGGCTTCATCCTTGGAATGTAACAAGTATGCATAGTAGAAACGAGAATAATCATTAATAAAATTAACTATCTATTTCTTATTTCCAAGGATGGAGTTGAATGCAAATCACATAGATCACTATAAATTAATTCAAGCATAATAGAAGTCCTATTAACATTAGGAAATGGTTGTCTAGTAATCTTAGTTAACATGCAAGTTTTACACTTTTCTATGTTAATATCAAAAGATGGTATTAATCAATTTTTAGACATTCCAAGCATTCTTTTATAATGTACATGCTCTAAACGAGCATTCCATAAAGAAGAATCATTTATACTAAACTAAGCCATATATATAGAATCTACCACCTTGTCATTTATATTTAATCTAAACATACCATTACAATAATATCCAAACCCAACAAATGTACCACACTTAATAATACATACTTATCAAATTCACAAACTTGTTTATATCCACATTTGTTTATTACACCACCAGAAACCAAGTTCTTCCTAATCTTAGGACAATATATAACATTTCTAAGAAGAAGACTTTTTCCGGAAATAAAGCATAAAGACACACAACCACGGCCAACAACATGTGCTTTGTTATGGTCTCTCATGTACAACATCAATCCATCATCTACTACTTCATAATCCATGAACCAAGAGTGATCTTTACACACATGACTCGTCGCCCCTCGAGTCTCTCCACCATGCATGATCATCATCCTGGACATAAAATGTGAATAAGTGTTACATGATATATAACAGTAGTAGTAGTATTTCTAGAACTAAAATTATGTCCTTATGGTTTGGAACTTGCTCATTAGATCCTTGTCCGGAAGTGCTTGCACCATTTTTGTTCTTCTTCAAACGACAATCCTGTTTCATGTGACCAAGCTTGTTGCAATTCTAACACAAAAGTTTTTCTTTCTTGTTTGAACCTTTGTGATGGTCATCTTTCTTCTTCCTTTTTTCCTTTGCTATTTTTCTAATGTTTGTCATATTCCACCATGTTCACAGAAGATCCAAGAACTTCTTTCTCCTTTCCTTTGCCACTTTCTTGAGCCCGAAGACCCTTTTTAATTCTCAAGTGACTACCAAGTTGTATCAGAGACAACTCTTCCTTTTGGTGTTTCATAGTGTGCTTAAAGTCTTTACAGGACGGGGGCAATTTTTCAATAACACGTGAGACATAAATGGATTCATCCATTTGCATCTAATGTTGTTCAGATTGTTCCAAAATCCTCATGAGTTCATTGTATTGTTCCATGACAGGTCTCGAATCCACCTTTTTATAATTATTGAAATTACTCACAAGGAAATTCTTACTAGAAGAATCCTCTACCGTGTATTTTGATTCAAGTGCATTCCACAGATCCTTTGCAGATTCATGATTTGGATAGAGATCAAAGAGAGAGTCAGACATACCATTTAGAATGTGCTCACGACTTTTGGAGCATGAAAATGCTCTACAATGCCATGTAGCAAAAGTTTGGCTCAACATCATCCAACAGGTAAAATCCATGATCACTGATCATAAGTTTGATTTATCTGTTTGTGAACCCTATCTAACTCAGATTCAATCAGATATGACAATTATTCATAGAGCCTATGAGCTTGCCATAGAAGTTAGTGAGAAGCTGGATTGTGAATTAACTCGTCTTAGATTACGTTTTGGAGACCGAAAGCTTAAGATAGAATCACTAGAGAGAGAACTTGTAGTGACTAAGGATGAATGTATCATTTTGAAAGACAAATGTGAAATCACTTTTTGTGAACGAAATATCTTAGTTACTGATAATAAACGTCTTAATGCCAAAATTGATGCTTTGCATAACTATATTGATATTCTTGAAGCAAAAGAATGGATGACACATAATTTTCGTCACCCATGGTCCAAAGCACCAGGTCTTGGAAGCGAGTTTCCGAAACCTATTGTTCGTCCCTTGAAGGAACTTCAGAACCTAACGTCTATGGGAAACATTTCGAACCATACTTATTCGGATACCACTGCCTCACCATTGTCGTCCCTTCCTGAGACTTCAGAAAAGTTTCAATCTCTGATTCCTGAGTTTAAACCTATCACTGTTATATGTACTGATTCCACGCCCGTTCCACCTCTGATATCCCTAGACCTGAATCGGTCTTCAGAATCCTTTCCTGACACCGACTGTATTGGAGTTCAGCTTCCGAACTCTGGTCCACCGATCAATTGTGTCATTGAGGAAATTATTCCCGAGACAAATGGACATGACTCTGACAAATCCAACTTTGTTTGGGCGTCATTTGATAGCGATGTAGATGAAGAAATTTTGTGTGACGATTCGTCTGCTCTTGTATCTCTAACTATGATGTGATTTCGAAATCAACTCTAGTGCCAATTAAGCCTCGAGAAATTTTCTGAAATGCCAATTGCTCAGAAATCAAAGTCCAAAGCCCATGCCCAAGTCCATAAATCTAACTCGGAGCCTAAAAAGTCCAAATCTCCCTAATTTTGCAGGCATTTTGTGTTTCAGAACAAGATACAATATGGTATACTGATAGTGCTTTGTTCCATGCACATGACTGGGCATGAAGACTTTCTGCGTGATCTGAAGCTCGCTCCTAACGCTGGTTACGTAACATATGTCAATAATTCCAATTCACAAATTCGAGGTTATGGCGTCTTGACCAACGGAAATTTCTCTGTCTCTAATGTGGTGTATGTGGCTGATCTCATACATAATCTGATCAGTGTGGCTCAACTCACTGATGCAAACCGAAGAGTTAAATTCTGCAAGAATCATAGCTACGTTATGTCAGAAGACCGGAAAGAATGTCTCATCAAATCTGATCGCATCAAAAACATGTATCCGTTAGACATCAACATGATCACCGGAAAGCCTCTACTTTGTCTTCTTTCAAAGGCGGTTCCTGACGTAAGTTGGCTATGGCATCGGAGACTCACTCATCTCAACTTCTGATACATGAATGATCTTGTTTCTGGCAAAATGGGTCGAGGTCTGCCTCTCCTCAAATTCGAAAATGATCATCTCTGTGCCGCGTGTGAATGTTGGAAGCAATCGAAGAAAGGCCATCCTGTCATCATTAAAAGGTCCATTTCGGATCCACTGGAACTTCTTCATATCGATCTCTATGGACCATCCACCGTAGAAAGTCTGCATCACAAATATTATATTCTTGTGATTGTTGATGACTACACAAGGTTCACTTGGGTCTTCTTCCTCAGACTAAAATCTGAAACAACCTCTAAACTCATAAATTTCATCAAAGGAATTGAAGATCTTGTAAACTTCCTGTTAGAAGAATCCAAAGTGACAATGACTCCGAATTCACAAATGCCACCATTGAGAAATTCCTCACCGACAAAGGCATCGACCACAATTTATGTGCTCCCTACATTCCTCAACAAAATGGTGTGGTTGAAAGAAGAAACCAAACTTACGTTGAAGCCGCTCGATCGATGCTGAACTTTGCAAACCTTCATCTCTATCTCTAGTCTGAAACCGTCTCTACTGCTTTCTTCACCCAAAATCGAAGCATCATTAATCGTCATCTCAACATGACACCGTATGAAGCCATGAATGGTCACAATCCGAGTATCTCGTTCCTACACGTTTTTGGTTGTCGATACTTTATCAAAAACAACCGTGCTCAACTCACCAAGTTTCAACCAAAAGCCGATGAAGCCATCTTTTTGGGATACTCAACCAATTCTAAAGTTTACAGAGTTTTGAATCGTAGAAATCGTGTACTTGAAGAAAGCGTTGATGTAACTTTTGATGATAATTTATTCGGAACTCAGACCCTACTCATGTTACAACACACATCCTGGAGTCTGATGCTCCACCTCCTAGGTCTCCGAAGCATCAAATTATCTATGAAGTTGATTTTGAAAGATTGTTTGGACCAACATAAACTGCTCTTGATTCAGAATCTCGATCAAGACCGTCCTCATCAACTCAAGCTCCAAATTCTCAAAATGTCTCTAGTCCGACCCCAACCTTTCCTCCATTTGGTTCCGATCCATTTCAACCTTCTTAGGTTGAGGGGGAGAATAGTCATCCAACCCTCGAATCAAATGTTGATGGATTTCAAGATGCAGCAGATCAATTCGCTGAATTTGATCTCATTTCGACCAACAACGAAGACGATGCTAACTTCTTTGACTTTCCAAATGATGACGATGTTGACATATCCGGTTCAGAAGTTCAGGGGGGATCATCCTCAAATTCAAACTGTTCAGGGTGAGCAACACAACCCCGTTGTTGATATCGGATCCTCCACTGCACAAGAACTTCCGAGATGGCATATATGGAGAAACGATCATCCTCCCAATCAAGTCATTGGAAATCTCAATGCTGGTGTTAATACTCGCTCTGCCAACATTCAAAATGAGTGTCACTTCTTGGCATTCATATCAATGGTTGAACCAAAATCCATCAAGGAAACTTTAGAACATGCTGATTGGATTACATCCATGCAAGAAGAGCTAGCAAAATTTGACAGAAATTAAGTGTGGACTCTTGTCCCTCCTCCTCAGGGTCACCCTATTGTTGGTACAAGATGGGTACGTCTTCCGAAACAAACTCGACGACGTCGGAGTTATAATAAAAAACACAGTGATATTGGTGGCCAAAGGATTTACTCAGATCGAAGGACTTGACTACGATGAGACCTTTGCTCATGTTGCTCGTCTTGAAGCCATCCGAATCTTTCTCGCTTATGCTGCTCACAAAGGCTTCAAAGTTTACCAAATGGACGTCAAAAGTGTCTTTCTCAACGGTGAACTTGATACCAAAGTGTATCTTCAACAGCCTCCTGGATTCTAAATCTTTCATATCCAAACTACTGTTACAAACTTCAAAAAGCTGTTTATGGCCTCAAGCAAGCTCCACGCGCTTGGTACTTACTGATTTTCTGAAGCGTTCTGGTTTTCAAAGAGGACTTCTTGATCCTACATTATTCCGAAGATTTAATGGAAACCATCTCATGTTAGTTCAAATATATATTGACGAAATCATCTTTGGATCTACAGATTCAACGATGGTTTCAGATTTTGAAAAGTTAATGGTTAGTCGATTCCAAATGAGCATGAATCGTGAATTAAGCTTCTTCCTCGGTCTTCAAGTTAAGAAAACCAACATAGGAATCTTTATTCATCAGGAGAAATACATTTCCGATCTTCTGAAATATTACTCAATTGACACCTGCGCCTCTGCAAAGGTTCCAATGGGTTTCAGACACAAGATATTCTCGGACCCATCAGGTGTTGTTGTTGATCAGAAGAAGTATAGGGGAATGATTGGATCCATACTCTATCTCACTGCAAGTCGTCCGGACATCATGTTCTCTACATGTCTCTATGCTAGATTCCAGGTTAATCCGAAGATGTCTCATCTTCTGGCTGTGAAGCAAATTTTTCGGTATCTCAAAGGAACAAAGAACCTCAAAATTTGGTATCCAGCAAATGAAAATTTTCTTCTTCAAGCCTATTCCGACTCAAACTATGGATATCTTCAAATGGACAAGAAAAGCACATCTGGAGGTTGTCAATTTTTAGGTGGAAGATTGTTTACCTGGTCATATAAGAAACAGAACTGTATTGCTCTCTCAACGGCCGAAGCAGAACACATCGCTGATGCAAGCTGCACTTTGCAAGTTCTTTGGATGAAATCTCATCTTCCTGACTATGGTTATCGATTTCAACAAATTCCAATCTATTGTGACTCTTAAAGTGCAATTGCGATTTCTCACAATCCAATTCATCACTCCATGACCAAGCAAATTGACATTCGATACCATTTTATTAATATCATGTTTTAAAAGGAAACATTGAGCTTATTTTTGTTCCATCTGATGATGTAATTGCTGATGTCTTTACTAAGGCATTAGACGAAACCAAATATAATGGGTTTCTGAACAAAATGGGAATGATGATGCCTGATCCATAATTCTTCCAAGAGGCTTGTACTCTTCAATGGAAACATTAGAAAGTAAGGCAATACCGAAGTCAAATTATTTTCTGCTCGGAATGTCGAAACAAAAGACCGACTTGCACCCGAGTCAAACAACACTAGAGTAGGTACATAATTCACAAGGAAAGTACATAATAGGAGAACAACATAAGCATATATAAAAACAACGTAACATAAATATAAATAATCACATATCGACAATGACGTCCGGTGCTGCTCTGGCCTTGTCTGTAGTCAATTGAAAAGCTTGACCTTGGGCCTTCGGGGCCTCAACCTTCCACTGACGACCATCGGTGATGCGAAGGGTCGCAGGAGAAGGAGTCTGAACTAGCCTCGATGCAAGTAGTGGACATTCGAACTTGAATGACATCCCCAATTTCACGGCCAGAAAAGACCGATTTACTTATGCTTATTTAATTTCAGAGTATCCCTTTTTAAAGATTTATAACGTGAAATTTGTTCACAATAATGTGATAATATTATTACCAAGCATTTCCGAAGAAATGCGTTTCATTAATAACTGTGAGACGTCATTGTCAATACAGAAACATAAGCATAACGAAAATATTACAGGCCGTACAACATCTTATTATACTATGGCCTACAAACTCCTTAAATCACTCAACATCCCTGGGCCTTCGCATCGCTACCTGTGATACAAAGAAACTGAGTGGGTCAGGCTTGGGGGCCTGGTGAGCACATAAGGTTTTCAACCCACAATAATTAAGTTCTTTAATTATATATTTCACATCAAATATTTTACCTGATTACCCATTCCCATTATTCTTACATACTGATCCTAAAATACTGATCTCAAGGGACCTATCCTAAGGATCATCATCATCAACGGGTAGACAATATTTCTTTAGGGATTCCTATAGCAATATGTGTCAATAAGGCAGCCATGGGGGATATTGTACAACAATGAACTTGTAGTTCATTAACACCTACACGTTCTGATCCTGCCAACGTTCCACTGGACTGCCTAGAATAGTCTGTGGTCGTCATCTATAGTATGCTAGATGACTGGTTCATCAAAAGGCAACTCCTCTCATCATCATCTCATCAGTTTCATCACCCATTACTACCCAATATATTTTATATAAACATATAAGAAAATACATATATGATTAACCAAGTGAAATCATATAATTTATCTAACACTGATATCAAGTAGTTTAGATAATAGGCACACATGGAATTTAATCATCTAGATAGTTTATATCTATGTGTAAGCTGAAAGTAACTATGCACTCACTTGATAAAGTGATGACTTGGAAATCGGAAAGTGCTTCGATTCAGCACTTGGCTTTTCCTTTGATGTGACCTAGTTTCAATTATCACTAAGTCTTAGTTTATTGTCTCTTATGACTAATTAATAGTCTAGATTTCTCAATAACCCTAATGCCTACTCATCTATAGCTAATAAGGGACAACCTAGTAGGATCATATCGGAGGTAGGGTCCGTTTGGTATACAGAGTATACTGTTTGGAAATCCCACTTTAAACACCTCACTAAATCCAGCCTAGACATTATCCCCGTAAGTAGATCAATCAGTAATATGATGTTGGAACTACTGAAAAATCTTATTTATAAATTCATAACAACCACTATGAATTTAAATATAAATTACACTAAAATAAAATAGTGTAATACTTACAGAGATTCTCTAGAAAAAATTTTGGAAATTGCACTGGTAGAGTTTCTACTCGATGGCTACTACTTTTCAGGCACTAAGGGGTCGCAGGGCTTCGTCGGTATACTAGAAACTAAGGTAAAATAGCTATAAGTCGAAGAACATCAAGAGAGAAGGCATGTAGGGGTCAGATACGAAAAGCTTATACGGAGGCCGATATTTATAGCCTGAAAAAGCAATGCGCTCCGTGCAACCTGTCGGGGCGTGCCATGCACTATGTCGGGTTGGTGACGTGGCGTTCATCTAGTGTTGACACATGTCGCAATCTCGTGGGTTGTCGATGCGCGCCATGCATCTTGTCTATGCGCGCAACTGCACACAAATTTTTATAAAATCTTAGAAATCTCATATCTTCTTTATACGAGCTTCGTTATCGACATGTTTAATATCCACACATAGCTATCAACGAGATCTAGAACTTTCATTTAGACTCCGTCAGCTAATTTCGACTTTATTTTTAAAGTTGTAATTTTAATAGGCTTAGACTGTTATAGTTCATTAAAAATTCATAACTCTCTCGTCCGATGTCTGTTCTCGACTTTCTTTATATCGACGGACTCCTATTAATGAGATCTTCGATTCTCGTTTAGATTGTCTCGGCTAAAAATAAACCGACCTAAAATTTGATTTTTGAGCTGTATACTACTATGCTAAATCTTAGAAAAATAATAACTTCCTCTAATGAAGTTAGATGTAGACGTTCTCTATATGCACGCTCTCGGTTTAACGACTACTACAACTTTCATTTAGATCACTTAGGCTAATAAGTGATCTATCTCTGATTCACTATTTACAATATCCGTAGTCGTATCGGGTCGAACGCGAAACTTCAACGAATCGTAACTCCTTCGTTCTAAGTTCGATTTGAGCATTCCTTATATCCATGGAATCCTCATCATGACTACTTCATCTTTCATCAAGGTTACTTGGCCTAATTATTATTGTATTTAAGATGCATATTTTATTTCTTATTTTTTTACATCGGTTTAAGCATGTATACTACATATAACTACACATAATACTCAATAATCCTCTTTATTTACTTCATATAAAGTTACAACTGTTGACCATTACAATTATATCATTTTATTATTGCCTAGAGAGAAAACATGGGCGTTACATGGCCCGCTTGGTTGCAGCTAAAACAGACTCGTAAACCCTTAGGACAATCCTTCGTAAAGTGCCCCTCCTTGCCACACAAGTAGCATACCGTTCCCAGCCGACAGGGACCCTCATAACCCTTACCGCACTTGCTGCAAGTGCAGCTCCTCTGACCTCCTGATCTCGAATCAGCGGGTTTGACCCGCTTAGCCGCCAACTGTGATTGGACTGGTCTCCTATCTCTCCTCTGTATATCCACCTCAGTCTCTCTCACCTGTAGCTCTAACTCGATACCCCTCCTCCTAGCATTGGACTGCAGCTCAGCCAATGTTTGGTATTGGGAGTTCGTCACAAACTCTCTGATATCCTCTTGAGCATACTTAAGTATCGGGTCATTCGTGCTTTCTCAAAGGATGCGTATTCAGGGCAGAATAGGGCTCTCTCATGGAACATCCTGGTGATCTCAGTCATTGTCTCTGTCATCTGTCTGAGCGACAGGTAGTCTTGAGGCAGCCACTCCCTCTCCACTAAAGGAACATACTTATCGTGAAACATCTCAGCAAATCGATCCCATGTTACTGCGGCCCGCTCCGCATGTGAATAACCAGTAGTCACAAACTTCCACCAGTTTTTCACTACCAAGCGAAGTAGTTTCAGCGCAAAGTGTAACATCCGAAAAATTTCAACAAATTAAACCTTTCAAAACAACCTATTTACTAATAAAAGTGTTTTACAAAACCATTGTTTCCAAAACATTATTTAAAATCAGAGTCTCCCAAGATCCAATCCATTATAAAACCAAGGATGTGTACGGTCACGCCTTCGCCTTGCCACGGTCCTCTGAAGTACATGAAACCATAAACCAAAACTGTAAGCACGAAGCTTAGTGAGTTCCCCTAAATACCAACACACAAACATATAACATATACCAATAACAACATGTACTGGGTCCACAGCTAAAAGACTGGATTACCCCTGAGCCCACAGTATGAGTCTGGCTTGCCTATCGGGCCTACAACTCATATATGGCTTGCTCCTGAGCCCACAACATAAGTCTGGCTTGCCCTCGGGCCTACATATTATGTCTGGCTTGCTCCCCGACCCAATCAGTCGTCAGATTGGAATACAAATGCTCAGCCCCCAGTACGAGTCTGGCATACCAACCGATCCTTAACTCGTATATGGAATGCTACCGAGCCCTCAGTATGATTCTGGCATGCAACTCATATCTGGAACGCTCCAGGGTTTTTTGGCTATATCACAAAGTATTACAACCTCAACCCAACACAATATGTCGACATATAACAGATAACAACGATTTACAGATAATCATGTAGACAGAATCACAGGCAGTCCTACAGATCTACCAGACTAGCCTATCAGTAACTAGCATATAACCATGCAAATCTATTCCATACTCAGCATATCACTGTATAGCAGAATATCAATCCAATTGGCTGGCCTTGGTGCCTTCGACCCGTAAGTACAGTGAGGAAAACTCACCTCTCGATCTGATCAATAGCTGATGAGGTCCCGAATCCGAATCTCCGCTTTAACCGACACTTATCCAACCAAAATACCAAATTCTCAAACACCAACCAAAAATGCCAATTCTTAAATACAAATCGAAATACCCAAAATATCCCTTGGTCAAACTTGGTCCAAGTCAAAGTCAAACTGATCAAAATCCATAAGTCAACTGAGTCAACCCAACCGAGTTGACTCAGCCAAGTTGACTCAAAATATGTACGATGGGCGTACTCTCAAGGTATGTGGGGCGTACTCCCACCTTGACCGGCATCACGAGGTTTGATCGCGTATGCACTGCGTACTCAAATTACGCAGGGTGTACGCCCAGATTTCTGAAACTTCATTAAGTGCTTAATTCCTTAAGCCCTTACATCTCACTTTTAGATCCAAGGCTAAAATACCCTCAAGAGTCGTAAAGTTTCCGACTTTATGATTTTGCATGTCCATAAGTGCTTAACTAAACTTCTTAATCCATTAAGACCCTTTAAAGAATGCATGGAATACATCTAACCATTTGGAACCCATTTTTATGACTCAAGACCCTTCCAAAGGTCTGAAAGGACAGCTTAATAGGTCAAGAACATGCTATGTTCATGAATGTCCACATTTGGGACAAAAAGGACCAAAAACCATTCCAACACAAGATCTAAATGAAACTTCACCAAGTTCAGAACTTTAAACCTCAAAATGGTGCCAAAAGGTGGTGTGATCCTGGATCTAAAGAGCTTCACTCCTCCAAGGTGGTCTCTCCTTCCTTCTTTCTTCTTCAAGAGCACAAAACACACACTCTCAAGCTTATAAATGCTTCACAAGATGGATTAGGGTTGCAAAAACGTATCAAGAGGATGGAGGCTGATGGAGTGAGGGGAAATCAGGCTATAATAAGGTTTAAATATGAGCCAAACCATACAAATTAGGGTTTGCATGCCTGGCACGTATGACCTGCATACATATGTACGCCCAACGTACTAGGATGCGCCTTAGTACGCTCAACGTACGCATGTACGCATGGCGTACTCCCCCAACTTCCCAAATCATGAAAATGCCACTAGGTCCCCTTTTGCACTCTTCTCTCACTTAGGGATCAACAATGCAATAAATCTCAATATAAGGGTCAACATTAGAAGTACCTTATCATCGGGATGTTACACAAAGAGAACCTTTAGATCATCTGGACACGAGCAATGGTAAAAGCATACCTCAACATAAGAGATCCACCTCATGGCCGCAATTGGATCCTTGACCCCATCAAACTCTGGGGGTTTTGTGTTTTTGAACTCTCGGTACTACATCATATCACCTCCTGTGTGGTATAGCAGCGACAACAGTTGTAGTGGTTGCGGTAGCAGTAACCTCTATGATGGCAGCGTAACATTTGTCAAACATCTCGATCATCGTGGTCTTGATAGACCCAAACACCTCTGGATAGCCTCCCTGACCGCCACCACCACCTATGCAGAAATGATCCTATGGATCTCATCATAACTGGTACTCTACCTCTCTGGATCATCATAGCCTAAATCTCTGGTAACCACTATAGTAAAATACACAAAGAAAAGGTTAAAAACGGCTAAAGCGCATACATTCACTATACATATCCCAAATAATTCCTCATTACCCTCGATATTCTTACTAAATCGCGTACTGTTCATGTGCTTTCAGTAGTACGGGCCCATACTACCTTCCACGCCTATCTGTAGTTGACTTGGACTTTTTCTCGAGGTCCTAAGTCACCAAAATCACTCCGCTCTCCTTGAAGTGACACACACACACACTTATTTGCTTAAAGGTGCCACATCTAAACTCCTAGGTACTCATTCTAGGTTCCTCTTTAGCCACAACTCCGCTCCACAAGAAGTCTTTGTTAATCTCGCCAATGGCTTCGTGTATACCAATTGTACATAACCTAGACTCTATATACATTCGAATAAAAGAATCCACCCCAAATCCACAACCAGACAAGGAACAGGAAGTATGGTTAAACCAAGCATTCTAAGGTTATAAAATCCTAATTATGTACAACCATGTAGTATACACAAAGCAATTAACAATTTTAGTTTCAACCCTAGAAAAGCATCCACAAGCAATCTCCTAGGCTATAAGTCATCACAAAATCAAGCCACCCTATCCTGGAATTCCTGAGGGATCCTTAGCGTATCAACTAACATGCACTTCTATCAGCTCAAATAATAGCAACTATAATACAACATAGAACACATATATGGATATTTTCGGAGATCACTTCCTCGAGCTCCGACTGGATGTACACCTTACTTTCTCTGTTCTTTTCTTTGAAAGTCATTCTTTTTGTAAAAAGGTTTTTATAAAACTTTCAGATCCTTAGTTTGAGTCTGGAATCCCATGAATGTTCATCCAAATCCCTCAAACCAGGGGTCTAATTCCAACTTGTAACATCTTGGTTTTTACCACCATTTTTTTTTCATTTTTAATATAGAAAAACCTCAAGTATTATAAAAAAACAAGACAATAAAATCCTAGGTGTATCAAATACAATCATCCCAATTCAGAGTATCAAAATGCAGAAATCATAAAAATCTGCAATCCGAAGTGCACAGTTAAGCCTTCGCCTTCCTGCGATCATCAGGAGTACCTAAAACACAATTAATCTACAACTATAAGCACGAAGCTTAGTGAGTTTCCCAAAATATCACACACAACACAAAATAATATATAACTATCGGTTATCAGCAACCCAAGGGATTATCAGCAATCCTAGTGGGCTGACAACATGTCCTGTAGATTAACAACACGTCTCATGGGTTATCAACACCCTGGGGATTTTCAACAATCCTGAGGATTCACATCATTCCAGGAGTTATCAGCAATTCAATTTTACATATAATAGCAGTCAACAATTAGGACCTAGTTGGTTAGCACATATAACTAGCACACAAGTAAATATAGTGAGAAGACTCACCTCACGGATAACAACTAAAACACAAGAGCTCACACACAGGGTAGACAGGTACAACAAGACACCTAACATCAATAAAGAACTACCCTCTCAGTCTACACCCTAAAACTCTAATTTGACCAAAATTCAACCATGGTTAAAAGTCAATGGTCATCCACAGCTGATTGTCACGTTGTGGCCATCCATTGGTAACGTCGTGATATAGTTTTGACAAAACAGTGGCGAAAACGCATGTCGTCACTTTGTGAGAACCGATCTGGACAGCTTAAAGCATTAAGCTTTTAATCCTTCAAGCCAAGCCTTCAAACTTTCTAGCAGGCTTTCTCCAATGCAAAGGACCATAAAAATCATAACTTTTTTTGACATGCATGTCCAATGCATGTCTTGAACACAACTAGGTCAAAATGAAGGGAAAATGAGACCAAATCTCATGCATGGAATCCATAACTCACTAATCTTCTAGATCTGGAGCAAGGGGTCACAAAGGAGTCTCAAGGGCTCATAAAGTTGCCAAATTTCTGAGATCCTAACCACCAAACTTCCTCAAACATAGAGAAAAGTGGACATAACTCTAAATTTAACATGCTTGAGCTAAAAAGGCAGGAACATAAGGATTACAAGAGTCCTAAGGTAGCTCAAGATGATGAAGAAGAGGCTTGCTAGCTGGAATGATGCACCAAAATGCCTTCTCTTCTTCTTCAAGGCTAAAAACTATGAAAAAGGAGATCACAATCAACAATGGAGGATTAGGGTTTTCTTGAGGGTGGAGGGAGGTGATGGAGGCTGAGGGTGTCCAAACACTATCCCTTAATTCCCTTAAATATGGCACAAAACCCGGTATTCGGGTTAACACTCTGGCAGCCGTCACGACATGACATCATGCTTGTCACATCGTGACAACCAAAATGAATGTGTACCTTATGTATCGATGGCCTCATAGTGAGGCCTCCTTCATCACGTCGCGATCATCTTAAAATCTATGATTTTAGATCTTTACTTGGACCAAAAGCATAAATGAACCATTTACCTGAAATAGGTGTTACAGTCCATCCATCCAAACTTTCCCAAATGTGGAGAAAAGGGACAAAATCATAGATCTAGAAGCCTAATGCACAAATATTGGAATTTGATTACTCACAAAGGTCCATGAGATGCTCAAATGAAATCTCTAAGCTTGTCAATATGCTATGTACACCATAAAATCCTCCTTCTTCCTTCAAGAGCCACCAAGAACACCAAATAGAGGATAGGGGATTAGGGTTTTCTTCAAGGGGTTAGGGATGATGGAGGCTGAGGGTAGGAAAAAACCTAGCCCTTTCTTCCTTTAAATAGGGCCTAAGCCCGGAAAATTAGGGTTTGCTCATGCCCAGATGTCACGTCGTGAGCAATATAGTGTCATGTTGTGACATCTAAATGAGACGCACGTGTCATGCGGGTCATGCCACATCGTGTTGACACCTCCACCAAGTTGTGGCCATCCAAATATTCATAAATTACTTTAAAAATTCATACCTCAAATATCCGGATGTTACAAGTAATAACTATTATAATTAAAATCCTTGAATAGGATAATTATTTGCCACGCGCGATAAATAGATGTGTTTCATAAAAGATTATTTACGATAGATAATCTTGATAAAAGTATAGTAGACGGGATGCAGATTTCATGGGTATAAAGAACACCCAATTCTGACTTTGTATGAAGAAGTTGTGACCTTTCGAAGTTTCGCGTTCAGTCCAATACGGAAAAGTATGTCATAAATAGTGAATCATATATAGGTTTCGTATTAGCCTAAGTAATCTACATGAAAGTTGTAGTAATCGTAAAAGCGAGAGCATGCATATAGAGAACGCCAAAATCTGACTTCATATGAGGAAATTATGATTTTTCGAAGTTTCAACGCAACTGTGTTAACACAGAAATCAAAATTCAAATCGGTTGATTGCTTGACGAAAAAATATAAATGAGAGTTGAAGGTCTCGTGAATAGCATTTCATCGATATAAAGACAGTCGAGAACATAACTCGTATGAAAGAGTTATGATTTTTATATGGGTTTTAGCAGTCTAATCCCTTTAAAAATATAAAATTAAAAATAAAATGAAATTGACAGAGTCTAAGTGAAAGTTGTAGTACTTGGCGATAACAACACATGGATATAAAGAACATCGAAAACGTAGTTCTTATGAAAATGATACAAATTTTTGAAAAATGTTAAAAATTCGCGTGCATGGACAACATGTGTGATGCATATAGGAGGGACACAGCCCACCCAAAGTTTGACACGTGGAAACATTCGACTGGAGCCACGTCAACCGCCCCGGCAAGAGGCGCGGCGGGCACCAGACATCAGGTGCAGCACACCCCCTTTTCTGCCCTATATTTTGAAGCTAAAATCAACTCTTTTCCTCACACAACTTTTCAAAACTTTCTCCCTATCTCTCTCTCTCTCTCTCTCAATTTAGATTTTTCTATAGAATTTTAGGGTATTATCTAGGCTCTAAAGCATCAGATAGTCCGGCAAATAGAAGCTTCCAAATCGAAGTTCTGCCTAATTTCCCGATTTTCGCTAAAATTCATGTAAGTTAAGCTGCACATACTATACTTCAAGTGTAACTTATATTTATATTCATAGTTGTTATTGTGAATCTATAAATAAGATTTATTTGTGATTCCAGTCGTAATACTGATTAATCTACTTACGGGAATGATGTCTAGGCTATATTTAGTGAGGTGTTTAAAGTGGGATTTCCAAACAATATACTCTGTATACCAAACAGACCCTACCTCCAATATTGTCTTACATGGTTATTCCTTACTTGATAGTTCTAATGAGGTGTTTAAAGTGGGATTTCTGAATAGTATACTTTGCATACCAAACGGACCCGACCTCCAATATGATCTCCTAGTTATTCATTACTTAATAGATGTTGATATAGACATTGGGATTATTGAGGAATCTAGACTATCACTAATGAATATAAGGATATGACTTAGTGATAACTATATCTAGGTCTTTCCCAAGGAAAAACTAAGGTTTTAGGCGTAGCGTTGCCCAAATGACCAGTCACCCACTTTCAACAAGTGAGTGCATAGTTACTTTCAGCTTACACATATCTATCAAGTATTAATTTTCTTAAATGCCTTATGTGCTTATTATCTGTGTTAAATGAGATAATTATTTTACTTGAAATAATCATATATGTATTTTTTTTTACCATACTTATAATGTATTGGGTAAAAAGGGTTGAGAGAGAGAGAGAGAGAGAAAGATGAAGTAATGGTGCAAGACCATGTGCAACATTGTACTATTGTACTATAGCAGTCATCTAGCAGAGTAATGATGATGACCTCAGACTCTTCTAGAGAATCTAGTGGAACACTAGCAGACTCTCATTCTATAGGTGTTAATGAATCATCCTATCCGATAGTATGGATCGTGTGTTCATTCGAGTACTCTATCCCCTTCATGGTTGCCTTATTGACATGTATCGCTAAGGAATCCCCAAGGTGGTATTGTCTAATCATTGTTACATAGATCCTTTTAGATAGGCCCCTTGAGATTATTATTTTAGGATCGAAGAGTGAGAATAATGGAAATGGTTAATCGGGATTAATCTGTTTGGTGTGATATATATACTTAAAACAATATAATAATAATATTGTGGGTTGAAAACCCTATGTAGTCACTAGGTTTCCCAGTCTAACCCAGTAATGACTATGTTTATGTGTATGTTTCTTGTATCAGTTATGACATCCCAAGTTTTTAATAATTAATGAAAATCATTTTTTCAGAAATTGTAGGATCACATGGGAATGACATTGTGAAATTAAGAACATCAAACATGAATAAAACGATAACGGAATCAACACAAGGTGTAAATACTTATGTTTAAGCTCAATTAGTCTGGAAGGTAATATCAAGTGTACAAATGTGGAAATGTATGAACTCTCTCTCTCTCTCTCTCTCTCTCTCTCTCTCTCTTTAACACTCAAGACTACAATACTATATATAATAGTGTTATCACAAACTCCAAAATATATAGTATGACTAAAGCATAAAGTACAACCTTAATATTCACACTAAAATAGATAGATATATCAAAGGTTCTTCACCTTCGATATAGAGAACCATCCATGACCTTCTATAGAGAAGTTGGGTCTTCTACATGAACTTCAATAGAGAAGCTAGATCTTCTACATGAACTTCTATAGAAAGCTTATCTATTACCTTCTCTATCACTTCTCTATAAAAAATGCCACATCATCAGATTCAATATTTCTTGAATCAACATTCACCCACTAAATGTTGGATCTAATGAGAAACACACTTTTCTTCCGTGCCATTCTCCCCTAAAAGTGTGAGAATCATCAGCATTTGGGTACTTTAAAGAGAGAGGAACAAATTCGAAAAAATGTCATCATCAAATCATATAGATCTTCCCTATTGAATAAAACAAATCCCCCCTTTAAATTTCGAGATAATCATGAAAAGATCTCAGAATGCTAAAAAGTTTTCAAAAAATTTCTCTGATCTGAAAAAATCGACCTTCTGAATGGTTCAACGAGACTTGCGAAAATGAAGACATGCGAAGCTCTGAATGGGAATAGTAAGCTATGAAGGATTCAGGCCAAAAAATCAAATACGAAGAGGCAAAGTAATAACTTAGATATCAAACGTGAAGAATGAACAGTAACTTCGCAATCATCATGAAATGCGAAGAATGAACAGTAACTTCGCTATCAGCATGAATATCAAAGAATGAACAATAAATTTGACACTTTGACACTCAAGTCTTCATATCCTCGACACTTAGGTCTTCAGATCTTCAACACTTCAAAACTCAAACTTCACAAACACACTTCGCAATCATGATCTTTGAGTTAACTTCGCATGTAAGATCTGTGAGCTAACTTCACATACAAGCTCTTTGAGGAAACTTTGCATGTAAGATCTTTGAACAAACTTCGCAAGCAACCTCTTTGATGAAACTTCAACGAGTGAAACATCATACGTGAAGATACCTTCGATACTCAAGATCTTTGAGCAAAGTTCGACACTCAAGACTTTCAAGAACAAACTATAGCACAATATGTTTGGTTTTTCGAGTTTTTCTGAGGATTCAAACAAAAAGACGAACAAAACAAAAATATGTTTGAGTTTTATGGGGTTTTCTGAGGCTTCAACGAACAGAGAACAAAGTCGAAAATCTTTTTGTGTTTTTCGATTTTCTTGAAAATCAGACCAAAAGAAAAGATAAGAAACAAAAATAAGATGGAGGAAATTTTAAATGTTCTTTGAGAAAGCTTCAATATCAAAATTGACGGTTTGATATCAAAATCAAATGTTTTGTTCTCAAAATCTAAGGTCAAAGTCGAAGGTTTATCACCAAAATTCATCTTCGATTTTAAAAATGCCTCATCTTCCCAAACACCTTCCTGATAGGTTCAACTTGCACTCTAATGTCAAAGAATAAGCTTCGATATGCAAACCCTTCGTGGAGGACTTTGATTTACACACCATCCAAAACAAAGGTTATCAAAACATCAAAAATACATTATCAATGGGAAACCTTTGATTTTTAGCCATGAAATTCATTGAAAATTTTCACCAAAATCACTCGAACAATACTTCGATAGACATACCATCCAATGTGCACAATACCTAAACACATTGATAGTTGTGAACACTCTTCTCAAGAACCAGTTCTACAGCAAAATATGCTTCCCAAAGCACTTTTCACCTAGATGTGGTCTTGAATGAGCTTTTATGACAGATTCGACATATGAACCACTTTTTCAAACGCGTTTACGAAGACACGAAAACCATACATGTCAGATCAATGGCTATTAGGACATGTCACTTTCTCCTTTTCCTGATGTTCTGTTGTTGTTGCTACCGCTTTCAATTTCCTTTTCATTTCGTTTGTCCAATTAATTTTTCTGATATGATGAAAGTCAAGAGACAAGATGTCACACTCGATTCCTGTAACTTTTTCTTTATACAAACTGATCTTTCGTATTCAACGACAAGAAACATTATATTATTTATGCAATACTATTTGAGACAAGCAATCCCACTTTTGTAGACCTCCTGGAAGTCAACCGACACAACCTTCTGTCACATTAACCTTATGCTTGTAAATTCTTTGCCCTTTCTAAAAATATGAACTAAATAACGAAGATACAATATGATACTTCTGAGAATAAAACGGACTTCTAGGCTCTTTGGTGGGCACAAAAAAATTATCAAATATCACATTGTACCACCCATGAGACTTTTTCTCATTTCTCCAATACCGAACTTCGTCATCATGTCAAATTTGAGAACCTTCGACATTTTTGGCTTTGAAATTCGAAGTCATAGCAACATTGGAAGACTTTTACTTAGGCACCCAAGTTTTCTTGATTTTACTGTTCCTCTTCTTCTTCTTTTTTTGACTTTTTTGAGCTTGAAGTTTTGAAACCAAGAGATTCAACATATTGCTTTACAACTTCAACATTACACTTTTGTATCATATCCTTTGGAATTTAATACATTTGAACATCTTGAATTGAAGGCTTTTTTAAGGCACCATTCCATCAAACGAATCACAAGAACATGACAAATCATCAGTCCGAGTTCCAATTGAACAAAACACTTTCACAACTTCAGGAGATTTGCTTTGAAATTCTTTATAGACACACCAGATTCGGAGTTTAAATCTTCTAAATCACAATAATTTTCTAAAACACCTAACTCCCCCTCAACATAAGCATTTGGAGTTATCTCCTTTTCTTGAACATCAAGAACATCATGAACACTATGAACATCTTCAACACTTTTAGGAACACAAACATCTAATTTCCATTATTTATTTTCCCAATTTAAATGGTCTTTGATAATACAAAATTGCTCCATTAAACCCTTATTATCTCATAAACAACAACTATACATGTCACAAGGTGTGTTATCATATATCTCTTCATCAACATAAATATTATACATCTCAGTAGTATTCTTTAAACAAGATGCACCAAAAAGTTGCCAGTAATATCCCTTTTCAACTTTACAAATTGGATTTGTAACCTTTAATCCAAGTGCTTTAATGGAGGATAACAACAAATCTGTAGGATCCACTAAATCTTCAACAAGAAATAAGAATTTGAAGAGAAAGAAAATAGATCTGAAGAGAATTCAAGAGAGAGAAAGTAGATTTGAAACGAATTTTAAGAGATCTAGAAAGAATCTATAAAGAAAATATGAATCTCTTTAACAAAATCGTTTCTAAAACACGAATCAATAACAAATCTGAATGAATTTTCAAACAAGAAACAAGATCTGAAAAATATTCTAGAGAGAGAAAATCAAATTTCAATGAATAAATAATAGAATTTGATTTCTAGAACAAGAATTCCTTCCAAAAACAGAATACTTACAACACTGAAGAACGATGTAAGATTCATGAGATCAAATTGTCATATATGATCGTTGTTCTTGAAATAGTTGCTTAAACCTACAAGATTAAGCTCTGATACCACATGTAGGATCCCATGGAAATGACATTGCGGAATTAAGAACATCAAACATGAATCAAACGATAAGGAAATCAATGCAAGATGTATATAATTCTATTTAAGCTCAATTAGTTTGGAAGGTAATCTCAAGTGTACAAATATATGAACTCTCTCTCTCTCTCTCTCTCTAACACTCAAGACTACAACACTATATATAGTAGCGTTATCACATACTCCAAAATATATAGTGTGACTATGGCATAAATACAACCTCAATGTTCAGACTAAAATAGATAGATATATCAAAGGTTCTTCACCTTCGATATAGAGAACTATACATGACATTATATAGAGAAGTTGGGTCTTTTACTTGAACTTCAATATAGAAGTTGGGTCTTTTACATGAACTTATATAGAGAAACTTCTCTATCACCTTCTCAATTAGAAATACCACACAATTAGATTCAATATTTCTTGACTCAGCAAAAATGCTTTTACCTCACATATTTATTATAGGACAAATTACCCATTTATAAAGTATACTCTGTTTTAAAATAATGAGAAAGAAAAAGTCTTTTCAGGCCGTGAAAAATAGGGATGCCAAAAAAAATTTTGAAGGGTAAGATTCTAATACGTTATGCAATTGAGATGGAATGGTAATTTACCTGAGATTACTCTTGGTAAGGTGTTATGATGTTAGGATGAACAAAATTTGATTATTTCATTGAATCCAAACAATTTTTATTATTGGTATGTTTTAACGTTAATCATTCGGCTAATGGTACTTGAATATGAGTTTTACTTTCTTTTTTGTTATTACAGCTAAGATACATTATTGCAAACTTAATCACCTTTTCGAGTTCAATTAGTGTAAGAATTAAGATAGTTAGTTGAATTAAGATACAATATTCCTAATTTGTAATACTAAATGTGTAACAATATATAATGGTTTAATTGTAAGATATTGTATTGCCAAACCACTAGTTGTGCCTAATCCAATAGTTTTATGGACTAATACAATTAGTTGGATCAACATATTGTGTGCCCGAAATTATATAGTTGCATGTTAATTAACCTTATGTTTATGTAATTAAGTTCAATATAGGAGAATATAAGTTTGGTAATTCTAGTCATGTAAACACAAAACCAAAAGTCACCTTGTTTGCTTGCATAAATTAAATATTGTTTTAGTTGGGGTGTGCGTTGGTGCGCTTTTTTTTGTGGCTAAAATCGCACCAAAAATCGCATAGATCAATCTTTTGCTTGTTAAAACGTCTAAGTGCGGTTTGAGGCTTTAGACGTGGTTTGGTTTCTATTTGGTTCGATTCTGTTTGTAAACCACAATAATCATGATATGTTTTTTTTACTAAAAACGCAACACCAATTGACTATAATCATATTTCTTTGGTTTATAGTAAGTGGAACACAAACATAAAGCGGATATTGTTAGATTTTGGGGTCTTGAGAATATCAATATACTTGGATAATTCCTAGGATCGTGATTACAATCACTTTCCAAAATTAATGATTTCGACCCTATAGCCTAGGGTGTCACGAAATCAGATTTGAGATAATCCAAGAATGAAAATTTGTAAGTCAGGCCATTTCTAAATATGAAACATAGAAAGTACCTTGCTATTTTGTGTTTGGTGAGATAAAGAGAACCAGATGAAAAAATTTCAAGTGTAGAGAATGTAACCCTTTTTTTTGTAACATGCAAAGTGTTCTTATACAAGAGGAAAATGTAGTTAATGGCGGTTACATGTAGTTTTGGCGCCAAGATGATTGTTAGAAATATGGTTATTTAGACATAAACAAATCTAACATCATCATGATGTCACAACCTATTTTTTGCGGGAAGTTGCTGTTGGATTAGGTGTCTAAGCCCATAAATATAATTGGTATATACTTGAATTGATAGTAGCACAGTCCTTTTGGGTTTGCCCTCAAAACTAGCAACTGGACATGATGATTTTTTGGAGAGAGTGGTTGAACTTATTATTTGATTAATAAATTGAAATAAATGATTTGTTAATATATTATGAGAATAATTTATTAATTAGAAATAGTAATATTTAATTAATATTTAATCAGAAATTAATTAGAGTTTAATTTTGGGATTAAAGGAATCAATTAATAGTGCATGGACTGAATTGTAATTGTTCAATAGTTGAGCATAAGGCAATCTAGAACCCTCCATAGAGCCATGTACGGTTTATTAGAGCTTAAGGGTTCTAGAATAATCCCTAAATGGATAATCATGAAAGTGGATAATTACCTGATTTAAGATAATCATGGATTTGGGCTTATCTAGGGTTTCCTGACTGCACTATAAATAGGGCATAACCCTATGATTTTCGGCCAACTGATTCCCTAGAGGGTTAGTCCAAAAATTTCATCCTCTCTCCTCCTTCTTTATCAACTTCCTTTGCTAGTGTTGGGTGTGAACCATAAGAGGCGTGACATTTGTGGCGCTTGCTCTCAAGGCTTCAACAACACAAGGTTTTCATTGTTATTACTACATAACAATTGAGGTATGATTTTTCTTAACCCTAATTGTGTATTTTGATTATATACTAATGTAATAGGGTTTCTACTTCATTGTTCAATTTGTATGTTCAATTAGAGAAAACATAGATCAATTTATTTAGGGTTGCATGCACACATAGGATTGTTTGTTATGCTCAAAACCCATCATTTGCACGGCTGGACTCCTTCCTGATATAGACATAACCGCTAGGGGCTCTGCCCCTTAGACCCCACTAGGAACGATGCCCCTTGGAACCCCGTACCTAGGGGTGATACCCTCGGACCCCCATATTCATGAGTTCACATTTATCACCCCAAGTGTGAAGCCCACACTTCGAGCCTCGGTGAATAAATATAACTCAACCTATCTCAATATTAATAACAACTACACTAAAATATGTTGATAACACTAAAATCACCAACATATATGTGGAAAGTTAGTGGCTAAAATGCTAGAAAATGTCGAACTACAGCCAAAACATATTTGAGATGACTTAAAATAATATTTCTGTGGTCAGATATACATTTCATATATCGTGAAACTAAATATTTCCAATATTTAGCCACACTTGACGAGCCTAAGCATTTGTTATATGAATCGTGTTAAGAAAGGGTCGAGTAGAGCTACATTTTGACCACTGAATCATGTTAAGAAAGGGCCGTGTTAAGAAAGGTTCGATTGGTTGGTTTCGGAGTCGGATCGTCATATGTTGGATCAATATGATAAGGGCATCACATGCTTCACAATGGGTAGAGAACAACTCTGGTTGCTCCTGAATCACCCATGATGAACACTGAAGGACAAGGATGAATAAATTTTGGGGTTTTTGGAGTCAGCATGAAGGAGCCATGGGTGCGAGAAAATGAGAAAGAAGGAAAATGAGAGAAAATAGGAGAGATTTTAAGGAATATTGGAATAATGTTATGATACCATTTTGAGGAATGATTTCTATGAATTCAAATGAGAGTTACTAGAGATTAAATACATATACATATATGACCATGGGCCTAGACTATACAATGCTCAATGTACAAGGTGGGATAATATACAGTATACACTAACATCTACGTCAACCGTTGTCTTGCCTTCCCAAAGGCACTATGTATATATATATATATATATATATATATATATATATATATATATATATATATATATATATATATATATATATATATAGTTTGGAAGCTTCCCCTGTAAAAACTAAGGTCAACAATAATATCATAGAATATTTGTGTATCTGTTTTCATCTTTACATATTGACCCTACATTAATGCCTTAAATCAAGTAATAGCTCTTGTATGCATAGGTGACAAATGACTACATGTCTACATCCAAGACAATCTTTAGGTTTTAGTTCATGTTAAGTGCTAGCTCTGGTAATACTGATTTTGAAGCATGACACGTTCTCTTTTACCAATTCACATGTCTTTTGGGCAGATTTAATTCCTTGAGGGTATGCCGATATTTATCATTGGGGATGCTCAAATTCGAATAAAAATTGATCTACACTTCTAGGTATCTTATTGCTTTTATGTATGAAATCTTAAATGCAATGAGTGTTCATTATAATGTGCACGCCATATATTATATTTATATGTATTGAGAATGCTTAGACTTCACATTTACCGTTAAAAAGGTTAGGAATCACAACAGTTTCACCGTATGTTTCAAAAATGTACTCATCTGGAAAAGACTTCCATAATATGAAATTTGGAAGTTCTATTAAGATTACTAATATTAGTCTTTTATGTTCTTAAATATAAGCATTTTTACATCAACTGCGAAATTTAATCGTGAAATTTTCAATATGTCCTGTGCTAGGTCAGAAGTCCTGGTGCTTCTGGTCATCAATAGTGCCAAGAAGATGGAAAACATTACGATAAGAAAAATGAGAAGCATTGAGCCAAATAAATTCGTTCTTCCATTTCTTAATAGACTCAGGAAGACCTTCTATGAAACTTCTCCCCCGAAAACCTAAGTAAAACCAAGAACCACTGCTACAAATCCGGAAGAAATATTGAAACAAATTGACAGTGGGCATAACATGAGAAGCATGCCACAACAACTCAAAGCAAATTATCTTGGATATGGAGTTGGGCTTGAGTTGACATGTATGAATCCTATAGGCATTAATAACTTGCCCAAAAAGGGAGAATGAGGAACCCTTAAACATGCCTCAGAGTAGTAAAGGTGAAAAACGATCTTACCAGTAGGAGGATGATCGATTGTAGCGACATTATTGGGGATTGAAGCAACGTCTTCATCGACAAGATGATGCTTCTTGGAAATCTGAGCCAAACAGTCTTTAGTAACAGTTGAAATTAACGTAGGCATAGCAGAGCGAAATATTCTTTAAGAAAGAAGGTGAAGTAACAAGAGTAAAAAGAATAACTGACGAAGTAATGGGGGAACAACAGATGTGATGGGCATTTACATGGATGAATTAGGCGGAAATATCAACCGCTGACAAACCAAAAGACTAAGCGGTTACGTGGGCACACAAACACGTGAAATCAACGCAGGACGCTTCAATACGTAAGCCATTTAAAAGCACACTTAAAACCCAATTATTAAAAAATACAGTTTACCAACAGCCTTTAACAATTGGGCTAGGGGGCTTAATGGTGTATGACGGTTAACCCATACATAAAGACTATACGACATCACTAAAAACAGTTCGGTTTGGCATGATAAGCCATGGGCTTATCAGGTCGGCTAGCCTAATCAAAAGCAAACCAAGAAGAAATATATTATGGCAAGAAAATCACTCGTATTATGCAACATCCCAGAAAACACGGAAAATGTAACACTATTATATTAAAGGGTACAACCCTTGCAACATGTGGACAAAAGCACCACCCGGTTAAAGGTGCAAGAACTCGGACTATCGCACCTGTATATAAGAACCTCAACGCACATCGGTAAAAGCAGAACTTTCTCATCTTAAGCAATTTTACTATACTTCTAACTGACATCTAATTTAGGCATTGGAGAGCAATACCGGGTATCGCTTTCTGACCTAGTGTGTGTCTATCTTTTGCAGCATGCCATTCAGATTGTGCATTAGATGGGGATACATCCAATTCGCTATCAGGCATCCGGAAGGCCATGCATGTAGCAACAATTATTAATATTAGTCTTTTATGTTCTTAAATATAATCCTTTTTACATCAACTACGAAGATTCAGTGACTTAATATACCAAGAAATCAAGATCAATATGACCTTTATAGGATTTTCTTATTTTATTAATTATGATGAAACTTCCAGAAATCCCTTCTTTTGAAAACTTTTGATGCAGTCATCAAACATTTGCTCAAGTGTTTTAAATGGAGGTAGCCCCAGTTGTAATATCTTGCTGCTATCCATGCTATGTGGGTTGTCGTCCCCTTTCCGACTGCTACACCTAATTAATAGCATTCACATAAATTCAGTAACTTGCATTCAACATCTAATACTTGATTTCCTGAAAAATAAGAGATGTATGTGTGCTTACTTGTCTATATATGGATAAAATGGGTATTTTGATTTAAGCATCTGAATAACTTCAGACCAGTGAGCCACTGTGCTTGAACATATGAGTCTACCTTCAGCCTCTTTTTCCTCCATTGCTAAAATATGAGCAGCCACAACGTCGTCTATGTGCACAAATCCTACTGTTGTGTTCGGGTATTCCCCTACTGTTCCTGATATGAAAGTGTTTGTGAAACACAATATCTTATCCATCGTACCTTGCTTTTTGTTACAAAAAACCCTTTGTTCTTCCAAAAATTGCATAAAGAATATCACAATTTTCTAGAATAAACAATTTTGCTATTCATAATGTGGATCACTCCATTTGTTACACGGGACTGTACATAATCTTTTCTATGACTATTTTTAATGATGATCATAATGACCCCATTCACATATGACACAAATATCGAAAATGAGTCTCTGTTTTATTCTTTCATGTCATGTATTCATGTCATGTCTTGTATATGCATCAAGATTTACTAACCAAGATTGTTTCTTTTAGTACCTGTAATATAGGCCAGTATCATTAGAAGTGTACTCGTTGGTTGTGGTGCTAGCAATGGGCCCACCACATAAGAAGGGTTCACGACAACTAGATCGATCCCGTTTTCCTTTGCTACATCCCATGCATCTTTCTCTGCTATTGTCTTTGCATATGCGTACCAAAGCTGGATGTAATGAAGAACATAAAGAGTTTAAATGATGATAATGAAGACTATGTTTATAGCTTATGCTCAAGTTTGCTGATATATGTAAATGTTCCATTACGTTGTACTCTTTGCAGTAGTCAATGTCGCTCCAATCCGATTCATTAAGAGGAGAAACTTGTTGGACGTCATAACGGTATCTTATTGAAGAGCAGGATGACGTGAGCACTACCCTTTTCACACTTTTTGCCTTCTTGCATGAGCTTAGCACATTCATGGTGCCCTTTATGCATGGATCAATTAGTGTTTCCTGCAAATCATAGTAATTTCATGTTTACTAAATCTTGTTATATGTTTCAGTGTCATTCTTGTACACGAGTCAAGTTTGAGCTTTGAATAACTTTATAAAACCTCAACTTGTTAATTTGCAACTTTAGAACAAACGTACAAACTTTCTGTTGGTTTTTGATATTGATGATTTTTAATTTAAAGGTAAATTTGCCTGGATATTGTTGTCTTGTGGGACAACCACCGGAGATGCAGTGTGGAAAACACCATCAACACCATCTATAGCTTGGTCAAAACTTCCTTCCTCCATCAGATTGGCCTTCAGAAGCTTTAGTCGATCATGGGCTCCTTCAAGCTCCAACAAGTACCCTACTTTCTCCACATTTTCTAATGAAAATTACAATAAAAAGTTGCATAAAACGTCATCAGATTGCTATACTTCTGTTCACTTGCATACTTAAACAAAATAGCTAATCAATCACATGGTCATAGTCCTTGAATCTTGCCGTATATTCCGACAACCTCATTAATATCTAATTAACGAATTAAATCTTGCCTTGTTTGCCTTATTTATTATTATTTTTATTTTTTGTAAAACTTTGTTCTTGATAATATATATGAAGTACCTGGATCTCTGACAGTGGTTCGAACAGTATGGCCTTGTTCAAGCAACGACTTGACGAGGTACGCTGCTATGAATCCCGTGCCGCCTGTCACACAATATTCCGGCATATCTCCGTCGTCTGGTACTTGTGCGATTGTAACCTGCAACTTTATATGTTGTAATTCAAAGAGAGTGTGTCGTTTTGGGCAAATATTAAGGCGGCGCAAAGGGGCACATGATGTCATATATAAAGAGTTGTACACCTAGTATCTAGTACTAAGATATCATGTTACATTAGTTTGTATCTCGTGCAGTAGTAGTTGTACTATCGGTTGAAAATGGTTGTTGGTGGTGAGCAGGTGAGTTTTTGGTATTTGGAAAGTTAAGTATAGAAAAGGTCGGGGTGTCATGTGGGTTGTGTTTTCTATTATTAGTATTTGGTGATATATCAATGTCCAATGGTGCTTTGAATGATACCAAATTGTTGAAATTGCAAAAAACTGTCTTGTAATTGATGTTCACTTGATAAATTTGTTAGTATGGTTTTAATTGTACAAAATAAATATATAAGCTCAATAATTTGTATGAAGATATTATTATTACCGGATATTATATGTTAAACAGGCAATAATAGGTTTTTTTTAATTTATTTATTTTTAATAGATGCACATTAGGTTTAAAGATTTACTGTATGCAATCAAAACAAAAATGACGAATATCATAAATACTCACATTGTTATCCATATATTTGCTTCTTTTATACTTACATGGCATAAGGCTATTGTTTTTTTTTTAAATGTACCTTGTATTTTTATTTATATAATCAAACAGGGTCATTAGTTACCGAAGGCCCAAACCGTTGCTAATCCGCTGCTAACGGGTCTCCAGTGGATCCTAATTTGTAGGTATATTCTTGTCGATAATTTTTGTGATGAAGTTTCTGACAAATACGACCTAATTTACCGACAGATTTTGCTGATTAGTAACAGATTACTAATGGATATTGTGGTAACAAATTAGTGACAAATTTATTTAACAATGGTTTTGCCGACAGATTACAAAGCATTTTTACCGATGATTTTCATTTCTAAAAATAGCAATTGTATTAAAAAAGTACATAAAATACCCACATTTTTTCCTATACTAAATACACACGATTGTAATGAAAGAAACATCAAATTCAGAAATATCTAATAGAAGCTTTTTAAACATAAATAATAGCCTTCCTCAGTTGGAGCAGGAGGTGGCCGGATGCTCAAACTAGATCTGAAGTCAAGAAACAATTGACGAGGGAGACCTTTGGTGAAGATATATGCGTATCGGAAAGCGGAAGGAACGTGCATGACACGTATGTTACCAAGAGCTACTTTTTCCCGAACAAAATGAATGTCCATTTGAATATGTTTTGTCTGTTGATGATCGATTGGATTACCCGAAAGATAGACAACGGAAACATTGTCACAATAAACCAAAGTTGTTGCTTTAATGGTGTGTAAAGTTCAAGCAAAAGATTTCTTAGCCAACATGTTTCAGCAACCACGTTGGCTACACCCCGATATTTAGCTTCAACACTTGATCGAGAAAGAGTAAGTTGTCGTTTAGTAGACCAAGATATATATGAGGTTGTCTCCTAGGAATACGCAATAACCCGATGTTGAGCGACGGGTGTCCGGACAGCCTCCCCAGTCGGCATCTGTGTAATAGATAAGTTGTGATGATTGAGACGGATAAATATGAAGTCCAAGGTCAAGTGTACCCTTAAAATATCTTAAAACACGATTGATTGCATTAAAATGGGAATCTTGTGGGGCATGCATGAATAAACATATTTGTTGAACGACATAAGTAATGTCGAGTCTTGTAAACGTGACATATTGAAGAGGTCCAGCTAAACTGCGATAGAGAGTAGGGTCGGTCAGAAGAGAACTGTCAGTAGCAATGAGTTTGGAGTTTGTGTCTATGGAAGTAGCGACGACTTTAGAGTTAGACATATTGGCCCGATGTAAAATTTATTCCATGTACTTTTGTTGAGTTTGGAACATATTGTTGGATAAGAAGAAGTGATGAGGACAATATCATCTACGTAGAGAAGAAACTTCGGTTTTAAGAGCACCAATAATCTCGTCTTTGAGAGCATAAGAAGAAGTGATGAGGACAATATCATCTACGTAGAGAAGAAACTAGGCATACTCATGTTGGTGACAAAAAATAAACAAGGAATTATCACATTTGCTGCAGATGAAACCAAGGCGTAAAAGATAATTGGCAAGCCGTTGATACCAAGCCCGCATGGATTTTCTTAGAACATATAGTGATTTCCATAGTTTGCACACGTGGTACGGATATGATTGGTTAAACAACCCAGGCGGTCGATGCATGTACATTGTATCCTTGAGATCGT
The DNA here is from genome assembly GCF_052849685.1 of Lactuca virosa. Lineage (NCBI taxonomy): Eukaryota > Viridiplantae > Streptophyta > Magnoliopsida > Asterales > Asteraceae > Lactuca > Lactuca virosa. The sequence goes on along the minus strand of NC_136428.1, from coordinate 122,694,184 downwards.
CGTGTAGGAAAATGTTTTTAACATCTAGTTGATGTATTGGCCAATTCCGAACCATTACAAGACTGAGTACCGTGCGTATTGTTGTAGGTTTAACCACAAGACTGAACGTTTCAGCACAGTCAATGCCTTCAATCTGAGAGTTTCCATGTACGACCAATCGTGCTTTGTACCATTCAAGGGTTCCGTTTGCATGGAATTTATGTCGAAAAATCCAACGACAACGTATGATATTTTCATCAGTGGGACGTGGTGCCAAGTCCCATGTATCTGTATATGTAAAGCGTTAAACTCAGTTAGCATGACATCATTCCAATTTTGATCACGTAAAGCGGCTTTATGATTGGAAGGAATAGGAGAGATTTGTTGAGTATGAAGAGAGAAAAGATGTTTAGGTTTGATAATTCCACCTTTTGAGACGAGTTTGCATAGGAAGATTAGAAGTAAAGGTGGTAGTGGTTGGTATGGGTGAGTTTGGTATAGAGGAAGGGAGGGGTGGGGAGGTCAGTGGTGAATTAGCCATGGATGAGTTTAGAGGTGATTGAAAAGGTGATGAAGAGTTGGTAGGGGAAGAAGACGTGGGAGAGGGGATGCCGATTTGGATTGATGGGATAGGAGGAGGAGAGTGTTGTGTGGAATGATAAATAGTGTATGGTAAATGTGGTATGACATTCAGAAAGTCATAAGAGAGGGGAGGAGAGGGGCGCGATTTGAGAAATGAAAGATATTCTCATCGAATATAACATGGTGAGAAACTATGATTTTTTTGTTGAGATGGAGTGACAAAGATAGCCACAATGATTTGGTGGGTATCCTAGTAATATGCATAATGTAGATTGAGGGTGTTAGAACCTGAAAGTGAACCTCTAGCAATCCTAAGTCCCTATTCTGAAGCGTGTACTTTCCGAAGTAGAGAGTGGTATGGAACCTGTCCGGACCAAGTAAGAAGAAGATGAGAAGAATGAAGGCATTTCGGAGCTGACCCTCATGTCCGGAATGCATGCTGATCTGGAACATCAATGTTTTGTCTTTTGTGCATTTATTACTTTTGTCTTGTATTTAATGTAACGTTTCATAGGATTTAGTCTATAGTTGTATTTGGACAATCAGAATGTCAGACTGATCTCTTTTGTCCGGTCCTATGTAAACACTTGGGTTAATTCGCTGTAACTTTCACTCCTATATATAGGAGCATTCAATACAAGTCAACAACGGATCTTTCACTCACTTTTGTTATTCTCTTTAAAAGTTTACTTCAAACATTCTTCTTGTTCTCCATTTATTATCTTTACTTTGATCAGTTATTCTTATTGCTTATTAAATGACTTGATCATTTGTTGAATACAATATCTAAGACTTGACTGGTCTTTCCAGACTTGACTTGATCCTTCATTAGCAAACAGACATTGATCTCAAGCATTCACTCAAGGTTTGAGTTTTCAAACCTTGTCTCTGCGCATCGATCTTGTTCTCACAATTGGTATCAGAGCTTGAGTGGTTGTCCTTTGAATCCATAAAGATCAGATTATAGTTGGTTTGAAATTACCTTGGTGTTTCAACCATTTCTGTGTCAAGGATAAAAGTTCTTCTATATACCACTTTAGCTTGAAGATATCTTAACTTCAATGGCTGCTTCTAATTCTCAGCAAATGATTTCAATGCAAATCGCAAATAGTGTGGGTGGCCCTACACGTGCCCCATTACTAGTCGGGGAAGAATATGATCACTGGAAAGTTAGAATGGAAAGATTTCTAATTGCCAAAGAAAAAGGTGAAGAAATATGGAGATCCGTCACTGAAGGTCCACATGTTCCTATAAAAACAATTGTAAGAGATGTAGCTGCTCAGCTCATGAGAGAAGATGAAACTCGTCCTGCTCCTCTTACTACAGATGATATTGAAAAGCTTCATGTTGATCAAGTTGCTTTCTGTGAATTGGTGTTTGGTGTTCCTCCCTCACTCTTCGAGCACATCAAGCTGTGCAAATCTGCCAAAGAGATATGGGACACTCTTCAGGACCTAATTGAAGGTTCCGAAAACATGAAGGACAAGCGCCTCACCTTAGTTGTCAACGACTTCGACACCTTCACTACCACTCCAGGTGAATCTGTGGCCTCAGCTTCCAGCCGTTACCGAATCGTTGTCAACAACATGACTGCTCATGGGATTGTTCAAACTCCTTTGGAGTACAATCTCAAGTTTATTAACAGTCTCGGCAAAGGATGGGGTAATGTGAAATCTTGTCTCCAAAGCAATGGTTCCTTGAAAAAGTTGAAGCTCTATCAACTTTTTGATGAACTTCAAGGACATGAGTCAAATGTTGCTTAGAACATAAGGGAACTCTCCGGAGGTCCTCTTACCCTTGTCAGTTCCTTTGAACCAACCATTCCGAACTCATCTACTTCGGATCCCTTTACACCCATTGATCCATTGGTTCAAACATCCGCACTTACCTTACCCACACAAACCTATCTGGTTGATGATTTTGAAGCCATGAACTCTGAACTCCGTTTCCAACAGGAGTTCGCCCTACTCTCAATGAAGTACAAACGTCCGTTAAACTCCTCTTACAAACCATACCAAAACTGATTCAATGCTCCTCACCAAAACAATACTCAAACTCACTCAGCTTCGGAACCTAAACCAACTTCCGAAAATCCTCCAGCATACAAACCAAACATCACTAAACCAAACACTACTCCGGAACCCTCTCAGAGTTCCAAATCGGACAAACCAAAGATTGTGTGTCATAAGTGTGGACATGCAAATCATTTTGCGAAAGATTGCCTGGCTGATGCTCCACAAAAACCAAAAGTCAAGGATTCGGCCTACTATGTCCGAAGAGCACAAGAAATGGCTGAAAGTGAGAAAGCATTTGTTACAACGGTTTTAAGAGATGTTGAAGGATATTGGTCATCTGGAGATTATGATGACATGGTAACTGGAAGAAACATGTGTCTGATGGCAAGACAAACGGTTAAATGTGATGAAGGATATTGGTCTTCTGGGTCCGAAGATGATGATGATGTTGCTGAACCTCACCACTGCTACATGGCCACCAACGATCCACCTGGCCGAAGCATCGTTTAGCAGGTAAAATCTATGATCTCTGATAATAATTTTGATTTATCTCTTTGTGAACCTTATCTAACCCAAATCCAAACAGATATGAACACCATTTATAAAGTCTATGAGTCTGCCATAGAAGCCAGTGAGAAGAAGAATTGTGAACTAAATCGTCTTAGGTTATGTTTTGAGGATAAAAAATTGAAAATCGAGTCTTTAGAGCATGAGCTTGTAATGTCAAACGATGAATGTATCATTTTGAAAGATAAATGTGAAATCACCTATTATGAACGAAATGTTTTAATTGCTGATAACAAACGTCTCAATGCAAAAATAGATGCTTTGCATAATTCTGTTGATATGCTTGAAGCAGACATTCGGATGACTCACAATTTTCGTCATCCATGGTCTAAAGCACCTGGTCTCAGAAGCGAGTTTCCGAAAGTAGTTGTCAGTCCCTTGAAGGAATTGCAAAATTTGACATTCATGGGAGAGGTTCCGAGTATCAAACATTCGGACACCCCTATTTCTCCCTTGTCTCCACTTCCTGAGACTACAGACCATTTTGAGTCCCTAATTCCTGAGTTCAAACCAATAGTTGTCACATGTCCTGATTCCACGCCTCTTCCGCCTCTGACAAACCTGGACCTGAATCGGACCACGGATTTTTATCACAGTCTTATAAATTGTGTAGACTATTTTCCAAAAAGTAATCACGTGAACAATTGTGTGATTGAAGAAATTAATCCGGTGACAACTGAAACCACTGCTTCTGAGGTTGTATGGGCATCCTTAGATGATAAAGTTGAAGTCTCAAGCTGTGTGTCCTCAGATTCTTGTGAATCGGATTCCTTAGTCATCTCAAAAACTAAATTGGTTCCCATTACTCCTGATTTTAAGAATCCATCCGTAGGACAAACCTCAAAATCCTCGTCTCATCCTAAGAGAAAACCAATGCTGAATAGGAAGGATATTGTAGATCCCAAAGTAGAAGCTCGAAATGCACATAAAAAGGAAGTTAAGACTAGACAAAATTTCAGGTTCCTTGCAAACTCCAAACCAAGTTCATCCCAAAATTCTCATGCATCCACTCATAGTCAAAACTCTTTTGTTCCCACTAAGATTCTCAAAAGACCTTCCGAACCTCTTGGTCATGTAGAACCTAAGAAAGTCATCAGCCCAACTCAGTCTCAAGCTCATGTAACTGTCAAATCCGTCCGAAATACTCAAATAGAATCTAGGAATGCTTCATCTGTCCTTATTGCAAAATCTGATGGCACAATTTTTAAACCAAATCTTTCAAAAACCATGTGTCATCAAGAAAATCCACAAATGAAAAGAAAACATCTTTAAAATCTTCCAATAAAAATTGTGTGTGGAAAGTCAAAACTCCCATTGTTGAAATATCAATTTCGGAGGAAACAAATGATACCAACCCTCCGGACGTCAAAGGTCCGAAGAAGGCAGTTCGGAACCTTCAAGTCATTGAATATGATTACTGGATAGATGAAAAGACATTATCATTCTGTCTGTTTCCAAAGAATTCCAAGAATATCACCTAGAAACACAAAGTTGTTCCTAAGTCACAATCAAAGTCCAAAGCCCGTGCCTACGTCCCAAAGTCTAATTCGGAGCCTAAAAACTCCATTACTCACTAATTTTGCAGGCACTTTGTGCTTCGGAGCAATAAACAATATGGTATATTGATAGTGATTGCTCCATGCACATGACGGGGCAGAAAGATTTTCTGTGAGATTTAAAGCTTTCTCCAAATGCTGGTTACGTGACGTATGGCAACAACTCCAACTCTCAAATTCGTGGTTATGGAACTCTCACCAACGGAAACTTCTCTATTTCACATGTTGCTTATGTGGCTGATCTAAAACATAATTTGATAAGTGTTGCTCAGCTCACTGATTCAAATCGACGTGTGGAATTTTGCAAAAAGTACAGTTATGTAATGATCGAAGACCGGAAAGAGTGTTTAATCAAGTCGCTTCGCAACAAGAACATGTACCCGCTCGACATCAACATGATTATTGGCAAACCGTAACTCTGCCTTCTCTCCAAAGCTGTTCCTGACGTCAGTTGGTTATGGCACCGAAGGCTCGCTCATCTAAACTTTCGGTATATGAATGATCTTGTATTCGGCGAAATGGTGAGAGGTTTACCTCTTCTCAAATTCGAAAATGATCATTTGTGTGCTGCTTGTGAGTGTGGTAAGCAATCGAAGAAGGGTCATCCTGTTATCATCGAAAAGTCCATTTCGGAACCATTGGAGCTTCTACACATTGATCTCTGTGGACCATCCACTGTAGAAAGTCTTCATCATAAGAAATACATTATTGTGATTGTAGATGATTTTACAAGGTTCACTTGGGTCTTCTTCCTAAGGCTGAAATCCGAAACAGCCTTAGAGATCATAAATTTTATCAAAGGAATAGAAGTTCTTACAAAACTCCCAGTTAGGAGAATCCGAAGTGATAATGGATCGGAATTCACTAATTCCACCATTGAGAACTTTCTCACAGACAAAGGAATCGACCACAACTTCTCATCTCCTTATACTCCTCAACAAAATGGTGTAGTCAAAAGACGCAATAGAACTCTCATTGAAGCTGCTCGATCTATGCTGAATTTCGCAAACCTACCACTCTACCTTTGGGCTGAAGCCGTGTCTACTGCTTGCTTCACTCAAAATCGGAGTATCATCAATCGAGGCCTCAACATGACACCATATGAAGCAATGAATGGTCGGAAGCCAACAATCTCGTTTCTACATGTTTTCGGATGCAGGTGCTTCATCAATAACAACCGTGATCAGCTCACTAAGTTTCAACCTAAAGCTAACGAAGCCATTTTCCTTGGGTACTCTTCAAAATCCAAAGCTTACAGAGTTCTTAACCGGAGAACTCGTGTTCTGGAAGAAAGCTTCGACATTACCTTCGATGACAACTTCGTTCGGAATTCTGGCCCTACTCACATTATGGAGTCCGATGCTCCTCCGCCAGGATGTCTGAATCCTCAGACAATTCTTGAAGTTGACTTTGAAACTCTCTTTGGTCCTTTCGAATCCGCTCTTGATTCGGAATCTCGATCAAGACCACCTCTCATTCCTATTCCCTCTTCGGAAGCTCCAGTCTCTCAAAACGTCTTCGGTCCGATCCCCAGCCTATCTCCATTTGATTCCGCTCCATTTCAACCTTCTCAGGTTGAGGGGGAGAATGCTAATCCCTCTCTTGAATCAAATGTGGAAGGCTTCCAAGATGTAGCTACTGATTTTGATGATTCAAATCCGCTCAACAATGATGAAAATGAAAACTTCTTTGAGTTCCCTTCTGATGATGATGTCAATCTCTTTAGTTCAGAAGTTCAGTGGGAGCATCATCCCAACATTCAAACCATTCAGGGGGAGCAAATCAATTCCACTGTTGACATCGGTTCGACGGCTGCCCAAGAACTCCCACGATTACATGTTTGGACAAAGGATCATCCTCCGAACCAACTAATCGGAAACCCCAATGCTGGTGTACAGACTCGCTCGACCACTAATATTCAAAATGAATGTCATTTCTCAGCATTCATATCCATGGTTGAACCCAAATCCATCAAGGAAGCATTGGAGCATGCTGACTGGATTACAGCCATGCAAGACGAACTGGCAGAATTTGACCGAAATGAAGTTTGGAATCTCGTGCCCCCCCCCCCCCCTTAGAATCATCCCATTGTTGGTACGAGATGGGTGTTTCGCGACAAACTGGATGACGCAGGAGTGATCATTAGAAATAAAGCAAGGCTGGTGGCTAAAGGATTCACTCAGATCGAAGGGCTCGACTACGATGAAACCTTTGCTCCTGTTGCACGTCTTGAAGTCATTAGAATTTTTCTTGCTTATGCTGCTCATAAAGGTTTCAAAGTTTACCAAATGGATGTTAAGAGTGCATTTCTTAACAGTGAACTTGACACTGAAGTGTACCTTCAACATCCCCCCGGATTCATTAATCTTTCCTTTCCGAATTACTGTTATAAACTCCGAAAGGCTGTCTACCGACTCAAGCAAGCTCCTCGGGCATGGTACGAGACCCTCACTGATTTTCTCAAACGCTCCGGTTTTCAGAGAGGAATCCTAGACCCCACTCTATTCCGAAGATCAAATGGAAAGCATCTCATGCTGGTACAAATTTATGTGGACGACATCGTTTTTGGATCTACGGATTCATCTATGGTTGCTGACTTTGCTAAACTTATGGTCAATCGATTCCAAATGAGAATGAATCGGGAGTTAAGCTTCTTTCTTGGCCTCCAAGTCAAACAGACTAACAGAGGAATCTTCATTCACCAAGAGAAGTACATTTCGGAACTCCTCAAGAAATACTCCATGGACACATGTGCCTCCGCAAAGGTACCAATGGGCTTCGGACACAAGATCTTTGCCGACCCATCGGGTGTTCCTGTTGATGAAAAGAAATACCGTGGAATGATTGGTTCTCTGCTCTATCTCACAGCAAGTCGTCCGGATATTATGTTCTCTACATGCCTAAGTGCCAGATTTCAAGTCAACCCAAAGATGTCCCATCTTTTGGCTGTGAAACAAATCTTCTAATATCTTAAAGGCACAAAAAGTCTCGGACTTTGGTACCCAGCGAATGAGAGCTTCCTACTTCAAGCCTACTTGAATTCAAACTACGGTGGTCTTCAACTCGATAGAAAAAGCACTTCAGGTGGCTGTCAATTCTTAGGTGGTCGTTTGGTCAGTTGGTCATCCAAGAAACAGAACTGCATTGCACTCTCTACAGCAGAAGCCGAATACATTGTTGCTGCCAGCTGTACATCTCAAGTTCTGTGGATGAAATCTCAACTTTTGGATTATGGTTACCGCTTTCAACGCATTCATATCTATTGTGACTCTCAAAGTGCCATTGCGATTTCTCACAATCCAATTCAGCACTCAATGACTAAGCACATTGATATCAGGTACTATTTCATAAAAGATCATGTACTAAATGGTAACATTGAACTCATTTTTGTTCCATCTGACGATGAGATTGCTGATGTCTTTACCAAGGCATTAGACGAAACCAAATTCAATGGTTTTCTCAACAAGATGGGTATGATGATACCGGATCCTCAGTTCTTTCAAGAGACTTGTTCTCTTTGATAGACGTATCTGAAAGAAATCTAGTTCCGATCTCAAAATCTTTTTATCTCGGAACTACTTTCTCTCGGAATACTTAGTATCGTTTTACTTATCTTTGTTTCTGACCTTCACTTGAGTTTTTAAGCTGTACAGTTCATCCTGATTGTTTGCCATTTAAAGTCCACATTGTCAAAAGCACACCAGAATTACTCCGGAAAAGACGTTACATTTCGGAACTTTCAAATGTGCTCCGGAATTTCAAAATCTTGCTTCGGAATTTTAAAAATTTGCTCCGGAACTTCAAAAATTTGCTCCGGAACTTCAAATGTGCTCCGGAATTTCAAATTTGCTCCGGAAGGTTTCTCAAATTTCAACCAGGAATGTTTTACAACTTTTATTCCGAAAACCTTAACCATCACTCCGGAAGGATGTCACAATCACCATTCCGGAATTTTTCAAACAAACTGAGTTTCTACTCCGGAATTTCCAAACAAACTGAATCTGAGCTCCGGAATCAAAACTCACTCCGGATCATCTTCGCATTCCAGACCTCTTTTCAAAACAAGTATGTTCCAGAACACAACTCTTTACCCTCCGGATCATACTCCGTCGGGAACAACTCATCCGTAATACTAAAGGACCATAAGGTGAAACGTTTTTCTCAACGGTTACTTTCTAGGACGATCCTTATCCAATCCTCCTCGATTTGCATGACACGAATGCACGCCCCCATGAAAATAGCCATCGAATCGCCGGTTGAATCTTCCATTTTTAGCCACACATCACTTTACCTTTCACCTCCCAAGTCAAATCAACATCCTAAAATTCGTCTGTCATTAAATGCGACCCATTTTCTCATTCGGATTGTCATCATTGCTTTCACCGACCCGACCCAACACCTTACCTATAAATACCCTTCAAACCCCTCTTTTACCTCTTTACGCTCTCAAAACCCTCAACTCCCAAATTCTCTCAACTGTTCTTCGTGTTCTTCAAGAACTCATCACCTGCAACAATGGCGTCTTCTCAAGAACCCACACAAACTGCTCCCATTCCAAAGAAGTCGATTGCAAAGAAGAAAACTTCCAAAGGATCAAAAGGTTCCTCCTCTTCTGCTGATCAAGAACCCTTTCTGAGAAACACTACCCAGTTGTTTTCCCTAAACGCACTGGATTATGATGAATTGATAAGAGTGATGATCGAGTTCATAGCAAATCACCCCATCTCCATTCCCCTCACCAAAGTCCCTGAACCTCCACTATCACTTCATCATCTCCACCGTGCTTTCACCAGTATCAGATTCGTCGATGGTGCTCTAGAAACACCAATTATCGGTGACAAAATCGTTCCCATCTACAAATCGACTTTTCTCAAGGCGATTGGTGTCAAAGGAAACCCAAGGGGTTTCGAGGTCGTTGAACCAACGACTGAAGAGTTTCAGACGTTTCTCAACTACATCGGGTACTCTCAAGATTACAAAGCCAAAGATTTCAAGAAGACTGATGTGTCCGGACTATGGACTGTACTGATGCACCTCATCTTCACAGGGCTGTCCGTAAAGCATGGAGGAATGGACACCCTAAGCAAGGACTGGCTGAATGTCGTCTTCAGCATCTACTCCGGACGCGAGAATGTTGCTGATCTTCCAGAAGTCTTGTGGCAAGACTTTTGCAAGTTTGCTACCAAGAGGAAGCCGAATGAAATTTCAAGCCCTAGGTTCTGGGCACTGACGCTCCAACAAGTATTCAAGGAGCTTTCCGAACCTCTTCCGGTTAACACCATCCCTCCGGAGGTATGTGCCACTTTCAAAATTGGAAAGGCTTATAGTGTTCCGGACCAATCCTCTTTTGGTCCGGTCAAACGTCTTCCGGACCACATGTTGGCCCTCATTCCTTCCGAGTCCCCTAACTTGAAACAACACTTAGAGACTTCGGTTGTGTTCGACCCAACGCAACATGCCCCTGTCTCTGTTGAGCCCATCTCGGAAGAGGCCAAACCTACTACCTCCAGACCTAAGATTAAGAAACCGGCCAAGCGAAAGGCTTCTCCCACAAAGCCCAAAACCAAAAAGAAAGCCACAGTCAGTGCTCCCTCTCAACAGGAGAGCACCCATGACATTCCGGCTGATTCTGGCCGTCCGCACACCCCTCCTATCCACTCATCCGAGGTACCCCTCGATGTTTCAAAATCACCTGCACACACTCACGGGGAGTCTCTGATGGGTTTTGAGCATTCTAACACTCCTATGGTGTACATGCAACCCTAGAAACCTTGGATCTATGTTTGACTAAGATACATGCAAATAATTATTTTTTCCAAGGTTCTTATCCTAACTAGCATGGCATGGGGTACTTGAATCAAATAAAGCTAGTAGAATTACTTACCTTGTAGTAGAAGTTGATTGCTTGGAGTTTGAGAGCCTAGCACCAATAATGTGGATGCCTCAAATGGAAATCACAAATCACCACAAACTTGGAAACCTTGAGAGAATAGCTTCACTCTTCTTGAAATCGGCCTACTTGTTCTCACACAAAAACTAGTGCATTTTTCAAGAACCAAAGACTCCTTTATATAGTGTGGTGGATTAGGGTTACATCCATGTAAACCCTAATACCCATGTCTTTTCATTTCCATGAGATCCATGGGTTAAAGCTCCATGGAGTATCCATGGACTTTCCATGCAAGCCTAGCCCATTCCAAATAAGCATTAGCCCACACTATATAAATACAAGAGCCCATATTTAATTAGTCATACTTTTGATCTCTAAATTAATTCTAGATTACTTATAGATCAATATTAATTAAATAATATGATTTTATATTAATATATTAGGACTTATAATATATTAATAAATCATAACTTATACTATTCTCAAACGATTATCCATAAATTGTTCGGGTGAAGTGCAACCCAAATGGACCATGCCGGGTCGGGTCAAGTACATACCAAATATAGTTATGGACTTAGACACTATATCCAACAGTCTCCCACTTGGATAAGTCTAATAACTATAGTTGCAAGTATGACTTCAGGAACCGATCAGCAATCGTAGCTCTTTAAACTCTGTTGAACTATGAAGCGTCATTTTAGATAAGTGATCATATAATCCTCTGTTCTAGATATCAGCCGTACAAATACATGGAACATGGTCTTGCTTATTGTCCAACATTTGTTTCCCGATTTCCGATTTGTTTGACATAGAACTTAACTGAACACATCAATTTAGTTCTGACCGGGCCCGGTACATAGGTCAAAACAAAATCATCGAGGGGCCCAGATATCGCTTCTAATCCTAGAAGGAACAGATAAACTTCGACTCATATGTTTGCTCTACTACTTGTTGAATTACACACAAAAGCACGGTTTATAACATCGAGTTACCAATGCGTTTTCGTGCAATCAATGCATAACCAACTCATAGGCAACAAATCATATCTCTAGGTTTGAAGACTTATATGATATTATCGTCTCACGATCACTCGAGATAAATTCCATAAAGTGATACAAGTGAGCGTGGGTTGAATCCAATACTCAGAACTTATGAGCACTCATGAGTGTTGTAGCCCCGCTTTGTCTAACATCTTAGACCTCTACAAGCCAACCCATGACAGTCTTGATTCATATCTACTTCCAACATATGACCGACTGTGGAGAGTTTGAATAATATGATATAAACCATAACATAATTATTTTGGAAGTCAAAACATGCAAAAAGAAATAATAGTAAACGATTGACAAGAGATAGCAACACTTTACTCATAAATAACAGGTTTTATTTATCATCAAATGTCAATTACATTTTACAAATTTCAAGATTATCTAACTACTAAAACTAATATCATCCTTCAGCCCTATGCTCCGAGCATGCTGAAGATGCTTAGCCCGAGTCAGTCCTTTCGTGCGGGGATCTGCTGGGTTCTCATCCGATGATACCCTCTTTGCCACGAGGATTCCTTCTTCTATTCGATGTCTGATGAAGTGATATTTTCTGTCAATGTGTCTGGATCTCCCATGATCTTTTGGTTCCTTGGCTAAGGCAACCGCACTATTGCTGTCATAGAAAATCTCCATTGGCTCCTTTATAGCTGGTACAACTCCAAGGTCTCCGATGAAGTTCTTTAGCCATATAGCCTCCTTTGCTGCCTTGCTTGCTGCTATATACTCTGATTCACAAGTGGAATCAGCCACTGTCTCCTGCTTGGAACTTTTCCAAGTAATTGCCCCTCCGTTTAGCGTAAAGACCCAGCCCGACTGAGAGCGGAAATTATCCCTATCAGTCTGAAAGCTAGCATCACTATATCCTATAACTCTCAAGTCCTCACTGCCACCGAGGGTAAGGACCCAGTCCTTAGTTCTCCGTAGGTACTTGAGGATATTCTTTACCGCAGTCCAGTGTGCCTTGCCAGGGTTCCCCTGATACCTGCTAACCATGCTCAAAGCAAAGGCTACATCAGGTTGAGTACACGTCATAGCATACATGATCGATCCTACAGCTGAAGCATAAGGTATTCGACTCATTTCTGCTATCTCAGCCTCAGTACTAGGGCTTTGTGTCTTACTCAATCTGACGTTACTCTGGATGGGTAACTCTCCTTTCTTGGAGTTATGCATGTTGAACCTTTTCAACACTTTGTCTATATAGCTGCTTTGACTAAGTCCAATTAGTCTTTTACTCCTGTTTCTCAAAATCCTTATCCCTAGGATATAGGCAGCTTCTCCAAGGTCCTTCATAGCGAAACACTTCCCAAGCCAGGACTTTACTTCCTGCAGGGTTGGGATGTCATTTCCTATGAGTAGTATGTCATCCACATACAGTACCAAAAAGCTGACTATACTCCCACTAGCCTTGATATAGACACAAGATTCATCTTCACTCCTTGAAAAGCCAAATTCTTTGACTTTCTCATCAAAGCAAAGATTCCATCTGCGAGGTGCATGTTTTAATCCATAAATGGATTTCTCGAGCTTACACACTCTACTGGGGTACTCTGTACGGACAAAACCCTCTGGCTGAACCATGTAAACATCTTCAGCCAACTTTCCATTAAGGAAAGCGGTTTTGACATCCATTTGCCATATTTCATAATCATGAAATGCAGCAATGGCTAACAGAACCCTAATAGACTTAATCTTGGCCACTGGTGAAAAGGTCTCATCATAATCAACTCCCGGAGTTTGAGAATAACCCTTTGCAACCAGTCGTGCCTTATAAGTGTGTACATTACCATCCATGTCGGTCTTCTTCTTGAAGATCCATTTGCACCCAACTATCTTACGATCAGGTACATTGTCAACCAAGTTCCAAACTTGATTGTCATACATGGACTGTATCTCGCTATCTATAGCCTCTTTCCATTTAGCAGCCTCAGGGCCTGCCATGGCTTCCGTGTAGCTGTTAGGCTCATCCAGATTTACCAGTGTGTTATCACTGATAAGTGTCTCACCTTCTGCTGTAATATGAAAACCATAATAATGCTCAGGTGCATTCCTAACTCTGGTGGAACGCCTCAGAGGTATAGATTCTTTAGTCGGCTCAACAGGAGTTTCCTCCTCAGGTTGAGGGCTAGGGTTTGAGGTTCCTTCACCACTTGACTCTTGAATTTCCTCAAGGTCAATTTGCCTCCCACTGTCTCCTTGGCTCATGAATTCTCTCTCTCGAAAGAATCCTCTTCTTGCTACAAAGACCACATTATCACTGGGTCTGTAGAAGATGTAACCAAAGGATTTCTGTGGGTAGCCGATGAAAATACACCTTTCACTTCGGGGTTCGAGCTTATCGTGAGTCTTGCGTCTCACGAAAGTCTTGCAACCCCAAGTCTTGATGTGGTCTAGATTGGGAACTTTTCCAGTCCACACCTCGTGAGGTGTTTTGGCAACCTTCTTTGTAGGGACTAGATTAAGGATATGGGCGGCAATCTCTAAGGCATACCCCCAAAATGAGATTGGTAGCGAAGCTCGACTCATCATGGAACGAACCATGTCCAACAAGGTCCGATTGCGCCTCTCAGCTACACCATTCAACTGTGGTGTTCTAGGAGATGTCAATTGTGAGACAATCCCACATTCCTTAAGATAGTCAAGGAACTCAGTACTAAGATACTCACCACCACGATCGGATCGAAGCATCTTAATGTTCCTGCCCAACTGATTCTCCACTTCTTGCTTAAACTCTTTGAATTTCTCAAAGGTTTCTGACTTATGCTTGATTAGGTAGACATATCCATATCTACTAAAATCATCAGTAAAAGTCACATAGAACCGATTAGCATCTCTTGTGGCGGTTCTGAAGGGTCCACACACATCCGTGTGTATGAGGTCCAACAAACCTTCACCCCTAGCACAAGTGCCAGTAAAAGGTGACTTTGTCATTTTACCAAGCAAACAAGATTCACAACTATCATCTGACTTTAAGTCAAATGACTCCAAGACTCCATCCTTTTGGAGTTGGACTATGCGTTTCTTGCTTACATGTCCAAGACGACAATGCCATAAGGATGCTTTATCTAAGCTAGTGGAAGAGTTAATACACAATACACTATTTCCTAGATTATCTACAACAGATACAGTTTCATACACGCCATCACAAGGTAATGCTTTAAAATAAAGAACATTATTAAAGAAAGCATCAATACTACCATTATTATTATCAAAATAAAAGGTAAAACCTTGTTTATACAATGCATGAAAGGAAATAACATTTCTTTCCATTTCTGGCGAATAATAACATTTATTCAAATCTAATGTAAACCCACTATTTAGCACTAAGGAATAAACTCCTATCTTGGTGACAGGTGAAGCTTTCCTGTTTCCCATGATCAAGTTTATCTTTCCCTGCTCCACATTCTCACTTCCTTTTAGTCCCTGCAAATCACAACATTTGTGAATACCACAACCTGTATCAAGGACCCAAGACTTAGAATAAGGTGAGTTATTAGACAATATAGTGTATATACCTGCATGGTTGGGGTTTACTTTCCCATCCTTCAAATCTTGCTGGTACTTTGGGCAGTTTCGCTTCCAGTGCGACTTTTCATGGCAATAGAAGCATTCAACCTCATTAGGGTTAGCAGAAGGAGTGACAAAACCTTTCTTGATTTTGCTTGAAGAGGAGCCTTCAAGGGTCTTACCCTTGGTACCCTTAGAAGGGTTCTTTCTCTTCTTCCCTTTGCCATGCCCGATTGCCAAGACATTGGCCGCAGTTGGAGTAGGAGTAGGAGTAGTAACAACCGACTTACCCTTTAGACCACTTTCGGCGGTCTTCAAGAGTCCTTGAAGTTTGCTGAGGGTGACTTCTTCCTTGTTCATGTGATATGTCATGCGGAATTGATCGTAACACGATGGCAAGGAGTGCAAAATGATGTCTATTGCTAACTCCTCAGGGAAGTTCACATTCAGCTTCAGTAAACGGTCCACATACCTTTGCATTTTCTGCATGTGACCCGTGATGGGTTCACCATCCTTCATTCGGGTTGTTATCATGGAGGAGATTATTTAATATCGCTCTTGACGAGCACTTTGATGGTAGCGGTCCATCAAGTCCTGGTGCATCTCAAAAGGATAATAGTCCTCATAGGACTTCTGGAGCTCGGATGTCATGGTGGCCATCATGATGCATGCCACTTTTGTAGCATCTCTTTCATGTACCTCATATTCAGCAAGCTCTTCAGGAGTAGCAGTTGGCTCGGGTACCTTCAGCTCCTTGTCGAGAACATATTCTTTGTTCTCATACCGAGTGACCATCCTGATGTTTCTGATCCAATCTGTAAAGTTGGACCCATCAAAGATGACTCTCCCACAAAGATTCATGAGAGAGAAGGAGCTAGTAGGGTTTGAGCCAAAAGCATTGTTATTGGAAGACATCTGAAAAGAAGAGGGAATAGATTAGATTAGATATAGAGATAGTCCTTAACAAAACACCCAAATGTAATATTAAGGCTAGGACCCAACACAATATTTTATAACTTAGAAGAGGGATGCCGTAATCTAAGCTATAAGATATTTGAAGGTAGGTGAATGACGATTCACCAATTTCCACCATGAAAAACGAAATATTTAATTAGGTTTTAATTGGTTTAGAAACTCCTAGATTCTTTGAGATTCATTGAACTTTCTTCAATGGCATGTTTCAATCTCGAGTGTGCCCTTCAAGTTTTGTGACTGGGATGCCGAGGATCACAAAACAAGGTGTGAAGTAACCATGCAAATTACTTGGTACCCTTAATGTATTACCCCTCAATCGATGTGCCGGTTAACCACACACGCTCCATCGATACTATGATAAACATTAAGTCACCCTTTACCTACCTTGTTAAGTTCAAGTTAGTGTGCCGGTTAACCACACACGCTCCACTAACGACTTAAACAAAGTGTAAAGTGTAATTTCATGGATTAGCACCTTATTCACATTTTCCTAAAATAACTAAGATTGGGAATTCAATAAAGTTTAGTTACTTTAGTATTATCATTATACTTTTAACGAGAATTTATAACTCCTTGTCCTACCCGTTCGGCTAACGACCCTCCACCGATCAAGGAAGCGGTGGGTGAGAGTGGACACCCATTAAGTTGCCATTTTATAGGCAACAACCTTATACCCCCCTTATAGACCGGCTTCGTGAATAAGGCGTACTAGCGGTAAGACGACTTGATCTTATACATATATAAATATTATTAAACTTATAATATTATAAAGTATAAGGGTTGAATTTTAACTTTTAAAATTCTAGGGATTGGATCTAAAGTTTTTAATATGACTTTACATGTTCCAAAACTTGAGGGCAAGTTTTGTAAACTTTCAAAACTTTTCATTTCTCATAACTTATGAGTTAATGGTTATTAAAAATGAAGACTCTTCATTTTTTTTTTGTAACCTATGTGTTCTTTTAATGGTTATTTATAAATGTGACTTTTGGTTATCCATAACTTAAGAACTAGTTATGAACTCCATTAAAACACATAAAGATCAAGAATTAATCTAATCAATTATTAGCACATAATTTCTATGATCTTCTAAACTCATATGTTTATGAATGTCCATATCAAAAATTTCAAGAATCGTAAAAACATATACAAAACTTGAAATTTTGATACGAGCTTTTGAACAAAACTTCGATTTTCAAGTTTTTTTTTTTTTTTTTTTTTTTTTTTTGCATCAAGTATCAAATAAACAAACCAGGCTCTGATACCACTGATGGGTTTTGAACATTCTAACACTCCTATGGTGTACATGCAACCCTAGAAACCTTGGATCTATGTTTGACTAAGATACATGCAAATAATTATTTTTTCCAAGGTTCTTATCCTAACTAGCATGGCGTGGGGTACTTGAATCAAATAAAGCTAGTAGAATTACTTACCTTGTAGTAGAAGTTGATTGCTTGGAGTTTGAGAGCCTAGCACCAATAATGTGGATGCCTCAAATGGAAATCACAAATCACCACAAACTTGGAAGCCTTGAGAGAATAGCTTCACTCTTCTTGAAATCGGCCCACTTGTTCTCACACAAAAACTAGTGCATTTTTCAAGAACCAAAGACTCCTTTATATAGTGTGGTGGATTAGGGTTACATCCATGTAAACCCTAATACCCATGTCTTTTCATTTCCATGAGATCCATGGGTTAAAGCTCCATGGAGTATCCATGGACTTTCCATGCAAGCCTAGCCCATTCCAAATAAGCATTAGCCCACACTATATAAATACAAGAGCCTATATTTAATTAGTCATACTTTTGATCTCTAAATTAATTCTAGATTAATTATAGATCAATACTAACTAAATAATATGATTTTATATTAATATATTAGGACTTATAATATATTAATAAATCATAACTTATACTATTCTCAAACGATTATCCATAAATTGTCCAGGTGAAGTGCAACCCAAATGGACCATGCCGGGTCGGGTCAAGTACATACCAAATATAGTTATGGACTTAGACACTATATCCAACAGTCTCCACATAATCCACCCTCACCTTCCCAAAAAGGTGATGCCGGTGTTGATCATAGTTCCTTGCAGCCCCCTTGAACACACCCACGAGTCACCTTTGATGATCCTATTATTTCTTCTACACGCACACACTCCGGAACCACTGTTCCAGACCCTAAGCTTTCCGGAGCTGGATCAGTCCCTCCTCCTCCGAAAGCCTCAACTGGTCTGATACCCGGAAGGCGTACAGGATGACCAGGTGTTAACGATCCACAATGGGAAGATTTTGTCAACAGGGTTGCATCTAAACGTCCGGATCTCACCAGAGCTCAAGTGGAGTCCACTCTTATCTCCATGAGGAACAAGGCCATCCAAAGCAACTTGCCCTATGTTCCTCCCACTGACGTTGATGCTATAAATGAGCTCACTTCGGAACTGCCTCCTATCACAACTCATCAAAGCATCTTCCATACCGATCCGGAAGAAGAGATCTCTGAAGAAATCATGCTGGATGAAGAGGCAAAAACCATTCCGGACGCACATCTCATGACTTCAGTTCACTACTAATCCAAGGCATCCGTATCCAAGTCTGCTTATGACTTCGGATCCTCATCCTCTACCACTCCGGATGGAGGTTCAAACTCCAAACTTCAAGAAGATGATGATGCAACCAAACCGGGTCCCTCTACAAATCCTTTCTCACATCAACCTCCTCCGCAACACTCAGGTTCCGATTCGGAATCATTAGCTGGTGACTATGTTGACCCCTTTGCTCTTCTCGAGATCCGAACCAATGTCTCTGACACCATGAAGAAAGTGTCATATGTGGAGACATCCGTAACAAAGCTTAACACCAAATTGGATCAAAAAGTCTCCGGACTTGATTCCAAACTTGATGCCATTCTCCAGTCACTATCCCAGCAGTCCGGACCATCTGTTGCTAAAAGAGAAGCCCAACTTGATCAGTTGATCTCCATCCGACTCAAGCACACAATAGAGGAAGTTGACTCCAAGTACGACGCTTTGGTGGATAATTATCTTAACACCATCACTTCTATGCTCAAGGTCCGTGATGATCTGGTGCCTGCTACCAACGACCTAATCAAGCAGACCCACATTCGTCATGAGAAATAGATTCAAAGGCTAGAGAAGGAGATCCGGAAAAGGATGAAATGAACATGATCATCCAACAAGTCCTTATTAAACTTCTTCGCTCAACTTGGAATATTGTTGATGTTCCGAACTAGAAGTTTGATGAAATGATTTCCATCCTCAGCAACATGTTCAAGAACCTCTCTGATCAAGCCCCCACGACTGAAGCCTACGATACTCTTACTCTTCAACTCTCCACAGGCCTTCAGAAAGTCTTCTCCAAATTCGATGATCTCAAGGAAACTTTGTTGCTTGCACCGGTTCCGAAATTCACCGATGCAAGAGGGGGAGAAGGCCCAAGTAGACAATGGAAACCCGCCTCGGAATTTGTACTCCGGGATGAAGATCTGGATTCCGAAGAAGAAGACGTTCAAATCGTCTCCGGAACTCTAGAGATCACTGAAGGAGAAGGAAGTAAAGATGAAGATGTATATGTTCCTGATGAAACTCCCAAAGGAGTTCTTGGTCTTCAAGCTCCAAAGCTGACCATTCTGAAGGAAATGACTGAAGAACAAAAGAGGATTTGGTCTGCAGTCTCTTGGTCATCCTCTCTTCCGGACGCTTTTAAAATGGCTGTTAAAATGGCTAAGGCAAAATCATTCTTGACCGCTCAAGCTTTCCGAGCCACTCCTTCAGTTAAGCCTCCCATTCCGGAACCAAAAATCGTTCCAATCGACCAGGGCTCTCCCCTCCGGACCCCTGATGAAATTCCGGAAGAACCTCTTCCAAATCCCTCTCTGGAATTCACGATTTATGAGAATATAAAGATGGTTATAGATGCACTCCAAAGAGATAAAGGGAAGAAACCAATGACTGCCGAACAACAAATCCTTCACTCTGGACCTCCTCTCAAGCACAAACATGGATGGTCTCAGGAGGAAATTAATCAGGCATTAGAGGACAGCATCCGGATCCAGGCCCTAAAAGACAATCCTGATCTGATGCATGGCATTTCCGCACTTTGCCGTGAAGGCATTCTTCAAGCTCAGGAAATTGTTCCTTGCCTCTACTACGAACTTCCCACCAATGACTCCGACCAGCTGGATCTTCCTCTCTCTCCTTACAACAAATTCTACACCAAATTTGCCCCTCTTCATCCATCAGACGATCCGGAAGTAATCATCCGGACAGAGCGAGAAAGGCTCAAGACCTTCTATGCTAAGAACGCTCAACCCTTAAAGGAAGTGTGGACAAGGAAGAGGATCACCAAAGTTCAAGGCTTCGGAAGAAAAATATTGGTGAAATTTAAGCTGAACTGTCCCTTATTCCGTTTCCACCTCCTCCGGAACAAGCCAACTCCCCGGACCGTTACTGATGCGGATTTTCCTTCAATGAATCCGAACGACATCCTCACCTTAGCTGCTTACTTCAGAGAAAATCAAAAGGATGACATCAGTATGGGTGCTTACCACACAACTCTCAGCTTTCTAAAAGATTATGTTGTTGAGTTCTGCTGATGTGACTACGAGCTTGCACACCTTTATGGAACACAACAATTTGTTTCCAAAATCGACTTCGTTCTTCCAGAAGCTGAAATTCTTGCAGATGGTCCGATAGAAGAACCGGTTCTAGGGTTTGTCTACACCACAAGAAGAACTAACAAGAAGGACTTCTTCCGAGTCCTTGACAAACACCTAGTTCCGACCAAAGCTCTGAAGAAGTTCATATCCCGGGCATCCAAGTCTGATGCTCCGGAAAAGGTCAAGGCAAAGTTTGTAAGTCAATTGGCGTGGTATATTGCGGTGCGAGAATGGTTGTTCAGAGCCTACACCTTCATAAAGGAAGAAATGAACTAAGCTTGCTGGATTGCTAAGTTCACTTAGGGGGAGATTGTTAGAACCTGAAAGTGAACCTCTAGCAATCCTAAGTCCATATTCCGAAGCGTGTACTTTCCAAAGTAGAGAGTGGTCTGGAACCTGTCCGGACCAAGTAAGAAGAAGATAAGAAGAATGAAGGCATTCCGGAGCTGACCCTCATGTCCAGAATGCATGTTGATCCGGAACATCAATGTTTTGTCTTTTGTGCATTTATTACTTTTGTCTTGTATTTGATGTAACGTTTCATAGGATTTAGTCTATAGTTGTATTTGGACAATCAGAATGTCAGACTGATCTCTTTTGTCCGGTCCTATGTAAACACTTGGGTTAATTCGCTGTAACTTTCACTCCTATATATAGGAGCATTCAATACAAGTCAACAACGGATCTTTCACTCACTTTTGTTATTCTCTTTAAAAGTTTACTTCAAACATTCTTCTTGTTCTCCATTTATTATCTTTACTTTGATCAGTTATTCTCATTGCTTATTAAATGACTTGATCATTTGCTGAATACAATATCTAAGACTTGACTGGTCTTTCCAGACTTGACTTGAACCTTCATTAGCAAACATACATTGATCTTAAGCATTCACTCAAGGTTTAAGTTTTCAAAACTTGTCCCTGCGCATCGATCTTGTTCTCACAGAGGGGCGAGTTTATGAGGGGTAGTGGAGGAAAGGTTCGGATAACATAAGCACCCAAAGGTGAGAAGATGTTGATAAGCTTTCGATTGTAGAGTATTTCAGTGGGAGTTTTGTTCCAAATGATGGTGGATGGTAAAATATTTAATAGGTAGGTTGAGAGAGAGAGAGGGAGGGAGAGAGAGAGAGAGAGAGCGCATAGTTCCAGTAAGAAGGAGGGATAGATGCTTGAATGAGGTTTGTCCGGATCATGTTATTAATGGTGCAGATAATGTGTTCTTATTTTCCATTTTGAGGGGAGGTATAAGGACACAAAAACTAGAATTGGATTCAATGAGTGATGCATAACTGATGGAAAGATGTGTTGTTAAACTCACGGACATCATCACGCTATGGGTTTTTTATTTGTTTGTGAAAGTAGGTTTGGATGTATTTGTGAAATTTCAAGAAAATTGAGAAAACTTAGGATTTTGATTTGAGTGTAAATGTCCAGATGAAATAAGAAAAATCATCAAGCAAGACTAAATAATATTTATGTCCTAACTGAGATGCAAGTGGTGATGTCCATAAGTCAGCATGAATAATATCAAATGGAGAATAAGTGATAGTCTAAGATAATGAAAACTATAAACGAAAATGTTTGCCTAAGGAACATGCATTACATGATTCATTATGTTTGAGTTTATTAATGATGGGTTTTATAGGTTACAAAACCATGTGCTAGCGAAATTTTACTTAACACTTAAGGGCACATGCAAACTAAGAGATCTATGCTATAACACTTTGAATGTAACATACTATGAGCAACAAAACTATCATGAACCCTAATGAAAACCTAATGTAATAAAAATACATGAATTAGGGTTACATACCTTTGATTTGTTGTAGCAAATTAATCACTTCAATCACTTGTGTTTGTTGGTCTTAGAAAGTTAGTACCAAAAGGATGATGCCTTTAATGGCTCACACCCAAAACTAGAAACCCTATAATAAGGAGGGGAGAGGAGATACAAGGGAAATTTCGTTCATATGCTTATAGGTAATGTCATGAATGATATTTACAAGCCAATGGGTCCTATTTTTAGTTTCGGTGACTTGCAGGCAAAACAAGACTTGAATTAATTAAATAATAGATTTAATCTTAATTTAAATCATTTCCTTTTATGCAACCAGGAGGCTTCCAGAAACCCTAGAAGAACTCCCAAAACTGCCCATGCTTGGATGGTTCTAGAATTGTCTCTTTTGTTCAACTATTGAACAATTACAATTCACCTCTTGCACCTTTAATTAATTCCAATTAATCACGAGTTAATTCCAGATTACTTCTACTAATATTTAATCAATTCCAATTGATTTCACATTAATTTATTAATCATATAAATTGACAAAATTAATTATCTAACAACTGATCTCATATTAATTTATTAATCACACAATAAATCAACAAATCAACTATCTATTTCTAATTAATATATTAATTATATATTATATTAACAAACCATTTTCCCATAATTTCCAATTAGTTTATTAAACACATAATAATCTAATAAATTATCCTTTTCTCTCCTATTACCATTTCTTGCTATTATTGGTTATGAGGGTAAACCTAAAAGGACTTTGCTTCTAATTACAAGAGTACACCAATTTAGTTATGAGTTTAGACACCTTTATCCAACAAATACTAAATGGAAAATTGATAGAAAAAAAAATCAAACACTGCAGATCTGGGGTGATCGAGCCAATTGTGCCATGTTGAAGGAGAAATTGTATAAAAAATGACTGGTACGGATGAGGTCCTTGAAGGAGGAGGAAACAGGTAAAGGTCATCGGACCGTTGCATCTCATGAGAAGCTGCTTCGTGTTGAGATCCTTCAAGGAAAAACCAAAATGATCAAATTCTATAGAGATATCATGGTCACGACTAAATTTTCAAATGGATATTATTTGTTTATTATAGTTGGAACATGATAAACATTGTTTAAAAGATATGAACGATTGAGAGAGGGAATAGTGGAGGAACCATGACTTTGAATTGTAATATTATTGCCATTGCCTAATAAGATAAAACGATGTTTACTTAAGGTAGATACATTAGATAACATACCAGAGTCATTGGTGAGATATGCAGTGGAACCTGTGTCCATGTACTAAGTATTGTCAGAAGGTTGAAGTTGCATTGTGTGGAAAGTATTGATATGGACCATAGGTGCCATAGGGACACCTTGCACGCTATTTGAAGCTATTTTATAATGTCCTAGGGAGGGGTATGCTGCTATCGATTCTGAAGCTGAGAAGGAGTCAGACCAAGTAGGCACGGTTGGCCGAGTGGTTGCTATACCGTCAGGTGTGGGCATGGTGGTGATGTCAACTGACTTGCCAGATAAAGGTTTCCTATTGCCATGGGTTTGGCTATGTATAGTTGGATCGACCACGTCCTCTTCCTTGGTAGCCATAACCCCGTCCACGATAAGCTTTTCCTCTAAAACTGCTACAAAAAGTGTCGTGGTCTCCACTATAATCAGTACGGAAATTATCGCGGCCATTAGTGTTGTTTTTGGTGGGATAATGAGTAGAAGTTTGAGATTTGGAAATTTGTGTAACAAGAGATTGTGGGAAAGTAGTTTTCTGTTTAGCTCTGCGGGTTTCCTCCAAAATCATATGAGATTAGGGCTTTATTTATGCTTGGAAGAGTGTAACATCCTAAAATTTAAGGCTAAAAATTTCATTTTTAGTAAATTATAGCATAAAACCGATCAATATAAAAACTTTCATAATAATATCTCACGTCAAAACCAAAGTGTCAATAATCAAAACATAGTATCAAAAAACCATATCAGAGTGTAATCATAAGGATCCCGTGTGCGGAAAACAAAGTGTGATGCGTTGCGACCAAGCCGGCTCCTCTCCTTTGAAACAAAGCACCTGAAACACATAACACATAACACGGTAAGCATGCATGCTTAGTGAGCTCCCCAAAATACCACGCACATATAATTAGCCACTCGAGGCTAAAGCTTTACGAGACCTTCCGGTCAATGTGTCTCAGGGGCCTTCCGGTCCCACAATCCGAGTAGACCTTCCAGTCCTACTCTGTTGACCTTCCAGTCCATACTCTGATGACCTTCCGGTCCATACCCTATTGACCTTCCGGTCCACACCCTGCAAGCTCAGGGCATAGCATATACATATCACATAGATAAGAACATATATCACACAAACAAAATGCATAATACCATATAAAAAATGCATAATATCACATACACAAATTGCATAATATCGCATAACTCATGTAAGCACATAAGACCTTCCGGTCCTGACTCTGTAGACCCTCCGGTCCTAACTCTGTAGACCTTCCGGTCCTACTTTGTTGACCTTCCGACCCAACTCTGTTGACCTTCCGGTCCTACTCTGTTGACCTTCCGGCCCAACTCTATTGACCTTCCAGTCCAAACCTTGTCGACCTTCCGGTCCAAACCAGGCAACTCATAACATAGCATCTCACATAAAACATATATCACATATCACGTATAAGCACATAAGACCTTCCGGTCACACATAATTACCACTCTGGGTAAGGTATAGTGAGAAGACTCACCTGGCACTGCTGAAGTCCCGCAAACTCAATCCCACACTGCTGAAGTCCTGCAGACTCAACCCAGCTGTTGGATGACAGATTCCCGATCTGTCAATATCAAAACATCACCCAATTAATAATTGGGTCCCACTACATAACCATAAGTACATACTTTGGATAATTACTACATTACCCCAGGCTTGGATTTATTTAAGCCCAAGGCCTAATCCATAGGCCCAAAGTCAATTAGGAATCAAAGCCCAACATATGGCCCAGTTTTCCAAATTGGGCCCAAGCCTATACATGGTCTTATTCTAAGGCCCAACATCATATAATCACTAAGGCCCAAACTGTGGCCCATCTATGGCCCAATTTTCCAAATTGGGCCCAAACCCCTTACATGGGCCTTACTCTAGGCCCATTAAATTATTCTAGTTCAATTGTTGCTCTTGGATGGCCCATTATTATCCCAATCATCTAGGCCCAATAGAAAGGCCCAAGTGAAATTAGGGTTTCACATAACATGATGATTAGGGTTAAGTTTCCTACTTAACCCATTAAGGACTTAATCCACTAAGGACTTAATCCATTAAGTCCAATATTTCTTAGATTAATCTTTGCCAATGATTATTATTTAATATTTCAAGCTATTAAATAATTTCCGTGTGTGTGTCCCGATTAATTCTCACAATTAGGGTTTTATTGGCATTAGGGTTTTCCAACCCAAATACTAGCCCATTTATCAATTTGTCGGGCTTTTAGGTCAATTAGGGCCCATTAGACCCATTAGGCTTTCCACTAAGCCCATTAAGCTTCATTGGGCCCATTAGGGCTTACAAGGCCCATTAGGGTTTCAAGCACCCCAACCGAATCAAACTCAACGAGGTAAACACACCGCCACCCGACACGG
This sequence comes from Lactuca virosa, assembly GCF_052849685.1. Classification (NCBI taxonomy): domain Eukaryota; kingdom Viridiplantae; phylum Streptophyta; class Magnoliopsida; order Asterales; family Asteraceae; genus Lactuca; species Lactuca virosa. Next base: position 122,667,956 of record NC_136428.1, on the reverse strand, counting down.
CGGCAGGAGGCGGCAGCCACCACCCTAAGGTGTTGGTTTTCAAGTTCTTTCATTATTCCGACACTATTACAGATTACAATACAAATCCCGAAACAGGCACACACTTACTAACATACACATACACACGCACAGCCACCCAAATGGTGGCCGGTGGTGGTGCAAGGCGGCAGCCTTGCGATTTCTGGCTAGCCAAATAACCCACAGTACATATGAACACCAAATAATTGACCGAAGTTAAGTCACACATGAAATACGCACACCAGGCATCACCTAACAGCGGTGGTTGGCGGCACCAAGGTCGGCGGTCACAGCAACAGCGACTTGGAGTGGCGGTAGTGACGACGGTTTGAACAAACCCCGAGGGAGAAGCATTTGGAACCGATACAATCTCGTCGGAATAGCCTCGCAGCGGCAGCATAGAACCGAGGTCGCTCGCCGGCGGCTTAATCTTCAACGGCTGCAGCGTAGCGGCGGTAGCAACCCCGTCGATCACATCCCATGCATCGACGTTTCCCACTCCGCCTACAGTCACCAGCGGGTTCCCGGATGTCACGATGGCGAAGCACAACGCGTTCGGCGGTCTTGGTTCTCAACTATGGTGTCCGCACCTCCACCGGAAATGACCACAGTAGCAGCAGCGAGGCGGCAACTTGGACGTCGACTTATTCTCACCGGAAGCTAGGTAACGACGGTGGCTTCACGGTGGCTAGAGGGTTGCGGCGGCTGGAAGAAAACGGGAGGCACAAGGTTGGAGGGTGATTGTTGCACATAAGGGAGGAGGTTTAGGGTTAGGGTTTGATCGATGATGAAGCTATATACCCGGCTCCATTTATGAGTTTTCCATAATGGCGAAAACAACCCCTCCCTTCCCTTTTTGTTTCAAAAACAATCCAATATTTACCCTTTCTACCCTGACTTTGGAAATCTTCTTCAAATTAAATCTGATAATTACCATTTAAACCCTCAACATTAAAATCCTTTACACCTTAGGTACAAAATCTACCAAATAGCCCCCGAATATCTTAATTATGACATTTTCAGCCCTCTCTTCTCTTTTTCTTTCAAATTAAGTCGCAATAATTACCACGGAGCCCTTGTCTTCATAATTATTTACAAACGGGGTCCAGAACTTACACTTTTAATCTCCGACTTCTAAAATTGCAACCTTTGGCTCCCAAAACCCAACACCTTGCTATATAATCATTAATTTATTTATTTAATAAACAGGGTGTTACAACTCTCCCCCACTTAAATTAGATTTCGTCCTCGAAATCATTCCTTATCATTTCTTATACGCCAAGCCACTCAAGTAACATAGTCATCATCCTGGACACACCCTAGCCTTCCCAGGGTAGCTGTGTCCCATCTACGCAAAGCCCTAAAATTCGTTGATGAACGAATTTCTCACAACAAGATCACATTTACTCCGTCTGAATCTGCTGTCTCGGGATGGTCTGAATCCTTGGCAGACCACTCATACTTAATCATCACCGTTGGACCCAGTCCACTATATCCTTCAACCGGCTACCCAACTTTCAATAACCCGAGGTTCCTACTATAATTCAGGGCCACAAGCCCAATTATCTCTACAGGTCACTTATACTTGGCCAAGGCTTAGCTAATCCCGCTGTGATTGACATGTCACTCCCCAATAAACCAACTATTTCGTCCGTATTTTCAACCCAAACACAAATACTAATACCGCCCAAATGCTGAAACTGCCCAAACGCTGATCTGCCTGAAGCAGTAGGTTACCACCTGGCTGCTTTCCAAAATCTACCGAGACCTGCCTGGCTTCAACTCGTTAGACAATCATCTGAAGTACCGGGTTCCGGCCCGGCTGCGGAGCCAAGGGACTCCCACTTAGTCGCCTCACACGACTTCCGAACGAAATCCTTCTCTAGAACTAGTTGCCACTAGTTATCATGCCACTGAGGCCCTAATAACCTTCTGATCTAACTGATCGGGTCCATACGTCGAATCCTGTCATCACCAAATGCAAGGCTGGAAGTGATTGCTATCTGACCAATGTTAGCCTTATCTCACACGTCCTTAAGCAGTCCGTTGCTTCCCTGATCTCATAATTGTAGTGACGCTTCTAACGTCTTATCACTGGCTTAACCAGATCTAACCCTTTTGGGTAAATCCGAAATCCAATCTGTGGATTTCCATATCCTCAATGTTGCACCCGAACTGGTGGGTACTACTATTCCTTCCGCGTTCTAACAGTACGCTCATGCCATCTACCAACCTAGTGAATGCTACGGCTACACCCGCAGTCTCACGAAACTCTATCACTATCTGACCGATAGTGAATGCTACGGCTACCCCCGTAGTCTTACGACACTTCCCATGCTAACTGACCACTAGTGAATGCTACGGCTACCCCCGTAGTCTTACAACACTTCCCATGCTAACTGACCACTAGTGACTGCTACGGCTACCCCCGTAGTCTTACAACACTTCCCATGCTAACTGACCACTACTGAATGCTACGGCTACCCCCGTAGTCTTACAACACTTCCCATGCTAACTGACCACTAGTGAATGCTACGGCTACCCCCGTAGTCTTACAACACTTCCCATGCGAAAATACCATTCTCTTGAACATCCAATGACCAACCACTTATGCATCTAACACCCGCAACGGACACTACCATCTTTATGCTACCAGTCCTGTCCTAGGAACGGTAGTGCCTTGAGCTTCCAAAGTTCTTCCATAGACAACTGTCGACCATACCTGGATCATGATAGAACCACTGAACGCTGACTCCACTGAAGAACTATCGCTCTATCCCTGACCGGATATCCTTTCACTAATACTCCTGCACAGATCCCGACAAAGATTCGGAATGATAACGGTACACGCGGAACCCACTCCGCAAGATGCGTCCCTCAGTGGGTTCATCAAGGACTTTTCGGCATGCATTATGGCATATATGATCCTTGATAACCCAGACACTAGCAGAAAACCGACCCGAGGTCTGACTTATCCAAACTCACTCACAATTCCAAAGCGGTACGTATTCCCAACATCCATCTAGTAGCAGTAGAAGATGACATACCTGCAACATCTGGAGGAATACAGATCACCTTTAGCTGACATGATCAACCATGCCTCACCTGTAGCAGCCTAAACCCTTGGAGCGACAAACTCCCTTGTGCATTTTCCCGTACGTGCAGTACTGACTCCGGCCCTGCTGGCCTTTCACATGAGGATCAAAAGTCATGGATCTCTTCCCGGGACCCTCTACTCTACGCACCTGGCACGACCCTCTCTTCCCAGGGTGCTCCAAATCGATCTCGCATTTGCAACTCTTGGAAATCATATCCTTCAGGGTCTGACACCATGTCACGCTCACTAGCTCACTTGCCAATGGCTAAGCTGCAACAATTGGAACATCCTCTGCCCCCAAACCGGGTCACAAACTCCTCCCAGAAGCTTCTCAGATTCTCCAAGACTCTCACTGATTTAAGTATGGATCCTGTGCTTTCAGTAGTACGGGCCCAATACTACCTTCCACACATATCCATACTTTCCTCAGCAATCCTCTCGAATCCTCCAAGTCACTTCCTCAAATTGGTACCCAAGTCTCACTGAGCCTCACTACTAACCCACTGAAACATATCCTGGGCTTTCCTAGGTTCCCGAACTCACCCAGTCCTCAGCTGCTGAAAGATTCCCAGTAATGTCAACTAGCTACCTCATGAATATAGCTAGCTCACATTACTAAGAGTCTCACAAAGCACAAAGCAAGCAACATTCAGACAATGGAAAATCTAACCATCCTATTCCAATCAAACCTTTCTATCCTCTACTCAGGGATCTGTACATGCAATTCAAAGGCTCATACAATCAGGCATAACCTAAACAGGCTATCCTATTACTAACTGATCAGTACTATCATACAGCTCAACAAGCACATACAGCAGGCATATAAGGCATCTCCCTAGATCCTTAGCCCTAATCTAGCATGTAGTTCTCATACACACACAACAGGCATATAAGGCATCCTCCCTAGATCCTTAGTCTAATCTAGCATGCAGTTCTCACAATCATATCATATCATAACATAACATAAATGGGTATCTTGGGGAAAACTTACTTGAGCTCGGCTGATTGCACGCATCACACACCTTGTTCTTTTCAAAGTTCTGTTCTCTTTTCAAATTCTTTTCGAACTTTCTTTACAAAAATGATTTTTCTTTTGAAAAAATTTCATACCAAGTCCTTAGTTTGAGTTCAGACACACCCGAGAGTGTGCCCGAATCCCTCAAACCAAGGCTCTGATACCAACTTGTAACATCCCAAAATTTAAGGCTAAAAATTTCGTTTTTAGTAAATTATAGCATAAAACCGATCAATATAAAAACTATCATAATAATATCTCATGTCAAAACCAAAGTGTCAATAATCCAAACATAGTATCATAAAACCATATCAGAGTGTAATCCCAAGGATCCCGTGTGCGGAAAACATAATGTGATGCGTTGCGACCAAGCCGACTCCTCTCCTTTGACACAAAGTACCTGAAACACATAACACATAACACGGTAAGCACGCATGCTTAGTGAGCTCCCCAAAATACCACGCACATATAATTAGCCACTCGAGGCTAAAGCTTTACGAGACCTTCCAGTCAATGTGTCTCAGGGGCCTTCCGGTCCCACAATCCGAGTAGACCTTCCAGTCCTACTCTGTTGACCTTCCAGTCCATACTCTGATGACCTTCCAGTCCATACCCTATTGACCTTCCGGTCCACACCCTACAAGCTCAGGGCATAGCATATACATATCACATAGATAAGAACATATATCACATAAACACAATGCATAATACCATATAAACAAAATGCATAATATCACATACACAAATTGCATAATATCGCATAACTCATGTAAGCACATAAGACCTTCCGGTCCTGACTCTGTAGACCCTCCGGTCCTAACTCTGTAGACCTTCCGGTCCTACTCTGTTGACCTTCCGACCCAACTCTGTTGACCTTCCGGTCCTACTCTGTTGACCTTCCGGCCCAACTCTATTGACCTTCCAGTCCAAACCTTGTCGACCTTCCGGTCCAAACCAGGAAACTCATAACATAGCATCTCACATAAAACATATATCACGTATCACGTATAAGCACATAAGACCTTCCGGTCACACATAATTACCACTCTGGGTAAGGTATAGTGAGAAGACTCACCTGGCACTGCTGAAGTCCCGCAGACTCAATCCCACACTGCTGAAGTCCTGCAGACTCAACCCAGCTGTTGGATGATAGATTCCCGATCTGTCAATATCAAAACATCACCCAATTAATAATTGGGTCCCACTACATAACCATAAGTACATACTTTGGATAATTACTACATTACCCCAGGCTTGGCTTTATTTAAGCCCAAGGCCCAATCCATAGGCCCAAAGTCAATTAGGAATCAAAGCCCAACATATGGCCCAGTTTTCCAAATTGGGCCCAAGCCTATACATGGTCTTATTCTAAGGCCCAACATCATATATATTCACTAAGGCCCAAACTGTGGCCCATCTATGGCCCAATTTTCTAAATTGGGCCCAAACCCCTTACATGGGCCTTACTCTAGGCCCATTAAATTATTCTAGTTCAATTGCTTGCTCTTGGATGGCCCATTATTATCCCAATCATCTAGGCCCAATAGAAAGGCCCAACTTAAGGCCCAAGTGAAATTAGGGTTTCACATAACATGATGATTAGGGTTAAGTTTCCTACTTAACCCATTAAGGACTTAATCCACTAAGGACTTAATCCATTAAGTCCAATATTTCTTAGATTAATCTTTGCCAATGATTATTATTTAATATTTCAAGCTATTAAATAATTTCTGTGTGTCCCGATTGATTCTCACAATTAGGGTTTTATTGGCATTAGGGTTTTCCAACCCAAATACTAGCCCATTTATCAATTTGTCGGGCTTTTAGGTCAATTAGGGCCCATTAGACCCATTAGGCTTTCCACTAAGCCCATTAAGCTTCATTGGGCCCATTAGGGCTTACAAGGCCCATTAGGGTTTCAAGCACCCCAACCGAATCAAACTCAACGAGGTAAACACACTGCCACCCGACACGGCGGCCGGTGGCGGCAAGAGGCGGCAGCCACCACCCTAAGGTGGTGGTTTTTAAGTTCTTTCATTATTCCGACACTATTACAGATTACAATACAAATCCCGAAACACGCACACACTCACTAACATACACATACACACACAGCCACCCAAATGGTGGCCGACGGTGGTGCAAGGCGGCAGCCTTACGATTTCCGGCTAGCCAAATAACCCACAGTACATATGAACACCAAATAATTGACCGAAGTTAAGTCACACATGAAATATGCGCACCATGCATCACCTAACAGCGGTGGTTGGCGGCAGCAAGGTCGGAGGTCACAGCAGCAACGACTTGGAGTAGCGGCAGTGACGACGGTCTGAACAAACCCCGAGGGAGAAGCAATTGGAACCGATACAATCTCGTCGGAGTAGCCTCGCAGCAGCAGCATAGAACCGAGGTCGGTCGCCGGCGGCTTAATCTTCAACGGCTGCAGCGTAGCGGCGGCAGCAACCCCGTCGATCACATCCCACGCATCGATGTTTCCCACTCTGCCTACAGTCACCAGCAAGTTCCCGGATGTCACCATGGCGAAGCACAACGCGTTCGGCGGTCTTGGTTCTCAACTATGGTGTTCGCACCTCCACCGGAAAGGACCATAGCGGCTGCAGCGAGGCGGCAACTTGGACGTCGACTAATTCTCGCAGGAAGCTAGGTAACGACGGTGGCTTCACGGTGGCTAGAGGGTTGCGGCGGCTGGAAGAAAACGGGAGGCACAAGGTTGGAGGGTGACTGTTGCACATAAGGGAGGGGGTTTAGGGTTAGGGTTTGATCGATGATGAAGCTATATACCCGGATCCATTTATGAGTTTTCCATAATGGCGAAAACAACCCCTCCCTACCTTTTTTGTTTCAAAAACAATCCAATATTTACCCTTTCTACCCTGACTTTGGAAATCTTCTTCAAATTAAATCCGATAATTACCATTTAAACCCTCAACATTAAAATCCTTTACACCTTAGGTACAAAATCTACCAAATAGCCCCCCAATATCTTAATTATGACATTTTCAGCCCTCTCTTCTCTTTTTCTTTCAAATTAAGTCTGAATAATTACCACGGAGCCCTTGTCTTCATAATTATTTACAAACGGGGTCCAAAACTTACACTTTTAATCTCCGACTTCTAAAATTGCAACCTTTGGCTCCCGAAACCCAACACCTTGCTATATAATCATTAATTTATTTATTTAATAAACAGGGTGTTACAAAGAGGATCTTATTATTGAATGATGGTGGCAATCATGTCATAATCGTTCTTTGTAAGACTGGATACGAGTTGAACTACCATCTTTTATTTAGAAACGAGATTACCAACATTAGCTAATTGATCATCAAGGTTTTTCAAACAGGCACAATATTCAATGATATTGGCAAAGGCATCAAGATGTGTGCTAGTGAATTGTTCCTCCAGGTATACAGCACAAGTTGCTCTGTTATCTTGAAATATTTCAGACAAACAGGTCCATAGATCTTGGCATGTAGCATTAGGATTCAGGATGATATGTGCGAGTTCGGGTGAAATTGTAGCATAAATCCACTGTTTGACAATGGAATCCAATCGGTTCCATGTAGCTTCATCAATGCTAGCAGGACGTGGGGTTTTTAGATTGATATTGTCGAGTGCATCGAATGCACAAGCTTGGATTTGAAAAAACTCGACCCATGACTCATAGTGTCCTACTGTTTGGTCAAGGATTAAGGGTATGAAGTTTTTCATATTGTTAACAAAAGTCGGATGAAACGGTGTTTTTCCGGGAGTGTCGCCAGGGCCAATCATATTGTTGAGAACAGAGGAAAGGTAACAAGAAGCTCTACACTTCTATCAACTCATCCTTGCCTTAAAACTTTCCGAACAAAAATCCAAAATTCATAAAAGCCCGAAATGAAACTTTACCGAAATACCCCTTGGCGCCAAAACACAGATCGAACTCCCGGATCATCCAAATTACATTACCCACACCCAAATGGGTCTGAATCCCTTTTCCTCAAAGGTTCTAAGCCTGATGATACTCGGTCTTCGGGTCACCACCCCCATATAGGAAACGATTCGGAACAGGGCGTTACAAGGAGGCTAGGGTTTCTCAAGGAATGATCTTAGGTGATGGAGGCTAGTCATGAAAGGGTTTCCCAAAAGTTAGAGCCCTTAAATAGGGCTCAAAACCAAAGAATTATGGTTTTGATCTGCCGCAATTACTCCCTGCATACCATAACCTATGCCATGCGTAGGTCATTTATCCCGCGTCTAAAAATTTAGCATCTACGCCTTGCGTAGATTTTTTACGCCCTACGTAGATCTATTACGCCCTGCGTAGGGCAAAACACCAACTTGCCATTCAACTTCAAACATCCATAACTTCTTCGTTTCAACTCCGCTTTCGATGTTCTTTATATGCACAAAAATGTATTGAAGAGCCCCACAACTCTATCTAGATATTTTTGGCTTAACACATGTCCAACTAAAAACCACAATCCATGCAAGAAGCCCGACATATAACTTTTCCCTTTTTACCCTTTGGTTCTAGCACACAAAACAAGGGCTAGGATCTCATAACCACTATTATCAACCTTCAATAAGGTCTAAAATTTACTTCCTCAAAGCCCAAAGCTTTTACATAATTGAATTATGGTTCACAAACCCTGAATTAAGAAACATCCCGAAACAGGGTATTACATACTGGTTATTGGATTACGTAGGTGATGGATGGAGTTGGAGGACGAATAGGATGGAGGTCAATGGTGAAGATAGAGGTGAGATTAGGGATGTAAACGAGGCGAGCTACTCGCGATCTACCCAGGATCAGATCGTTAAAAGTTTGAAATGAGTTGTGCCTTAACAAGCATGAGCCTAGAATAAAGCTCATTTAACAAATGAGTCTGATCTTGAGCCTACACTTACGTGCTCGCAAGCTTAACCGAGCTTCTGTATAATATAATTTTATTTTATATATTATTATTTATTACTTATGTATTAATAAAATATGAAAAAAAATAACGAGTTGAACTCAATCTTTAACGAGATGTACGGAAAAACGAGCCCTAATGAGCCCTAATGAGCCTTAATGAGCAGATCTCGAGCTTCATATATGTTTCACGAGCTCGAGCTCGAGCTCAAGCCTCCATACTCTTAACGAGCTCGAGCTCGAGTTTCAGTAATTTTAAACGAGCATAGCTCGATTAGTATGAACTTCGACTCGACTCAGCTCATTTACATCTCGCGGTAAGATAAGGGAGGACATGTAGACGAAGGTGAAGAGGGAGAATGAAGGAGATAAAGAAGGTGGGTACGAGTATGTGTGTGCATGTGATATATATATATATATATATATATATATATATATATATATATATATATATATATATATATATATATATGGGATGAAAGGTACCGTCGTTTGGGTGTGGGGGTGGGTTTTCTTTATTTATTAATTATGAAAGTAATAAATTAAATATTAAAAGATGAAAAAATGAAATGAAAGGGGAAATTTGCCTTTTAACATTTTCAGGACCAAAACCACGATAAATTCTTAATTTTGGACATTCCATAAAAGTTAGAAACTTTTTGGATTATATCCACAGTTTTTGCGAAACCGTAGGGACCAAATTTGCAGTTTTGTCTTAAAATATGTATAATTGTAAACATTTTAAATTAGAAGAAATACAATTATTTAAAGGTAGTCGATAAAATACATAAAAATAACATTATTTTCCAGCTAATAACATAATATCGAGTTGTAATTCATACAATTTTTTTAGTCGTTCTGACAATGTTGATGAATCATTTTCTATTAATTTCCCACATATGGCATGTATCTTCAAGAGTCATGCAAAAATACATAACAGTCCATGAATCATAGACTAAAAGCATATTTGGTTCATGAAATTTGTAACCTATTCAGTGATTGAAGAAAATATTGTAATATTCTTTTTGTGATCATGTTGTTGAAACATTTTAATATTTGAATATTTAAGACTAAATTTAACCTTTAATATTATTTTTTTATTTTTTATTTAAAAATATAATTTTAATTATAAATATAATTAAATTCACGTATATTATTATATAATTAATGATGTTTAATATTTAGTGTATATGTTAAAAAGGGAGAATTTATATATGTCCCTCTTAAACTTCAAAATATCATATTTGTCCAGCTTAATTTTTCAATATCATATTTATCCTTCATAAACATTCAAAATATCATATTTGCCCAAATCATTTTTTATAATGTTTTTAATATTTTATAATCATTTTTCATACCTTAGAATTATTATAATAATTAAAAAATTTAACCATATTATCCTTACGTCTATGATAATGGAATGTGAACTTCTAAATTGTTGGAATGTCGCCCTCTTGACAAACAAAAAGATTCATCTTCAACCCTCTCTATGGAATTTATATTTTTATTGTTTAGTTTTGTTGTTGTTGATTATTATCATATTGTAGATAGAAGATATTTTAGATATTACCATTGATATTTTGATGTTTAAAAATTACATATACGATATTTTGATATTTAAGAAGGGCCTATATGATATTTTGATGTTTAAAAATGACATATATGATATTTAGAAATTTTATGAAGGGTAAAGATGATATTTAAAAATTTTATGAAGGGTAAATATGATATTTAGAAAATTAAGTTGGGTAAATATGATATTTTGATGTTTAAGAAAAGCATATATGAAATTCTCCCTTAAAAATATATGTTGATGTGACAATGATATCATTTTTTGAAAGAGAAGTGAAATGTGTTGCATTAGCGTAGAAGTAATTATAAAAACTAATATGACAAGTTTTGAAATGTGAGAGACATTATATTATGTAGATAACCTAAAAATATCAAAGGGAATAAAAAGGATTTTGAAACATAAGGACAAAAATGTTTGTTATTAGTTTTTCAAGATTAGGATCAAAACTGAAAAATACGCATACCTTAGGGACTGAAACTATAATTTACTAAAAAAAAGTACCGAAATAGCCCTGCGCAAAAAGACAGTAAGGAATATGTGTTCGTTGATACATCAAATCAATTTTAAGGACTTTTTTGAACGTGGAAATTTACGCTATCCCACCCAAAAAGCATTGCTCCATAGTTCCATATTCAATCAATTATTTAAGTTTGTTGCGTTTGGGTATATACTTCATTCAAATTTTCGTTTTATAAATTGTGTAATAGGCTGGGGAGAACCTACTCACCTAGGCTATGTGTGTATCCGGTAGTTTCTGTTGCCTTTTAAAAAATTTCAGCTGCGGTAGAAATTTTTCGGTATATATGCGTGTAATTTGATATTACGAGGCTGAAACTATATACACATGGTTCAAGAATGAGACTACAACACATGATTTAATGTCTGTGAAACCAAAATCGTTACAAGAGATACATAATTTTGCAGTTCGATGACTATCAATTACATATTTCTTTGCCCTCTATTTCTATATAACCTCACCTAAATAGAGTCGTGATCATATATGATTTTTATTGAAATCTTGACAAGGACCTTAGACCAACTTGTAACCATTTCGGTTGCAAATCTGAAAAGTAATGTGACCAAATAAATACAATTCGGTTACATGTACATTATCTTTAAGATTCTAAGGGTGCATCAGATCCACCTATAACCATATCATAATCTAAATGATACCATTAGAATAACTAGTGATGCTTGTAAGTTCAAAGGTTTCAAAATTCTAACAGTTGATTGCCCTTACGTCGACATCTATCTCGTTTTCATGGACAAGTTGTTGGGTTGATAATTTTCTTGTTCCGATAAAGATACGGCAATATCTCCACATGGTTATTAAGGGGAGTTTAGATGTGCTATAAATGTTACAACATGAAGTCCTAGAAATCAGTTTTACAATTCAGCATATTCAACTTGTAAAATCAGGATTTGGTGACTAACGGTGAAGAACTAGACGAATATCCGAACGTTGCGCATAATAAAACTATATAGTTAAATTTTTTGTATATATATGTTAAAAATAATAAGACATTAACTGTAAAATAATACTCTTGAACTAAGTTGATATATATAAATTTGTTATTATTTTGAACCATATTATAAAATATACATCTATTAGAATCATATCATTCAATAATATATATCGATAGTCCGCGTTTAAATAAAACTAAACATGGTTTTCGAATTAATATTATAATTTAATGTTAAAATTGATTAATTTAGAAATTACTCATATATTTTTTTTAATTTCGATCATGAAGGTTAATTTGATATATGAACCATTGTTTGTAAGTTAACGCAATATAATTTTTTCTTTTAATTAAGGGACAATGACTTAGGATGGTAACAAACTATCGTTTTTGTTTAGTTTTAGTCATTTTCCTTCTTTTTTTGTCCATGATTTACCACTTAACTTTTTTTTTATGTTTACAAAATACCATTGTAACCGGCTATTGTTGGTATAGCCAGTCAAGTTGAACTTTCCGGCCGAAAAATGAATTTTCCGACGAAAATATGAATTTTCTGGTGAGTATATGATTTTTCCGGCAAATCTATGGGTTCTTAGTTCAATCTTATTCTTGAAATGATCGCATAAAGAAATTTTCGAAGAACTCAAACCAAATCAGATGAACCCACCCCCCCCCCCCCCCCGATTGCCAATCTTCACCACAGCAGATCTCGAACTATTTTGAACAGATCTAAGTATACCTCGAAAGGATCTAAGCAGATATCGACTGGAGCAAGTATATATTTCCGATAGATCTACCATAAAACCTCAAGAACACGAACCTTCCTAAAAAATCGCAACCTAAAATCGAACCCTAGGCTTGTGTTCTTGTTCTTGGAACGATTTCATAAACCCTAGAAATTAAAAGTCAAGGCTGATGAGCAACTTGAACTTAAGGTTGATGAACAACTTGAACTTGAAGTTGATGAACAACTTGCAGATAGAACCTGATATGCCAAGAACTCGCCGAATCTGAGAATCCCAGAAAATGCAACTTGAAAATCGAACTTGATGTGTTTAAAATCAAAGCTCGGAAAATGCAACCTGCAAATCGAACCTAATGACTGATGTGTCTGAAATCAAATATGAAAAACAAACATGTGTTTGCAGGTATGTGTGTGTAGGATCTAGGAAGCCTAGAACTGTTGAAATGGTGGAAATCAATTTGTTTGTGAAAGTTATATTTTTAACAGGCCGGGACAGGATTGGTCCGTTAAAAATTCGTAACTTCTTCATCCGACGTCCGTTTTTGTCTGTCTTTTTATCGTTACGCTACTATTAACGAGATCTTCGATTCTCGTTTAGGTTGTGTCGGCTAAAAACCGCTCGATCTAATATTCGAACTTCGGGCTGTACACTGCTAAGCCGAAACTTCGAAAAATCATAACTTCCTCATACGAAGTCAGATTTGGGCGTTCTTTTTATGGAGGCTCTCGGTTTAATGTTTTCTACGACTTTCGTTTAGATCGCTAAGGCTAAAAGTTGCTCTATCGTAAATTCACTATTTACGCTTCCCGGTGCCGTGCCGGTTCCGTTGCGAAACTTCGACGAGTCATAACTTCTTCGTTATAACTCGGATTTCGGCGTTCTTTATATGTACGGAACTCTTGTAACATATACTACCATTTGGTTAAGATTATTTATTCTAAATAATCTTTTTTCGAAAAGTCGTTTTCGACCCCTATTATCTCTAAATTGACTAGCCCGGATCTACGGGCGTTACAATTATCTCCCCCTTAGGATGATTACGTCCCGGAATCATCAACGAAACAGGGCTCACATGATGACTCCATACGTTATCTCTTCATCCTGTAATAACCGTAACTTTGATGTTTCTTCGAACGAGTATCTAACTCTAAGACTTCCTGACTGCAGGCGGTGCTCGATCTTGCACCTGCTCCCTATCTTACGTTAGACTCCAAATTATGACCTTTAAGTCACAATCTCGATCCTTACTAGAGACTGCTTCTTCTTCTTAACAATCTTAAGATAAGTTCTTTGATTACCACAATGGACCAATGTGTCATATTCTAATGACCTATCATCGTGTGATGCAATGCTTAGACTCAGGTCTTTTAAAGTCAGATTCTAGACTTGAAGACAACTTCCTTCATGCTCTAATGTGATATAATCACATTCTAGCATGTAGCACTTCTAGCTACAACCTCTTACAACGATCATGATACTTCTATTGATCGTTTCAATTATCTTTCACTTCAACTATCTAGCTTAAGTCAGATGCTACATCAAACTTGCTTCTTTGAACCACGTAACACACTCATCTTAGTCGGACTCGATTTGATATGACCACTAGGGTCGGAATAATAATCATCTTCTTAGTCATTACCGAAACGATGTTAACGACATACATGAACAAAACGGAATCAATTACTAGCGCCTTGGTAACCTTGTGACTTTCCCTGATCCAAGTGCGAGTCCTGTGCTTCCGATAGTATAGGCCTCTACTACCATTCACACCTACTCATACTCGTCTCAAGTATTGTCTCGCAGTTTTCCAAGTCACCATACAAGAAGATCACATAACAATTTAACACACCAGATAACAAAACGAAGGTTTTATATTATTCCTTGAAATGATTACATAGGTGTTCAAGTTTACCCTAAATTATGCCTTTAGTAGGCTACATCGTACGATACTATGGCTACTGCATAACTCGATCTTCGGATACAAACTCCTCATCCTCGATTTCTCGCGTCGTTTTCTGCCTCGTCGAGGATCATGTGGAATGCACTTGGCCTTGGTGGCATTTCTGGCCTTGTTGCCTCGTTTTTCTTCGGGCAGTCTTTAGAAACATGTCCTTCTTTGTTACATCTGTAGCACACCCTCTTGTTGGATGTACACTTGCTGGCGTAATGCCCTGTCTTTCCACATTTGTAGCAAGTCACCTCCTCGCTACATTTCCCGAAGTGTTTCTTTTTACACTTCTCGCACCACTTAGCTTCACCTCCTCCTCCTCCTTCAGTCTTTGAGAATTTCCTTTCTTTGTTGGATTTTGAAGATCCTTCGTACTTCCTTTTCTCGCCAACTTCAGCTCTCTCCAGACCTTTTTCCCTAATCTGGGTCTCAACATTCCTGGCTGCTCTAACGGCTGTTTTCAAGGTAGTTGCCATTTTGACTGTTGGGCCAAAGTCTGTGGGCAGTCCGTTAGCAAACCTATCGATCTTGGAGAGTTCAGTAGGCACCAAGTAGGGGAATAGCTTCATCCTCTCGGTGAATGCGGTGGCATACTTATCTACACTCATCTTTCCTTTCTTTAGGTTCTAAACTTCGTTGTTTAGGTCTATCAGATCTATCTCTGAGCAGTACTGCATTTTCAACTGCTCCACGAATGATTCCCAAGACATTCGCATGGCTTCTCCTCGTGGCATTGTATCTGCCAAAAACTTCCACCAACTTAGCACTTTAGTCTTTAGTTGTCTGACTGCAAAGATGGTCTTTTGCTTGTCGCTACAGTCACAGCTCTCAAACACCATCTCCATTTCGGAGATCCAGTCCATAATCTCAACCGGCTTCGGGCTTCCAGAAAGGATTGGTGGCTTGGCTCCCAAGAAGTTCTTATACATTCGTCCATTCTTGTCTTTTCCCCTCTCCGAGCCATTCCTTCGTTCTCCTTGAGTCCCAACTTGACTCACAGGGCGGCTATAGTTCCCTTCCTCCGATTGCTCGGGAATCAGGTCAGGTTACTCAATGGGCATGGTAGGTTCGTCCCTATTTTCATGTAACATCCTCCTCATTTCTTCCCTTTGTTCAGCTAACATAGCCCGAATCATGGCTTGTACTCCAACCATGGTGATTGGTTCATGTGCAGCTTCTACTACAACAGGTATTTGCTCAATCACTGGGGGATGTTGATTCCTATTTCCATTTGCGTTCCCGACTCCACTTCAGGTTCTTGCCATTTCGATCTATACACCAATTCAGACGTTCGGTGTGTAATGACGAGAATTAAGATAGGAAAGATTTTATTTACGATCGACGTGTAAATTTCCCTATCACTCTGAAAAGTTACATGCCAGTTCTAATACAGTAATTATACGTTTAGAAATCTGAACACATAAAGTTTCAAGATCCGGTCGGCAATAGACCATAGATTCGATCATATAATGCATATCATAAATCATTTAGCACATAAAAGCATATTAGGCATTTTCCCTAGATAAGCTAGTGCTTGTGTCTATTTAGGTGTACTTCCTAAAATATATTAGACACACTCCTCACGATCATCGCTTAGCATTCTAAGTTTAAGTCTAGAAATAAATCCATATTTCTAGTTCGCTTAAACTAATGCTCTGATACCAACTGTGACATCCCCATTTTCACGGCCAGAAAAGACCGATTTTATTTATGCTTTATAAAAATCAGAGTACTTCTTTTAATAAAAATGTTGCGGAATTTGTTCCCAGTAAAACATGATAAATACGTTATCAAAGCATTTCCGAAGAAATGTATTTTTATTCATTTTTAAAACATTTGGGATGTCATCGTCAATACAGAAACATAAGCATAAACAGAACTTACATTCATTTACACTAGTGATCTACATCTCTTTTAAATCTCTCAGTGTAATGTAACTTCATATCGACACCTGTGATAGAAATAAGTTGGAGTGGATCAGGTTGGGAAACCTGGTGAGTACATAGGGTTTTCAACCCATAATAATATAATTATTATGTTTAAACATCAAACAATCAACCCAATTACCCATCCCCATTATCTTCTTTATTCTTAAGGATCTACCTTAAGAATCAACTATTCCTCGTTCATTCATTCCTAAGGATCATCCTAAGGAATCGGCACGAAGTCCATCGTCACCGGGGTTTAGGCACTAAGTCTGCATAGTCGCCAGGATTTATACAACAGGCACTAAGTCCGCATAGTCGCCAGGGTTTAGGCACTAAGTCTGCATAGTCGCCAGAGTTTATACAACAGGCACTAAGTCCGCATAGTCGTCAGGGTTTTTGGCACTAAGTCTGCATGATCGCCAAGGTTTAGGCACCAAGTCTGCATGATCGCCAGGGTTTAGAGTACACCGGGTGAACATATCGTTCACAACACCTACAGGTTGCGAGCCTGCTAGTGTTCCACTAGACTGTCAAGAATAGTCTGTGGTTGTCATCCATACTCTGCTAGATGACGGGGCCAGCATTTGGGAACAAGGCTTCTCACATCGTCCACCTCTCACCCTTACCTCATGGTCTACATCACCTCTCAACTCATCATCCAACTCATATTTCATCTACCCATGTTTTACCCAACATATTATGTAGATATAAATACATATACAGTTTAAATCATATAAAACTTGTATAAAATCGTTCATCCAGCATAGATAGCAAGTATACAGATAATATGCACTCATATCACGTAATTTAGATAAAATACTTCATATCTATGTGTAAGATGAAAGTAACTATGCACTCACTTGAAAAGGTGGTGATTCCGAACTCAGACAACGCTTCGTTATATCAAAACAATTTTCCCTTGACAAAACCTAGTATCAATACCACTAGGGTTTAGTCTAATGTTTAACCGCGACTAATTAATAGTCTAGCTATTATTACTATTATATAAGCGTTAAACAACACTCTATATAACTCATAATAATAGCCCAAATAATTATTTTAAGGTCCTAATAATATTACTATAATTAATTAGAAGCTATATTAAAAATAGCGTAGGCGTAGCTCACTTACAACGAGTTTTCTCGAAAACCGGGCTTCGCTTGGAGCAGCGTTTCCGAACCAAAAAACTCTTTTTCTCGGGACTCCGGGAGCCTCGGGGCTTCCTTCGGGTGCTAGGGGGTTCCCTAGGGTTTAGGGGGGTTAGGGTAGGCTAGAGAGAGAAACTAGTGAGAGAAAGAAGAGATTTTGGAGTGAGGAATTGGCTGACCCTCGCAACCCTTTTATAGGAGCTCAGCACCTCGGAACACTGGGCGTTCGGAATTACTACGTTGGGCGTAGATCGGATAAGGCTGCCAGGTGGCGATCTTCAGGTGGTGCGACGTGGAGGATGTTGGACCGAGGGAGGCAACTGTACGTTGGGTTTACCGAGCTTCAGACGATGGGCGTAGGCGAGGGGCAACGTGTCGCAAATCCAAAGCAGGTACCGAGGTCAGCGATGGAAGGTCCTGATCGAGCCACGTCATCATCTCGCACCAGGTTTCGCAAATCCGAGTCTAAACTTTAAAAATTCGTAACTCTCGCATACGAGCTCTGTTTTCGACGTTCTTTATATCCACGCGTAGGCGGGAATGTACCCTACAACTTTCGTTTAGACTCCGTCGGCTAATTTTGACTTATTTTAAAAGTTATATTTTTAGCAGGCCGCGACAGGATTGGTCCGTTAAAAATTCATAACTTCTTCATCCGACGTCCGTTTTTGTCTGTTTTTTTATCGTTACGCTACTATTAACGAGATCTTCGATTCTCGTTTAGGTTGTGTCGGCTAAAAGCCGCTCGATCTAATATTCAAACTTCGGGCTGTACACTGCTAAGCCGAAACTTCGAAAGATTATAACTTCCTCATACGAAGTCAGATTTGGCCGTTCTTTTTATGGACACTCTCGGTTTAACGTTTTCTACGACTTTCATTTAGATCGCTAAGGCTAAAAGTTTCTCTATCGTAAATTCACTATTTACGCTTCCCGGTGCCGTGCCGGTTCCGTTGCGAAACTTCAACGGGTCATAACTTCTTCGTTATAACTCGGATTTCAGCGTTCTTTATATGTACGAAACCCTTGTAACATATACTACCACTTGGTTAAGATTATTTATTCTAAATAATCTTTTGTCGAAAAGTCGTTTTCGACCCCTATTATCTCTAAATTGACTAGCCCGGATCTACGGGCGTTACATAATCTATGGTGATAAACCTGGCGCAAATCTTCGCCTTATCTCGTGCATCAAGGCACAAAAGTGCCTACACAAGAAGAACTACGCATTCCTCGCTCATGTGGTGGATAAAACCAAGGAAGAAGTAAACATTCAAGATATTCCAGTGGCATATGACTACCCGGATGTGTTTCCTGAAGATCTTCTGGGAATACCCCCAGAAAGGCAGGTCGAATTTCGGATCGACCTCGTACCAGAAGCCACTCCAATTGCCAAATCACCTTATAGGTTGGCTCCCGCAGAAATGCAAGAATTATTAAGCCAATTAAGCGAACTCCTGGATAAAGGATTCATCAGGCCAAGCTTCTCACCATGGGGAGCTCCGGTTCTTTTCGTCAAAAAGAAAGACGGATCCTTCAGGATGTGGATTGACTATAGGAAACTGAATAAGTTCACCATCAAAAATCGGTACCCACTCCCTCGAATTAATGATCTATTTGACTAGCTCCAAGGAGCTAGTTATTTCTCAAAAATAGATCTGAGATTCGGTTATCATCAACTTCGAGTTCGGGAAGAGGATATTCCCAAAACTGCTTTTCGAACACGATACGGTCATTACGAATTTGTCGTGATGCCCTTCGGTCTAACAAATTCCCCCGCTGCATTTATGGACTTCATGAACCGAATATGTTGTCCATTCCTTGATAAATTCGTGATTGTCTTCATCGACGATATCCTCATTTATTCTCGAAGCAAAGAAGAGCATGGTCAACATCTCCGTCAAATCTTGGAAACCCTAAGAGCTGAAAGACTTTATGCGAAGCTTTCCAAATTCGAATTTTGGATCCGCAGTGTAAACTTTTTTGGTCATGTAGTCAGCAAGGAAGGGATTCACGTAGATCCTTCCAAGATAAAGGCCATTGAAGGCCGGACTATCCCGAAAACCCCAACAGAAATCCGTCAATTCTTGGGTCTCGCAGGCTACTACCGGAGGTTTATCCAAAATTTCTCTAAGATTGCCAAACCCCTTACCACGTTGACACAAAAGGGTGAGTCTTTCAACTGGACAGAAAAGCAAGAAGCCGCCTTCCAAAGCTTGAAGCGAGCCCTTTGTAGTGCACCAGTACTATCCTTACCAGAGGGAACCGAAGATTTTGTAGTCTACTGCGACGCTTCGAATCAAGGGTTAGGCTGTGTCCTCATGCAGCGTGGGAAAGTGATAGCCTATGCATCCAGGCAGCTAAAGACACACGAAGTAAATTACACCACTCATGATCTCGAGCTGGGAGCAGTGGATTTCGCCCTAAATATTTGGAGGCACTACCTCTATGGTACAAAGTGCACCATTTTCACCGACCACAAAAGCCTCCAGCACATTGTGAATCAGAAGGAATTAAACATGAGGCAGCGAAGATGGGTTGAGCTGCTAAATGATTATGAGTGCGAGATCAAGTACCACCCGGGAAAAGCTAACGTGGTAGCCGACGCCCTGAGCAGAAAAGAATACTCAGGTCACCGGGTGAAAACCTTAATAATAACAATCCAATCCCACCTAACCTCTCAAATCAAGGAAGCCCAAACAGATGCATTGAAGCCGGAAAACGTCGCACATGAAATGCTGCATGGGATGGACAAGAACTTTGAAGTCAAGCAGGACGGGGCTTACTATTTCATGAACAGAATCTGGGTCCCTAAGTTTGGGGGATTCAGAGGAATGATCATTAATGAATCCCACAAGACGCGATATTCCATCCATCCGGGTTCACATAAGATGTACCTGTACATAAAGGAGCGTTATTGGTGGCCAAATGTGAAGGCAGAGATCGCCACTTACGTGGGCAAGTGTCTCACTTGCGCCAAGGTGAAAGTGGAATACCAAAAGCCCTCGGGACCATTGCAACAGCCAGCGATAGCCGAGTGGAAATGGGAAAAGATTACTATGGACTTCGTAACCAAATTACCAAAGACAGCAGACGGGTTGGATGCTATATGGGTAATTGTCGATAGGTTAACAAAATCCGCTCATTTCCTGCCAATAAAAGAATCTTACAAGATGGAAAAGTTGACGCGAATCTACATCAAGGAAATCGTAAGACTTCATGGAATACCGGTGTCTATTATCTCGGATCGAGATAGTAGGTTTACCTCAAGGTTTTGGCAGTCACTTCAGAAGGCAATGGGAATGAAATTGGACATGAGTACCGCTTATCACCCTCAAACCGATGGCCAAAGTGAACGAACCATACAAACACTTGAGTACATGCTGCGAGCCTGTGTGATTAACTTCGGCAAGTCATGGGATACCCACTTGCCTTTGGCTGAATTCTCATACAACAACAGTTATCACACGAGCATCAAGGTTGCTCCTTTCGAGGCTCTTTATGGTCGTAAATGCAGATCACCTCTATGTTGGGCTGAGGTGGGTGACACTCATCTAGCGAAAGGACAATCATCAGACAACACTCTCATAGGGCCAAAAATCATTCGGGAAACGACCGAAAACATAATCCAAATCAAAGTCCGACTCCAAGCGTCGAGAGATCGACAGAAGAGCTATGCTGACAAACAACAGAATCCTCTGGAATTCCAAGTCGGAGACCGGGTACTATTGAAAGTCTCTCCCTGGAAAGGAATGATCCGCTTCGGGAAACAGGGAAAATTGAACCCGCGATACATCGGACCGTTCGAGATTCTTGCTTGAATTGGCCCGGTAGCCTATAAGTTGCAGCTACCTTCGGAGCTCAACAATGTACACCCCGTGTTCCACGTCTCGAACTTGAAAAAGTGCTTTTCAGATGAAACTCTTGTCATCCCTTTGGAAGAGATCGATATAAACGAGAATCTCCTGTTCGTCGAAGAACCAGTCGAGATATTGGATAGAGAAGTGAAGCGTACGAAGCAGAGCCGCATTCCGATTGTAAAGGTTCGATGGAACGCTAAGCGTGGACCGGAATTCACATGGGAACGCGAAGACCAGATGAAACAGAAGTACCCTCATCTATTCTCTCATTCTTAAGTCCTATCTTTCGAAAGAATTTCGAGACGAAATTCCCTCTAACGGGGGGATGATGTCACAACTAGCATGTTAGCTAGGCAATTCTATTCTCATGTAAACATTCATCCAGTGTAATAACTTGTACTCTAAGTGAATGTCATACTCTATGCTCATTCAAACACATTTCTTATAGTCAATAAGGTGTTGAAAACCCTAGAAGCCCCGGTTCCAGTCTAATATGAACTAGGGTTCTCTTATTGGGCCTAATGGACCGATAAACCTTCAACTTGACTATCTTGGGTCTAGAAACCCTAATTGGGCTCTAATTAGACCCACACTTGTAAAACTTTAGCATATTGGGCCATGTGGGCCTAGGATGATCCTTCTTATTTCTAGTGGGCCGTAAACTCCTTAATTAGGCTTCATTGGGCCGAGACTGTTAATAAGGGCCCAATGGCCCGAAAAATATTATGAGGCTTCTTAAAAC
Organism: Lactuca virosa; assembly: GCF_052849685.1. Classification (NCBI taxonomy): domain Eukaryota; kingdom Viridiplantae; phylum Streptophyta; class Magnoliopsida; order Asterales; family Asteraceae; genus Lactuca; species Lactuca virosa. The sequence goes on along the minus strand of NC_136428.1, from coordinate 122,645,506 downwards.
TTGACCAAAACCAAGATTGGGCCCAAACTATTCCAATTCCCTTTTTCCTAGCCCAACTCTCGGCCTAACTATAAAAAAAATCAACAAGGATGCTTAAGAGGTGACACCTCACTAATGTTTACTGGTTAACCATGCAAAAATCTCATACTTCTAGGACTCTAAACTCCCATGTAATAACCAAAAATCAAATTCCTCCTTCTCTTCTTATTGCTCTCGGCCGAAACTCCACCACACCACCCTCATATTTTCCTTCAAACACTCTCAAGAAATCTCTCAAAAACCTCTCCTTCTTCCACCAAAGTTTCGAGATTTTGGGTGTGTTTCAAGAGGATTTTTCATCAAAATCATCATCCTTGGTAAGATCTCACAAACCTAAGTTGATTTACTACATCTTTAAACTCAAATCACTCCTCTTACACCCATATTTTGTGAATCATGTTTCTTAGAACCATCCAAGTTCGAAAACCTCTTCAAGAGGCTTGCTAAAGTCGAGATCTTCTTCAATATCTTCATCAAACCAAATCCAAACCCCCAAAGTGAGTTCATACCCCCTTGATTTCAGTTTTACATTGCTTTTGGGGGAGAATACAAGTTGCTATGTGTTAGATCCATGTATTTATGCATGTTAATGTATGTTTTCTAAGTGTATGTTGTGATTGTGTAAAGAAATTCATAGATCTAGACAATATTTGGAAACTACAACACTTTATACAACTTACTATGAGAATAAATATGCTAAAACATGTGAAGATCCATAAGAAACTAAAAAACTCTTGAAAGAGGGCTATTTTTGACAAATAAACAAAAGATTGAGACTTGTATGCCATATACGGTTTTACAAGGGCTAAAATGGTCTCATTTACATAAAAATGGGTTTTTATAATATTCATAGTTTCCAAAGGGGCTAAAAGTGAAATTTTTCGCATAATGGGCCATAAAATGGGCCTTACCGCTTTTCTTGGGCTTAAAGTGTAAAACTTTGGTTTTTGTGGACTAACATGTCATTTCATACAAATTTGAGTCAAAAATGTGATTTTACGGATATAGGGGCTGAAAAAGTCACTTTCCCTGAATTTGGGCCAAAAATGTAATTTTTATAAAATTTGGGCCGAAATTGTCATTATTATCAAAAAAAATGGGCTAAAAATGTAAATTCTCATAATAAGGGGGCCGAAAACAGCAAGATAAATATATTTGGGCCAAAGATGTTAGTATTTATGATTTTAAGCCAAAAATGAAGTTTTTACCAAAATGGGCCATAAAAGCTATTTTATTAGAATTAAGCCCATAAAATGAAAACTCTTGGCCTTAAGGGACCTAAAGTGTCAAATTTTCCAAAAATGTGACTAAATTGTATATTTTCGGTCTTGTGGGCCAAAAATGTCGCTATTACGAAAATTAAACCTTTTTATCTGATGATGTTAAACCCTTAATCAAAAACAAACAACAAAATAATAACAAATGGAATAAATACCTTGATAACATTTTATTGGGCCTAATACCCTCGTTACATGGCTAATGGGCCTTAGGGGCCCATTTAAATGTATATTGGGCCTAATATTTCCATGACATGTTTATTGGACCTTTGTGGTCCAATTTCCATGATAATTTGGGTCTGAGCTATGGATCACACGTTAATTGGGCCTTAGTGTCCATTTACATGCCTATTGGGCCTGAATTACCATTTCTCATGCTTAGTGGACCTTAACTGTCCCTCTACATATTTGTTGAACTTCATGTACTGATATACATACTTATGGATTTGAAAACTTAACACATACCTGTAAACATTATACATGGTGTAGTACATTACTTGTGAACAAGTTAAGGATCTAGTGAGACTTGTCGGTTGACATCCTCGAGTTTATGATCGTAGCCTGTAGTTATAACCAGAGTCTCCTGGAGGGAGAGCGGGAGTTTGTGTATAGATCTATATGGGGTGACACCCCACACCTGAGTTGTTCGCTACAGCTAGACTAGGCCAGTCTAGGGTGACAAACCTTACCTTCGACAAATCGGCGTCTGATACGCCATGACAGGTGAATTAGTCATTATTAAGCATGGTTGTAACGACTCACACAGAGATCAATACCATCAGTATGTGACAAGATACATATACAAATCGTGGTGACACGAAACGTACACACATTAACACCTGGTCTTAGGATTTTAAGACTACATTACTTTTATAGTCAGGAAATATCAGATTTTCTGGGAAAAATATACATTTGTGCACTACCTTCAACTTACAACAGAAGTAAACATGATTTTTTGGGAACTTATTCTTACATATTTTCTACAATGGAAACCACACATGCAATAACACTTGATTTGATATATCATATTCAAACTCTTTTGCGGAAAATATCGGATTTTCTGGTGTTTTACTAAAGATACAAAACTTTCCATTAAGATACACTTATGAACTCACCAACATTGTTATGTTGACCGTTTTCAAAATAACTTGTATTCTCAGGAACTCGTTAAGCGGAAGAATAAACAAGAATATGGGATTTTGTTTTGTGTACTATTAAACATCGTATGTTGAATGTTTTGGTCATGTAATTTAAAGTATTGTACTTGATGTAAACAATGACAGATGTATTATATTATGCATGGTGATGATGATGTTATGTTTCATTTATATTCATTGTAATGATCTTTCAAGATGAAGTCACGCGCAAGCTCCCGAACGTTTTCTGCCGTCTGGTTCGGGGGTGTGACACGACCTCGCACAACCCACCCATGAAACTGTTGGATTAGGTGTCTAAGCTCATAACTATTATTGGTATGTATTCGACCCCAGAGTAGCATGGTCCATTTGGGTTGCATATCATCAAGACAATTTGTTAGGATGGACTTTTGAGAGAAGAGGTTATATATGATTTATTAATATATTATAAGTTCTAATATATTAATATGAAGTCATATGTTTTAATTAATATTGATCAAGAATTAATTTGGAATTAATTTAGTGATCAAAAGAGACTAATTAAAACTATGGAGACTAATTATGGTAATTAGTTATATTTATATGTGTTGGGCTTATGATCCATGTTGGACCAAGTTTATGTATGGACACATAAAGAGTTGGGCCACATGAACCATGGATCATAAAATCCATGGATATGGGTTTGGGTTATACCCATGACTCTTAGAATTCAACACATATAAATACATATGTTATGACCTAAAACCGCCACCCCTAGCCACCCCCTAGTGTGTGTGCATGTTCTTGGAGTTCATGAAGGTTTTAGAGTGCATGGAGATTCTCTCTCAAGTCCTACCTTTGTCCTTGATGTGTTGTGACTTCATTTGAGGCTTCCACACTATTGGGGCTAAGTTCTTAAGGCCAAATACATCAAGACCTCCAGCCACACAAAAAGGTATGTTACAATGTCTAGTATTTTATGTAGTTTGTATGACAATTGCATGCTAGCTATAGGTTCAATACCTTGGAAACCATTTGCATGTATAATTAGTGAAAACATAGATCCAAGGTATTTAGGGTTGTATGTGCACCATAGGATGTTGTATTGTACCAAAACCCAACAGTGGTATCAGAGCCAAGGCTTGTTTTCATGTTATACTTGCTGAAATGACTGAAAAATCGAAAATTTTGGCTGTCTGGGCACTGGACTCGCCGAGTCCACTGATGAACTCACTGAGTCCATGAAGAAATTCATCCAACTCGTCGAGTTGGTTCATGCACTCGACGAGTAGGACCCCCTGACAGCATATTTTCGACTTTTAAGGCTAGAATTGGACTAGAAACATTACCCTAAGCTGTTTTTTGTCTTGTAGACCTGTTTTTGATGTGGTAATGTTCATGCTAAACCAATTTCAAAGATAATTGTCAATAGATTCATGTTTTGTATTAGTTTAATGGTTAGGCTAATTTCATGAAAATGTTTGATTTGAATTGTCTTGTTCTTATGAGTTAGTCTAGATTAATAGAAAAGTTATGTGATAATTTGTTTTCAATCCATATTAATCTTAAAGTTGCTCATAAAATGTGTTTTTGTAACTTGTCCTCAAGTTATATGAAAAGTCACATTTATGATTCTTTAAAACTCATAAGATTTCCATAAGTTAGGAAAAATGAAGAGTCTTATTTTCTTGAATGATTTTAAAGTCTTCCATAACTTGTCCTCAAGTTATGGAACTTGAAGAGTTTATTCATTAAACTACTTTAAACTCATAGGTTATGAAAATGAAGAGTTTATTTTTCCTTAAATGTGTTTTTAAGTCTTCCATAACTTGTCCTCAAGTTATGGAACTTGAAGAGTTTTTTTATTAAAACTACTTTAAACACATAAGTTATGGAATTGAATAGTTTTGAATAGTTTCAAAACTTGCCCTCAAGTTTTGGAATTTGTAAAGTTTCCCCCCATGAATACTTTAGTTCCAAGTTAAACCCTTAGAATTTTAATAGTTTAAAATTCAACCCTTATACTATTATAATATTATAGGTTTAATATTTATATATATGTATAAGAGTAAAAGTGAGTCTTACCGTTAGTAGGCCTCATTCACGAAGCCGGTCTATAAGGGGGGCATAAGGTTACTGCCTATAAAATGGCAGTTTAATGGGTGTCCACTCTCACCCACCACTTCCTTGACTGGTGGAGGGTCGTTAGCCGAACGGGTTTGACAGGACTATAATTCTCCCTTCATTAAAAGTATTAATGATAAATACTAAGTAACTAAACACTTATAAATTCCCAATCTTAGTTACTTAGGAAAATGTGAATTTGGTGCTAACCCATGAAATGTACACTTTGTACCTTACCAAGTCGTTAGTGGATCGTGTGTGGTTAACGGGCACACTAACATGGACTAGTAAGAGTGGCGAAGGGTAACTTAATGTTTATCATAGATCGGTGGAGCGTGTGTGGTTAACCGGCACATCGATTAGGTGATAATATTAAGGGTACCAAGTGAATTTGCATGGTTATTCACACCTTGTTTTGTGATCCTCGACATCCCAGTCACAAAATCTGAGAGGGCACAATCGAGATTGAAACATGCCATTGAAAAGTTCAATGAATCTCAAAAGATCTAGGAGTTTCAAAACCAATTAAAACCTAATAAATTATTTCGTTTTTCATGGTGGAAATTGATGAATCGTCATTCGCCTACCTTCAAATATTTTATAGCTTGGATTACGGCATCCCTCTTCCAAGTTGTAAAATATTGTGTTGGGTCCTAGCCTTAATATTTCATATTGGGTGTTATATTAAGGACTTAAGTCAACTAACTTGAATATCTCCCATCCTAGATGTCTGGTTTAGACATCTATGATCTTCCCAAATCTCTTGGAATTTCACTTCCTCCACCCCCTCCAATTATTCTCCCTAACCCACAAGTTCAAGGTCACTCAAGCCCTATTGGTAAGCAAAGTCTATGTGTGCTCACATCTTGGAGATGAAGTCACATATTTACAACCCGTGAGAGTTGGGTGTCAAGGTCTTGAGGAAGTTGATTGTTAACTTGTTTCTTCAATCACTTTCTAAGTCACATAGTGAGTTCCTTTAGAGCTACTATATGACAGACCATGACATGACCCTTAATGATCTTACCCATTTGCTTGATGTTGCTGAATCAGCAACGATTTGGAGCACTGGTAAAGCAAATTTGATTGGAAGATCAACTTCCCAAACTTCCAAGGACATTGATAATGGTAACATTGGAAATCCAGAAAAACTTTCTCTTCCCAATGGAAAGGGATCGACCATTGTCAACTCGGTTGACCAAATGGTAAAGAGAAAGGCTAAATATGAGATAGTCCCGTGTACCATTCCCAAAGAGTCCATAGGTTTCTATTGCCAAAGGAAGGGACATTGGTTGCGAAGCTGGCCAAATTTACCTGATAGTCTGTAAGGATGGTAAAGTCAAAAGTTTTGACTCTACTTCAGGTAAAGTCCACTATCTAACTCTATTAAGTTCCTATTTGGAGATTCTTATTACTTGGTGTGACTAGATCACATTTTGATGTTTTAAGAATCAAAGTAAAGAGGAAGCTTAAAGGAAGAATTTTGAGTTGTTACTTAAAGAGTTGTGATAGATTGCTTAGGAATACATAACAACATAGTTTTTCACATGCATTTGCATTGTAAGGATAAGTTTTTCCGCAAAGTTCTAAAATAAAAGAAAAGTTTTTTATTTTAAAATATCCTTACAGTGGCATTTGTGAGAAATTTTTGTTTATATGTTTCCATTGATAGCAATATTGGAAAATGGATTTGATTCTTTCGACTGTGGTAGTGTCATAATTTACCAAATAAGGAAAGATTCTCATCACCCACGTTTCAGTAGGGTAGAAACTTGGAATCATGCAAGTTGTATGAAGAATGAGAATTTTCAACTTTGGAAAATTAAGACAAATTCCTTGTTTACATGTATATGTGAGTCAAGTGAAGGACTAAGGGATCGAGTACACATTCTTGTGCACTGGTCAAGTCCACCACAAAGATCGATAAGCCTATTCGTCATGATTTACTAAGGTTTAGTAAATATGGTTATACTTACAAGTTTAAGTATAATTCTGAAACATTGCAAAAGTTTCAATGTATGGCAGAACGAATGAGAAGAATCAAATTAGGCAGAAAGATAAAAGTTTCTCAAATCTGAAAAGATGGGAGAGTACTTTAGTATCATGTTTGTGATCATCTTAATGATTAAGAAACCATATCACAATTAGTCCTCTAAGGACAACTTAGTTCATTCTTATGACTAAGAAGAGGAATCTTGAATTGTAGGAATGGTTAGATCAAGAAGATGAGTCATACTTCGTTCCATAACAAGTCTTAGAGTCATACTCCAAGATTGTAACTCGAGCGACATATCTTAAGGAAGGTTTATTAACACTAGTCAAATGTAAGAGTAAAAGATGTCCTACTCTTGTACATTTGAAATTGGTAAGTTGTGATGTTTTGGGTTAAACAGACACCAACTAAGGCCAATTATGTGAAGTGTTAGTCTTGATAAGAATCTGCACTGACCCTTGATAAGAAATGGTTCTTGACAAGAGAGTCTTATATGTCAAGAGGACAGTGGGAGTCTTAAAGCTCTTGAAAGTTCCAAGAACTAATCAAGAATAAAAACCTGAAGTTCTTCACTAGCACACGACTTGAGGTTTATAACCTATCGTGTTGACATTTCTGTGCCTATTCCAGTTAAAGTTGGCTTTGCATAGGAGTTCTGAGAGTTCTCAATTGGTTGTATAACAACTTGGAAGCAATGGCAGGCCCTTGTGCTGCCAGTTGGCAAGAAGTTAAGATTGCACAAGTTCAATCCATATGAGTTTGGATTTGTCACTAACCTTGTCTTGTGATTATGGTTTTGACAAATTCACATCGATATGAACTCATTCACCATAAAATCTAAGTGTCATAAGGTTTCTCTCCAATTCATGAAAATGATGGTGAGGAAACGCTTTCACTTAGTAGATTTTAAGTAGATAGCAATTGTGTTATTTGCATTCTCAAAGTCGTTTGTGGAGCGCGTGTGGTTAACCGGCACACTAACATGGACTTGTGAGAAATAGCAAAGGTCTAAACAATTGAGACTATGATTACGGCATCCCTTTTCATAGTTCTGAAATTGTTAAGACACACATGTGTGCTATCTAAGGAAAGGTGTATGAATTTGATAAATTCTTATCAAAGCATCTCGTATCAGAAAACTGAACTTTGTTAAGAAAGTCAATAAAGTATTGATTTCTAGAAGTCCAGCTGATTTCTGAGTACATGTCAAAGCTAGTGGGAGCATAAGTGTTGTGCTGATAATTATCATGTTAGTGAGAGCATGATTATTATGTTCAGTATTGCAAGTTAGCAATGTTAATTATAGAAAACAAAAGGTTTCAATTCGTGAAGTTGCAGGGGTTGAAAAGTTGTTTTGCTATAATTAAGGGAGAGGAAATTATACTTCATTTCAATTCTAAAAGCTTAGATTGAGTTTTTAATCATCTTTAGTCAAATATATATATGAATTTTATGTTGGAATGGTTCGACTTAAGGAAATTCTATATATATTGCGTTTTCAAAATTCGATTATGATTACGGCATCCCTCTTCATAGTCAAATTTTGAAAACATGACAAATAAAAAAATATTGTAGCAAAAGACTGGTCTAGTATCATGTCTTTATGTGAGACATCATGAATCGTGTCTCATATGCTTCGGATATAGGATCGATTGCATGTGTTATAATATTCATTCGTTCTAAATTTTCTAAATGCTCAGGGCATTAAGAGGGGAAAAGTCTAGAATTGGATATGACTAAAATGATTAAGCAATTGTCGAGGACAATCTGAGGTTTACCAAAGATTTGTTGCTCAGGGACAGTTGGAAGTATAGTGGTAATTTTTGGAGAGGACCATATTGACATTTTCTGAAAAGAGGCAACTCTTGTTTAGAAGTGATAGTCAAAATGAGAATATGAAAATATTCCCAAAGGTAGAAGTTGTTCATTAAATCTGTGTAAGATTAGGAAACTTAATGCAAGAAGGTTGTTCAAAGCAATGTACTTTGAATTTGAGACTTCTTTTCCAAGGAATGCTCTCCATTGGAATACTCTGTAATGACTGTTGGCAAGTCTTTGTGACTTTGTGCATAATCATTACAAGAAGATCGATGCATGTAAGTTTAGAATCTAACAAATTTCAGTAAATGGTAGGAATTTGGAGTTCTTACATTTACGATAAAAATTTGGGATTGTGAAATGAGCATCATTGGAGTCATGTTCAATTGATCTATTTCACAAAGTAAAGATCATATATAAACATAGTGTGCATACTTGGTGTATGGCATGACTAGTGTTTAGAAAACATAGTTTACATGCTTGGAGCATGGGACAACTATTGTTTTAATTCAAGTATAAAGCTGATTATTTGAAACATTATACAATGAATAATGAGTAATCAATATGGTGTTTAAATAAAAGGTGTTCTATTTACTCTCAAAGGTGCTTGGGACCATAGAGTGATTAGTATTATTCTTGTGTTTCACTTTGCATGTTTTGACTTCCAGAATAGCTAGGTTATTATTCCCGAATGACTAAGTTATTCAAACCATCCACAGTTGATAATACGTTGGAAGTAGGTATTAAGGCAAGACTGTCATGAATCGGGTTTGTAGATGTCCAAGGTAGTGGACATAGTAAGAGTTACTACAACATTCATGAGTACTCCTGGAATAGGGATTCGAGTATTGCATTAAACCCACGCTCATTTGACTCACTTCATGGATTTTATCATGAGTGATCATGAGACGATAATATCTTATATTCTTCAAACCTAGAGATATGACTTGTTGCCTATGAGTTGGTTATACATTGATTGCACGTAAACGCATTTGGTAACTCGATGTTATAAAACGTGCCTTTGTGTATGATTCAACAAGTAGTAGAACAAGCATATGAGTCGAAGTTTATCCATTCCTTTTACCCTTGGAGGGATAGAAGCGATATCTGTGGGCCCCTCGATGATTTGGTGATGACAAACGTAAGTGCTCGGCCGGGCCTGGACTGATTTGATTTGTTCAATTAGTCAGTCGTCATAAATCGGAAATCGGGAAACAACAAATGGACAGAGAGAATGATTATAATCCATGTCTCGGTCCATATGATATCTAGAATGGAGGAATATATGATCCCTTATCTAATGGACGCGTCATTGATTTGTTCAGAGTTCGACAGCGGCTTTAAGAGCTACGATTGCTAGTCGGGTTTTGGAGTCATATGCAATAATAGTTTTAGACTTATCCAAGTGGGAGACTGTTGGATTAGGTGTCTAAGCCCATAACTATTATTGGTATGTATTCGACCCCAGAGTAGCATGGTCCATTTGGGTTGCATATCATCAGGACAATTTGTTAGGATGGACTTTTGAGAGAAGAGGTTATATATGATTTATTAATATATTATAAGTTCTAATATATTAATATGAAGTCATATGTTTTAATTAATATTGATCAAGAATTAATTTGGAATTAATTTAGTGATCAAAAGAGACTAATTAAAACTATGGGGACTAATTATGGTAATTAGTTATATTTATATGTGTTGGGCTTATGATCCATGTTGGACCAAGTTTATGTATGGATACATAAAGAGTTGGGCCACATGAACCATGGATCATAAAATCCATGGATATGGGTTTGGGTTATACCCATGACTCTTAGAATTCAACACATATAAATACATATGTTATGACCTAAAACCGCCACCCCTAGCCACCCCCTAGTGTGTGTGCATGTTCTTGGAGTTCATGAAGGTTTTAGAGTGCATGGAGATTCTCTCTCAAGTCCTACCTTTGTCCTTGATGTGTTGTGACTTCATTTGAGGCTTCCACACTATTGGGGCTAAGTTCTTAAGGCCAAATACATCAAGACCTCCAGTCACACAAAAAGGTATGTTACAATATCTAGTATTTTATGTAGTTTGTATGACAATTGCATGCTAGCTATAGGTTCAATACCTTGGAAACCATTTGCATGTATAATTAGTGAAAACATAGATCCAAGGTATTTAGGGTTGTATGTGCACCATAGGATGTTGTATTGTACCAAAACCCAACAGAAACTTCCACCAACCCTGCAGCACTCTATGCTAGTCATACATAACGTTGTATCCTATAGACTTTCGAATACCTGATCCTACCCTAAGCCCTTCATCAAACAAGAACAGGAAATAAGGCCAAACCAAACATTCTCAGGCTATAAGATCTTAATTATGTACGACCGTGATACATACACTAAGCAACTATAGTAATGATGTCAATTTCATATAAGGAAAACTCTAGGCTATCAGGCATCATACAATCGGGCAATTCTATCATGCAATTCCTGAAGATCCCTAGCCTAGTACTAGCATGCTGTTCTAACATATCACAAAATCAAATAATCCGTAAGGTATTTTGGGATCTACTTACTAGCTCCGGCTGATCGTACACTTGCATCCTCCTTTATATTTTTGAAAACCATTTAAAAAATCATTTTAAAATCTTGTCCTTAGTTTGATACTAGAGACACACGAGTGTTTCCTCCAATTCACTCAAACCAAGGCTCTGATACCAACTTGTAACATCCATAAAAATCATGCCAATTTAAAACTTTTCAAATCATTCAAAAACCAACAATTATTACAAATTTGTTTTCAAAATAGTTCCATATCAGAGTATCCCAGAAACAAAGTCATAAAATGCAAGGAGGTGCACGATCACGCCTTTGCCTTCCCGCGATCATCCGAAGTACCTGAAACAAAATCCAAAACTGTAAGCCCCAAGCTTAGTGCGTTCCCCCAAAATACCGATACATAGCAAATAGCACATATACAAACAACAACATGTAATGGGTCCACATCTCTACAGACTGGATTACCCCTGAGCCCACAGTGTGAGTCTGGCTTGCCTTTCGGGACCACAGCTCACATCTGGCTTGCCCCCAGCCCACAGCATAAGTCTAGATTGCTCTCGAGCCCACAGCTTATGACTGGCTTGCTCCCTCAGTCCTTGTACTGAAATACAAAAGATTAGCCCACAGTACGAGTTTGGCATGCCATGCCCGACCCTTAGCTCATATCTGGAATGCTCATGAGTCCTCAGTATGAGTCTGGCATGCCCTACCCGGCCTTCAGCTCATATCTGGCATACTCCAGGGTTTGTTGGCTATCGCACGGAGCAGTACAACCTCAACCCATCCACACAACATGTCGACATATAACAACTAAAGACACGTACAGATAACCAAACAGTAACGCAGGTAGTCCTACAGATCTACCAAAATGACATAGCAACTAGCATGCATAACTATCTTATACTCCACATATCATCAACTACTAGGATATCAGATCCAATGGGCCGGCCTTGGTGCCTTCGACCCCTAAGTATAGTGAGGACAACTCACCTCGCAAGTAGCACGGGATGATAAATGTCAAACTCCCCAAATATAGCTCCAACACCAACACCTACATCCACCAATGATCCACTTCCATCAATACCCAAATTATTAAAATACCCCCAGAAAGTCAAACTAGTCAACCCTTGGTCAAAGTCAAAGTCAACGGTCAAGGTCAACAGTTGACCCAACTCGTCGAGTGCAGCTCATTGGCTCTTCGAGTCCTTCCAGAACTAGAGAAATCATGAAAACCCTAGTTGACTCGCCGAGTTTCCAGACAACTCGTCGAGTCCATGTATGTCCAAATGTCGATAAAACCCTAATTGACTCGTCGAGTTGTCTTACTGACTCACTGAGTCCATTCAGAAACCCACAACGTCCAATCTTCATCCGACTCGTCGATTCGACCATGCAACTTGTCGAGTCCCTTCAATCCATTTCTTATTCAGACGATTTTAAGCTACCCCAAAGCTCCAAATTACAGATCTAACCTCCTAGGGCATGGTTTCCACGTAAAGTTGCAAACTTTACGTACATGCATGATCCTAAATTCCAAAACCAAGCTAAGGGAAAGGTTTAAACCAAGAAGAAGAACCCAAACTTGCTAAATTTGATAACTTTATGACTATATGGACTTAGAGGAGTCCAGATCTGAAGTTATAACTTCAGATCATGCCCAATACCCGAAATAACCCACAACCAACTAGAATATGGCCCTAAACCTTTACATTAAGAGATCTAGCTAAAGATAAGTCAAGGTAACGACTTGCTACCTTCAAAATGATGCCAAGATGAAGTAGAGTCAGATCCACAAGATGAAGTAGACTTCAAGCCTTCTTCACAAAATGCACCAAAAGCACTCTTTAAATCTCACAAACACTCAAGAATAAGTTCTAGACTTATTAGGGTTTCTACTGGCCGTCAAGAGGTGGTAAGGGGGCTGGAGGAAAGGAATTAAGGTCCTTTAAATAGGGTGCAAACCCTAATATTTAGGGTATCCATGCACAAACTCTAGTCGTCGATTCGGGATCCTCCGACTCGTCGAGTACGAATCCTAAACCACACGGGCCTACTAGGTTCGACACGATGAGTTGGGGCCTCCAACTCGTCGAGTTCCCTCATCAAAAATGAATATAAAGCTTTTGAAAATTATACCTGGGAGTCGGGGTGTTACAGATCAGTTAGTGTGGAAGTTTTGTAAGACTGTGGGGTGGCCCGTAGCAATCAGTCGGTCAATATGGAAGTGTTGTAAGACTGCGGGATGGCCCATAGCATTCATTGGTCCTTGTGCAGCGGTGAGAGTGTGAGAAATCTATGATTTGTTCACGAACTTCTTCTATTGGTTTAGGCCATGAGTGGTAACCATGGTCGGTTGTAGGTGTTGTAAGACGGCGATGGGATCATAACAATCACCAGTTCGAGGTAAACCATTATTAGAAATGTTCGAGTGTGATGGGGAATCAGCTCGTGTCTTGGGCACGTCGGTCAGGGTGGTCGAGGAGTATTCTTGAGGACCGTTGGGGTCCGGGTCGGAGTCGGGCCTGTATAGCTTTATATGAGTAGGACCCATGGGTGAGACCCGTATGATGATGATAGATCAGGAGGGTCATGGTAAAGACCGTTGGGTCAAGGTATCAGATCTTGAGTTGCAGGATCATGTGAGGGATCAGTGTGTGGCGCAGAGGGGTTTAGGCTGGGTAGCTTAGCTACTTGGACGCTTAGGAACCTGGTGGTTGGACCAGGTGCGAGACTGGTAGTCGCAGAAATGATTTGGGAGTAATTATTTTTCGGTCAGATGAGGGTTCATCGTGAATCTCGGGTTGTGAGTGGAGTATTGAATTGAATTTGGGTATACTATCGAAACGGGTATCGCACGTGTTTTGTGCAGGATTCTGTTTCAGTGGAATAAGGATTGGAGAATCTAAATGCCAAGGGCATCAATCGCAGGGTTCAAGGGTAATTAATAGGTTTAGTTTTGATATCATTTGAGTTATTGCGTTGTGTCTTGGGTTGGTTCTGTCTGCGAAAGGGCCGCAACGTGTTTGGAATCAGGAGAAGGTAGGTCATTGGAGACCGGGTATGTTATGATCTGCAGTTGTATATGATCAGTGATTTTGTTCCTTTAAAGCATCAAGAGAATATGGGTTGGAAGTACTTTGTTTAGTCTGGGCTTCTTATGGAATTGGTTTGATAGTGATTCAGAGTGGGTGATCAGCCAGGAAGTCAGATCAATTTGAGATTTCGGGTATCAGGAAAGGTAAATGTGGTTTTTCTACAAGGGTTTAAGGTTCTTTTTGCTAGGGTTGGTTTCAGTTGCTTTGGGAAGTTGGTAGTATTCTCGGGTTGTGAAGACGAGTCCTTATGAGGACAATGTTGTTTGGTGCTATCTGTCATGGAGTCCGGCAATATGCAGGGTTTTTCAGGTTTAGGTATAGCGGTTGGGTATCTTCTATTTTGGATTTGTCATCGGTATGGGTGGGCGGTTATCCGAGCGGGGTGACTTCCCTAGTCTTTTGGGGTTCAGGGAGTTCAGTCAGGATCGTCAGTTCAGTAGGCGAGATTGTAGGGAATGATTTCGAGGACGAAATCTAATTTAAGTGGGGGAGAGTTGTAACAACCAGAATCTAGAAGATTAATTGTGGAAATAAATTCCCTTTCCTAGGGGCCAACATGGCGAGTGGATGGTGGAAAACTCGACGTGTTGGAGGCTTTTGGGACGTGTTATGATCCAACTTAGCAAGTTGGTGAAGGGAACTCAGCGAGTTGGTCGCTGATTGAGAAACCCTAATTTTTAGGGTGTTGCACCCTATTTAAAGGCCTTAATTTCTTTGGATGGCCTCCTTACCAGCCTCCTCTGTCCAGAAACCCTAAAATCGAGCCTTATCTTCCATTGTTGCGTGTGAGAGCTTGGGGAGAGCCTTGAGAGTTCATTTTTGGTGCTTCTTGAAGGAGCTAAGGAATTAGGAGTTCCTTGGCTTGAAGAAGAAGTCTTGGATCCAGAATCTCTCTCTCATTTGCCAAGTTTTTGAGGTATCAAGTTCTCACATTTCTTATTAGTTACTTAGATCTCTTCTTGGGTTAGATTTTATGCTTTTTATCCATGGTTAAGTGGATGTTGGGGATTATGTGACAACCGTCAAATTCAAGTCAAAGTCAAAGTCAAAGTTAACAAGTCAAACCGGTCAAACTTAACTAGTACTTGTATGTTAGAAGTTATTCCTTGTAAAAATGTGCATTTGTATGTCAAAAATTCAAGTGTCTTGAAGAATCTAAGTGTTAACAATGTAAAAACCATAAAAAGGGAGTTAAACGCATCAAAACACGGCTAAGGACCCTTTCGGGAACTTAAAACGGTCATTAACGAAGCATAACGGGGTTCACGAACCTTGCATTACGAGATTATACGATAATAATGGCTAAGGTTAAATCTCTCCCAAAACTCTCCAAGTATGTGAAATATCTCCAAGTATGTGAGATCTCTCCCAAATCTCTCCAAGTATGTGAAATCTCTCCCAAATCTCTCCAAGTATGTGAAATCTCTCCAAGTATGTGAGATCTCTCCCAAATCTCTCCAAGTATGTGAAATCTCTCCAAGTATGTGAGATCTCTCCCAAATCTCTCCAAGTATGTGAAATCTCTCCCAAATCTCTCCAAGTATGTGAGATCTCTCCCAAATCTCTCCAAGTATGTGAAATCTCTCCCAAATCTCTCCCAAAATCTCTCTCAAACTTTTTATGGTCAACCGGGTCATCCCGACCCTTAACTTGGTCAAAAATCACGCAAAACGGAAAGATTTCTCGAAAAACAGCCATATAGAGCCAAAACTCCTCTTAGGAACCGAAACTCCTCTTAGGAGCCGAAAGTGTCAGAACCGAACTTGTCAGAGGCCATCTCGGACCGAAGCCAGCAGCGAGGACCGAACCTCGGCCCCCCATGCGAGACCTCGGACCTTCGGATCTTCCCTCCTACTCTCGGTTCCCTCTCGGTTCCTAGCTCCTTAGAGCCGAACCTCGCAGGTTCGGTTCCTAAAGCTGATTTTTGACTACTTTCGCCTCCTAAACCCGTTTTTGACGGGATTTTTTCACCAAATTCATATTTTTACCATTTTTAACCCCCAAAACTCATATTTTATTTATTTCTCAAGGATTTATTTATTAAAAATTATTATTAAGAGGATATTTACCCCACAAGTGGGTCAAGTGTGCCCACTTGCCTTCCATGTGTCACCCTCCCACTTGCCACCTTATCCACATCACACAAACCAATGCACACATCACTTCAAACTCACAAGTTGCTCCAACAACCTTCCATATAAGGAAATCCCTGGAGGATTTCTTGAGTTACTTGCTCATTTCAAACATACACACACTTCTCATATCACCTCAAGAAAGCTTCTTTCTCTCTACTTTCCTCCCCCTTTGTGCAAGTGTTCTTGAGTTGCTACTGCACTCTTTGGTAAGTATTCCATTTAAACTCAAGTGTCATTCCATAATTTCATAACACTCTTGGATCATTGACTCATATCTTAACACCAAAAATCGTTCTTAGGATCATCCAAACTCTCACGTGTTCATCAAGTGTTCTTGACTTGATACTCCTCGTCTTCGACCTTCCACTCTTCCAAGAATCACTAAAGGTGAGTTCATACCCCTATATTTTCTAGTTTTCTTCAGTTTTCAGGGGGGAATACAAGTTAAAACACCAAAACATATTCAAAACTTAACTTGACAGCTTACAACAGAAAAGTTGTGACCTGTTCACGGACTGTTTTACCCAACTTAAACTTAATATTTTTCAAAACTGTATAATATGCAAGTAGTTCAGGTTTGTACCTTTAAAATGACTACTTTCACATCTTCATACGATTTTCCTACAATTTATGGTGATTTTTACAAAACTGTCTATCGCTGCAGCAACGAAATCAGACCAGGTTGTGAAAATGAACATTTTCACACTAGTTTGAGACCACCAAAAATTATGGGAAAATTTATGAACACATTAGACACTTTTTCCAAATACTCAGAGTTTGCGGATTCAGTTTTCGACTTACGATGATTTTTCTATAAATACTCAAAAACAGTGACAGTTAAGGGTAAAATTGTCAAATACATATTTAAGAGTTATTCACACCTTGAACATGTTGAGCAAGGTGTGTAAGATTTACACTTAGTATTTCCAATGCCCTTTATTTGAAATACATATACATGTGTAACCAGGTTTTAATACCATCATACAACACTTTTGATAAACTATAATAGGTATAGTTTTGAAC
Source organism: Lactuca virosa (assembly GCF_052849685.1). Taxonomy (NCBI): domain Eukaryota; kingdom Viridiplantae; phylum Streptophyta; class Magnoliopsida; order Asterales; family Asteraceae; genus Lactuca; species Lactuca virosa. Next base: position 122,628,335 of record NC_136428.1, on the reverse strand, counting down.
ACTTCATCTAACAAAGAAAACTATAACATTATCGATTTACAAAATGAACTTTCACTACACACTACGTGAACTCGTTAATGAATATTTGTGAGACATTCTCCTTCGGGGTACTCCATGTACCACAGAAAAGTCCTTTAGTTATAATCAGAATCTCTTGGAATGAGAACGTGATAGTTGTGCATAGATCTATACTGGGTCCGACAAACCCGCACCTGAGCTGCTTGCAACAGCTAGACCGGCAGGTTTGTGGTGACAAGTATCATAACTTTCCGACGCCTGAAGAACGTCGCATTCAAGGCCATCTAGTCTTTAGTATGATTATAACATCTCGCATGGAATATTAACACAGCATAAAATTCACGGAAATTCTAAGGCTTTATACAAAGGAGTTTTATTTAAATATAAAACACACACATAAGTATGACGATTTACTTACACATACTAGGCCTTGTTTCAATTCAGTTTACAACAAATCTTTTAGAAAATATTGGATTTTCTGGAAACAAACTTATAACAAACGTTAAGGAAACAACATTTATTTTTATAAAATACTTGTGAACTCACCAACTTTATGCTGATAATCTCTTTTCAAAACAACTTGTATTCTCAGGTAATCAGTAATACAGGTAACCGCAAGATTTCTGAAGTCAAGACGCTAAGGCGTAGATTATTTTGCTACATTTTATCATCATATGTAATTTAATTGAAAACATGTATTTTTGGAACATGTATTTTGGGAACAATGTAATCTTTTAAATTATATCTATGATGGTTGTGTGTTACTTTCTTCACTATGGTTATGATACTAAGCATGACGTCATCCGCCCCCGAACGTTTCCGCCGTTCTGGTTTGGGGGTGTGACAGATTAGGACGTCCCAAATGATTATTCTTTCAGATCTAAGGTCTACATGAGCTCTTTTGGTATAAAGGTGCCAACTTTATGGATTTAAGGGCTTCATGCATTCATTAAGTCTTTCATTTAGCCCTTTTTGAGCTTTTGAGCTCCTCCTAGTCATGCTTAAGCGTAAAGTTGGAAACTTTACGTGGCCATCTAGCCTTATGGGGTCAGATTTGCATTTTGGGGTTTTGTCTTTGATGATTAAGTGCTTAATGATTAAGCTCTCACTCTTTTAAGTCTAGGGTTTGGGTTTGGACCCATTTAGGTGGTTCCTAGGGGGTAAAGTTGGAAACTTTACCCTTCTTGGTCTCATTTTGGTCGAGATCTGAGCTTTGGAGCTCTTGGATTTAATGAAGGCAACTTAATGCACTAAGTTGTTGGTTCTTGGGAGAACTCGGCGAGTTTGTTGGTCAACTCGGCGAGTTGACTTGGTTTTTCCTGATCTGTGCAGTTGATGGAGAAACTCGACGAGTTGAAGGACACCTCGACGAGTTGGGTCAACTTGGACCGTTGACTTTGACTTTCGATTTATGTCTTTGAACAAGTTTGTCCCAAGGGGTACTTGAGGAAATCCGAATTGTAATTAAAGGGATTATGGGCTTAGGATAAGGCCCATATGGGGTTGGGCCCAATTTGGAAAATTGGGCCATTAGTGGGCTTTTATGGATCTAGTAGTTTCTGGTATTTTGGGCTTGAGTTATTAATGGGCCATCGGGATACAAAGTATTTGGACTAGAAAGAATGGTTGGACCTTAAGGCAAGGCCATGTATGGGGTTTGGGCCCAATTTGGAAAATTAGGTCATTAGTTGATTAGTGGGCCTTTGGGCCTTTTAGATTGTAGTTTGGGACATGGATTTGGACAAGGCTATGTTAGGGGTAAAATGGTCTTTTTACCCCATGTATGAAGTTGTGGTTATGGATTGGAACCCAATTGTTAATTGGGTGTTGTTTTGATCTGACAGTTCGGAGGTGTCGTCAGGGCAGCAGCTAAGGATTTCTTTCATTGAGTTTCTGCATTCGAGGCGAGTCTCCTCATTGTTCTATGGGTCGAAGGAACCAATGACGGCCCATTTTGGTTTATGTATTATAGGAACACCCGGGGATAACCCGTGGCAGTTTTCATGAAAGATCAGGAGGCGGCTCCTGGCAAATTGTATGCAAGACCAAAGTCTGAACTCTGGCAGTTAATTAGTTATCTAGTGTAGATTGCATGCTAGTTGTCTTTGTGATGCTTGCATGGAAGACCCCGGGGGAGCCTGTGGCAATTGGATGTCAGACCATAAGGGGAAAGCCCATGACATTCCAGGTAAAGACCATGGGGGGATCCCATGGCATAACAGATAAAGACCATGGGGGAGCCCATGACACCTATATGTATGTGTGTGATAATCTGTGATTATATGTGGTATGTGGTATTTGGGGAACTCACTAAGCTTTGTGTTTACAGTTTGTGGTTTATGGTTTCAGGTACTTCCAGTTTGATAGGGAAGGGTACGGCTTGATAGCAGCGCATCCACCCGTGTTTTCCACATTATGTGATCTTGGGAATGAACTGTGATAAATGTTTTTTTTGCAATGTTTGGAAGAGATTACTCTAATGTTTTGAATATAATAAAAATGAAATTTTTACCCTTGATTTTTGGGATGCTATAATTTGGGTCATCAAGAACGAACACAACCGGTGGCTGCAAGGTCTCATCGGTTCCTCTGACTTTCAAGGGAAGAGAGAGAGAGAGAGAGAGAGAGAGAGATGGTGGGCCCTAATTTTGATTATTCTTTTTTTTAATAAAAAAAATTCCAAATCATAAGCCACATCAGCTTTAACCTGGTATATTAGATTGCAGTAACCAAAAAAGCAGGTCGACATCAACTTTATTCTCTTAAAGGGCACGAAAATAACTCTAGGGACTGAAAGGGTAAAATCGAAATACATAATAGAGCCGTTGCGTCATTTTCCCTATTAAAATACGACCAAATTGCAATAATGGTCCGGGAAATTGACTTAATAAGGTAATTAACTTTTTGGTTTGTTCACATTTAGGTAACTATCTTTTTTTGTACACATCTAGGTAACGAACTTTTTGGAAGTGTTCACATATGACCATTATGACCGGCTGTAGCAGGTTACATCCGGTTATAACCGGTCATAATGGTCATATGTGAACACTTCCAAAAAGTTTGTTACCTAGATGTGTACAAAAAAATAGCTACTCAGATGTGAACAAACCGAAAAGGTAAGAGTAAATTACACAAATGGTCCCTGTAGTTTGGGTAATTTGTGCGTTTGGTCCCTACCTTATTTTTTAACTTGGATGATCCCTACTGTTTATATTTGTTGTGCATTTGGTCCCTGCCTTACCTCCAAATACTATTTTGCCCTTTTTAATTTATTTTTTAATTAATTTTCTTATTTATGTATTTATTTTTTATATATTTTATAAAATTAATAGACCTCACATATTTGTATCTCCTCACCCTAAACCTGAAACCACATTCGAGAAATTTAAGCTCGGTCCCACCAGTCACTATTCCATTTGTCATCCTCCTCAACTTCTCTTTCCTTTCCATCTTTAATGACATCAACGTCTTCACTATCCCTTCTTTTTTCGGTCCTTCAACTTCGGCGAACCAACACCACAACCCTTCTATTGGGTTGTGGTGGTAGAAAATTCAATGAAGAGACAATGGGTTGTGGGGTTGGTTCGTCGGAGTTGAAGGACCGAAAAAATAAGGGATGATGAAGACGTCAATATCACTAAAGATGGAAAGGAAATAGAAGTTGAGGATGATGAGATATGGGATGGTGACTAGTGGGACCCAACTTAAATGTCTCAATGTGGTTTCAGGTTTAGGGTGAGGAGATGCAGATATGTGAGGTCTATTAATTTTTTTTAAATATATAAAAAATAAATACATAAATAAGAAAAAAAAATTTAAAAATTAAAAAGGGCACAATAGTCTTTTGAGGTAAGATAGGGACCAAATGTACAACAAAAATAAACAGTAGGGATCATCCGAGTTAAAAAATAAGTTAGGGACCAAACGCACAAATTACCCAAACTACAGGGACCATTCGTGTAATTTACTCTTACCTTTTCGGTGTGTTCAAATCTGCGTAACAATCTTTTTTTGTATAAATCTAGGTAACAAACTTTTTGGAAGTGTTCACATATGACCATTATGACCGGCTGATAACCTGCTACAGCCGGTCATAATGGTCATATGTGAACACTTCCAAAAAGTTTGTTGCCTATATGTGTAAAAAAAAGATACTTACCCAGATGTGAACAAACCGAAAATTTAATTACCTTATTAAGTCCATTTTCCTAATGGTCCATACTAGCAAACTTTTATTGTGAGTTTAGTCTGTTTTATAATTAAAAGAGTTTAAAATGATTTTTTTTCTTTACTCCACTAATTTTTAATTAAAAATAATAAAAATACTCTCTCTCTCTCACTCTCTCTCTCTCGCTTCCTACACTTCCATTCTCGTCCATTTTCATGTCCCTACAACCTTAAACTGATCTCGTCACTGATTTTCTTCACGGTAAACTTCAATAACTTCACCACTTCTTCCAGCTTCGACACACATACACACACTGGATATGAAAACTAAAATTGCAATCTGAAAAACATTTTATATGGGTTTAAACAAGTTTATGTTACGAGTTGTCGTGAAGAAGACAATGGATTTTGGGTTCCAATTCCGTTCTAAAGGTAGATTTTAGGTGTCGATGATTTCGTTGATTGTCGTTGACTCAACCTCAGCAAGGATTCATCGGAGCCAATAGAGATGGATTGATCCCCGATGATGGTGGATTGAAACCCTTCTCTGGAAAAACGTAGCTAGGGTTTTTGTAAACCCACCACGAGATCTAGCCCTAAAGCTGGTGACTCGGATGTTAGCAGATGGTCGATTTCGATGGTAGATCTTTGGAGTTTATATGTGTCGATTTATAGAGACTTGGTTATATTTGTGATTTACATGTTTGCTTGTATTGAATTTGATTCAAATCTTCATCTGGATTATAAAACTTCATATGGTTCCTTGATATTCATCTTGTTCATCTTTGTATGCATATATCAATCAGTAAGAGAGACAAATGGTAGAGGTTTACATATTTGATAGGTCTAATGTTTGAGTTGCAGATATGAAAATTTTTGTTTGAGTTAATCAGATGGTGGTGACCAGGCACTCGGGTTCAACCTCTACCTTCTTGACTGCTTTAATTGCCATATCAGTGGAGAACTGGAGATTAAAGAAGGCATAAATATATATGACTTGCACCATTGGTCCAAAATTGAATATTTTTTGTGGTTTTGGTCCCTGATAAAATTAAAATAACTTGAAAGGACTATTATGCCCTTCCTATTCTCTTTTTACATTTCCTTAAATATATTTTAATATTTTCAAAAAAAAAACCCACCCCTACATTCGGTAACCCCCCCCCCCCTATTCTCTCTCTCTTTCTTGTAGCAGTAAAAGAAACCATATTCATGGATATTCAAGGTCATCGGGAGCAAACTAATAAATTCGGTTTTTATGATCTATAAATCCACACAAGAATCAAAACAAATCTCCATGATAATCAAAGTATCAAACCCATTTAAAGAGGTCAATGGTTGTTATAGGGTTTAACTGTTAGGGTTTATAAACCCACTTAACTGGTCGTCGATGTGCTCGTGATTTCATTCACAGAGGTGGGTGGTGGTGGTCGTCGTTCCATTCCTGGTGCTTCCTTCATACCTGCTCGATTCGAAAATAGATTCTCGATGAACACACACAATGGACATGGATGTGAAGATGGTGAACTTATTGGTGTGAAGATGACGATGACTCAAAGTGTTTGTTCCCAGAATTATGAGATAGAGGGGGGAAGAGATCAAGATCAAAGTTCCGGTAAGCTTGATAATCATAACGACGACTCTTTGTCTGGGCTGTCTTCGCATCAAACACACACACACACACATAATGAAACCACATATTTTGGGTGTAAGTAACTGAAATCAGAATCAAATAGCACCATCATGGGTTGTCTTTTAAGAAAATTTGCACATGCCTATAGAGTAATTAACATCATTGTCAGACCTTTGTTCCTGAAAATTTGTAACTGGTGGGTAGATCTCAAGAACATACTTTGCACCCTGTGAGTTTGAGAAATTTATTCATCTAGTGGGTTCATATGAAGGACATGATTTTTGAACTCTTTGGGTTAATCCAAGTTGTAGGAAAAAGATGAGATACATGTGCATAATCCAAGTGCCAAAACGGTGAAAGGGATACAATCCAAATGCAAGAATCGGTTGTTTGAGAAGGGAGAAATAATATGTTTGTTGGTGGAATTGATTATTTGAAAGAAAGAAATCAAATCCCTTTGTTGATAGTGATGTTGATGGAGCTTTAATGGAATATGGGTGCAGTCGTGACTCGTGAACAAGGGTCGGATCGCCGATGGGTTTGCCTCAAACTGAAGCTTCATACATGAAAATGGAGATCCCATGGAACATCCTCCTATTTTCCTTGTGTTGTGTGTATGTGTGTGTTTTGAGAACGAAGACGATGAGAGATGATGTATGTGTGTGTGTGAGAAAGAGAGGTACCCGTGAGTAGGGATAGGTGGGGTTTTATTTTTAATTTTTTAATTATAAAAATCCTAAAACAAAATATAAAAATGCAAAAAACAAATTAAAAGGGTATAATAGTCTTTTTATGTTAGACAAGGACCATAACCACAAAAGAAATTCGATTTTGGACCAGTGGTGCAAGTTGAAAAGATTTTGGACTTCATCCACAGTTTTCTGCTAACCACATGGACCAAATTTGCTCTACTAATTTTTAATTAAAAATAATAAAAATACTCTCTCTCTCTTTCTCTCTCTCTCTCTCTCTCTCTCTCTCTCTCATGTCCCTACAACCTTAAACTGATCTCGTCACTGCTTTTCTTCATGGTAAACTTCAATGACTTCGCCACTTCTTCCAGTTTCGACACACATACACACACTGGATATGAAAACTAAAATTGCAATCTGAAAAACACTTTATATGAGTTTAAACGAGTTTATGTTACGGGTTGTCGTGAAGAAGACGATGGATTTTGGGTTCCAATTCCATTCTAAAGGTAGATTTTAGGTGTCGATGATTTCGTTGAATGTCGTTGACCCAACCTCAGCAAGGATTCGTCGGAGCCAATAGAGATGGATTGATCCCCGATGATGGTGGATTGAAAACCTTCTCTGGAAAAACGAAGGTAGGGTTTTTGTAAACCCACCACGAGATCTAGCCCTAAAGCTGGTGACTCCGATGTTAGCAGATGGTCGATTTCGATGGTAGATCTTTGGAGTTTATATGTGTCGATTTATAGAGACTTGGTTATATTTGTGATTTACATGTTTGCTTGTATTGAATTTGATTCAAATCTTCATCTGGATTATAAAACTTCATATGGTTCCTTGATATTCATCTTTGTATGCATATATCAATCAGTAAGATAGACAAATGGTAGGGGTTTACAGATTTGATAAGTCTTATGTTTGAGTTGCAGATATGAAAATTTTTGTTTGAGTTAATCAGATGGTGGTGACCAGGCACTCGGGTTCAACCTCTACCTTCTTGACTGCTTTAATTGTCATATCAGTAGAGAACCGGAGATTTAGAAGGCAGATATATATATATATATATATATATATATATATATATATATATATATATATATATATATATAAAGAGAGGGGGGGGGAAGGGAGGGAGGGAGGGAGTTGGGTGTGTATTTTCTTTTTTCTTTATTTTTGCAATAAAAAGAAATTAAGAAAATAAAAGAGTAAGTGCAAAATCTCATTATAAAAAATTCAAAACAAATTGAACCAAACTTTCTACAAATTCTTATTCAAAAAGAAAAATGTAACAATAGGGATCACTTTTTAAACGAAAGTGATAATTTTCATCTAACCACCGAGACTATTTTTGCAGTTGTCTTAAAATATTAATCAAGCAATAAAAGAAATAGATTTTGGGTAGATTATGGAACAAAAAGAAAAGATCCAGGACTAAAAATGTAACAATATTTTTTCAAAGTATATTGGTATTTGTATGAATATATAATGACATAACGAGTTAAAATGGGCTCGGATCACTATAAAAGATACTTCTATTTTGTAACTATTGGCACATTTGGTATATACTCAACCACCTTATGTATTCCATAATCTTCATCCTCTTCTTTAAATCCAAGCTTCCATCAGCAGTTTTACAATCGTCCCACACTCGAATCACAAATCATGACGCTGGACATCTTTCTTTCATTCTTCAAAACTCTTTATGCCGATGATGCCATGAAACCCATTCTCATTCTTTCACTCTCCATCATCGTCGTCGTCATCACGTTCTTCATTCTATCTTTTATCTCCAAACACCCTTCAATTTACTTGGTGGATTACGCTTGTTGCAGCCCCCCAAAAAGTTTACAATCACCCTCTGACGCCTTCTTAAGGCACTCCCGTATCAATCTAAGTTCCCACCCCGAAAGTGTCGACTTCCAAATGAAAGTCTTGGCTCGATCAGGTTTAGGCGACGAGACGTATTTGCCCCCAGCGATGCACAGTCTCCCTCCAACTCCTTCCATTGAAGCTTCGAGAAACGAGGCTGAAATCGTCATTTACTCATCCCTTGATTCGCTTTTTAAAAAAATGGAGTTAAACCCACAGGAGGTCGACTTTCTTGTTGTAAACACTAGTGTTTTTGCGCCTGTTCCTTCTTTAACAAGCATGATCATGAGAAGATATAACATGAGAGAAGATGTAAAAACATTTAATCTTTCTGGCATGGGGTGTAGTGCTGGATTGATATCTGTTAATCTAGCTCGTGATCTTCTTAAAATTCATAAGAACTCAAACGCTGTTATTATCACCACCGAGATTATAACACTGTTTTACTACACCGGAAAAGATCGTTCCATGCTTCTACCAAACTGCCTCTTCCGCATGGGTGGTGCGAGTGTTTTGTTGTCCAACAAAAAATGTTTCCGCAAGCAATCAAAGTATCGTTTACTTCACGTGGTACGAACCCACATAGGCTCATTTGATAAAGCCTATAAGTGTATCCATGAAATGGAGGATTCAGAGGGTAAAATAGGTATATCGCTTTCCAAAGACTTGCCCAACATAGCTCGTCAAGCTTTGAAAGCAAATATCCATGCATTTGCGCTTCAAGTCCTTCCTTTAACAGAAGTGTTCTTTTTTCTTAAGAATGTAATCAAGAAAGTTGTGTCTAAACGGAAGGACACCAAACCTTACGTACCAAATTTCAAGCGGGTATTCAAGCATTTTTGTGTGCATGCGGGTGGTCGGGGTGTGATAAACAACATGCAAACGGAATTAGGGCTGACGTGGCAAGACATGGAGCCATCAAGGATGACATTGCATAGGTTTGGGAATACGTCATCGTCTTCTTTGTGGTATGAGCTTAGTTACTTAGAAGCTAAAGGGAGGATGAAGGAAGGAGATAGGATTTGGCAAATAGCTTTAGGAAGTGGATTTAAATGCAATAGTGCTGTTTGGAAGTGTAACAGGAACATAACAAATCCACTTGATGGGCCTTGGTTCGATTGTATCGATAGGTACCCGATTCATGTCTCCTAACTAACTCCTAAGTGTTGGAGTTCAAGAGATCATTGTTGGCCCTTTTATTTTATTTTTCTTTAGCATTTTATATGGTATTTAACGTTCAATGTTTATCCTGATATGTAAAATAAAATATAGAGTAAATTAAAACTTTTACGGGTGTGCTAGTTCAAAAAATATGGATTTACTTCCAAAGTTTGATTTGTTGAATTGATGGTTCCTAAAGCGTAACGACCACTTTTTCCGTATTTTGTCAGTTTCTTCATCTCCTTCGTCATCGATCCACAACAAACATAATTTATCAAATTTAATCATAAAAATCGAACATAAATTTGAAATATACAAAATCAAAATTGAGATCTAGTATACTAGGCACTAGCTTAATTAGTTTCCACCATTTATGCATCATGTGCAATCTTTACCATCTTACTCTTGTCTCTCATTTACTTTCGGCTTGTTTCGATAGCATTTGTTTCCTAATTTAGTGCTAGAATATTCTTATGTTATATGTGTATTCATTCATTATTTACATACTCAAGGCATGTTATGTTTAATTCTATGTACTTTTCATTTTCAACTGTAATGATTGTATTTATCTTTTTCCTATTGTCACACGCCCTAGTTTTTTATTCATTCGGGGTTGAATTTTCATTAGCCGTCTCTTATATTTACGGTCTTTAGAATATCAATATTTACTGGATAACTTTTAGGATCATGATTGCAATCATTTTCCAAAATATGTGATTTCGACCTATATGTTTGAAGTATCACAAAATTTGATTTGGGATAATCCAAGAAAATCAATTTAGAAGTCAGGTCACTTCTAAATTCGAAATGCAGAATAATACTTTGTTGTTGTTTGATCTTGATGAGATAGAGAGAATTAGAAGTATGATTTTCGAGTGTATGAATGATCAACCCGATTTTAAAACCCTTGTCATCTTTATACAGATGTAAGAAATCGGTTATAAGTTGGTAAATGGAGGTTACATATATTTTGGGGCCAAAAAGGGTTAGTTATAAGACATAACTATCGTATGACATCATCATGATGTCACACCGCTAGGGGCTTTACCCCTTGGACCCCACTAGGGGCGCTGTCCCAAGACCCCGACAGGGGCGTTGCCCCTTAGAACCTCGTACCTAGGGGCGCTGCCCCCGGACCCCCATATTCTTAGTTCATATTTATCAACCCGAGTATGCACCTCGTACGTCCAGACGCTGTGAGTAAATAGAACTCAGTCTATCTTAATATTAATAATAACTACACTAAAATATATTGATAACACTAAAATTACCAATACAGTCTGCCTACTTCGTACCTCTCCTTGCCTATTCTTATGGGAATAAGGCATTGGTAGTGTTATTATTTTCTTGGTGGGAGCAAAGTATATATGTTGAATAGAAACTATCTAGCGTTCTTTTTTTGTGATCTATCGAGGAGAAGATAGAAGAAGAGAGTTTGGTGAATTAGTAGTGCACAATTCATACATTAAACATCCCTCCACATGATTGATATACTTACAATTATACATGTCTCACCTAGAGTCATGCTTGTCTCTTAGAGATTTGGCAATGGGTTGGTAACTTATATAACCTTGGGTTAGTTTATTGGTGCAAGTCATTCATTGCATATTATACATTGTTTATGTTTTATTCTTATATCATTGGTATTCGTTTACAATGTGTATTATTAGAGTTTTGCAATGTCTTACAAAGAATGGGGGTTTCCTTGCAAATACAAATGCAACAGATTTAAAAATTTGAGAACCCACCCATGCTTCTGTTGTCGTTTTTTAATGATTTAGTTTAAACTATGTCTGACTTTAAAGTTTCTTCCGGATGAAGATGAACAAAATGGAGAAGACAAGGGCAAAATGGTCATTTAGCATAGAATTAGCGGAACCAAACCATGCTACTTTACTCAAACATACAGACTGAACCTATAACTTTTGACATAGCATAAAGACGAAATTTAGAATTTACTCTAAAATAAACGCAAGCAATTATCCATAAACATGCATAAAGATGAAATTACATTTTATATTTACAACAAATAAAATGTAAATTTCGCATCAATCCATACATACCCTTTATGTCCAGCTGGCAAGAAATGAGGTATTACAGCACAGGATGTTATGATCAATAACGTGGTGGTCCTCGGTGTTCATAAGATCCCCAACCACCACCACCACCACCACCACCACCATATCCACCACCTGGATGATACCTCATATCAGGGCTTCCATTTAACATTCCATATCCTCCACCACCTTCATTCATATAAAATTTCTAGTTAATCACATTAAACTTAACCAAGGGTATTTTAGACATTTCCACATTCACAAGACAAACAATAATGTGTGTGTGTGAGAGAGAAAGAAAATATACCAAGTCCACGTGTCCTCATTTGCTCTCCTCTAAGCTTCTCAATTTCACGAGCCATTGAAATAAGATTCTTTTCCATTGCTTCCTTTTGAATCACATGTTCTTCATTTGTTTGCTTCATCATTTCATAATCTCTCCTATACACAATACATATATTTAAATAAATCTCAAAATAAAAACAATTTTGAATACAGACAAATTCATACCTCATATCCACAAGGTCTTTACGCATCCTATCAATATCACTCTTAAGTCCAACCACCTGTTCATTTTCAGCCTTCAATCTACTTGTATCTTTGGTCAAACCTTGAATTTGACTAGACAAATCTTGCCTCAATGAAGTCAATTTCTGGAATTCACTTCTTAATTGTCCCACATCTGCCATTAAAGGCTCAGCATCACGAAGCTCAGCTTCAAGTTTCATTCCTCTGTCAATTAAATCCCTGGCTCTTGCATCTTTTTCAGCATTTAATTTGGGGATGATTTGACCTAATCTATGAATCTCATCTTTCACAGCAGTTAATTCCCTTTGAAGACTCACATTTTCTTCTACTACATGTCCATTTTCAGCCATGATTCTTTGGATGTCTCGATGTTGGAGTTCAAGTTCTTCTTCAAGTGCAGCAGGGTGAGGAGCGAGGGGCCCGTGGGCCCGGTGTATTGGGCCCTCACGTGGGCCTCGTGGCATTCGATTCCTTCCAGACATTTTGTTATACCTGAAAAAAGATGAAAAGAGATTTATACTTCTTTATATTCAAATTCATAAGTTCCATGGTTAATAATCATGATTCATGAAACGATATCTTTGAATACTTGACCTCAAATTCGTAGGGATTCAAAAATTAGGATACACGAGAGACAAATTTGGGCTTCTTTTTTTACCAAAGCAAATTTTCTGAAGCTAGGAACAAAGGCTACAATGGAGAACAAACTAATGATTATAATTGAGAAAGAGGAAAGCCAAGAAGACGCAAGAACTTGTTATTTATAGTTTCGATTAGTAACCAGTTATGATCTGGGGACAGATGATGCACTAGCTTTATCAGGTTTTTCTTTCATTTTTTTAACATCCTCACCTTAAGCTAATCAATTACTTAATCGTTAGCTGGAATCAGCATAGAAATGTATCAACAGCACTGTTCCTGAGTGCAAACATAAAGCAATGACCCAAAATTAACCAAATTTAAGTGTTAATCATGAGCAAACACCAACAATTTGATCAAGACAAACATCAAAAGAGCAATTTGCTTCAAATACAATAAAAATAAAGTCAGATAACTCAATTTCAATTGTTTTCGATGCGGATGAGGAGAACAGCGTTTAAAGGGCATTAATTCAGAAGTTTGGTTGTAAAGTTGAAGGTAATTTAACATATAGTAGCTACGAAAAGAATTTACCTCGAAGGATTTGAATGAAAGAAGCGAAATCTACCCAAAACGATACTAGGAAACCCTAAAAGAGACGAACACGACGAAAGGTTATTACAGAAGTTGGATAAATTTTTTGTGTATGGGCTTGTTATGGAACTGGACTCCCTGGAGATGGATCCTGTTATTCATTTTTATTTTTTTCTTGAAGACGCTTCAATAGAGTCAAAAAAGGTTAATACAATAATACATAATTAGATCACTAAAGTACGAAAAATATATAATAAAGACCACCCAAATAAGCTTTAATTTTTTTTAAATAGCTAATATTATTAATAAGATCCTAGCAAGGTGCTAGTAAATATGGATCAATTACAAATTACGAATACAATTATAAAAATTAGTGATGTGCCAAAAGAGGGGGTAAGCATTAAATATTCCAACCTACCACAAATATCTCATCTTGATCAAGATCAAGATAAAAGAATTTGTTGTTGAACACACGAGCATTCTTTGAGCGTTATATTAACCAAATGGTGCTTAGAAAATAGCATGAAATTTTTTTTACAATTTTTTTTTTTTGGAGGATTGACGAAAAACTTATCGGATGAGCCACTCAGTTATACTCAATGATCTTCTTGAATACTGATATTAATATGATGTATTTTTTTAAGAGCAATTTTCTAATTCCACTGGTTTATCATCAGATCGAGGAAATCTCCTATTCTAACAACAATAAATTGTAGAGACCGAGTCTATGTATCTATCCTCCAGATAGCACATGTTGCCGGCTTCCAGTTGGTACAACAACTAAGTGTGTTCGTTTAATTATTTAGTTGTGAATTAAAATTTATAAACAACTGTTAAGAAAAATATATTATAGTTTACTATTTTACAGATAAAAAAAACTTTTGAGAAAAAAATGCATAATAAGGTATTTTATTTGGTGAACTTTTTTATTTATTCATAAACAATTTAATAAATTGATAAATTATTAAAGATATATATTAAAAATAAATAATATAAATAAACAAATAGATATCTAGCTTTTTTTGGACTATTTGTTTATTATTTTTTAAACCAAAATCAATATGAAATTCAAAATAATCATTTGAGATTAAAAAGCAATCTAAAAATCCAAGTATCTAAATCAAATAGTCAAATCTAAATTTTATAATTTGACAATTCAGTTTTATCTTAATAGTAATCTAAAGGGCCTTATGAACACTAAATTTTTGCCTTTAGGTTTTTGCCACAATTATTTAGTGAATTTAACACTTTTCGTCCCTAAAATCAAAACTTTTACATTTTTACGTTTTGATTAAGTTTTTATACCCTTTGGATTTTGTAACAAATCTTTAGTGATTTTGACAATTTTAGTCCTTATAGTCAAAACTTTTATATTTGGGAAATCTTCTGAAAAGTCCCAATATTTACGGAAAAGTTACACTTTAGTCCCAAGATTATTTTTTTGAACGAAAAAGTCCTGAAAACCGGCAAAAATTTGCAGTTTGACCATTTTTGACCGGTTAAAACCGGTACCAAATTAATTTGGGACTATTTCGTAAATTAACCCAAAGTATTGAGACTTTTCTGTAAACAAAAAAAAATTAGGACTTTTCTATTATTATTATTATTATTGTTATTATTATTATTATTATTATTATTATTATTATTAAGAAATATAAATAAGAATACTATTTTTTGAACTTCTTATTATTAATATTGTTACTAATACATATAAATGCATTTAAATGAAAAAAATAATATTAATGACATTGTTTAAGGGTGGAGGTGGAGGCGATGATGATGCTTTTAGCATTGAAATTATAAATGTTTGCTTGTATATTTTTACTCTGTATATCATTTCATATTTGTTATTATTGTTTTCAATTCATAATAATAATACTTAACAATTTAAAAGAAGTTTCATATTTGTAAAATTGTTTATAAATAGTTTAAGGTAGAATGATTTCTCATTTTGTATATAAAAATGTTTAAGTTAGAATGATTACTTTCCAAATCCAACAGATCCACTACAAACATTTACATAGGTAGCACATATTAAAATTCAAAAGTATTAATTACAATATATTGTTTAATAAAAAGTAATTGGACATGTTTTTTGGATTAATACTTTTGAATTTTGATTAATACTTTTGAATTATTCCTATTACTTTTTATTAAACAATATCTTGTAATTAATACTTTTGAATTTTGATATCGGTTACCTATGTAGATGTTTGTAGTGGATTTGTTGGATTTGGAAAATAATTCTTCTACCTTAAACAATTTTATATACAAAGTGAGAAACCCTTCTACCTTAAA
The DNA here is from genome assembly GCF_052849685.1 of Lactuca virosa. Lineage (NCBI taxonomy): Eukaryota > Viridiplantae > Streptophyta > Magnoliopsida > Asterales > Asteraceae > Lactuca > Lactuca virosa. The sequence continues at coordinate 122,612,736 of NC_136428.1, read as the reverse complement.
CTATTTATAAACAATTTTACAAATATGCAACTTCTTTTAAATTGTTAAGTATTAATATTCTGAATTGAAAACAATAATAACAAATGTGAAATAACCATATACAAACTAAAAATATACAAGCAGACATTCACGATTTCAATGCTAAAAGCATCAACATCTCCTCCACCTCCACCCTTAAACAATTTCATTAATATTATTTTTTTATTTAAATGCATTTATATGTATTAGTAACAATATTAATAATAACAAGTTCAAAAAATAGTATTCTAATTTATATTTTTAATAATAATAATAATAATAATAATAATAATAAGGGTTTTGTTTGTAAAAAAGTCCTAATATTTTTGTTTACAGAAAAGTCCTAATATTTTTTGTTTACAAAAAAGTCTCAATATTTTGGGTTAGTTTACGAAATACTCCCAAATTAATCTGGTACCGGTTTCAACCGGTCAAAAATGGTCAAACTGCAAATTTTTGCCGGTTTTCATGACTTTTTCGTTCAAAAAAAGAATATTGGGACTAAAGTGTAACTTTTCCGTAAATATTGAGACTTTTCTGAAGATTTTCCTTTATATTTTGGTGTTTTTGCCACAATATATATATATATATATATATATATATATATATATATATATATATATATATATATATATATATATATATATATATATTAAACCTAAAGGGCCTTATGAACAGTACATTTTTGCCTTTAGGTTTTTGCCACAATTATTTAGTGAATTTGATACTTTTCATCCCTAAAATCAAAACTTTTATATTTTTGCGTTTTGATTAAGTTTTTGTGCCCTTAGGATTTTGTCACAAATCTTTAGTGACTTTGACAATTTTAGTCCTTATAGTCAAAACTTTTATATTTTTGTGTTTTTGCCACAAATCTTTAATGTTTAACACTTTCGTCATTAGAGTCAAAACTTTTACATTTTCATATAAAAAACACAAAAAACATTCTTTAGAATTTTGCCACCATATTTTCCCAACTTTGGCAACTTTCACACTATAGCCACAACATTTTTGGTTTTTCTCCATTAGTGTTCTTTTTTTTTTGTACACTTTCGACATCTAATTTTAGGGGTTGTCGATTTTTGCCTCTATTTGTGGCGATTTACACTTTCAACACATCTTTTAAAGTTTGTCGATTTTTAACTTCTATAACATAGTCCAAAAGTGGCGGAGTCGCGTGCCCTTTTCTAGTAACAATTAATATTGCACAACAAGTCGGCCTGATTAGCTCAACTATCATGCTAAAATGTGGTTTTGTCTCCTCAACCTAACACTCTTTTGAACATCACGCTCGTATTGATCTTTAAAGACGTAAAATTAGAATCTTTTTTTTTTGTGTGTTCTTACATACTCTTGCAACCTCCAATTCCAGGGAAAAAGATTCAAATTCAATCGATATGGTGACTTGATTATACCACTTTAGTCCACATGGCTTTACAACCCTCTTTTAGTTTCCAAAACCATTTTGTGTTTAATGCAATGTTGAAAGCTCTTAAGCTTCCAACTCCTACGACTACAAACGATTTAGGTGCCAACACCATATCCCATGCAATCTAACGTATTTTTATATTAGCTTTATTGCCACCTGAAATGAATTTATGTTTATTTTTCTCTAAAGTATTCAATGGCCATCAAAGGAGCTCTAAAAATGGAGAAGTAATAAATGGGTAAGTTAGCTATAAACGATTTTATTAATGTGATTATACTCCCGAAAGATAGTGCTTTTGCTTTCCATGGAGTCATGGAGACAACCTAGCACGACATTTGTGAATTAGCGATTGCCAATTCCTAAGAAGTAATATGTTGGGCCCAACGGGAATGCCAAATAAATAAACAGAAGGGATGCCGCTTGACAATATAAAATAGAGTAAATCACCTTGTTTAGGGTAATTTGTATTTTTGGTTCTTAACTTATTTTTTTAATTTGGAAGATCCCTACAGTATGTTTTTGTTGCCCGCTTAGTCTATGTCTTACCTAAAAAGACTACTTTGCCTTTAATTGTTTAATTTATCAAATAAGGTGAGGTAGGTAAGGTAAGGTAGGGTGATGTGAAAGTGAGGTTGGGGTGTGTTTATTTAAATAAATTAAAAAAATCAAGGGGAAATAATCTTTTTAGGTAAGATAGGGACCAAACGCGCAACAAAAACAGACAGTAGGGACCATCCGAATTAAAAAAAATAAGTTAGGGACCAAACATGTAAATTACCCCAAATCATAGGGACCATTTGTATAATTTACTCTATAAAATATTACCTATGTTTGCAATGCATTCCGAATAACACCAATACCAAATACCAAATACCTTTTTTTTAGTAAAACTCACTTTATGATCAGATGCAAGGTGAAAGCATCTTAATGTCTTTGCAAGATTATTAAGATTTGTACGGCTCCTATCACGCATTGCCAACGTAAAATAAGGTTGTGTTTGATACCCGTCTGACTGGGTCTGAGTCAGCGATTTGGGCTGACTTGGTCAAACACCAGCTATTTGATATGTGCTTTCTCGGTCAGATTATCTAGTCCAATTTTCTTACCCGGTCAGCTTTGTAACATATGCTGACTGGAAATAAAGACGCTCCTACCCCTCTCTATTCTTTCTTCCCTCATGATCTAAAAAAACGTAGACCCAAAAAACACTGCCTCCATCAACAGCTCCCAATCGAGGACAAAGAGTGCTCGTCGGTCGCCGCCATCTCGCCGCCAGGTCGCCAGTTGGACCTCGCCCTCCCTATTTCCGACCTCCGGACAGAAATTCATCAAATAGGTAAGCTAATCTTCTCCTTTTCTGTTAATAATTTTTTAAATCAGAAAATGTATATGTATAAGCTATAAAATCAAAATTTGTTTCTGCTTTGATGTTATGAAATCTGAAGTTCTTTGTGTATAAGCTATGAAATCAAAATACTTTTTTGTTCCATTATTATGAAATCTGATATTGTATGTGTATAAGTTATGGAATTAGAATTCCTTTTTGTTTATAAGCTATGAAATCAGAAATCTTGTTTGTTTTAATGTTATGAAATCAAAACTCAAATGCTATGAAATTGTTTGGGTATATGTTGACACTGTTAACCTTAATTGTGCTATTATTATTTAGGATGATGTTGATTTCATTGGTATAAAATTGTTTTATGTTTAAATAGTTATGTTAGCTTGTTATTTTTGTGAATTGAGAGCAATTTCGATGTTTATCTTGATCTTGATAAAAGTTATGATAAATTAGTTTAAATATTTTTGTTTTAGGTTGTTGGTTTATTCCTTTGTGATGATTTAAATTAGTTGAATATTGATGTTCTATGAAATCTGAAATTGTTTGTTTAAATGCTATGAAATCAGATTCATTCTTTGCTCTAATGTTATGAAATTTGAAAATTGGTTGTGTTTAAGCTATGAAATCAGAAATCTTGTTTGTGTATAAGCTATGAAATCAGAAATCTTGTTTGTGTATAAGCTATGAAATCAGAAATCAGAATTTTTTTTTTGTTTATAAGCTATGGAATCAGAAATCTTGTTTGTGTATAAGCTATCAAATCAGAAATCACAATTTTTTTTTGTTTATAAGCTATGAAATCAGAAATTTTTTTTTGTTTATAAGCGATGAAATCATAAATCTTGTTTGTTCTAATGTTATGAAATAAAAATCCAAATGTTATGAAATTGTTCGGATATATGTTGGCAATGTTGACCTTAATTGTGTTATTATTATGTAGGATGATGTTGATTTCATTAGTAGAAAATTGTTTTATGTTTAAAATTGTTCTTGATCTTGATAAAAGTTATGATAAATTACTTTAAATATTAATGTTTTAGGATGTTGGTTTGGAACGAGAGTGAGGACAAAACTTTTCTTGATGCATGTATCCATGAACTAACCATTAATGGTCGTGAGGGTTCTAGGCTTAAGGCAAGTTCATGGAAGACAATACGCGAAAAATTGATAAACGAACACGGTAAAGAGGTTGATCAGAAGCAAATGAAAAACCATTTTGACTACTACAAATCAAAGTATGTTGATTGGGTGAAACTTAGAAACAATGTAAGGAAAAGGGGAAGGTAATATTTTTATAACAAATACTAATATTTATAAAAATTGTAAACAATTGAACAAATTCGTGTTGTCATTGAAACTAAACCCCTGTTGTTCCTTGATCTTTGCACCCAACTATTTGAAGGGTCGACCTCAACCATCTTTCAAAGTTGGGGGCCATCTTCTACACTCCCTTTTCCTATAGAAGAGTTTAGTGCCCATGATTTTGATGATGATGTTCCAATGGAAACCTCAACACAACACGTAGGTGCAAGTGAAGAAACTTCGGGGCATTCAAAAAATAAGGAAGTTGGTGGAAAAAATAGATGCAATGGCATTAGAAATTGAGGAGTGGATTGTCAAGCTTGCAAGGTCGTTAGTAGAAAAAATGAAAGAATTGAAAAAAAGTGAAATGGATAAGGATGTTGATGCATGTATCAAGAAATTGAACAAAATGGAATGGGGAGAAAAAGATGAAATACACAAGACCCCTATTTTGCTATTTGGTGTAAGTGCCGATGTTAGGAAAGTTTGGTTATGACTTTCACCTACTAGTTGTGAGTCGTGGGTGATGGGTGCAGGTTGGAAGTTTGGTTACCTTTGATGATTTTTACTAGTTTTTTGTTGCATGACTTTTTGTTATTTGCCTGACTTTTGGATGTTATGTTTGATGACTTTTTTGGATGTTACTTTGGATGATGTTTACTAGTTTTTTATTACATGAATTTTGTTACTTTGGATGATGTTTACTAGTTTTTTGGTGCATGATTTGTTTTACTTTAACATGTTATCTGTAATTGTTTGTAACAGGTCATGTATGGTTTTTGATGGTGAATTTGTAGCTTTTCTTTTACTTGTGTTTTATTGGTTGAGGTTAAACCGGCACATACTAATCATAATTCATAGAATAAGAGATAGCGATTCAAGCGGGTATGCATATACGCAAAATTTGATGTACGGAGACCCTACACAATGTTACGATATGATACGTCTTACACAAGAGGCATTTGTATTATTATGCAACCATTTTACCAAAAACAATTGGTTGCAATCTGATAGGACAATAAACATGGAAGAGAAGATGGCTATGTTCTTACATGTTATAGGACATAATGAATGTTTTTGCTTGGCTAAGGGAAGATTTCATCACTCCACACAAACGATTCATCAATGTTTTCACGAGGTCCTAACTGCAATGATGTGTTTTGCAAAAGAAATTATAGTACCAACAACTCCTAATCCAACAACACATAACTCGAAACGACATATACGGTTAAAAGAGATTTTTTCTGGAGAAATAGGTGCATTAGATGGAACTCTTGTACATGCGGTTGTACCCGTTGATCAACAAACTCGTTATAGGGGAAGAGGAAAAGGAGGATGTTTTCAAAATGTAATAGGAATTTGTGATTTTGATATGATATTAACCTTTGTTTGGGCTGGATGGGAGGGTATGTCACATGATTCAAGAGTTTTGAAAGAAGTTGCATTCAATTCGACTTCTGGATTTCCATTTCCTCCACCAGGTTTGTAATCTTTATATAACTTTTATTATCTATCTTCTTTATATAATATGTGTCATACTTATTTGCAGATAAATATTACCTTTGTGACCCCGATATACAAACACTTGTGGGTTTATGGCTCCATACCGCAATACTAGGTATTGGTTAGCCGATTTTCGAAGAGGCGGACCTTTAACTAGAAAAGAATGGTTCAATTATAAATGTTATTGAGCGTGCTTATGGTGTATTGAAGGCAAGATTCCCAATCTTAAAACATATGGCTCCTTATCCTTTTATAGTGCAAAAAGACATAGTCATTGATTGTGTCGCGGTCCATAATTTTATAAGGAAATACAATATAGAACTTGTTTACAAATTTTGAGGAGAACACTATGGTTACTCCTGACGTCCAAGGTGGAGGAATTGATAGAGAAAACATACAAGACATAGAATGGGGTCCAGAAGTCGTTCAATATATGCATGTTTTGCGTGATCAGATTGCAAATTAACTACTTTCACCTACTTTACATTAAACTATTATGTTATTTTAAATTTCATTATGTTTTTATTTGGATATTAAATGGCTTATGTTTAATTTACATTTTGTATGACTTTTATTTGGATTTTTAAATGACTTGTGTGTAATTTACATTTTGTATGACAATCTGTATGTTTTTATAATTATTCAGCAACTTCATCCATCACTATATAGAGCAGCAGGGTAAAATGGACGTTTTTCATTAGTCAACACATTCAATCAGATGCACAATCAAACAACATGATTTCTTACTCAGTCAGGATTTCTTACCCAGACGGACTTTTCCCAGTCAATACTTTCTCAGTCAGCAACTATAAAACGGGGCCTAAGTGTGATAAGTATGGCCCATTATTTGAGGTTTGAATTGCATGAAAGGTGTCCACATCATTAGTTTTTTTTTTCACAACAACGTTTAATGTTTTCCATACAAATTATAAAAAATAAATGGGGACAAATGGTCTCCTTGTCTAAATGTTTTGCTCACATTGAATTCTTTTTTTTTTCTAGAACCCGTTAACTACGATAAATGTTCTTGAATATGATAAGCACCCCATTATCCAAGATCTCCAAATGTTTAGAAACCACATTTTCTCCATGATGGAATCAATAAAACTCCAATTTAAAGAATCAAACATTTTATGAAAATCAACCTCGTTCAATTTGATTTTTTGAGAATATACATATTTCATTAATAACTAATGGTCATTCAAGAATGTTCTTACTCTCAACTAACGTGGATTGAACATCAAACACAAACACAATAACCATTTCCATCCTATTAGATAAACCCTTACCTGTACTTTATAGATGCAACTAGTCAAGTTCCCTTTTGAGATGCCTTTTCATGCAAAAGTTATAAGTTGAAATGAAATGTTAAACAAAAATTTAAAATGGAAAATCAACTCAAAATTAAATTGTGGATGGATATGAGTGCTTAAAACTCAAATAAATGTTAGTAACTAAGTTTTAAACTCTCATAGCCTATGTGTTCAAGTCATTAAAATTGCTTTAAAGTCAAGTAATCATTCATATTAAACATCTCAATCATAATCAATGTATAAATTTATGACTAGAATATCATTTACATAATTAGATATTAAAACCTAATTGGAATTTCATCATTTAACCATTAAATCCTTGATTTCATTCCTCTAACACTTGATTCTCTCATTTATTTAGTTTGTTAGTCCATGATGAATTTATTTCACAAAACTACATCTATGTTCATAAAAACATTTAGAGAATACTTCATAATCCTTAATTTATATTTTAGGGTGAAAACAAAACCATAAGCATCAGTTTGATCTAAAACTGAAATATATTTTTTACCCTCATCATAAACTCGAAATTGAAGAGGTTTTAGTGAGGAATTATACATTACAAGCTCTAGATTGCTTCAAGTGTTGCTCCAACTGATAAATTCTTGGTTGAACCCTAGCATGAGTTTCCTATAAAATCGTCAAGTGTTTCTCTCCTTCGAAATCGTTCCCATGGAGAAAGTGGGTGAGATTATGTATCTTATGAAAAACTCCAAAAATCGAAGAAATTTTAAATTTTCAAAATCAACCATTAACCAATATTGTTTACAAAAGGAGTCATTGTTTCAAAAATATTATTTCAAAATCAGATTTTTTCCCAACACCCAGTAACATAAAACAGGAAGATGTGCACGATCACACCTTTGCTTTCTCATGATCCTCAGAAGAACCAGAAACAATAAACTAAAACTGTAAGCCAAATCTTAGTGAGTTCCCCCAAAGTACCAACACACACAACATATAACAACATATAATGGGTCCACAACCTATGTTTGGAATACCCCTACAAGGTCCTCAACATAAGTCTGGATTACCCTTGATCCCACAGTATGAGTCTGGCATGCCTATCGAGCCCTCAACTCATATCTAGATTGCTCCCGAGCCCACAACACAAGTCTGGCTTGCCCTCGGGGCCTACAACTTATGTTTGGATTGCTCCGGGTATGTCGGCTACCGCACAAAGCAATACAACCTCAACCCAACCCAATGTGTCGACATATGAACAGATAAACTTAAACACAGAATCAGCAAATATAGATAATCATGTAGATCTACTACTTAACCAAATACCAATATATCACTATCCTATAACCAGGATACATAAACTAGTGGGCCAATATTGGTGCCTTCGACCCACGGTACAGTGAGGAAAACTCACCTCAAGCTGTTGAATCTCTCAGATAAAATCTCGGTCTGCAGATCCGAAAAATCCCCGCGCTAACACCATCAAATAATATCCAATTAATAATTGGTCCACAACCCATAACTGAAATCCTGGCCTGTTGTCCAACCCTTAGGGTAAAAGTCCATTTTACCCTCTCCTCACTTGGCCCAAAATCCAAGGCCCAATCCAATAGCCCCAAAAAGCCCAATAAGGCCTAACCCATTAATTGGGCCTAAAGCCCATCATGGGCCTAATCCAATCAGGACCAAAGCCTTATAATGCCCCAATATCAAAAAACTATTGGCCCAACAAGACCCAAACCCTAAAAATCCAAAATATAGCCTAATAGGCGAAAGTTAACAAAAGCCAATGGAACTCAAACGACTGAGTACGCCCTGTGTACTCAATCTATGTCCAGCGTATGCCATCCTTGACCAGTATGTACTACGTACAAGATGGGTATGCCCAACATACTCCTCAACAGTCCATTCTCCTTATTAAGTGCTTAAATGGTTAAGCCACTAAGTCCACTTCTCAGATCTGATCCTAATCAAAGTCTTAACACGTAAAGTTGGCAACTTTACTCCTTTACATGCCTTAATGGGACCCAAAACTTGTTTTATCCAAACTAAGAACACCAAATCTAGCATGCTTCAACAAAAACCCTCAAGATGAAATTTTTATAACTTAATAACCTTAACAAAGGCCAAATATGGGGATCAAAGGTTTTGGAGTAACTTTTACTCACAAGAACCACAACCTTGGGACCAAAACATGATAAAGTACCACCCAAAACTAGATTTATAAAAATAAGCTACCAAGATTGAGACTTTATACCTCCAGAAGATAGATCAAGATGCACAAAGTCAGGATCCAAAAGCTTCAAGCACTCCAACACTCCTTGAAGAAGCTCCTTTTTCTTGAATAAGCACCAAAGCACAAGAAATCACCCCCAAGAACTCAAGAACTACTCAAATGAGGGCTGGGGTTTCGTATCTAGGGTTTAATGGGGTGGAGGCTGAAGGTAAGAAGGTTTGGAGTTGAGTTAAGGCCATTAAATAGGTTCCAAGACCCTAAATTAGGGTGTGGATCTGAATGGAGTACGTCCTGCGTAATCCTGGTATGCCCATCGTACTCAAGAGGGCATCCACGATCCTCCTGCCAAGTACCCCCCACGTACTAGGCTTAGCCCTAAACCACCAAGATTCCGAAGGCCATAACTTCTTCGTTCTAAGTCCATTTTCGACGATCCTTATATCCCTGAAAAGATAAAGATAAGCTCTGCACTTCTACCAACTCTTATTTTCCTTTAAACTTCCTGAACATAAACCCAAAATTCATAAAAGGCCCGAACTATCACTTTACCGATATACCCTTGGGCTCTGAAACACAAACCGAACTCCCAAGTCATCCAATCTACATTTTCCACACCCAAAGGGGTCTAAGGCTCTCATTCCTAAGGGACCTAGGCCTTATGATAATCGTTCTTCGGGTCACGACCCCAAATTAGGAAACGATTTGGAATAGGGTGTTACAATTCTCCCCCACTTAAATCAGACTTTGTCCTTGAAGTCCACTGTTGCAACAAACACAGGGTAGAGTTCCCACATCTCCACCTCGGGCCAATCAGACGGTCTTCCCCAGAACACGATTCGAACTAAAAGTCGTCTCATTCAAGCGACTGTCTTCTTATACCATCCTTAACCAAATCTTAACAAAACTCATGCACCCCGACAAATAACGAATCCTTGGCCTGCTAATCTTTACCACTGAAGAAAACCATCTCAATTCTCCTAAAATCCGGAAATCCAATACCTCGATTGACTCTTAAGCAAGCAAAATTATCTCGGAACGCAGTTATTATAACTTCTCTTTACAATCTGAACCATATGGGACCCTTCTGACCCTGAATTACCTTGTTGATACCACCGGGAAACAGGACTCCTGACCATTCACTGTTGTTAAGCCCTTCATCCGAAAACAAAGCGACTCCCAACACGAGCCTCAACTAGATAACCGTTGTAGACAAACACGTAAAACGCCAGCATATTCCACAACTTCCTAGCTATAAGACCTAACTTCTAGCAAGAATCACATAGTCGGGGAATCTCAAAACTAATATCACTGAATCAAATCTATCAATATGCTTCCCGAGACAGGAAACCCATCAGATCTAAACTTCAGAACCCATATTCCAGGACTGATATTCATCCATTCATTGAACCCACCCCCTTGTCTTTAACTAAGAACACCACCAAACACGCAAAATAAAGTACTCAAAACACATCGATGGCGAATTTCAACCAATTCCCAATCCATAAGATGTACTAAAAACCTTAAATAAACAATTGACTCCCTAAGATGCCATTACCAACCATTGCTCCTACGAGCAAAGATGATCAATCCAATAATTTTCACATTGCATCCAACCCTTATCAGCTCAGGTGTACCCCCACCTAGCAAATCACTCTAGACATTTGTTGGGTTATGAGCATTCTAACACTCCTAAGTGTACATGCAACCCTAAATACCTTGGATCTATGTTTTCTCTATTATACATACAATTATGAACATCCAAGGTATTATCCTAATCTAGCATACAAAATAATAAATATAACAAGATAGAATACATACCTCTTTGATGTAGAATGTCTTCATGAAGCTTGAGTGCCTAGTGCCCCAAGTGTGACACCTCAAATGGTTCACACAACACCAAATACACTTGGAATAACTTGAGAGAAACTTGAACACTCCTTGAAATCGTCTAGCCCTCACACTCACACATTAGTACACGATTTCTTGAGCCATGGGATTCTTTTATATGGTGGCTATTAGGGTTACACCATGTAACTCATAACTTTACCCATTCCTTATGCTCCATGGATTTTAACCTCCATGGAGTATCCATGGGTCACCCCATGGACTTAGTCCAACATAAGGAATCTTGGATCACAAGCCCACATATATAAGAATGAATGATTTACACAATCAACCCATATATTTAATTAGTCTCCTTTTGATCACTTAATTAATTCCAAATTAATTCTTGATCAATACTAATTAAATAACCTTATTAATATATTAGAACTTATAATATATTAACCAACCTTAAGTGTTATTTCTCTCATTATAGTCTATCCAAATGCATGATGCCATGCAACCCAAATGGACCATGCCGGGTCGGGTCAAGTCTTACCAATTATAGTTATGGACTTAGACATTAATCCAACACTCTCCCACTTGGATAAGTCTAAAACTATTATTGCGTATGACTTCAGGAACCGATCAGCAATCGTAGCTTTCAAAAGCTTCTGTCGAACTCTGACCTTGTCGATGAACTCTGACCTTTGTCAATGACTTGTCCATTAGATAAGGGATCATATATTCCTCCATTCTAGATATCATATGGACTGAGACATGGATTATCAATCATTCTCTCTGTCCATTTGTTGTTTCCCGATTTCCGATTCATGATGACTGACTGATTGAACAAATCAAATCAGTCCTGGCTTGGCCAAACACTCACATGTATCATCTTTAAGTCATCGAGGGGCCCATAGATATCGCTTTTATCCCGAAGGTAAAAGGAATGGATAAACTTCGACTCATATGGCTTGTTCTACTACTTGTTGAATCATACACAAAGGCACGTTTTATAACATCGAGTTACTAATGCGTTTTCGTGCAATCAATGTATAACCAACTCATAGTAACAACTCATATCTCTAGGTTTGAAGAATATAAGATATTATCGTCTCATGATCACTCGTGATAAAATCCATGAAGTGATTCAAATGAGCGCGGGTTGAATCCAATACTCAGAACTTATGAGCACTCATGAGTGTTGTAGCACCACTTTGTCCACCAACTTGGACCTCTACAAACCAACCCATGACAGTCTTGATTCATATCTACTTCCAACATATGACCGACTGTGGATGGTTTGAATAACTTAATCATTCAGGAAGAGCGACTTAGTTATTCTGGAAGTCAAAACATGCAAAGTGAAACACAAGAATAAATGAATCAAATATGGTATCAAACCCTATGAATATAAATAAACACTTTTATTTATCACCATACTGATTACTCATTATTCATTGTTTCGGTTTTATCAACTTTATACTTGAATTTAAAACAATAGTTGTCCCATGCTCCAAGCATGTACACTATGTTTTCTAAACACTAGTCATGCCATACACCAAGTATGCATACTATGTTTGTCTATGATCTTTACTTTGTAAAATAGATCAATTGAACATCACTCCAATGATCCTCTTTTCACAGTCCCAAATCCTTACTGCAAATGCAAGAATTCCAAATTCATGCCATTTACTGAAATCTGTTAGATTCTAAACTTATATGCATTGATCCTCTTAATGATTATGCACAAAGTCAGAAAGACTTGACAACAATCATTACAGAGCATTCCAAAGGAGATCAGCTCCTTGGAAACATCCTTCTTTCATTAAGTTTCCTAATCTTACACAGATTGAATAATTTCTAACTTTGAAACATTTCCATATTCCATTTTGACTATCACTTCTAAACAAGAGTTGCCTCCTTACAGATTATGTCAATATGGTCCTTCCAGAATTAACATTATACTTCCAACTGTCCTTGAGCAACCAATCTTTGGTAAACCTTAGATTGTCCTCGACAATTGCTTAATCATTTTAGTCATATCCAATTCTAGACCTTTTCCCTTCATAATGCCCCAGGCATTTGGAAAATTTTAGAAAGGATGAATATAGCACATGTAATCGACCCTATATCCGAAGCATATGGGACACGATTCATGATGTCTCACATAAAGACTAAACCAGTCTTTTGCTATAATATTTCCATTTCAATTTGCCAAGTTCTCAAAATTCAGATTATGAAAAGGGATGCCGTAATCATAATCGAATTTTAGAACGCAAATAATGGACCCATATATAGAATTTCCTTATGTTGAGCCATTCCAACATGAAATTCATATATATATCCTTGATTAAATACGATTAAAATCTCAATCTAAGCTTTTAGAATTGAAATGAAGTATAATTTCCTCTCCCTTAATTATAGCAAAACAACTTTTTCAACCCCTGCAACCTCACGAATTGAAACTTTTGTTTTCTATAATTAACATTGCTAACTTGCAACCTTTGTCATAATTATCATGCTCCCACTAACATGATGATTATTAGCATAACACTTATGCTCCCACTAGCTTTGACATGTACTCAGAAATCAGCTAACTTTCTTACCAAAGTTCAGATTTCTGATACTAGATTGTTTTGATAAAACTTTATCAAAATCACACACCTCTCTTAGATAGCTCACATGTGTGTCTAAACAATTTTAGAACTATGAAAAGGGATGCCGTAATCATAGTCTCAATTGTTTAGACCTTTGCCACTTCTCACAAGTCCATGTTAGTGTGCCGGTAAACCACACACGCTCCACTAACGATTTTTGAGAATGCAAATATCACATTGCTATCTAGCTAAAATCTACTTAGTGAAAGTGTTTCCTCACCATCATTTTCATGAATCGGAGAGAAACCTTACGACACTTAGATTTAATAGTGTATGTGTTCTTATCCATGTGAATTTGTCAAAACCATAATCACAAGACAAGGTTAGTGACAAATCCAAACTCATATTGATTAAACTTGTGCAATCTTAAATTCTTGCCATTTGGCAGCTCAGGTGCCTGCCATTGCTTCCAAGTAGTTGTGCAACCAATTGAGAACTCTCAGAACTCCTATGCAAAGCCAACTTGAATAGGCACAAAAATTTCAACACGATAGGTTATAAACCTCAAGTCGTGTGCTAGTGAAGGACTTTAGGTTTTATTCTTGATTAAGTCTTGAAACTTTCAAGAGCTTTAAGACTCCCACTGTCCTCTTGACATATAAGACTCCCTTGTCAAATATTCAAGAGATCGTGCGGAATCTTTATCAAGACTAACACTTTACACAATTGGCCTAAGTTGGTCTCTGTTTTATCCAAAACATCACAACTTACCAATTTCAAATGTACAAGAGTAGATAACCTTTTACTCTTACATTTGACTAGTGTTAACAAACCCTCTTTAAGATATGTCACTCAAGTTACAATCTTGGAGTATGACTCTAAGAATTGTTTTGGAACGAAGTATGACTCATCTTTTTGATTTAACCATTTCAACAATTCATGACTCCTCTTCTTAGTCATAAGAATGCACTAAGATGACTTTAGAAGACCAATTGTGATATGGTATCTTAATCATTAAGATGATCATAAACATGATACTAAAGTACTCTCCCATATTTTCAGATTTGAGAAACTTTTATCTTTCTGCCATACTTTGATTCTTCTTATTCGTTCTGTCTCACATTGAAACTTCTCCAATGCTACAGACTTATACTTAAACTTATAAGTATAACCATATTTACTGAACTTAAGTAAATCATGACGAATAGTCTTCTTGATCTTTTGTGGTGGACTTGACCAGTGCACAAGAATGTGTACTCGATCCCTTAGTCCTTTCCTTATTCACATAAGGAATTAGTCTTAATTTTCCAAGCTGATAATTCTCATTCATCATACTATACAACTTGCATGATTCCAAGTTTCGGTCCAATTGAACCTTGGGTGATGAGAATCTTTCCTTATTTGGTAATATTAGACACTACCACAACCGAAAGAATCAAATCCATTTTTCCAATATTGCTATCAATGGAATCTTATAAGCAACAACTTTTCACAAATGTCATTGTAAGGATACTTAAAATAAATAAAATCAAAACCTTTTTCTTTTATTTTAAAACTTTGCGGAAAAACTTATCCTTACAATCCATATGAAAACCTTGTTGTTATCTATTCCTAAGCAATATAAATATCATAACTCTTAAGTAATAGCCCAAAATTCTGATCACCGAAACATGCGATTGAAATCCATCTTCGCGATCAGAATCAACATGTACTTAATAGAGTTAGACAATGGACTTTACCTGAAGTAGAGCCAAACTTATTGACTTTAACATCCTTAGGTAAATTGGCAGCTTTGTAACCAATTCCCCTTCCTTTGGCAATAGTTACCTATGGACCCTTGATAATGGGACTATCTCAGACTTTGCCTCTCTCTTTACCATTGGGTCAACCGAGTTGACTATGGCCGATCCCTTTCCATTGGGAAGAGAGAGCTTTACTGGATATCCAATGTCATCATTGTCAATGTCCATAGCGTTTTAGGAAGTTGATCTTAGCAAATAGATAAGATCATTAAGGGTCTTGTCTTAGTCTGTTTCATAGGATTCCCAAAAGAACTCACTATGTGACTTAGAAAGTAGTTGAGCCACCAACTTTCTCAAGACTTTGACACCCAACTCTCCCGGCTTGTCAATATGTGACTACATCTCCAAGATGTGATCACACCTAGACCTTGCCTTGCCAATAGGGCTTGAGTGACCTTAAACTTTTTAGGAACTTGTGTGTTAGGGAGAATAATTGGAGGAGGTGAAAGAAGTATGATATCCATGGGACATCATCTTCATTTAGGAAAGCTTGTTTCAAGAGATTTGGGAAGATCATAAATGTCTAGACCAGACATCTTTTTGGGAGATATTCAAGATAGTTGATTTAAAGTCCTTAATATGACACCCAATATGAAATATTAAGGCTAGGACCCAACAAACTATTTTATAACTTAGAAGAGGGATGCCGTAATCCAAGCTATAAAATATTTGAAGGTAGGTGAATGACGATTCACCAATTTCCACCATGAAAAACGAAATAATTTATTAGGTTTTAATTGGATTTGAAAGTCCTAGATCTTTGAGATTCATTGAACTGTTCAAAGGCATGTTTCAATCTCAAGTGTGCCCTTCAGGTTTTGTGACTGGGATGCCGAGGATCACAAAACAAGGTGTGAATAACCATGCAAATATACTTGGTACCCTTAATATTTACCCCTTAATCAGTGTGCCGGTTAACCACACACGCTCCACCGATACTATGATAAATATTAAGTTACCCTTTGCCTACCTTGTTAAGTCCAGGTTAGTGTGTCGGTTAACCACACACGCTCCACTAACGACTTAAGCAAAGTGCAAAGTGTAATTTCATGGGTTAGCACCAAATTCACATTTTCCTAAGTAACTAAGATTGGGTATTAATAAGAGTTTAGTTAGTTAGTATTTATCATTAATACTTTTAATGAAAGGAGAATTATAGTCCTTGTCCTACCCGTTCGGCTAACGACCCTCCACCAGTCAAGGAAGCGGTGGGTGAGAGAGGACACCCATTAAACTGCCATTTTATAGGCAGTAACCTTATACCCCCTTATAGACCGGCTTCGTGAATGAGGCCTACTAACGGTAAGACTAACTTTACTCTTATACATATATATAAATATTATTAACTTATAATATTATAAAGTATAAGGGTTGAATTTTAACTTTTAAAATTCTAAGGGCTAACTTGGAATTAAAGTATTCATAAGTGAAAACTTTTCAAATTCCAAAACTTGAGGGCAAGTTTTGAAACTATTCAAAACTAATTAATTCCATAACTTATGAGTTTAAAGTAGTTTTAATTAAAAAAAAAAAAACTCTTCAAGTTCCATAACTTGAGGACAAGTTATGGAAGACTTTAAACTAATTAATAAAAAAAATAACTTTTTTTATTGTAACTTATGGAACTAATTAAGGTTACACTTTTTTTTTTAATTTAATGAAGAGACTCTTGAACCTCCATAACTTGAGGACAAGTTATGGAGTCATAAAACCATTTAATTAGAACTAGACTCTTAATTTTGTAACCTTTGCCAACTTTTATGAGTTTTATGATTCTTAAATGTGACTTTTCATATAACTTGAGGACAAGTTACAAAAACACACTTTGGAATCAACTCTTAGATTAAAATGGATTGAAAACAACTATTTCACACAACTTTTCTATTAATCTAAGAACCTCATAAGAACAAGATAATTCAAATCATCAATCTTCAAGAAATTAGCATGAACATACAAACTAATACAAATCTTGAAATTATGACAATTATCTTAGAAATTGGATTAGCATGAACATTACCACATCAAAAACAAGTTTATAAGTCCAAAAACATCTTAGGGTAATGTTCCTAGTCCAATTCCAGCCAAAACAATCGAATATATGCATCCAACTCGATTTTTCAGCTACTTTTGCAAGTATAACAAGAAAACAAGCCTAGTCTCTGATACCACTGTTGGGTTATGAGCATTCTAACACTCCTAAGTGTACATGCAACCCTAAATACCTTGGATCTATGTTTTCTCTATTATACATACAATTATGAACATCCAAGGTATTATCCTAATCTAGCATACAAAATAATAAATATAACAAGATAGAATACATACCTCTTTGATGTAGAATGTCTTCATGAAGCTTGAGTGCCTAGTGCCCCAAGTGTGACACCTCAAATGGTTCACACAACACCAAATACACTTGGAATAACTTGAGAGAAACTTGAACACTCCTTGAAATCGTCTAGCCTTCACACTCACACATTAGTGCACGATTTCTTGAGCCATGGGATTCTTTTATATGGTGGCTATTAGGGTTACACCATGTAACTCATAACTTTACCCATTCCTTATGCTCCATGGATTTTAACCTCCATGGAGTATCCATGGGTCACCCCATGGACTTAGTCCAACATAAGGAATCTTGGATCACAAGCCCACATATATAAGAATGAATGATTTACACAATCAACCCATATATTTAATTAGTCTCCTTTTGATCACTTAATTAATTCCAAATTAATTCTTGATCAATACTAATTAAATAACCTTATTAATATATTAGAACTTATAATATATTAACCAACCTTAAGTGTTATTTCTCTCATTATAGTCTATCCAAATGCATGATGCCATGCAACCCAAATGGACCATGCCGGGTCGGGTCAAGTCTTACCAATTATAGTTATGGACTTAGACATTAATCCAACAACATTCACAATGAACTTCATGACTCGATACTCCATAACCGATACCTAACCTTGGTAACCAAATCCCTAATAACAGCTCGCAAACGAATAGGATTTATATTGTAAACACTCCGCAAGAGACTTTCTTATGCACGACTCATACTCCCAACAACCCTTAACTGCTCACTTTATCCAAACCAGCTGGTTCGTGAGTCCCCCGACTTCTAACAATGCACCAACACCGAAAGCACCACATGTAGAAGAAATAAACAATCATGATCATTGGGCCCATAGCCTATGTATGGAATACCCCTACAAGGTCCTCAACATAGGTATGGATTGCCTCAAAGCCCACAATGTGATTCTGGAATGCCATTCCCGACCCTCAACCCATGTCTGGAATGCTCTCGGTGTCACGTTGATCTTGTCGACATTTCACCACTCGCCTGAAAGCTCACGACCAACACCACGAGGCCAAAAGGTACTCAACCTCAATCCATCGTCTTGCAGGAACCCAATCAACATCCCTCCCAATGCTAACAGAGCGTAACAATTCCATACTCTTTTACCATGCACAATTCCTTTCACAATGCAAGCTGCTACCAACGTAAAATCTGACAAAAACATGGTCGCACACGACCTGAGAATGAGATAGACGGTCACACTCTTGTTCCCATTTCAAAGGCTATAACTCAAATAAGAACCATGTATATAATTCGAACCACTCCATTGCTATCTTGCCCAGCCCACATACACCCCTCACGATATAATATCTAATGAACTTACCACAATACACACCCTTAGGGAACCCATAACCTTACCCAGAAGGGGCGAAGTACCAGAGTTATAACGAAATGACGAACCTCAATCATTAACAGAAGACATCCTCAGGAACGATCGAAACGAGACCCTGTACCTTGATTGAGACTGAACAGAACCCATCAATACGTAACTATCTCGATAAAACTTCTAAGGTTATCCAGAAATGTTGCTAAGACCCTAGTCAGATCCATCCAAATACCAACCCCGCCAGCATGTCATGCCAAAATTAGATTACACGTAGATCTAATGCCCCTTCTGGAAAACTAAGCATCATTGTCCCAAACTCTAGACTCCTAATTGCTGGATTAGTGTCTAAGCCTGTAACCATATTTGGTAAGTACTTGACCCGGTTGTGCATGGTCCTTTTGGGTTGCCTTCACCAAAGCAACTTGATTGGAGAAATAATAGAGAAAGAGGTTATTATGGTTTATTAATATATTATAAGAATAATATATTAAAAGAGAAATCATATTTGTTTAGTTAATATTGTTCAAGAATTAATTAAGAATTAATTTTGTGATCAAAAGTAATTAACTAAACTAGGGGGACTGAACTGCAATTATGTGATAGTTGGAAAGTAGGGCAAGGATGCCCTAAGGGATAGGGTGGAAGAATTCAAGGGGATAAGGCCCTAGAATTCGTCCAAGGATAGGGATTCTAGAATTATCCTTGGGCTGCTTGGTGGCTAAGCAACCAGATAAGGATAAGGACTGAAACCCTAATCCCTACAACTATATAAAGACCCGCTGGCTTAGGAAAATCGGCCACTTGATTATTATCAGAAGTCCCAGCGCCGATTTTCTACCTCTCCCCTCTCTCTCTCTCTCTTGCCTCTCCATTTTCTCTTGGTGTTTGTGATCCATTAGAGGTACTACACTTGTGGTACTTGCTTTCAAGACAAGAAGATTGAAGATTTGAGTTGTTATTACAACATAACAACAAGAGGTATGTAAACCTTTCTCCTTTGTGAATTTCGAAATTACTAGGAGCATGCTAGGGTTCTTCATGTGTTCATAATGTTGTATATCTAATAGCAAAACATAGATCCAATTCTAGGGTTGCATGCACACATATGATTGTTTGTATCAAACCCATTAGTGGTATCAGAGCCTTTGGTTTTGTTGTTTTCAATTAGTTTATACAAAAGTATGAATTGGACAATTAGGGTTTATGGCCAATAAACCCTAGGAAGCATGGTTTTCTAATTAGGGTTCTTGAACCCTAAATTTCGAAATTGATAAGGGTTTTACAAACCCTTTCCTTAGCCCCTAAGATTTCGAAATCTAGGGTTTGCAAACCCTAGGATTTCAATTTTAGCCTCCTCCCCAAGATAAGATCCTAAATTTTAGGGATTAGGATAATACCTTATCTTGTAATTATCTTTTAACTGTTTTAAAATATGGTAATTAAAGATTTTGAATTATCCCATCCCAAAATTTTCGATTTTAGGGGATTTAAGGGATTAGGTTAAATTAATTGTTTAATTTAAAAGATAATCCTTTAAGATTTGATAATTAAAATAAATTTTTTATTTCAAGGATAATTATTAAATCAAGAGAGTTTTAATATTTAAAATTTTAAATTAAAAGGTTTAAATTTCGAAAATTTTAAATTGAAATTAAAACCCTAGTGTTTTAAAATGTTTAAAATACACCCTATACTATTATAATATTACAAGATTAATATATATAAGGGGGGTATACGGTTATGGCCTATAAAATGGTCGTTTAATGGGTGTCCACTCTCACCCACCGCTTCCTTGATTGGTGGAGGGTCGTTAGCCGAACGGGTAGGATAGGGCAAAACTTTCCTCATTAAAAGTATAATGAATCTATATAAAGTAACTAAATGTTTTTACCACAATTCCCAATCTTAGTTACTTTAGGAAAAGTGAATTGGTGCAATCCTATGAAATTACACTTTGCACCCTTGCTAAGACGTTAGTGGAGCTCGTGTGGTTAACCAGCACACTAATTGGATTCTAAGCATAGGTGGCAAATGGTGACTCATTGTTTATCATAGTTCGATGGAGCGTGTTTGGCTAACCGGCGCATCGAATAGGTGATTGTAACAATAAGGGCACCGTGTACATTGGCATGGTTATTCACACCCACTTTGTGATCCTTGGCATCCCAGTCACAAACTAGAGGGGCACATCGAGATTTAAATATGCCATTGAAAAGTTCAATGAATCTCAAAAGATCTAGGAGTTTTCAATACATTTAAAACTTAACTCTAATTTGTTTTTCATGGTGGAGAATTAGTGAATCGTCATTAACTTACCTTCAAATTATTTACATGTTAGATTACGACATCCCTCTTCTAATTTGTAAATAATGTTGTTGGATCCTAGCCCTAATTTCTCATTTGGGTGTTTAATTGGGGATTCATTTCTAATCAAACTTTGTTCTTTTCCTTTTCAGATGTCGATCAACAACAACGCTTCTGGTTCAAACTCCTCTGGCACATTCTCACTCTTGAACTTGTATGGGAGAGTGATATTTGATGGGACCAATTTCAACAATTGGATCCGCAACATTCGCATGATCACTTGATACGAGGACAAAGAGTATGTCCTCGATGAAAAGCTGAAGGAGATTGACATCAACACTGCCACTGCTGAAGAGATCGCGGCCTTTAAGGCCCACGAGCGTGATGCCACGAAAGTTGATTGCATCATGTTAACGACTATGACTGCAGAACTCCAGAAGTCCTATGAGGACATGTACCCCTATGAAATGCATCAGGACCTACTGGACCGGTACCACCAAAGCACCAGGCAAGAGAGGTACGAGATCATCACTTCGATGATCACTACCAAAATGAGTGATGGAGATTCCCTTACTGCCTATCTGCAAAAGATGCAGAGATATGTCAATCGCCTGCTAAAGCTAAATGTTAACTTTGATGAAGAGCTGGCAATTGACATCATCCTTCACTCCTTACCTCCCTACTATAGCCAGTTCCGCATGACCTACCACATGAACAAGGAGGAGGTCTCTTTGAGCAAGCTTCAAGGCTTGTTGAGGACTGCTGAGAGCAACCTCAAGGACAAATCTGTTGCACCAACTCCAACCCCCGCTGCTGCCCCTGTCTTGGCGATAGGACAAGGGAAGGGTAAGAAGAGGAAGGCTCCCTCAAAGAGCCACCATAAGGGAAAGTCCCAAGATGGTACCTCTTCTAGTGGAACCAAAGTTGGTTCTGCTAAACCCAACTCTAACCCTAAGGAGGCAGAGTGCCACCACTGCCACAAGATAGGGCATTGGAAGAGAAGCTGTCCAGAGTATCTGCAGGCCATCAAGGATGGGAAGATCAAACCATCTTTCGCAGGTATTTACACGATTAAATCTAATAGTCTGTCACATGCTACTTCTTGGGTTCTTGATACAGGATGTGGTTTTCATATATGTTCTGATTTGAAGGGACTAAAAGGAAATAGGGATGTGGAGCATGGAAGGATGAATCTGATCATGGGAAACAGAAGATCGTCGCCTGTGACCAAGATTGGAGTTTATTCCTTAGTGCTTAGTAATGGATTAGGTTTAGATTTAAACAATTGTTGCTATTCGCCAGATATGGCAAGAAACATCATTTCATTTCATGGTTTATATAGACAAGGTTTTAGATATTCATTTGATAATGAAAAGGATTCTATTTGTGCTTATCTTAATAATGTTTTATATTTCGAAGCATTGCCTTGTAATGGAATATATAAAACTGTGATGGTTGTAGATAACTTAGGAAATGATGTGTTGTGTGTGGATTCTTCCAATAGTATGGATAAAGCATGCTTGTGGCATTGTCGTATTGGACATGTCAACAAGAAACGCATAGCCCAACTCCAAAAGGATGGAGTGTTGGAGTCATTCGACCTTAGGGACGATGACGTGTGCGAGTCTTGTTTACTTGGAAAGATGACCAAGTCACCATTCACTGGAACTTGTGCGAGGGGTGAGGGTTTATTGGATCTCATACATACAGATGTATGTGGACCCTTTAGATCCACCACAAGGGATGCGAACCGCTTCTATGTGACTTTTACCGATGATTATAGCAGATATGGTTATATCTACTTAATCAGGCATAAGTCAGAAATCTTTGAAAAGTTCAAAGAGTTCAAGCAAGAAGTGGAGAATCAGTTGGGCAGGAAAATCAAGATGCTTCGATCTGATCGAGTTGGAGAGTACCTAAGTCTTGAATTCCACGACTACCTCAAGTAATGCGGAATTGTTTCGCAATTGATGCCACCTAGGACACCACAGTTGAATGGTGTAGCTGAGAGGCGTAATCGAACCTTGCTAGACATGGTTCGTTCCATGATGAGTCGTGCTTCACTACCTATCTCATTCTGGGGGTATGCCTTAGAGACTGCCACCCATATCCTTAACTTAGTCCCTACGAAGAAGGTTGCCAAAACACCTCACGAGATGTGGACAGGGAAAGCTCCCTCGTTGTCACATATCAAGGTTTGAGGTTGCGAGGCTTTCGTAAGACGAGAGACTCACGACAAGCTCGAACCTCGCAGTGAGCGATGTATTTTCATCGGCTACCCGCAGAAATCCTTTGGACATCTCTTCTACAGACCGAGTGACAATGTTGTCTTCGTTGCGAGGAGAGGGGTTTTCCGAGAGCGATAAATCATAAGCCAAGGAGACAGTGGGAGGAAAATCGATCTTGATAAGCTTCAAGAGTCGAGCGATGAAGGAACCTCTAACACTGGCGTTCAGCCAGAGGAGGAAACTCCGGTTGAACCGATTGACGAGTCCTTACCTCTTAGATGTTCCGAAAGGGTTAGTGTTCCGCCCTAGTTTTATGGTTTTCATATTACTATGGAAGGGGATACGTTCATTAGTGATAGTACACTAGTGAATCTGGACGAACCTAACAGCTATAAGGAAGCCATGGTAGGCCCGCAGTTTGCGAAATGGAAAGAGGCTATGGACAGCGAGATTCAGTCCATATATGACAACCAAGTTTGGAACTTGGTTGACAATGTACCAGGTCGTAAGACGGTCGGATGCAAATGGATCTTCAAGAAGAAGACTGACATGGATGGAAACGTACACACTTATAAGGCACGATTGGTTGCGAAGGGTTTCACTCAAACTCTTGGAGTTGACTATGATGAAACCTTCTCACCAGTTGCGAAGATAAAGTCTATCAGGGTGATGTTGGCCATTGCTGCATTTCATGACTATGAAATATGGCAGATGGATGTCAAAACCACTTTCCTTAATGGGAAGTTGGCTGAGGATGTTTACATGGCTCAGCCAGAGGGCTTTGTCAATGCGAAGCATCCCAATAGAGTGTGTAAGCTTGAGAAGTCCATTTATGGACTTAAGCAAGCGTCTCACATATGGAATCTTTGTTTTGATGAGAAGGTCAAAGAGTTTGGTTTTATGCGAAGCGAGGATGAATCATGCGTATATGTCAAAGCCAGTGGGAGTATAGTTAGCTTCCTCGTATTGTATGTCGATGACATACTTCTCATAGGAAACGACATCCCGACACTGCAGGAAGTTAAGTCCTGGCTCAGGAAGTGCTTCGCTATGAAGGACCTCGGAGAGGCTGCCTATATTTTGGGAATAAGGATAGTGAGAAACAGAAGTAAGAGACTAATAGGACTTAGTCAGAATACTTACTTGGACAAGGTACTAAAACGTTTTAGTATGGATAATTCAAAGAAAGGGGAATTACCAATCCAAAGTAATGCCAAGTTGAGTAAGACTCAAAGCCCGAGTACCGAAGTCGAGATAGCAGAAATGATCCGAGTACCATACGCTTCCGCAGTTGGCTCGATTATGTATGCTATGACTTGTACTCGCCCTGATGAGGCCTTCGCTTTGAGCATGGTCAGCAGATATCAAGGGAACCCTGGCAAAGCACACTGGACCGCAGTCAAGAACATTCTTAAGTACCTTTGGAGGACCAAGGAATGGTTTCTAGTCCTCGGTGGGAGTGATGACTTAAAGGTGTGAGGGTATAGTGACGCCAGTTTTTAGACCGACAGGGACAACTACCGTTCGCAGTCGGGTTGGGTCTTTACCCTTAATGGAGGAGCAGTGACTTGGAAAAGTTCCAAACAGGAAACCATAGCTGATTCAACGTGCGAATCAGAGTATATAGTAGCGAGCGAAACGTCAAAGGAGGCAATATGGTTGAAGAACTTCATTGGAGACCTTGGAGTTGTGCCAGCCATACAAGAGCCTATGGAGATTTTCTGTGATAATGAAGGAGCGATTGCCTTGACTAAGGAACCAAGGGATCATGGTAGATCTCGACATATCGACATAAAATATCATTTTATTCGACATCGGGTGGAAGAAGGTCTCCTCATAGTAAAGAGGGTATCGTCGGAGGATAACCCGGCATATCCCCTTACGAAGGGACTGAGTAGGGTTAAGCACTTGCAGCACGCTAGGAGCATAGGGCTGAAGGACAATATTAGTTTAGATTAGATGTTTTAGAAACGTATAATAGATAAATGTAATTGACATTTGATGATTAAATAAAAGAGTATTGTTTATAAGTAAAGTTACTGTCTTTTGTTAATTGTTTATCTGTTGTTTCATTTTGCATGTTTTGACTTCCTGAAATAATAAGATTATTCAACGATCCACAGTCGTTCATATGTTGGAAGTAGGTATGAATGAAGACTGTCATGAATTGGTGTGTAGATTGTCTAAAGTGTGTTAGACATAGAAAAAGTTTTCTACGACGTTTATGAGTGCTTATAAAAAAGTTTTGAGCATTGGAATAAACCCACGCTTACTGGAATCACTTCATGGAATTCATCACGAGTGATCGCAAGACGAGGATATCATCTGGTCTTAAAACCTAGATATATGGTTTATTGTTTGCTGGTTGGTTGTGCATTGATAATGCGTAAACGCATAGTAACTTGATGTTATAAAACGTATTGTTGTGTATGATTTGATTAGTGAATAGTAAATGCATATAAGTCGAAGTTTATCTGTTCCTTTTATCCTAAGAGGGTAAAAGCGATATCAGGGCCCCTCAGTGATTTGATTTGACTTATGTGCCAGGCCCGGTCAGGACTAAATTGATGTGTTCAATTAAGTTCTATGTCAAATGAATCTGAGATCGAGAAACAAACTGCTGGACAATAAGTATGACTATGTTCCATGTGATTGTCCACACGATATCTAGAACAGAGGATCATACGATCCCTTATCTAAAGGACAGGTTAGTAATAAGATCAGGGTTCGACAGCGTCTTTGAGAGCTACGATTGCTAATCGGATTCTACTTGCATTTATGGTTACTAGACTTATCAAAGTGGGAGACTATTGGATTAGTGTCTAAGCCTGTAACCATATTTGGTAAGTACTTGACCCGGTTGTGCATGGTCCTTTTGGGCTGCCTTCACCAAAGCAACTTGATTGGAGAAATAATAGACAAAGAGGTTATTATGGTTTATTAATATATTATAAGAATTATATATTAAAAGAGAAATCATATTTGTTTAGTTAATATTGTTCAAGAATTAATTAAGAATTAATTTTGTGATCAAAAGTAATTAACTAAACTAGGGGGACTGAACTGCAATTATGTGATAGTTGGAAAGTAGGGCAAGGATGCCCTAAGGGATAGGGTGGACGAATTCAAGGGGATAAGGCCTAGAATTCGTCCAAGGATAGGACCATAACCCACGCGGAGCTTAACATACCCATCTCTGAAACTAATTTACCGATCGACAACTGCCCAATCTAGACTGAAAATAGCAATCCATACAACGAGCTGACAAGTCCCTTAACAACCGATACTTAATCTGAGCGATCCTAGCGCCTCCTTATCTATTCATTGGCATTCCCAAAAGGAACCAATGGCTATAACGAGCTCCTTGACCAACTACTTCTTGCTACGAGACAATTCGTGTATTTCCTGAACACATACATCCGATAGCCACTTGCTCTACACCCCTGAATTGACCAAATCTTAAACCGAAATCCCACATACCCGCACCGCAGATCCCTATGAACTATTCTTCCGATACCACAAACTCGAACAGATCGATGATCCTCCAAGCAGAATACCTAGTTCTCCCCCACTTAGGGTTCGAACTACCACCCACTATTGTTGTAACCAAACCATATCTCAAATCGGCTCAACCAAGTACAAACCATCCCTAACTCTTGGAATGTATAACACATGCAAGATGATCTTCAAGACAAGGACCAAGCAAACCCTAAGAGATTCTGAATCTCAGATTAAGACTTTAGAAATTTCCAATCATAACCACCTTTAACATTAAGGATTTCATGCAAATACACTAGCAAAACACCAACTTACTATTAAAAAACATACACTCATCGCCTGCAATCCCAACTAGAAATTCATCACAAAATCGTCCATAAATACCAAAAGGCATCATTTTCATAGTCAGGATACATCATAGACAACAAAAGTTATTGCTCCCGATTCACCTGGAACCATCAACTAGCACCTGACCTGCCTATATCCCAAGAAGCAGGCCTTTGGTCTCATCACGAGGCATCCATACCAAAACAATCATCCTACGTATTCCCACGTTGTCATACAGCCACCAAACACCGTAGCCAACTATCCCCATGCTTGGTTTACATCCCAACTCTAAAAGTCACAAGCTTGCCCACTCCTTCTCCGAACTCGGAAAACTGGAAGGACATAACCCTCGCCAGAGATAGTGACATTCCAATCCATCTGCCAATCACTCATCCTCCGGTCGAAATTCTTGATCCGCTCCTGACAACCGCTTATTTCTTGAGTCTCGTAACCCAACCGGCACTAATTGAGCCCCTGATACCTCAAAATCAACTAACTCACTTAGGTCTACAACATTCAAATCCAAACTGACATGGCCACTAAATCACAACAATTACCAGACTCATCCTCAGCCTAAACAACCATAACCAAAAGATTAACGGATACATATACATTGCCACGAGTCATGGTTATCCAACCATGGTATCTACCCTCAACCATCTCCTTAAAATCCCCGTGACTTCCTTGATTCGAGTATGGATCTTGTGCTTCCAATAGTATAGGCCCAATACTACCTTCCACACCTATCTATACTTTCCTCAAGAATCATCCCGAGTCCTCTAAGTTACCTAATCATAATAGTACTTCCAACGCTCGCTAAATAGCATAGCAACCGCACTAAAGCACTTCGTAGGCTCTCCTAGGATCCACACCTCACCCTACCATCAACTACCAAACGACCCCCATTGGTTTTGGTTAACTACTCCATGAATACAATCACATGCAACATAACTTAAATAATCTTAGATTAAAAGATTCAACCCTACAACGGGGTTGAACTCAGACAAGAATTGCGCAGTAGGACCAAATCCTTTACCCTCAAATTATTTAACCAATGCAACATGTGACTTAACGTATTCAATTTATAGTTAGTTCACACCCAAAAGAGTCATACAACACTTAGCAAGAAAACTCTATAGGAAATAAGGCATCATGTATCATGTAATTTTATCATGCAATTCCTGAAGATCCCTATCCTACAACTAGCATGCTATTCTAATATAAACATGATATTAAATAATAGTGTGGGTAACTTGGGGTATACTTTCTTAATCCAACTGATTTTACACATCACATCCTTCCTTGTTTGTTTTTGAAAACAATTTTTAAAACCATTTAAAAACTTTTGCACTTCCCTAGTTTGAGTCTGAATTCACACGAATGTTCATCCAATTCTCTCAACCCAAGGCTCTGATACCAACTTGAAACACTCGAAAGATCAAAGAAATTTTAAAATTTCAAAATCAACCATTAACCAATATTGTTTAGAAAAAGGGGTCATTGTTTCAAAAACATTATTTCAAAATCAAAGTTTTTCCCAACACCCACTGGCATAAAAAGGGAGGATGTGAACGATCATGCCTTTGCTTTCCCACGATCCTCAGAAGTACCTGAAACAATAAACTAAAACTGTAAGCCAAAGCTTAGTGAGTTCCCCCAAAGTACCAAACACACATAACAATATAACAATATATAGTGGGTCCACAATCTAAGTTTGGAATACCCCTACAAAGTGTCACACCCCCAAACCGGATGGCGGAAACGTCCGGGGGTGGAACGAGAACACAGTATCACAATAATTGTATACATTGAAACACAAGTACATAAACAACCATCATATCATATGATTATATCAGTTACATGACCCAAATGTTACTTAGTATCAAAATTCATTACAAGGTTTGCATGTTATTAAATAAAGTAGTTCTCGTAATGATATTTGGTGTCTTGTCTTCAAAAGTAGCTCCACTGATCCAAGCTTAATTTTTTCCTGAGATTACATGCCGTTTTAAAAGTCAACATAAAGTTGGTGAGTTCATAAGAGTTCATTTATAGAATAATCTGATATTTTCCATAGATGAAAATCGTATCTTCGTCTTGTAAAAAGTTTTGTATTTGTACGCCTTCAGCGTAAAAGAAGAATGTATGTGTGTAGTATGTATCCAAAAGCATTTATAAAATAAAAGTTCCCATAACTTCTAAACTTATAAAATGTGACTTGTCATGTGATTTTTATTATCCAAAAATCGAGTGTATAAGTAAATAACCATACTTATAACTATAGTATATAAGTAAATAACCATACTTATAAATGTTGTGTATAAGTAAATAACCATACTTATAAATGTAGTGTTTGTTCCTAGAAAATCCAATATTTCATTTAAAATAATTTATAGTCTTAAACACCCCAAGATCAAAAATGTATAAGTATTTCTATACTTAAAGTAGTATTACGTAGTTTTATTCTTATATAAAACCATTTGAACGCATGTTACCCCGTAAACTAAATGTATCGTTAATTTCCCATGTGAGTTATTACAACCATGCTAAAACCGAAGTTGGCCTGCTGCGACGTTCTTCAGGCGTCGGAATGTTAGACATTTGTCACCCCAGACCTGCCGGTCTAGCTGTAGCTAACAGCTTAGGTGCGGGATTGTCAGTCACGTATAGATCTATACAAAAGTATCACGCTCTCTTACCGAGATTCTGGTTATAATTCAGGACTTTAGTGTGCACTCTAGTAGGTAGGGTGAAGACTTTGTCTCACATAATTGTTTCAACAAGTTTACGTTTGTAATGAAAACCCTTATACGTGTAAATATCACTTTTCCATAGTATTAATATAGTGTATAATAGTATTACCCAATGGATAATGGTATTATCTAAGGGGTAATGGTTTTATCCAATGTGTAAACACAAAGTTTTAATCTTTCAAAACTAGACTTTTGGTAAAAATGTTAGTTTTTGTTTATCCAATGTGTAATAATATTACCCAATGGATAAAGGTATTATCCATCATACAATAGATCTAATACTAGAAACTTGTGCATATAAGAGAACGAGACTTGTGTGCTTTCTTTGAAAATAAGTATATATGTATATATTTTCATAAATAGAACATAAACATGCATGATATAGTATTACCCAAAGGTTAAAGTTTTGTCCAGAGTATATTAGATATAGGACCTTTGCGTAAAGTTATTGTCCAAAATGTATTTTGTTTGCATGGCATATAACCTCCCACGAAAGTGTAAAATGAGTGAAAACTAGTAGAAAAGGGGGTATGAACTCACCTTTTGTGCTTTCCCTAGAAGTTGGCAAGAAATGGTGAGAAAGATGAGGTAGGAATCAAGCTTTGGAAGACAACACCTCCTTGAACTTCAAGATCTTGCCTAAGGTTTTTGATTCAAGATTATGAGAAAAAATAACCAAAAAAATGATTATGGATGGTGGTGAATCTCAAAAATTAGGAGGAATGCTTACCAAAAGACTTGCAAAAACACTTGTCAAAAGCCTTGAATCAACTAGAGAATTCTTGGAGAGTTTAGAGAGTATAGAAGTGAGATTAAAGATGAAATGGTGGGGAGGGAGGCCTCATGGCCGAATTTATAGAAGGAGAGGGAGAGAGAAGAGTGGTGGTGGTGTGCATGGGGAATGGAAGAGGTAAGCTGTTGTGAATATTTAATTTAGGGTAAGTTTTCTCCATTTTTTCATTCATGTAAGGTCCTTTGATTAATATAATCAAGTAAGACATTTGGATTATTATATTCATGGTATGATTTCTTTATTATAAGGGATCATGATGGTGTTGGATATGGTAAAATATGTTGGAAGAAGAGAGACATAATTTGTCTCATATAGTTTTTTATATAAAAAAAACTAGCCCTTTTTATAAAAGCTTGTTAATTTTTATAAAAGTGTGGTGGGATTTGAGAAATTTGTAAGATTTAATAACTAATAAAAATATTTTTATGTAATATTATTAACAATAATATTAACACCTTATGATTTAAATTGTTTTTCTCAATTTCGTTGTATAAGATGTGAGCGTTAAACTTTAACGCGATAACTTCCGTTTTCTTGATCTGTGATTTTTTCTGGTATTTAACCAGAGTATCAAGCTCACATGATGTTTGAAACATGTTTATGACTTTGTGAACATGTAAACCTCGTGTCTTGAATATTACCTGATACCCAACAATATTGGTGTGTTTTATCGAATTGCTACTTTACCGTAGTTTATTGTTCACAATTAAAGCGTTTATTCGATAATTTATTCAAAATAGTGCATGTAGTATTATAATATTGTAACGACGTGAAATTTTCAAACAAAATTTTCATTTTTAAAACACATTAAATTCTCATTTCACCATCTCAAAACACAAATATCCAAAATCACATCCCAATGTAATTCACAATCCCAGAATCATAAAAACATCTCCCGCCAGTGTGTACAATCATGCCGGTGCCTTGCCGCGATCCTCGGAACTACCTGAAACTCATAACACATAACACGGTAAGCATAAAGCTTAGTGAGTTCCCAAAAATACCACACATATCACATCAGCCACTCGAGGCTATAACTCAAAAAGACCCTCCGGTCAATGTATCTCAATGGGACCCTCCGGTCCCACAACTCAGATGGACCCTCTGGTCCCTCAACTCAGCAGATCAATATAATACACAGTAAACATATCACATAACAAATAGCAGGATATCTCAATACACAACTCATTCACGTAAGACCCACTGGTCACACATAAAATTACCACTCAAGGTAAGTATAGTGAGAAGACTCACCTTGTATGCTAGCAAAAGAAAACCTCGAACTCGGGATCTCGAACTCTACCCACCAGTCTAGCCTCCGCCTAGCACATAATAATTATCCCTAATCAATATTGCCTCTCAAGAACTAGACCAACCCTTTTACACTCACAGAAGGGTGAAAAGACCATTTTACCCCTCCATAGGCTTAATAGTCCACACTTTTGACCAAACCCTAAAAGTCAACAAAAGTCAACGGCAGGGAGTACGCTGCGCGTACTCGATCTCTACGTTGTGCGTACTCGACTGTCATGCAGGCATCGGGGATGCTCGACCCCTACGTCGCGCGTACGGGGTTTACGCCCAGCGTATGCCCCAGTTCCACTCTTCTCACATTTTTGGTCTTAACCAGTTAAGACATAGGCTCATATCTCAGATCTGGACTCTCTAATGTCTCTTAATCCATAAAGTCAGTGACTTTAAGCCTTTGCATGGCTGATTGGGTCTCTAACACTGAAAACATCCATCATCTTTTCTCATGAAGCTCATATCTGTGACAACCCGGAACTTCTATCTTGTACACTTAGTCAAATTCAATCAATGCTAAACTTGTTAGTTGACCTCTTGTGCTGTTTAAGGGTTCATTTAAGTGTTCTAAGCTTGAGTATAACGAAGGTTGAGTTTGGGAATGAGTCAGCAAGCCATAGAGTGACAAAATCAGGCCATACACACCCTTAGGGGGAGTGTACGGCCGTACACATGGGTGTGCGGCCGCACACTCACCTCTTAGCCGTATACTCACTTGTTGACAACATACCTACCCCTATATAAAGGGTAGACCCCTTCCCTTTCATTCCTTTAACACTTTGGAAGCACACAACATCATTTCCCTCAAGCTTCTTCAACCACAAACCCTCCAAGGCTTCAAAAAGTGAGTAATCCATCCTTTATCATATTGTGCTTGAGGAACCACTTGATCTAAGCCTTGAATCATCAAGTCCCGACATGTTCTTCATCTCTTTGAAGGAGTGCGGCTTCACACCCCCTTATGGTGGCCTCACACTCCTAAAAAGAACCTCCAAAGTGAGAGTTTGACTTCCATACTCGAGATAGACATGACCCTAGCCTTGTTGCACCTTGGAAATTGCTTTTTGGACATCATCTTGTGGGGTGTATGACCGCACACACCTGTGTACGGCCGCACACACCCTTGTGCGACCACACACTCAAGTGTGCGACCACACACCCTAGTGTGCGACCACACACTCCTGTGTGCGACCACACACACACATTCTAGGACCACAAACCCATTTTTAAGACTCTAAACTTATACTACAACCAAGTATGAACCTAGAACACTTCATGGATGCAAGTATGGACCTTGAAACATCTCAAAGACCCTTTCCAACATGAGTGTACGGCCGCACACCCCTTGGGCCGCACACGCATGACCGCATACACCTTTAAGGTGGCCATACACCTCCCTCATGCAATCCTTTAAGGTCCTAACTCTTAGTGCAAGTAGTTCCAAGTTCTTAGAGTGGTTCTCCATCACATTTAGTTGTGAAATACCTTCATTTGACTCCTTTATGTGTCATTACATGTTAATTAGGATCAAATCGCGTTGAAGGCTTCACTTGAACATCCAACATTCTATATCAATCCCTCATTCAACCACTTACCCGAGGTGAGTTCATACCCATACATTTTTCCGAGTTTTCATGTTTTCAGGGGGAATACAAGCAAAAGCATAAGGAATCTTGTGCTCAAAATATATTATTTTGTTTAAGATAATTATATTTTCAGTATACTTTGAACATGGAAAACAGTTTTGCCAAATGGTTAACAAATCAACTCACAGAAACAGTTTTCAGAACTAAGGCAATGAACTTATGAATCATAAAGTAAAATGTATCATTTTATAAAGAATTCATGTTATTCACCAAAAAGGGTTTTCAGTATTCTTACTTGTAAATTTGTTAGCCTAGTTGGAGACACGTCCTTGGTAACACTCACCACCGAAAACAGAGTGGAGGACTAGTACTCGTGACCAAAATCTCTTGTAGGGAGAGCGTAAATGTTGTGTATAGATCTATACGAGACTGAATATCCCACACCTTACTGCTAGCTACAGTAGGACCGGCAGGTCTACGGGTGACAAAGTCATAAAGGATATCGGCCCCGATACGTGCCATATCCAGTCAGTTATGGTCATGACACTCGTAATGTAGATAACATGAATTTACTTCTGTAATAATGAATCAAATGAACTAACCTCAAAGTAATAACCGATTTAATTACTGGAGGGTATTAATAATACCTTCAGGGTTTAGTTCATCACGTTTTCTTTTATTAGTTTTATTTATTTAATCAGGCTAATATACCTCACTGGATGTAGTCAGGGTTTTTAAAAGAAAACTACGTTTATCGATATAAGTATGGTAGATACTTGTACACCTCAGTTCAGAACGGATAACCAACCATCAACATTTGGGAAGATATCGGATTTTCTCGGGATAACTCGGCTTTTCAAAAACGGATTGTTAACATGTAACTCACGGATATTCACATTCATTCCACGACACCATGGATTGTACATATCTTGTATGAATCTGGAAGTCATGGAAGGAACGGGTTTTCAAACACGCTTTTCATAAGAAAATATAGGATTTTCTTGAGAAACACTTTTCAAAAGGATCAAAGAACATTTTCCCACCAAAAACTAAATGCTTATGAACTCACCAGCTTTATGCTGATTCTTTCAAAACTGCTTGTATTCTCAGGGAATTAGTAGACAGGTACTTCCAGGAGTTCGGAGAAGTTGGAGCGTTAGAGTCACGACTTTCTATTTTACTTTTAATATGAACAAATATATGTATTAAACAATGTAAAACTTTTTCCTATATGTATTAAATGTCTGGTTGCGTTTACTATGCTTGCTATGATACAATTGTTGTGATACTACGCATGACGTCCTTCACCCCAGGACGTTTCCGCCGTTCCGGTTCTGGGGTGTGACAATATCTCATGCATGGCTTACTCCTAACGTCCAAGATTTGATTTTTATCACTCAAGTCCACAAAATACACTGAAAAGGGGTAGATCAAGGTCTTTGGAGCTCATTATCACATAAAGTCTCCATTTTTTGGGACAAAACCCTAAAATACTCCATGAAAATGCACAAAACGAAATAGTGAGAAAGCTTGGAGCTTTATACCTCTATGTGAAGCTTTCCTCACTGCTAAGCTCAGATCCAAAAGCCTGGACTCTCACTCTTCTTCTCCAAAGCTCCTTCTCCTCTTCAAGATCACAAGAATATGCTCACAAGCTCTCCAATGCACTCTCCAGCTAAGAAGACGAATATTTAGGGTTAGGAAGGTTTGGAGTATGGGAATGGTGGCCAGGAATGAGGCCATCACTTCCTTTATATAGGGCCACACCTCAAATTAGGGTTTCCATTCTGGGCCTAGTACGCGCATCGTACCCTCCGGTACCCCCAGCGTACTAGGTGGCTTCCGCGTCCAAAGCACGCACATGAGTACGTTGAGCGTACACTCTAGTACGCCCCACGTACCTATTAATCACTTTTTCTCTACCAAGGGCCAAATGAAACAAATTCTCAATAGACTAAGGTTCACAAGGAATACCTGGACTTGGGGTGTTACAAATATTCCACAATACATTAAGAATGTTATGAAAATTACATTTCATCTTTTTGACCAAATTTACGTAAAGTTGACTTTTGTTGACCAAAATTGACGGATGTCACACAAGGTCCTCAACATAAGTCTGGATTTCACCTAAGCCCACAGTATGAGTCTGGCATGCCTATCGGGCCCTCAACTCATATTTAGATTGCTCTCGAGCCCACAAAATAAGTTTGGCATGCCCTCTGGGCCCACAACTTATGTTTGGATTGCTCCAGGTTTGTCGGCTACCGCACAAAGCAATATAACCTCAACCCAACCCGATATGTTCACATATGAATAGATAAACTTAAACACAGAACCAACAAATACAGATAATCATGCAGATCTACTACTCAGCCAAATACCAGTATATCATTATCCTATAACCAAGATACACAAACTAGTGGGCCGACATTGGTGAATTCAACCCACGGTATAGTGATGAAAAGTCACCTCAAGCTGCTGAATCTCTCGGATAAAATATTGGTCTGCAGATCCGGAAAAATCCCCGTGCTAACACCATCAAAAAATATCGAATTAATAATTGGTCCACTACCCATAACTGAAATCTTGGTTCGATGTCCAATCCTCAGCGTAAAATGCCATTTTACCCTCTCCTCACTTGACCCAAAATCTGAGGCCCAATCCAATAGCCCCAAAAAAACCCAATAAGGCCCAACCCCCTAATTAGGCCCAAAACCCATCATGGGCCTAATCCAAGAAGACCCAAAGCCTTATAATGCCCCAATATCAAAAGACTATTGGCCCAACAAGGCCCAAACCCGAAAAGTCCAAAATATAACCCAGTATGCGAAGTCAACAAAAGGCAATGGAAGTTAAACAAATGAGTACGCCCTGTGTACTCAATCTACGCCCAACGTACGCTACCCTTCACCAGTACGCACTACGTATAAGCTGGGTACGTCCAATGTACTCCTCATCAGCCCATTCTCCTTATTAAGTGTTTAAATGGTTAAGCCACTAAGTTCACTTCTCATATCTGATCCTAATCAAAGTCTTAGCACGTAATGTTGGCAACTTTACTCCTTTACATGCCTTAATGGGACCCAAAACTTGTTTTATATAAACTAACAACACCAACTCTAGCATGCTTCAACAAAATCCCTCAAGATGACATTTCTATGACTTAATAACCTTAACAAAGGCCAAATATGAGGCTCAAAGGTTCTGGAGCAACTTCTACTCAGAAGAACCACAACCTTGGGACCAAAACATGATAAAGTACCACCCAAAACTACAACCTTGGGACCAAAACATGATAAAGTACCACCCAAAATAGATTTAGACAAATAAGCTGCCAATATTGAGACTTTATACCTCCAGAAGATAGATCAAGATGCACAAATTCAGGATCCAAAAGCTTCAAGCAATCCAACACTCCTTGAAGAAGCTCCTTCTTCTTGAATAAGCACCAAAACACAAGAAATGACCCCAAGAACTCAAGAACCACTCAAATGGGGGCTATGGTTTCATATATAGGGTTTAATGGGGTGGAGGCTGAAGGTAGGAAGGTTTGGAGTTGACTTAAGGCCATTAAATAGGGTCTAAGACCCTAAATTAGGGTTTGGATCTGACTGGAGTAGGCGCTACGTACTCCAGGTATGCCCAACGTACTCAAGAGGGCATCCACTATCCTCCTGCTTAGTACACTCCTGTGTACTCCATGTACGCCCCGCGTACTAGGCTTAGCTTTAAACCACTAAGATCCCGAAGGCCATAACTTCTTCGTTCTAAGTCTGTTTTCGACAATTCTTATATCCCCGAAAATGTAACGAGAAGCTCTAAACTTCTACCAACCCTCCCTTGCCTTAAAACTTCCCGAACTTAAACCCAAAATTCATAAAATGCCCGAACTGTTACTTTACCGATATACCCTTGGGCTCCAAAACACAAACCGAACTCCCGAGTCATCCAATCTATATTTTCCACACCTAAAGGAATCTAAGGCTCTCATTCCCAAGGGCCCTAAGCCTTATGATAACCGATCTTCGGATCATAGCCTCGAATTAGGAAACGATCTAGAACAGGGTGTTACATCTTATTTTCCCATTTTTCGAAACCTACCCTTAAGGTTGCATATTCTGACTAAATCTACCACCTTCTATATATTTGTGACTTTTATGGCTTTTAACTTGGAACTTGTCACCATGATCTTTGCCATCCATTTTATGAATTTAAGTGATCCTTTGGTCAAACACATTTTCTCCGGTTTGACCTTTTTAACCCTAAAACCTAATTTGTTATAATTACAGCATTTAACCTTTCCAAATTATCATTTAAACTATTATTAACATTTATTTTAGTTGTTCTTATTATTATAACTGATTATTATTTATTTAAATAATTTTTTTCTACTAAACAATTCTAGCCCCAAAAGTCGAGTGTTTCATACTTTGATTAAACCACATATGACTTTTCTTCAACTTTGCACAAACATAGCTTTATCATACGAACTCCAATTCAGCTGATTCTTTTTTTTTATATATTTTCTTTGTTGTACTTCATCTATTATAGAATAAAGAAATTAAACCTAATATTTACAATCATTTATGAGGGATGTTACCAATTTCCTTCGCTTGTTCATATGACATTTATTGCATATATATGCATACTTAGTCAACCCCATATTGCATACATATTCATATCTTTATTGGATACATAACTTACTCCGAATATACTCCTATCCTTATGGCTAACATATCCATATTAGAGACATTTGCATACCTTTTTATAAAAGAAACTATAAAAACTATATTTCCAAGGATGAAAGAGTGCTTCTTAAGCGTTTATTACAAACTAGGTAGATGCATGCGCGTTGCGCATAATTAATAAAAAATGTTAGGTTTAATAAAAAAACAAAAAATGTAATACCTTTTATGATATTAACCCTATTTTTAATGGCATATATTTGTCTATGCTTAACTATAAATTTTTATTTATGCCTAATAGACAACGTTTATCTAATTTATAACAAAATAGTGAAATATGC
Source organism: Lactuca virosa (assembly GCF_052849685.1). Lineage (NCBI taxonomy): Eukaryota > Viridiplantae > Streptophyta > Magnoliopsida > Asterales > Asteraceae > Lactuca > Lactuca virosa. The sequence continues at coordinate 122,573,894 of NC_136428.1, read as the reverse complement.
ATAGATCTTATTTATAATGAAAATCAACCAAGTAAATAATTTTAGCATATAGTTTTTTTACAACAATATTTTGTAGACATATATTTTATATATTTGTGTCGATTAATTGTTAAGGATAATTGATGTATTAAACAACAACCAATTATTCTTTATTTTTTAGTAATATATTACAATTATAATGTTATATATTCTTTATCGTCTAAATTTGAAAATACTAAAAGTTTTTAAAGAATAAATCATTAGTGTTTTGTTAATTATATCTTATATATTTAGTTTAGAACTATCATTGAAGTCTATTAAATGAGAAATCATTGTGTTTTTTTAAATGGAAAATATACTAATTTACTCCTAAATTATTCCATATATGTCCACAACAAGACTTGAACCCTCGACCTCAAGGAAGGAGGACAACACCGAATACCGCTAGGCTAAAAACTCTTTGATAGAAATCATTGTTTAATGAAGTTGAGCTATGGATCTATATAGATCTCTATAACATAAATAAATAAATAGGAAACTAAAGCTCTTTATATATATATATATATATATATATATATATATATATATATATATATATATATATATATATATATATATATATATATATATATATATATAGGGCTAGAATACACTCTCATTCCGCTGGAATACACTCTCATTCTTGTAGATATGAATTCATTCTGAAAGAATATTATTGTTGACATTAATGACGAATTTAATTAGTTTACATGTTATAAGTATGGATATAATTTAATATACATATAATTAATACTAAATTCCTATTGGTGCATTCTAGCACGCAATAGATGTGAGAAACATTTGAACCTACCTACCTCTATATATATATATATATATATATATATATATATATATATGAAATAAGAAAATTGTATACACAAATAAAACTTGACGTTGCTAAAGTTATTAGCACACACAAATTATAACATTTTAAAATTAAATATATTACAATAGTTATTTTCAAATATATAATAAATTATATTAGAAAATTTTCTATCTGCCACATGTTTGCTAGGTCATTTAAATCTTTTATGTATGCCAAAAGTATATAGTAATTTACTTAGATATAATAAAATAATTGATTGATTATATAAATATACAATTATAAGAAAACACTCTTCATAGCATTTTTTATAATATTTTTATTACATGGATGTATAATACATTATATGATATAACTCTTAAGAACACCACATGAATAATATAAAATAAAAACCCCTCAAAGTAGATGTAACACTCCAAAAATCATAAAATTTTAAAACAATTTAAAAACAACAATTAACCATCATTGTTTACAAAAGAACCATTGTTTCAAAAATAAAATCATACCAGAGTATCCTAAAAGTCAATATCATGAAAATAAGAGGATGTGCACGATCAGGCCTTTGCTTTCCTATGATCATCTGAATTACCTGAAACAATAAACTAAAACTATAAGTCAAAGCTTATTGTTCCCAAGTACCATATCACAACATAACAAACATAGCATGTAAATATGAGCCTTCAGTCTGACTGGACCGCCTCGTAGGGCCAACAGCTATCTGGACCGCTCTACGGGCCTTTGGCCCGACTGGAGCACCTCACATGGCCTACAGCCTATCCGGACCGCCCCGTATGTCTTGGCCTTCAGCACAAAACATGACCGCCTCAACCCAACCTGTGACATCCCCATTTTCACGGCCATAAAAGACCGATTTTGTTTATGTTTTATAAAAATCAGAGTACTTCTTTTAATAAAAATGTTGCGGAATTAGTTCCCAGTAAAACATGATAAATACATTATCAAAGCATTTATGAAGAAATGTATTTTTATTCATTTTAAAACATTTGGGATGTCATCGTCAATACAGAAACATAAGCATAAACAGAACTTACATTCATTTACACTAGTGATCTACATCTCTTTTAAATCTCTCAATGTAAAGTAGCTTCATATTGACACCTGTGATACAAATAAGCTTGAGTGGGTCAGGTTGGGAAACCTGGTGAGTACATAGGGTTTTCAACCCACAATAATATAATTATTATGTTTAAACATCAAACAATCAACCCAATTACCCATCCCCATTATCTTCTTTACTCCTAAGGATCTACCCTAAGAATCAATTATTCCTCGTTCATTCATTCCTAAGGATCATCCTAAGGAATCGACACGAAATCCATCGTTGCCAGGGTTTACTCAACAGGCACTAAGTCGCATAGTCGCCAGGGTTTATACAACAGATACTAAGTCGTATAGTCGCCAGGGTTTATACAATAGGGTACATCTGGTGGACACGCAGTTCAAAATATCTAGTGAACACGTAGTTCAAAACATCTGGTGAACACGTAGTTCAAAACGTATGGTGAACACTTAGTTCAAAACATATGGTGAACACTTAGTTCAAAAATACCTAGTGAATACGTAGTTCAAAAACACCTACAAGTTACGAGCCTGCTAGTGTTCCACTAGACTGTCTAGAATAGTCCGTGGTCGTCATCTATACTCCGCTAGATGACTAGATCATCAATAACATCGAGGTCTCTCATTATTTTATTTTATCACACAACAACTATTACATCTACCCATGTTTTACCCAACACATTTTGTAGATATAAAATACATATACAGTTTAAATCATTTAAAACATGTATAAAATCGTTCATCCAACATAGATAGCAAGTATACAGATAATATGCACACATAGCACATAATTTATATAAAATACTTCATATCTATGTGTAAGATGAAAGTAACTATGCACTCACTTGAAAAGGTGGTGATTCCGAACTCAGACAGCGCTTCGCTTCTTAAAAAAAATAATTTCCTTCGACGAAACCTAATATTATTACCACTAGAGTTTAGTCTATTATTCGCCGAGACTAATTAATAGTCTAGCTATTATTACTATTATATAAGCATTAAACAATACTTATATAACCCATAATAATAGCTCAAGTACTTATTATAAGTTCCTAATAACGTTACTATAATTAAATAAAAGCTATATTAAAAATAGCGTAGGCGTAGCTCACTTACAGCGGGTTTTATAGAAAACCGGGCTTTGCTTGGAGCAGCGTTCCCGAGCCGAAAAGCTCTTCTTCTCGGAGCCGTCGAGCACTCCGGGGCTTCCACCTCGTGCTAGGGAGGTTCCCTAGGCTTTTCGGGGGGGGGGGGGGGGATTCGGGGCTAGAGAGAGGTTCTAGAGAGAGAGTAAAGAGAGTAAAGAGAAGAAAGAATGGGAAATGTGTGAAGAAAATGAGGGTGGGAGAGGTTCTATTTATAGGGTGAAAAATGGTTGAACTTGGTGCCACATGTCACCATCTAGTGGCAAGACTTGGGGAGAAAGCAATGACCAAGATTGTGCCACATCACCCGTTTTCGCACAGCACACTTCCGACTTCTAAAATTCATAACTTTCACATACGACCTTCGTTTTTGATGTTCTTTATATCCACGCGTAGGTAAAAAATAAGATCTACAACTTTCATTTCGACTCCGTCGGCTAATTCTCAACCGATCTTAAATTTAACAGTACGAGAAGATTATACTGTTAAATGTCCGCATAAAATTCATAACTTCTACATACGGACTCTGTTTTCGTCTGTCTTTTTACCGTTGAGTTCCTATTAATGAGATCTTCAATTCTCATTTAGGTCGCGTAGGCCAAAAACCGCTCGATCTAAAATTCGAGTTTCGGGTCGTGCACTGTTATGCCAAATCTTAGAAAATTCATAACTTCCTCATACGAAGTCAGATTTGGGTGTTCTTTTTTTTTGTACGTTCTCGGTTTAACGTATACTATAAATTTTGTTTAGATTTCTAAGGCTAAAAATTCCTCCATTGTAAATTCACTATTTACGTCTCCCGGTGCCGTGCCGGTTTTGCCGAAAAACTTCGACGAGCCATAACTTCTTCGTTATAACTCGGATTTCGGCGTTCTTTATATGTACGAAACCCTTGTAACATATACTATGACTTGGTTAAGATTATTCATTCTAAATAATCTTCTATTAAAAAGTCATTTTTGACGCTTATCGTCTCTAAATTGACTAGCCCGGATCTGCGGGCGTTACACAACCACAATATATCGACATATGTAACAAACAAACATAAACACAACCAACAAATACATATAACCATACAGATCTACTAATCAATCATATACTGGCATATCACTATCCTATAACCGGGATACATAATCTAGTGGGTCGGCATTGGTGTCTTCGACCCACGAGTACAATGAGGAAAACTCACCTCTCAGTCTGAACACAAGCTGAATAAATCTCTGTTCTGAAAATCGGCTCTACCCGACACCTATTATTCAAAATATTGCCCAACTTAAATTAATACCAAATTACCCAATATAACTTTTGGTCAAAATTGGTCAAACTCAACAAACCAGCCGAGTCAACCCAACCGAGTCGAACCAGCCTTGTACATGGGGGATACTCAGACGTACGTGGGGTGTACTCAATCGCTGACCAGAATACGGGGACTTGACCGCGTAAGCGCGGTGTACCATATGGTACGCCCATCATACACAGTTGGATGCTTTCCCAACTCATTAAGTGCTTAATAATTAAGCACTTACGTCCAAATTACAGATCCAAGTCCCAAATTTTGTCCTTGACCATAAAGTTTCCAACTTTATGGTCTTGCATGGCCATTAAGTGCTTAACACTAAAAACTCCAACATCTTAAGTCATTAAGACAACCAAACTCATGCATGGGGAAGAACTAAGAGCCAAGATCATAATTTTATCACTCAAACTACCCTAAAACGTCCAGAAGGACAACTCAATGGGTCTAGGGTAGCTCATACCCAAAAGAACCAAGAATATGGGTCTAATAAGCATAAACTTTTAACATAAACAAGATCTAGTGATAGGATCATCAAGTTATAACTTTATACCTCAAAATGAAGCTTGGAGGTGAGGTGTTCCTGAATCTATGAGGTCATGATCTTCCAAGTTGGTGCTTCTATATTCTCCTTGCTTCAAAGACACCACAAACACACACTTTCAAGCTCAAAAGGACTACTCACAAAAGATTAGGAGTGAGCACTGAAGAGTTAATGATGTTTATATAGGGTCCAAACCCTAAAAATTAGGGTTTATGGATCATGCACACACACCCATCGTACGCTACGTACGTCCAGCGTACGTGAGCTCGTCCCCAAAATTACAAAAATGCCACTATGGGCCAAATTTCAACATTTCTCATACACAAGGGCTAAAATGCAATTAATCTTCATAATTAGGGTTAAAATTAGAAATACTTCATCATCAGAATGTTATAGTAGAGTTTTGGCTTAGGCTAAACGGTGTCATACCACCGATAATATGTGCCACCTAGGCTGATGTTGACATGTTTTCCATTTTTACAATTTTTAAAAATGGTTAGGGTGTGGTGTTTGTGTTTACCATTGGCAGAGAGAGAGAGAGAGAGAGAGAGAGAGAGAGAGAGTCAAGTTGAACGATAAAAGCAGATAGAGAAAGCGGTTGAATCTCACCGATGGCTAAAAACCGCCAGCAAAAAATGTGTCACTGGTCGGTGTTCACCGGCGGTAAAACATGCCACGTCGATTTGCCAATGGAAAAAAAAGCATGATACCGTTTAGCCTTATTCAAATTGACATATTCGAAAATTGCATTTACTTTATCTTCATTCAATAAAACTTTATGTTTTCTCAAGTCATTTTTTTCTATCTTAATAAAGTAGGGTCGTAAGGTTGGTGGTTATTGGTCCGAATTATAACACCATATTTTTTCACTTTACATGTCATATCATACTTCAAGTTATAATACCATTGTAGGAAATAGTTACCACACCTCCACACCAAAATAATTTCCTTGTCATCATTTTTTTCTTTTTATTTTTGAGCTTGTTGCCCGTTTGCCTTCAATCGATATGTATTGAACTATAATATTTTGTTAAAAGAAATATGAACTACTTAATATAATTTTATAAAACATACTATTTAAATAAATCCATAATAATTAAATTGATAACAAAACATTACAATAACACACAAAAAAAAGATACAACAAATTAAAAACATAAAAGGATCCTAAAATTTAAATGTTGCCCTTAAGTTTGTTCTAGATTTTCGTATTCAACGCTCGTACCAATTCTTCATCTTCGGGCGCCATACCTTCGGTGCTATTCCTAAGAACTGCCAAGTTGTTCACAATTTCTTCTCACTCATGTCATTCCTGATCGGTCCCTTCTTGACTATGAAGTATGTCCAATTGTTCACGTCACAAATCAAAATTTTATTGTTGCAGTTGTATGTGTTATTGGAACTTCGCTTCAATTTTCTCTGTATGCTTTGCTTTTGTGTCAACTTGATCCATATTTTTTTTCTAATGTGGTTTGTTTTTTCGCGTCCTACCGGTCGTCGTGGAGGGGAGATCGGTTCGATGTTGTCCAAAATTTCATCGGTATCGGCGTTGAGGTCGATGTGAGTTCGTATGTCGGAAACGTCGACCAAATTTGAATTCGAGACCTCTTAGATTGCACCTCCGTCGATGTTGGATCATTTTTAATATCTTCTCAACAATTTACATGGCCTCTCAAACTCGAAAGTATGACCCATCTTCACTCAATATTGCGCTTTTGCGGCTTTAAACAAATCGAAGTCATTGCAACCGCCCTGTTCTTTCGAATATAGCTTGTTGTAGACCCCATTAAATTTTGTTCACATCCTGTTCATTTCTCGAAATTTTCTACTTAGCATATCGGTGTTGCGATATGTGTTTTTTTCAACAAAGCATGAAATTTTATGAGCGCCTCTGCCCTAAAAGCGTTTTTCTTCATACCATTTCCTTTTGATCATTGTTTGATGTCGCAGACCAAGCTCCCGCTAAACCATATTCCTCGTTCAACGTCCACCATTGTGGAATTTCTTTACTTTTCGTGGTAATCTTATTCCCTTTCCTTTTCCCTCCCATACTACTTTTGGCTTTCATTTCAGTTATGATTTCTACCGATGGTTGGGTGGGTGGTGGTTGTGGGGTTGTTTATGTTTGGATATTTGGTACCGAATATGAAGTGCCAAAACTTGTCTTGTTGTAAAATTGGGTTTTTTTCCAAGAACATTTTGTTGGAAGTGTGGTGAGGAAGGAAATTTCATCGGATGTGAGAAGAAATTGAAATAAGTTCAGGTATCTGCGGAGAATTTTGGGTGTTTACTAGGTTGATATAATTCTCATATCCGGTTAATCCGATAAAAAATGTTATGTTCGGTTGTGAGTTTGGATTTTGCTCCATTTTTTGGTTGAAGAAATATTAAAATTGCATAAAATATAGAGAAAAAAAATATGATGCATAAAAATGAAGAGAATATATAGTATTATCAGGTAAAAAAATATATTTTTTATTTAAAAAATGAGCGTTGAGGCAATGATCAATTGGCCATTTGAAGGCATAACGTGGGTTGCCTTAACGCCAAAGGGACAATGTTTTATAGCTCTTAATGACGTTTTGGGCTTGCCACGTTGGCTCCTCAAACATTGTTATAGACCTATACCGTGTGCTCTAAGTAACATTTAAGTACTATGGGTAAAGAAAATGTTAAATTTTAGTAATTAATTACTTGAAAGTTAAATAGTTGTGAGAGTTTTTGTTTAAGATATAAGTTATAGAAACTTTTTTAGTGATTATTGTTTATTAGTTGAAAATGAAAAATTATTAAGTTTCAAATGAATATAATATTAGAAAATTGACCTATATAGATTTAGATTTATTTATCGGTTATATTTGACTAATCACAACTTTATTTATTGGCTGTATCTAATTATCCACAGTCTTATCAAATACTAATATTTGTGGATTAAATGACTTGTCGTGCGATTAGACAATCCGTTATACCCACCACTAACCACTATAGTGGTGGGTATCATGTCATCACCACATTCCCTACCACTAAGCATGGGATACCTACCACTAACCATACCACTCCACTTCATTTTTTAATTAAATTTAAATAAAAAATACTTAAAAATCATATAACTTTTTTTAAAAAAATACTAGTTTTCATCAACTTAAAATACCAAATTACATTAATTAAAATAAAAAAAATAAAAATAACATTAAAAAAATTACATTAATTAAAATAAAAAATAACATTAAAAATAAAAATTACACTAATTAAAAAAATAACATTAAAAATAAAAACCTAAAATTACCAAGGTTAACTACAAAAAACTATCCTCTATTCCTATGTCGAACTCGAATGGACTCCTTCATCGCAAGGAATAACTCCAAATCTACGCCTTCGAGGTCGCCCATTCAAGATTTTCATATTGATTTTTGTTTGAATCACCGATTGTGTTTCTATCATTTTTTTTTCTACCCGACTCAATATCTCCGCCTTCGTTTCTTGAACGTGCATATAACGATCAAATTTCTCTCCAAATTGATTCATAACACTAGATCTCGAAGCCGTTGAAGCCGTTTTTTTTGCTTTATTTCTTCCAACGGGTCGACGGAGAGGTTGCTCGTCTTCAATATCGAGCGGATCATCGTTGATGTCGAAATGTGTTCGCCCGTCCGATTGTTGAGATGTTCCGTCGGGGTTTCTTGAACACTTTGCACCGGAAGATTGTGAACTTCCTTCCGTTTGCTTCTTCCATTTCAGAGCATCTTTCAACTTTAGCCAATGTTTCACATACGGAAAAGCTTTGCGTGTTGGCGTTATTTTTTCAAATTGATCCAAAGCCGCCTTGAAAACATCAAAATCGTTTGCCCCACTTTTTCGTATGTTTAGGAGGTTGTTGTAAATTCCTCCAAATTCAGTGCACTTTAGTCGAATATCACGCCACTTGGAGCTAATTTGATCGAAATTTCGGCTTTCACTTCCCGTTAGCTCGTAAAACACCGCACAAACTTTCTCCCCAAAACAACCAAAAGTTTGACTATCGCCTTCGATTGGGTATTGGGAAGCCGAAATACATGCATCAACAAGCTTTTCTTCTTCCTCTTTTGTCCGTGGGACTCTTTCTTGGGTGGTGTTGGGTCGGACCGTTTTTTTTTCCTTTTTTGTTAGGTTGAGGTGCTGGTGAAGGTTGAGTTTCCGAAACAAAATCCGGCGAATGAGGGGGTTGTGATGGTTGTGGTTATGATTATTGGAAAGCTTGATATTATTGTTGTTGGAAGCCCGGGAAAACTTGATATAGTTGTTGAAAAAGTGTTGTTTGTTGGATATGGGAACCGGTTTGAAGCAAATTAACAAAACCACCTTGAGGCGATTCCATGGTCGGGAATTGACGAGGGGTTGTGTCTAACGCAAAAACATTTTCGGGTTTGCGATTTCAGTTGTTTTGGGTGGGATCCATGGTTTTTGGTTGTGAAAATGTTGTGGGTATTTGGTGTCTAGAGTAAGAACAGAATGGTGTAAGAAATAATGTTTAGAATGGGGTATTTATAGGTGAAAATGGTATGTAAAAAATTTATTTAAAAAACAATTCAAAATTTTAGCCGTTCAACGGCCGGTCAAAGGGTCAAAAAAGAGGAAGAGCCCCATTGGGCGTTTGACTTCGTCGCCAGCAACACGAGAAACAACGACCATGCCCGACCACGAATGGCCGGGGTGGTGTGCACGAGAAATGTTCGTGGCCACGTCAACCACGGAGGGTTTCGTGGCCGGTATATGCCATGGCCTTAAGAAGTTACAAAGCTTATCCACTTTGGCCTTAAGAAGTTACAAAGCTTATCCATTAATTGCTTTCAATGCTACATCTTTTCAAATATTTTTTTTGTTAGTTTTTGAAATAATATTTGTCAAAACCTTAAATGTCACGAAATTTTATACATCATCATTTTTCAAATAATTTTAAACTCAATAAGTAACAGCTTTGTAGAAAAATAGAATTACTATTATTAAATGTTTTGATAACATGTAAAAGGGTTAACCTCATAAAAGTGCTTCCTAATAATAGTTATTTGTCTTTTAAAATCATCTATCATCTAATCTTAATATTTTTTATAGTAAAAACATTTATTTTTGACAGGTTGAAAATAAATACTCGATGTAAAAAAGATATTAATATGATATTATTAATAAGGGTTAATAACTTGTAAAGTTAATGAACTTTAACTCATGTATACATTTAGTTAGTAATTTTTTTAAAGCAATTTACAATTGAATTTTTTTATCGTGTTCAAAATTATCCGAATATTATTGATTTAATCAGTTTCCGACGATCATATCATCTAGGGTTATCTTTTTCACCCAAACAACAATTGTTTTGGAAAAACAATAAATCCAAACAAGGTTGTCAAGACTGAGATTTTATATAAGATCGTTTTTGGGTTTACAAGATTGGGATCAGAATCTTAAGATCCCACATATAAACATAATTTAAAGTTATAAGTTTAAAACATGAAAAATATCTTTAATATTCAGTTTTCCTTTCAAAACATATAAAAACTTCTAAACATTAGTCACAACAAAAAAATGTAAACGGTAAACAGGTAAAGAGTAAAAAATCATAAAGTGGTAAATTTAATTTTTTATAATTTTTTTTGTATATTTTTATATTTTTTTTAAAATTAAAAAAAAATCAATGCGAGGGTGAGATCGGTTCGGATACCGATTCTACGATGCTACGATCTTACCCTAAATACGATCTAACTCATTTTTTCATACCTAAGATCGTAGAACCGTATGATCTTACGATCAAGATTTTGGTTTTAACAACCTTGGATCCAAACACACACAAATATAACATTTTATTGATGGGTTTGATTTGCATGTTGCAATGTCCAATGTGTGAGTGTAAGGATAGTTTTTGAAAACTAATGAACAACATTACTTATAAATAAAAATAAATTGAAAATTTATATTTCACCAAAAAAATATGAAATTACATTACATTGTCTTATAAGAAATAAAAATAAAATAATATTAAATTGAGAAGTATATTGAATGTATTTGATAAAATTTAATGTAATTTTCAATTTAAAATATAATTTTCAATTTAATATAATTTTTAATTTTTTTTTATTTTTACCAAAAAAAATTAAAAATAATATTAAATTGAAAAGTATATTCAAATTTATCCGTATACGAGTATAAAACATTAAGGTGTCAAACATAGTATATTTAATAATTTATCATTTTAAATTGAAGTTAAATGTAAAATCATATTATTTTAATGTTATAGCTCTTGAACTTATTTATACTATCCTTTGTCATACGGCTACATATAAATACTTATATTTAATCATATTAGTTTGAATCTTATTTTTTTTAAATGAATTAAAAGAGTATTTGATAAAAAAGAAGTTAATGATGAGTGATTGTAACCTTTTTTGTGAAATAAAATTTATAAAAGGGGAATGATTCGTACAAAACAGTTTTTCTTCATACAAAATAATTTATGTTTTAGAAAGTTGTACAATACATATTTCAAAGCACAAATTATTATGTATGGAGAAAAACTGTTCTGTACCAATAAAAATAAAAAACAATTACTTAACTATTTTAATTAGACAAAATTTCATTATTGGTCAATGTGGTTTGTAAAATATCTCATTTTGAGGACTTTCAAATAAAACGTCACGCCACTAGTCCTTGTGGTTTGCAAAATTATATGAAAGTCCTCCTGACGTTAAATCTAACTTTTCAGCTGTTAGATTTTAATGAAAAAAAAAAACTATTTTATCCTTGTACCAAATTTGCAATATACTACAAACTTCAAGTACCATTTGTGTAATTTTGTAAATTGGAATTTTGTATATATATAAATTATAAATATAAATTTGGTGTGTATATATATATATATATATATATATATATATATATATATATATATATATATATATATATATATATACAGTTATTTACAGTTTTTCTAATATTTTTATTTATTTTGATTCAAGTATATGAAAAAAAACTTCAAATTAAAATATTGTAACAACTTTTTTGTAGAATCTGACTCTTATTATTTTTTTTATTTTTTATTTCAGTCTATTATTAAATTGAAAAATATTATCTCGAATTTAAACTATTGATATTTCATATAGAAATAGGATTTAATTTGCAAGTTACATTTTCAAAATATTAGCTAGTTTTCCTATTTTAATAATTATAAATGGAAAATATCATACATTGAAACATTAATTCTCAATAGACAAACCGTTGTGATTTTTTTTTAACTTTAATTTTTCATAACATATATAAAATAACCACTAAAGAAGGAAAAAAATATAAAGAAAAAACAAGTGGATCAAAATTAAAAATATAAATATAATTTTTTATTTACTTGAATAAAAATAAAAAACGTTACAAAAACCATAAATAACCAAAATTATAAAGAAAAATAGAAAACCAAAAAACCTCAAACACCAAAATTGTAACATACTCTAATATATTCATACATTTTATATTTTTTGGAAAAACTCAAAAAAAGTTATCAAATTGATGAAAAATAAAACGAAACAACGAAAAAAATATAAATAGGAAAAAGTAAAAAAAAATGAAAAAAATAAAAAAATTAAAACGAAAAAATTAAAAAAAAAATGAAAAGTGTAAAATGTATTAATATATTAGAGTATATTACAATTTTGGTGTTTGAGTTTTTGTTTTTTGTTTTTCTATTTTTCATTACTTGAATCAAAATAAATAAAAACAATAGAAGAATAATAAATAACTAAAATTATATAAAACAAATAGAAAACAAAAGGTGAAATAATAATAATGATACATGCAAACATAAATTTGCTAGCGATATTAACTATAAAACATCCAAGTCAAAAAACATGAACCGTAACAACATAAAATTAGAAAAAAATATTAACGCTTTAATTCACAAATAAAAAAATGCAAAAAAAAAAGGTTTCAATAGGATTTTATCGAATTTACGTTTATTTACTTGAATCAAAATAAATAAAAAAAATTAAAAAAAAACCATAAATAACTAAAATTATAAAATAAAAATAGAAAACAAAATGTCAAAAAGATTTAAAAAAAAAGTTACCAATTTGTTGAAATTATATATATATATATATATATATATATATATATATATATATATATATATATATATATATATTCAAATTTACAAAAATTGTCCTTAAGGTTTGTAATATATTGCAAATTTGGTACAATGATAAATAGTCTTTTTCATTAAAAACTAGCAAGGTAACAAGTTAGATTTAATGGCCTTTCATGTAATTTTGCAAACCATAGGGACTAATGGTTTGACGTTTTCCATAAAAGTCCTCAAAATGAGATATTTTGCAATCACAAGGACCAATTATGAAATTTTGTCTTTTAGTTAAGAGTTTAAACGATAAAAAATTGAATCAATTAAATCAAAGGTTATAATTTAAATAAAGTGTAATTTGGTCAACATATTTTGTCAAACTTCACTATTTAACAGCTTGAGAGGGTCACAATCAAGCCCATGACCTCCACAACCAATCTGCCAAAAGTCTCCCATTTTTTAGCTAAGATTTTGTTCTCTGCAAACAGCATGGATATGTATCACCTAGTCATATTTATCCCTTGAATAATGTTTAAATATTTTTCTACTTTTTTAAATAATAATAAAATGTTTTATACCATAAAATATCGTAGTAAGATATTTGTTTTATTAAACATCATGGTTAATCTACAATCCTTAAAAAACATTACTAAGATATATATATATATATATATATATATATATATATATATATATATATATATATATATATATACACTGATTATTGGGTTAAATAAAAAATAACAATATGTATTTATTTATTTCTTATTATGGTGTTTTATTTCTGTTTTTTGTTTTCTATTACGACATTCTAATATTTCATTTCAAATATTAGTATATTTTTGTGATTTGCATGATTGTGGAAAAGACACACCCTTCATTTTATTTCTAAAATACATTTTGTGGTTGTTTAAAAAATTACAAAAAATACTTTGAGATTACTTTTTTATTTTTTATTTGGTTTTAAAAAATTCAAGAATGATGGACGTGGCATCCTAAAAACCATGCACTTTATAGGAAAAAGACATTGTTACAATTGTCGTCGTGACTTGGCAAAGCTTAAGTGGACCAGGATAAAACCAAATAAGCCGTTTTCTTCGTCCCACTGCACAATAACGACTCATCCACTCTTTTTTCTAGTTGCATCCAACAGCTTTCATTCAAATATTAAATGATTTACATAAAGTCATTTTTTTGTACTATCATTTCATTTTTATTTTTGATAATTTGCTAGTCATAAACCAAAAGCTTTTTAATTTGTCTTCAGAATCGTAATCAAAGATTGCTATTTGACAAATTATGTGGTCAAAAAAATTTGATATCTAGTCGTTAATAATACAATCTAATACAAGTATAGTATTAATTTTAAAACCAAAGATCAAACATAATTTAAACAATACTAATAAATGTCTTACATTTATTAAGTACGAGTTTTTATGTTTCAAAAACAATATAATATACAAACAATATATATATATATATATATATATATATATATATATATATATATATATATATATATATATATAAACAACTATTCTAAATGTTTTAAAACAAATAATGAGTACATTTATCAAATTAAATTAAATGTTTCTAGTTGAAGGGATAAAGAAATTGTAATAGTCCGTAGTTAAATGTTATTGTATGTCAAGATAATATATATAGTATTTAGACTTTTTTTTTTTTTACCGTTTAACTTATATTTCTGTTTCATTTTCTTACAAATATATGGGTCACAGTTTGTAAAATAACACATCAACTTTATATAACCTATTATGATTATGATTTTTGTTTTTGTGTAACCCATAGGCGTCCAAATTTTTTCTTTTCTGTTTCTTTTTGTTTTAGGTAAACCACATGTCCATCAAAGAATTACACAAGTGTCCATCTAAAATTTTAATATAATCTATATAAAATTTTCAAAATCCAAGAGTGTATATGCGCACCCTTAACCATAATGTAGTTCGCCCTTTTCAAGTCCGTTAATATTTTTACAAGGTATTAACCTTATGTTGAGTTGTAGAGCTTGATTCATTATTTGCCTTTCTAGGCGATAGATTAGACTAAACTGAGTCATGGGTCAAATTCGTCAAAGTTTCCGGGCTTGACCTTATTGGGAGAGTTTATGTCATTGTGCTCCTCTATATAGATTCCTCAAATTTGTGTAACCTAAGCTAAGCAATTGTATTTTGACAGTATCAATAGTCTCTCTCTCTCTCTCTCTCTCTCTCTCTCATGTCGTCCGTGGAAGTAGCTAATCGTGAACCTCATAAATACGGTGCTCGTCTTTTTTTTTTTTTTTTTTGCACTATTACTCTTTATGTGGAATCGTTAATCGTTTGTTAAATTACTTAAAACTTAAAAATATATACCAAAATGATAATGACATAGTCCAAGAGGTAGGATCCCGGATGCTTAGACTGGATTTAAACTCAAGAAATAACTGAAAGAATAAGCCTTCACAAAAATCTCAACAAACTCATACAATGATAGAACATTTATCACATGGACATAACTAGAATGCAAATGTTATTAGATAAATTATGTGGAAAGCCCCTTAAGGGATTATCATTTATTGATACATATATATACAAAGAGAAATCTATGATAAAGTTACAATATTTTGAGTCAGTTTATGGTTTAATCTAACATTTATTTTTTGAACAAAAAAATCTCGATTATCTAATTTTATACGATAATCTGTCATTTTTTGTTGAAAAAATAAGAATTGTTTTGTTAATTTGAACAAAATATAGAATAATTGTGAGTTTTCTGACAAAAAATAAAAATTAAGATTAAATCATAAACTAACTTAAAATATTGAAAATTTATTGAATATTTCTTATATACAAATAATGAAAATACATCAAAACCTCTAATCTTCATATAAAATATGAAATATAAACCAAAAATATAAATTACTTTAACAAAGATTACCACTAGTAAATTACATACAAGTCCGTGGAAATAAACTCTTTAATTATTTTATTCATTGTTATATTTGCACTTTTTTTTTGAGACTTCACATGTTGATATTTTCGTTGCCAAATATAAAAAAACATATTTTAATATTGTACAGAAACAGAAAGATCTAAGATGACAGAGTCAGAGTAGTTTCAATAATCATTCAATCAGAGGTTGCCAACTGTCGTCCTAAAGTGGTATGTGCAATTAAATAATTGGCAGGGACCCAAGAGTGAATTTGTCATGGGTAGTGGGCCAAATGTGGGAAACACAAAAACAAAAGAGTTCAAAACTCTACACATCTAGTACATTATGGGAAAGGTCATCCAACAAAAATGTCATCTTCAAGATTATTTGAGATTTAGATAGAGACAAAGGGGAAAAGATATTAACCTCATCCGCTTTAACATATTCACAATCCATGTAGTAGATCTCTTCGTAATATCTTAGAGCATGTAATTTTAACAGTTATTTAAATCTAAAATAGAATGATGTTTGATGAAGCTAAACAATAAATATTAGATGATTAGGAGTTTTAAGCTATTAAGCTATGAGAAGTGGTGCCGGCAATGCCGAACGTCATCTCCTCCCAAACATTGCCTACATCAACCAACCTGCCAATTTTTGGTATCATTGAATTTATAACCCCTTAAAACCTCTTCATATTTAATCATTGAATTTATAACTTTTTAAAACTCTATCTCCAAAAAACATTTTATCAAGAAAACTCCGACACTAAACAATGAAGACTAGTGATACAATGCATGACATGCAATCAAACCCAACCCTAAGTACTCTTATATTAATTCTATTCCCATTTTTGGTATGTGGATTATCTCTTAATTTTCTTTAAGTTAAGATTGATTTGGGGTTTTGGTAAGGTCACAATGCGACTACTTAGTTGTCTCGGCCGATGTCATGTCAATAGGTAGCGACACAACCTTATGTAGGTCGCGATGCGAAGCCACTAGGGCCTAAAATCATAGATATCGGGCCTTGAGCCCTTCTTAAGGAATAAGAAGTTTATGGTTTGCTCCATTCTAAATATCCACCTTTATAGAACACTTATTACAAATCATAGCCTCCCTATCTTGCATATTTGAGCTTTGTGTCCTCGTTTGCGTATTTTGAAGGAGAAGAGTGAGCCTTGGAGTGCACGGAAACTTGATTCAGGAAAGATCCATCCATTTGAGCATCTCTTGGACCTTTTTAAGTCTTCAAGCTTGGAGCCTTATGTGTTAACATGTTTATATCTAGTATTTTAAGCACTTTATGGACCATTTCATGAGACTATGGGGGAGTTTGGCAAACTCCAAGTCCAAAGCTTGAATCTTGGGGTCTTCTGAACCCATGAGAGTGTAGAACCTTAACTTTTCTCATTCCTTTTGTAACACCCGTTCCAGGTATGAGTCATTCTTTAAATATTAACTTTTATTTTGGGGTGGCCACAACGTGGTGGAGCTTCACTACGGCGTGACAGTATTGTTTTGGATCGCGGGGATTAAATGACCCGCTACAGCATGGTCATAGGCGCCACGACGTGGCAAGTTTTTTTTAGAGAGAAACCCTAATATTTGGGCTTTGTGCCTTATTTAAAGAACATTAAGGCTATGGTTTCGTGATCATTCAACCTCCATCACCCTCTCAAGCTCAGAAACCCTAACCCTAGCCTTCATTGCTATTGTGAACTCATTCTTGGTGTTTTGGTGATCTTTGAAGGAGAATGAAGCCCTTGCTGTGTTAGTTTACTTTGCAAGAATCCTCTTCATCAGCTAGCACATCTTCTGGACCATGATGAGTGTCCATAATCTAATCTTTTCTTTGCTAAGTTGCTAGATCTTTAGATTTTGTCCCTTTTCTTCATGTCTTGATGGTTTTGAGTGGCGAGACTCATAAATTTTGCAACTTTATGAATCTCCAGGCCATTTGGAGTATTTGTTGCTTTGGATCTGGATTAGAAATGAGTTTTGGTATCATGCATGGATTTTTGGCCATTAACCCTCTTTTTAACCTAATAGGAGTTCAAGACATGCATTAGACATGCATTTCTGAAAAGCATGGATTTTTATGTTAGTTATGGTGCATGAAACCTTTTTAGAAATGTTGGACAAGAGGTCTTCAAGATCAAGTGCTTATTGATTAAGCCAAGTTGTTTTTGCCCCTTATTGGACCTAGGGGTTGATATCTTTATCTCTTGGAGATTCTAAAGGGATAAAGTTGGAAACTTTATGCATTTAGACTATATAATGGACTGGATCTTAGCCTTGGAGCTCTTAGAATCGAAGAAAATGACTTAACCCATTAAGTTGTTAGGAACCAAGTGCCTACGGCGTGGCCTTAGGTCACCACGACATGGCGACAGGGCTAGGGCTTATATGTTTTGTCGTTTCACTACCACGACATGGCTAAGGATGGCCATGATGTGGCGACCACTTGGAGGTTGACTTTTGACCATTGACCGTTGACTTTGACCAAGTTTGACTTTAGGTCATTTGGGGCATTTTGAGTAGTGGATTGAGGCTTGGTCTCTGTTTGTGGTATAGGTGATCTGTAGAGTCAGTGTTGGAGCAGTGATCAGTTCAACTATCTTTCAGACTGTGAGGTGAGTTTTCCTCAATGTTCTAGTGGGTCGACAACACCAATATCGGCCCACTAGGTTGTGTTATGTATCCTGGCATATAGGATGTTGCTATGATGTAGCGGACTATTAGACTGGTAGATCTATATGATCATATGTACTTGCTGGCTATATGTTTATGTTTATCTGTTTTATATGTTGATATATTGTGGTTGGGTTGAGGCAATCTTGTTTTGTGTTGAAGGACAAGATACCTAGGGTGGTCTGGATAGGCTGTAGGCCTTGCGAGGTAGTCCAGTCAGGCCGTTGGCCCATAGAGCGGTCTAGATAGTCTGCAGGATTTGCGAGGCAGTCCAATCGGGATGAAGGCTCATATATGCAAGTTGTTATCTGTTTAGTTATATCTGGTATTTGGATGAACTCACTAAGCTCTGGATTACAGATTGACTCTATGGTTTCAGGTACTTCAGGGGATAAGGGCAAGGCAGAAACTTGATTGTGCATATCATCCTGGATTTTTATCTGATTTATGATTTTGGGATACCATGATTCATGGTTTTTGTTTTGAAACTATATTTTATGTAATTTGTGGATTCTGGAATGGTTATAAAAATAATTTTTTTTGTCATTATTTTTGGGATGTTACAAGTTTTATGCGATGCATGACCTCGGGGGTATTTGAGATGAACATAGAGTTAGGGTTAGTGTTGGGTTGGTTTAACGCATGGAAATAGATAGAGTAAGAAAATTTATCCATTAAGTCTATATTTTGTAGCATTCTAAAAGTTTTGAACGTTGGTATTAAAGGATTAAGACCTAAAGGAAAAGTTGATTGATTTACCATTAAGTGTAACATGACCATTGGGTTGCTCCATCACGAGTTGCAAAGGCCAGTTGTGACTATTTTCTCATTTAGCATTTGCCATGCGACCAAGGAGTGGGTCATGCCGCTTTGACCGTTGATAGCTGAATTTGACTATGTTGACCGTTAACTATTGGCCAAGTTTTTCTTTTGATCAAACTTTGAGGAATGAGTTGTAAACAGAGGTTTGGCCTATGTTTGTTATCTAGGTGGTCTGTGAGACTGATTCTTATGTATTTGAGCATGTAGCTGTGTTTCACCATTTTTTTGTGAGTTATGTCAATATACAATATGTTACAGTATACATCATTTGTATAATGGGATGTATATATGTTGGAATCTGTTGATTAGGTAAGTGGGCTAGTATAGTCTTTTTCATGTTGATTGTTTGAATGTATGATATGTCAAGTGTCAACATATTATGTGAAGGGGTTGGTGGTGGATAAACATTGAAGCTTAGAGCCTAGATAAACAGGGTGAAAGTAGATCAACACTGGAGCTGAGAACCTAGATACCTGAGGTTGATGTTAGATCGACACTGGATCCGGGAGCCATTGACTGGGCTGATCAATACTGGAGCCGAGAGCCTTATTTGTATGGTGGATTAGCATTGGAATTTAGAGCCTTGTTGGTATGCATTGTATGTGTATTGTAGTATGTGGTATTTTGTGGAACTCACTAAGCTTTATACTTAAAATTGTTGATTTAATGTTTATCAGGTAGTTCCTCTGATCGGGGGAAGGGGCCAACTTGACTTTGTGACATGTGCATGTTCATCACTATAATTTTATTTTACACTTTCGCTATAATGAGGATTGATACATTTTTGCACTATGACATGATGATGTTTTGGAAACAATTTATTACCTAACCCTTTTATGAATAAAATGTATCAATTATACATGAATATGAACTATCAAAAGGGAAGGGATTACTAACCTTTAGGACAAAATCGTATTTTCCCCTAACCACTTGTAGATTTCAAACTCCTTGAAATCACTGGGAAGGACTAGCACCAAAAGTAGAATGCCTCTAATGGCTCACACCCAAAAGACTAGAACCCTAGTATATTTAAGAGAGAATAGGTAGAGGTAAGAGGAGCATGAGAACGAAATGTTACTCTTAAACAGGTTAGAAACAATATTCTTAAGGCTCTAAGGGTCTATTTATAGTTGAGGTAACTTGCAGACAAAACATATTTGAATCAATTAAATAATTAGATTTAATCCAGATTCAAATCATTTCCATATTTGTTACCTCGATTGATTCTGGAAGCCTCCAGGACGCCCAAAAACTGACCATACCCTTTAGGGTTTCTAGAATGATCCTATTGTTCAACTTTTGAACAATTAACATTCATTCCCTACACCTTTAATCAATTCTTGATTAATTCTAATTACTTCCAATTACTTCCAAATTAGTCCCAAATTAATTTTAACAAGTTTCCAATTAATTTATCAAGCTATAATAAATGAATAAACTATTTATCTCAATATCCTAAATCTATTCTAGCTATTTTAGCTCTTGAGGGCAACCCAAAAATGACTTTGTTATTATTCCCAAAGTTATACCAATTTAATTATGACATTGGACACCTATTTCCAACAGTCTCCTACTTGTATAATTCATTAAATACCATTGGTCAAATAGTATTTGAATTGCCAACAAAGTGTGCCTTCCACAACAACTGTCGAACTCTGATCTTATCAAGTACCAACCCTTAGATAAGTGATCAATTATTCCTCTGTTTCTACAACATATAATTGTGAACTAAATCATGGATTATGAATCAACCTAACAATTCAACTTTATGTTTCTTGATTTCCAATTTTTGATGATCCAATCATACTACTGATTGAACACATCAATTCAGTCCGGACCCGACCTGACACATATCAACAAAAAATCATAGAGGGGCCCAATGATATCGCATCTCTTGTTAAGAGAGAAGGAACATATAAACTTTTAGTTTTTGTCAACTCATCAAATCGTTCTTGGACTCACCCATTATAACTACCAGTTATAGATAGCTTTAGAGCAAGACCAATGCACAACCAACTTGTATGCAAAGAAGTCAATGTCTCTCCCTTTTAAGAATAAAAATATTATCATCTTAAAATTACTCATGATTAAACCCATTAAGTAATCTCTCTGAGCGTGGGTTATTTCAATACTTAAAATCTCCATTTCAAGTACCCATTAGTATTAGCGCATTCTCCATGGTATGTTCAATATTTGTGGTCAATCCACCAACCTCATGACAGTCTTAATTACTATAGTTACTTACAGGAGTATGGAGTATGAGTGATTGTGGAGTTTTGAAAAAACTAATATTCAAGAAGTCGTTTCTAAACAAGTAAAAGGAAAACATAGTCATAAACTAATTGAAATGACTGATCACCATCATATATTAAGATCACAACTTAATAATTTCCAAATCAGATTAAGACTTTATATTGCTTAACTTCTCGAATATAAAACAACTTATTTTAGGTGGGATTAAGTCAACTTATTTGCAAATCAAATGCCTCGTGATCAAGTTTCATTGTTAGTCTCACTAGAAAACTTGTTGACTTGGCGAATGGATCGACAAGATTTCTATCGATATGATTCTATTAACTATGATGCTTCACATTCGAATAACCATCATACGTCATGGTTCTTACTGAGTATACGACATGTGAGCTTGTGTGACATTGGGATCCATAATCGACGTAAGTTCACCATTTCAATCACAAAAATCTTTCATAAGGATCATCAGTGATTGAATTTCAACAAAGATGTCATTAATGAATCTCTTTTAGTTACATAGCTTTCTTTGTAATCTTTTTAATTACAATATACTCCAAGTTTATTTTTAAATCAACCTTGGTGTATTACTTGGTACTCTTGCAAGAAAATACTTCACCATTCAGTAAAAGACACAAATTCCGACTACAAACAGAATTGTCTTTATTAGTTTGAAACCTAGCATCAATGTAAATTTTACAATGAAATCTTTCATAATAAGATAATATTCTTTGTCCCCCCTAGGACACTAAGGAACATATTTGTTATTGATTCATTGATTCTCGCCAAGTTGAGCTGATCTGCCCTGTCCATCTCAAGGCATACGAGTCATTATAACTAGTATGTGTTATGGAATACATGATTGATCCCATAAGCAAAAGCATGAGGAACACGATTCATTTCTTCTAACTCAATGCTAGAAATATGACATTAGCTTACTATCATGCCACACATTATGAACTATTTAGAGTTTCTTTGAGACTTCATGTACTTTGGCTTATCCTAATGATCGTATCCTCTGTCCTCCTAGAACACTAAGGAACATACTCCATATTGATTCACTGATTCTCTCCAAGTTGATATGATCTATCCTGTCATGTTTAATGCATACGAGTCATCGTAACTAGTATATATTATGGTTTAGATGATTGATCCCATAAGAAAAAGCATGAGGGACATGATTCTTTTATTCTAGCTCAATACTAAAACTATGCCATTAGCTTAATGTCATGCCACACATTATGATCTATTTTGAGTTTCTTCGAGACTTTATGTACTTTGACTTATCCTAATCAATTATCAAGATCTATTTACGCATTCAATATGTGTGTTGTTTCTCCAACTAGCATTGTAACATCCATGGTTCATCTTCGGTTCTCAAAATTCAAACTCTTTGAAATTTCTATCTGAAACAAAGATCCTAGTTACTTCCATTAGCATAGCTTATCAACGTTTATCGAAATTCCAACTCTTTGAACTTTCTCATTGAAATAAAGATCCTAATTTCTTCTACTGTCATTAACATATATGTTTGGCTTGTTTTCATTTCTTAAAGTTCAAACTGTTTGAACTTTCTCATTGAAACGAGAATCCTAATAACTCCCACTGTCTTCGACACATTTTTGTGGTATATCTTTGTTTCTTGGAATCCAAACTCTTTGAATTCTTTCATTAAATCCAAGACCCCATATCGTGATATGCTTGTTCAGGTTATAAATGAACTTCATAAGCTTACACTTTCTTCATAATCTACTTTGGTTTGACAATGTGTCAGTTCCCATCCACGTTTGTTATTTTATTGAAGATCCACTAACACATACAGTTTTAAGGCCAAGTGTTTGATTAACCAAGAGGCTATTTGTTTTTTTTTTCTAAAAAAAACCTCCTCTAACCACTTATCACTACACGACGCAACACACATACACATCACTTTCCTTCTCGTAGTAGTTTGTTTTTAGAAGGCTTTAGGATTAAAAACCTCTGTGCGTCCTCTACACCACACAACATTGGAATTGGCTCTTTAAAACTCTTCCTAACCTAAACCTAAAAAAAATAACGGGACACATTATTGAAAAAAAATGCCGCTCAGCTCTCCCCCCCCCAGCGATTCGTCATAGCTCCCATCATTTTTTGCAGACTTTGTCGCCAGTAAACCCTTGCCGTCGTTAATCTACCCTCACTGTCTCCCCACCATTTACCGTCACCGCTTCAACCTTCTTTCACTATCGCCATCCTTGTGAACATGTATGTTTCCTTTCTTGAAATCAACAAATGTTTAAATCTATTGTATCCTCCTAAAATCTGTTTTTCTTATTAATCTTTGCTGAAATCCACATTTCTTTTCCTGAAATTGATTGTTCCTGAATCTATTATACACCCACATAGACGTCGATTACAAGATTCTAATTCATCTTTGCTAAAATCAGCAACATATGCAAGTATATGCTGATTTGTTGATTATAGTGGTCAAATCTCCGTTGATGTTTTTTTTTCTGATTCATGATTCATTCTTGCTGAAATGTCATCGTTTATTGCTAAAAAGTCATATATTGTTGCTGAAATGGCATAATTTTTGTTGAAATGTCATCGGTTGAAGTTCTTGTTATGTTGAAATGTCAATAATTTTTGCTGCAAAATACGTTAGTTTCATTAATTGAATTTATTGTTATGCAGAATTGGATGTCTGAAGAGTGGGATGGATGTGTATATGTCTAGTGAAGGAAACAAGTTGTGCACTACAGGTGTTCGATGAAATGTTTGAGAGAATATTGAAGTTTAATTTAATTTCATTTTGTTTGGTCTTGCACATCTCTAGTAACAAATGCAAATGGTCAAATGCTCTATGCTTGTAATCAGAAGTATGTTGGTAAAAGTGTGATATATTTGTGCTCTTTGAAATCACACTTGTATTTATGGAGCAGGTGAAGCAAAGGAAAACAGGAGCCAAGAGAATGTTGCTCCAAGTGTTGAATCAAGTTTTTGTGAAGGAACTCCAAATCAAGAGTATTTAATTTGTAATGAATTTTATTTCAATGTTGTAAGACTAAAATTATTAAAAATTTTGTGTTGAAAAACTATTTTAATTTTGTAAAATTTGTTTATTTAAATTTCAGTTTAGTGTAGCAGTCTGCAAAGGTTGAAAAACAAATAAGCTTCTTATTACAGGCTGCAACCGTTTGGTCCACTGCTTTTGTTGCAACGGGTTGTAGATGTGGTCCGAACACTTCATAAATTTTTGCTTCGAAAAAACAAACATCACCCAAGTTTTCAAACATTCATAGATTGAATTTCTCTCTCTCTCTCTCTCTCTCTCTCTCTCCATGTTCTTCTTCTATTTTGAAACCTTATAGAGCCTTCCATGACTTCCGATAGATGACATACTCTGATTATTGTCTGCCCGTTACTTAATCTATACGACTAGGTATATGGCTTCCTCTATCAAGTCTATTGGGAAGATTTGGAGGTATTTTAGTTTCCTCAATAACTCTTTCAATATCGAATTGAATTTAACGACCAAATTTAGATTCTTCATTGGTTGATTCTTGAATCTTATCAAGATCACTATGGTTCCCACTAACTCTTTTGGATATCATCTCCTACTCTTGGAAAAATGTCCTTTAAGCAACAAACATTTTGTTCTCAGAAGCTTTGTAAAAAAATTATCCAAAACGCTTGATGGGATTTCCAACGAGACAAGACATCTCTAATCTTGTGAGAACAAATAATCAATGCGCAAGGACAAGGTTTGAAAACTCAAACCTTGAGTTAATCTTTAAGATCAACGTCTGCTCTTAATGAATGTTCCAGTCGAATCTGGTAATGCCAGTTAAGACTTGAAGATGATATTCAACAAAGTATTCAAGATAATAAATGAAGAAAAATTTAGAGTATAATCAATGCAAAGATATTTGAGGAACAATAAGAATGTTGTGAAAGAACTTTGACTTGAAGGAAAAGTGAATATGACGTGAAGAGAATATTTTCTATTCTTAGTGTAAAACATGAATCGTTCACTTGTATATTAATGGTGAAAATGTTCACTCCTTAGATAGTGGAGGAGTAACATGGTACAAACTGAGAAACATTCCTAGGACTGGATAATACTCACTGTTTGACAAACTGATATACAAAATATACATAAAGAAATGTCATATGAACTGTTACATCGCTAAGACAAAAACCATTAAATGCTTAAACAGGCTTCTGATCTCGGAATTTCCCTTCATCTCGGAACTTCTACACATCTCGGACTTATCTCGGACTCAACTGACATCAGAACTTGAGTGATTGCTAGAGGTTCACTTTTCATGTTTCAACAAATCTAAGTCCTAGAATTTTGAGTGGTTAACGAAGAATGTAAACCTCATAATTGTATACTTCTAGATGTACCTAGTGAGGTATGAAACCTTACTTCACATTTTAAAGAGTGTTTCAAAACCTTCTAAATTGGTGTTAGACCAAGGACTCTTGCAACACTATTCATGGTACAATCCATAAACTGTTTTGTTAAGCATAAATCGACTCATCAAGCAAAAAATCAAACAATGGTTTGTTTCTCTTCTCGAACACTCACTAGGTCACTGTTTTGGGTAGAGATAGATCATGAAAAACTTTTCTATAATTCCTTAGATGATCGATATGGTTTTAACTATGATGCTCACCAATCTTATTGGATCGGAGTATCTTATCCTTTTGCATGGTAGATTCTCAAACTTCATTTTATGAAAACTCTGAATTCCTAGAAGGTTCAGGTCTCAATGTTTATTCAGATAAACATATTCACACAAAGTCAATTTTACTATGTATTGTGGTTTATCTGAATGGTCTATTGGTGCGAACTAATTCCAACAAATATTTTCATCATCAAGTGATGTATTAATCATCTATCTTGATAAACTTGATTTGCATTTACCATAAGACTAACAATCAAATGGTATCCAAGATCTGATCCAACTGGATACTTGGTAATGCCTCTCATGTTCACATGTTTAATATAATGAATTTATAGATACATTTTATCCAAAATTTTAGATGTACTCGAATTAGTACGTATTGTGGATTGCCTGAATGTACTATTAGTTAAAACTAATTCCAACATACAGTCACACTATCACATAGTTCTTTTATCATCAGTCTTGACAAATAGGACTTACATTTATCATAAGACTTGTGGTCACATGAATTCCAAAAATCCTATCCAATCGGATCTTTGGGCAATGCAATTCTTATTTTCAAGAATACGATTCCATAATATTATATGTCATTCAAATACTTGAATCAACTTTTGTTACTACACAAGTTTCACAGATTTGTGACTTTCTTTTAAACACGTTAAAACGTTCTAGATAAGTCATCACACTCTTATGTAATCTTGTACAAACAATTTTGAATCGTAAAACCATAAAATAAACATTTGGGAGAATGATATGTGCTTTGATCCTATGAATATTAGCAAGATCCCGATATTCATGATCAACTTTGCTTCTCCTTGATTCAGTCATCTTTACTACTTTATAGTCACTGCACATTCTTGTGAATGTTAGTAATTTATCCTTCATTAAAATACTTAAGGATTATAAGTAATGTTCCAATGGTATTATGAATTATTATATCTTATTATAGACTAAACATTCACGAGAATGAGTTATTATTTGGTCCTATGGATAGTAGAATAGGCTCGTAATCCATGATCAAATAATATCTTCTATGTTTTAGTCTTACCTATCATACATATTGGACATTTATGATTTCTTAGTCTTTTTTCTTAATTTTGGAAACAATAGTTTATGAGAAAAAGTATCTGAATAAGGCTTGTTATTGTCCTTGGTGTTTGGGGCTAAATTAACTATATCACCACAAACTATATGTGACCTGGTTTTCTTTCTTTTTGACACTTTTATTCATGATAGTTAATATGGGAGCATTTGAAGTTGGAGTTTCTATGATTGGATATGTTAGTCCCAAAAGGTCTCAACATTCATTCAACTCTTTAATGGGCATTTCATGGTTGTTCATATCAAAATCAAAGTGAACTAATTATATGTAAATGTTAGCTAGTTGATAACCATAGTCAAATCCTAACCAAATAAAATTCAATTTTTCTTCAATATTTTAATTCAATAACTGTTATGAATAGTTTAGTAATCTAGTGGTTAGAGAAACCTCACGAAGAGCTTTATTTGAATCACGATCTTTCTATTCGTAAATGAGAACTATTCTCAAACTACAAATTTTGGTTATCCTTACAGCTAATCCTTTTGAGAGGTTTTATTGCAGTAGATTTTTTTTGGAAAATCTTGTAGACATCATTCAATTTTATTAATTCCATTCTTGTTTGTTTTATTTGTCCTTTAAATAATTTTATCAACCCTAATATATTATTTACTAATGCTAGGATCCATATTTGGCTTTGCGACGTGTAGAGGGTTACCGTCAACACACCACGAAGTTATTTAGGTAGGTCATGCACTTTACCAATTTAAATCACTATGGAACTCCTAGATCTTTTGAGATTCATTAAAACTGTTTAATGGCATTGTAACTTCCCAAAAAATGAGATAAAGGTTTTCCTTTGAAAGTTTGTCAAATCGTACAAAAATTGTTTAAAATCAAACACCCACTTATAATATTCAAAACATCAGAGTATAATTATTCAGAATGCGGAAATCATGAGGGGAGGATGCTGTGCCATCACGCCGGACCCTTCCCTTTCGAATCGAAAGTACCTGAAGCCATAAACATAAACTGTAAGCATAAAGCTTAGTGAGTTCCTCAAAGTACCACATACCAAAACATACAAGTGCCATGGGCTACCCCATGGTATTTTCTTGCATTGTCGATGACTAAATCTCGGTCTTACATACAAGTGCGATGGGATACCCCGATGGTCTTTCCCTGCAATGTCGAGGGCCAAATCCCGGTCTTACATACAAGTGCCAGGGGCCAGCTCCTAGTCTTTCATATAATTTCCTGGGGCCAGATCCCGGTCTTTCATGCAAGTATTAAAGAGACAACTAGCATTCTACATAACAAAGTAATGCTCCGACATTGGTGTCTTCGACCCACATATATAGTGAGAAAAATCACCTCATAGACAGATAAGCAAACTGAATAGCACGCCTCTCCGAGATCAACTCTACCAGTCACCTTACTGAATTCAGTCACACAATCTCAGCATACTGATCAAAATACATAAAATACCCCTAGGTCAAACCCTAGTCAAAATCCAGGTCAAAGTCAATTGATTCAACCGAGTTGAATCAGTAAGTACGTTGGGCGTACACAATACGAACGTAGGGCATACAACATGGTTAACCAGAATCGGGGAGCTGACCACGTACGTGCAGCGTACCCCTTGGTACGCACAACATACACGGTTGCCCTCAACTTTATCCATTAAGTGCTTACTCCTTAAGCACTTATGTCCAAAATCCAGATCTATACCCTAAAAGATGATCTTAACCATAAAGTTTCCAACTTTATGATTTTGCATGGCTATTAAGACCTTAATAACAAAAACCCTATCTTCTTGACCCATTAAGACAACGTAGAGCATTCATGGGAAGAAACCAATGTCCAAGATCACATTTTTATGACATAACACACTGTAAAACATATAAAATGAAAACTCAAATGTCTTGGAGTATTCCATACTCGTAAAGATCAATATTGGGACAAAAGGTGCCAAGTTTAAGCTAAAACTAGATCCAAATGAACTTCTCATCAAGGTTGGAGCTTTAAACCTCCAAAAGAAATGCACAAATGGAAGTAGATGATGGATCCAAGGCCTGAAGTGAAACACCACAACCTCAAGCTTCTTCCTTCTTCTATAAAAGCTCCAAAATGACACCAAAAGGCTCTTCAAGCTTCACAAGGAAGTCACACACTTTTGGTTTTCGAAATAAGGAAGGAGGTTGACGATAAGAGGGTGCATGCGGCCATAGAGATGTTTAAATAGGGACCAAACCCTAAAAATTAGGGTTTGCACCGTGGCTACATACGACAAATGTACTAAGAGTACGCCCGACATACGCACACAAGGCCAAAATTACGGAAATGCCATTAGGGATAAATCTTGCAACCAAATCATAATCCAAGGGTCAAAGGAGAATACATGAAAAATTAGATGTTACAACTCTCCCCAAATTGAACTAGACTTCACCCTGAAAGTCTACTGCCACAAATAAATTAGGGTAGTGCTCTCGCATCTCCGCCTCAGGCTCCCACGTCCATTCAGAACCTTTCCTATGCTGCCACTGGACTTTACTAGAGACACTTCTTTGTTGCGTAGAGCCTTTGTCTTCCTATCCAAGATCGCCACCGGTCTCTGCACATAATTCAGGCGATCATCAACCTGAATGTCATACAGAGGAACAACCGCGGACTCATCGACCACACACTTCCGAAGCTGAGACACATGAAAGGTATTATGTATCTGGTTGAGCTCATCAGGCAATTCCGGCTGGTATGCAACCTTGCCCACCAATCCTGAAATACTAAACAGAACAATGAATCTGGGGCCTAGCTTGCCCCGCTTCCGAAATCGGATGAAACATTTCCAAGGTGACACCTTTAGAAGCACCAAGTCTCCTACCTGAAACTTGAGGTTCGAACGTTGCCGATCTGTGTAACTCTTCTTCTGGCTTTACGCGACTCACAACCTTTCGCGCACCTGCTGAATCAATTAAGTGGTCTTGACTACCACCTCAGTACTCCCCATGACCCGATGCCCGAACTCCCCCCAACAAACCGGGGTCCTGCATCTTCTTCCATATAACATCTCAAATGACAGTCGGTCAATACTGGTATGATAATGATATGTGCATATCTACACATATATTTTACATCATAACTTAATACTTTTAGCTATAATTATGATTATTATAGAACAAAAGGTACTTATTATGCTTAATATCTGTTATGTAGCATAAATACATTCTCAGGAGCAATATGGAAGCTAGAAGCAAGAAAATACGAGCTTAGACAAGAAGAAGACACAAGAAGGATGTTGCTAGTCAGCTTGACCCCTTGTCAGTATTTTGACCACATCTCATGACTCGTAACTCCGATTAAGGTGATTCAAAATGATCTGAAAACTACACACAATTTCGGACGACGTTCATGTTATGAGAAAAGTTGGATTTTCAACCACCACGATGTGGTGACCCCACCACGACGTGGTGAATGGAATCTTCGCGATTCTTGACGCTGGCTTGGGGAATACGGGGTAAACACGAGGACCACGATGTGGTGCCTTTACCACGTCGTGGTGTCGAGATTTTTGGCAACTATATATATCTCGGGCATTAGGTCGATTCTAGAGGAGAGAGGGTTGAAGGCTGCGGCTATTAACGAAAAAATACCCTTCCAAGACCCCTTTGAGGGCAGAATTCAACTAGAGATCAAAGGATAAAGAGATTGGAGCAAGGATTCGCATCTACACATTAGGTTTGCCTAGTTTAATCATGATTTTTCTAGTTTCCCTTATGTTTATGTGTTTCCCAGCTGTGATTATGGGCTAAAAACCCTTGCTTTCGTTTAGATTAGATGAACTCCTAAATACTATGTGTTGATTTCTTGTTTGATGGATTGATGAAGTTGGTTTTGCTTTAAATATTGTTTGATAAATCTAAACCTAGCTAGTTAAAGTTTCTATCTTTATTGCCTAGGCTCAAGTTTTGTGTAGTTAAACTGCAGTTAATTGCATGAGAATTGATTTACCTAGTTGTTTATGACCATTAAATTGCTAGAGCTAGAGATTGACCATATCCTAGTGTAGGTGATAAGTTAGTTGCTTAACTATGTTAGAGAGCAGTATTTGATCATAATATTTGCTTGATTACTAGACTTGACCATAGAATAGTAGTCTGTAGATTCTATAATTCAGAGTCCAAATTACCTTTAAAATCAATTTAGTATCCTTAACTTGCATGATCATTGGGTTAAAGTTATTAAATTGACTTATGCTAGTTAGTCTGACCATGATGACTAGTTACTTTTATTTGGTAACTAATGGAATTAATCCATTGACTTGAAATCAACCATAGGAAAAAGGAGGGATTCGAAGCTAAACGAGAGTATCTTTTATTCTTGATTTTAAACCGTCTTTCTAGTTGTTTACTTTAGTAATTAGATTGTTATTTTAATTTAAGTTTTTCTAAACTTGTAAAATCAGATAAAACCCCCCATTTTAGTAGTTTTTCTTAGTTTAGCTTTTAGTAATTATTTTATTAATTAAATATCGTTCCCTGTGATCGACACCCGACTTACCCAAGCTATACTATAATCTGACTAGGTACACTGCCTATAGGTGCATAGTTAGTATAAGTTTGTTAGGTTATAAATTTAAAAGTTGATAGGTATAATTTGTGCAGATCAAGTTTTTGGCGCCGTTGCCGGGGAACGACTATCTTAGTTGTTAATTTAATTGCTTTAGTTTAATCGATCCTTTTTGTGGGGTAAAAACCGCAAAAAGTTAATTTTCTGCAAATATTAATTTTTCTGATTTTACTGTTATCACGACGTGAGTTTAGTAGTTTTCATTTTTTTTCTTTTGTTTTTAGTTTGATTTTTAATGTATTTTCCAAATCTCGATGCTTTTGACGCTTTTCTTGAGGAAGTGGAACAGGAATTAGCACGAGAAGATGAGGGATATGACTCAGACGAAGATTTAAGGGAGTTGAAAAAATGGATGGATGACACCCTTCCTGACGAACCAGAACAAGCTGAGCTAGAGATAGAAGATGAGGAATTTCATCCAGAAAGAAATTTGGAGGAGTTGGAAATTTTGTTTGCAGAATGCTCGGACGAAGAACAAAAGCAACCAGACTTTCAAGAACAACGTCATGATATGATCATTACCACGACACAAGCTCCTGATAGTTCGGTTTGTGTTTCAACGCATGGGGTGACAATTCCATCTTTGAAGAAGGTTCTGAAGAGCGATCCTTTTCTGACAAGCAACCAACCGGTCTCCACCATTTTTAATTTTATAGGACTAAATAGATGCTCGCTCGTTTGGCCACAAATTGAAACGGGAGGTCAAATTTTACAAGTTGGTATGAAGAGAGTGTTCGATGAAACGGATGGATTAATAACGAGCGGATTGACAGTTTATTAAGTTGGGAGTCCAGCTCAAGACTCACACAAAAAGAAGCGCTTCTCGGGAGGCAACCAGATGTTTTTAGAGTTTTCATTTTCCTTTCTTTTTTATTTAGTTTTAGTTTTATTTTTCGTTTTAGTTTTATTTTACCTTAACCGAATGACGATGTGTTTGTCTAGTTCTTGATCTTATTTTGTAGCGTTGAACGAAAGTGAAGCAGTGAACGAGCTTAATTTGAAGAAGTTGTGCGATTTTTGAAGATCATAATTAAAGAACAAGTTTTTGAATAAGTGTGGGGTTCCCACATAATGAAGAAAAAAATCATATTGAAGCATATTTACTGAAAAGAAGACAACACGACATGAACATCATCAACACGTCGTGGCAGTGGTTCAGCACATTTTTTTCAAGAATGGTTCTTTAATTTCATTCGATCCGGCACATTTGCATTCACAAGAAGAAACTTTCCAGGTATTATATTTAGAGTCCGAGTGAGGGTATTATTGACAAAAGAAGGTTTTTTATAGAGAAAGATTAGAAAACGATGAGAGAATCGAGATTTGAGCAATTTTTCGGGTGTTTGTTTACATCAATAAGTGAGGAGTCACGCCTAAGAGCTTCGTACATTCGTTGGTGCCACATATATTCTAGAAATCAGCTCATTGTGGTGCCGATTATTGCAATTTCAAGACCAACACGTCGTGGTAATCCCCACCACGTCGTGTTGTCGCAGTCAGAATACCAGAAAAATAATCTGTTTGAGCCACCACGAGGTGGTGCTTTTCGAGTCCGTTTTTCGAGTCGGATCCTGTACTTTCAGTAGTCTAAGTGTTCAAGAGTGGCGTTTCCAATTCTATATTGAATTCCATGGTATGGATGAGCTGTTCCCACACCATCGAATTTTATTTTTACGCCATGCTAAAGTAATGTCCTGGCTACCACGACATGGTTGATACTTTCCTATGTCGTAGGGGAGTTTTTCATCACATCAGGAGGCTGCCATTCAACTTTCCAATTCTGTTTCCACACTTTAGAGCAAGCTAGAGATCCTACACACGATTCGAGATGCATTTTCTATCCCAGGGGAGTCTGTTCCTTTTTCTACCTTTTATTTCTTTTAAATTATTTTATGCATACAATGAGGGCATTGTATGTAATAAGTGTGGGGTAGGGGGTCGAAAAAGTAAATTGCTAGAAATTAGTAAATTTAAAAATTTTTAGAAATAGATTTGAAATAATAATCTAATAAAGAATTCTAGTAATAATGGTTTAAACTTAAGTTGCTAGTGTTATATGGGATGATCCAATGAGAGCTCAAATGTTTAATTGAGCCAACATATGTTTTAGTATATTTGTGGCTTCCCAAGTCTTAGTGAAAAGTCATGAGATATGAAAAGGTAATCTGGTAGTTTATATGGTATAATACGTTTTGTAGCCTAAACCTGAAATCTATCCAGGAAAGCTTATGTAGTCATTGCACATCGACTACTACCTTTAACCAATAAGGGTTGAAGTTAGGCGCCCCTGCTTAAGCATGTAGGTTTTGAGTGAAAAAAAAGCGAGTTACATGTAAAAAAGAGAGAAATTACCAAAAAGTGAAAAGGTTGAAGAATTTTTGGAGCATTCAAAGTATAAAGTATGAAGATCAAAAGAACAAAATTCTGAAGAAATTCAAAAGAGCTGAAGATACCAAAAATCAAACAATAAAGGTGGTGAATTCAAAGAAATAAAAGATCAAATATTCAAAGAAGTGAAGAATTCCGAGAGCTCCATTGTGGTATCTAAAGTTGTAATTTTTCTAGATTATGTATGCTTAGGTAGCTTAACCAAAAATACCTTGAGGTTAAGAAAGATTTCTGAGGATTGATTTGGAGGGTTGCAGAAATGAGTGTCGTATAAACTAAGGGGTGAAGGTTCATAAGGATTGTGAGTATTTAGGATTAGGGAAGTTGTTAGGATTTTAGACACAAATATGCGCATTGAGGTCTTGGTATAATGGCTGAGTTCAAAATGGATTGTTCTCTATGATGGTGGTGATGAAGGTTTGAATTAATATTAATTAGTTTTGCTTGAGGGCAAGCAAAAGATAAGTGTGGGTTATTTTGATATGTTCATATCTACACATATATTTTACATCATATCTTAATACTTTTAGTTATAATTATGCTTATTATAGAAAAAAGGTACTTATTATGCTTAATATCTGTTATGTAGCATAAATACATTCTCAGGAGCAATATGGAAGCTAGAAGCAGAAAAATATGAGCTTAGACAAGAAGAAGACACAAGAAGGATGTTGCTAGACAGCTTGACCCCTTGTCAGTATTTTGACCACATCTCATGACTCGTAACTCCGATTAAGGTGATTCAAAATGATCTGAAAACTACACACAATTTCGGACGACGTTCATGTTATGAGAAAAGTTGGATTTTCAACCACCACGATGTGGTGACCCCACCACGACGTGGTGAATGGAATCTTCGCGATTCTTGACGCTGGCTTGGGGAATACGAGGTAAACACGAGGACCACGATGTGGTGCCTTTACCACGTCGTGGTGTCGAGGTTTTTGGAAACTATATATATCTTGGGCATTAGGTCGATTCTAGAGGAGAGAGGGTTGAAGGCTGCGGCTATTAACGAAAAAAATACCCTTCCTAGACCCCTTTGAGGGCAGAATTCAACTAGAGATAAAAGGATAAAGAGATTGGAGCAAGGATTCGCATCTACACATTCGGTTTGCCTAGTTTAATCATGATTTGTCTAGTTTCCCTTATGTTTATGTGTTTCCCAGCTGTGATTATGGGCTAAAAACTCTTGCTTTCGTTTAGATTAGATGAACTCCCAAATACTATGTGTTGATTTCTTGTTTGATGGATTGATGAAGTTGGTTTTGCTTTAAATATTGTTTGATAAATCTAAACCTAGCTAGTTAAAGTTTCTATCTTTATTGCCTAGTCTCAAGTTTTGTGTAGTTAAACTGCAGTTAATTGCATGAAAATTGATTTACCTAGTTGTTTATGACCATTAAATTGCTAGAGCTAGAGATTGACCATATCCTAGTGTAGGTGATAAGTTAGTTGCTTAACTATGTTAGAGAGCAGTATTTGATCATAATATTTGCTTGATTACTAGACTTGACCATAGAATAGTAGTCTGTAGATTCTATCATTCAGAGTCCAAATTACCTTTAAAATCCATTTAGTATCCTTAACTTGCATGATCATTTGGGTTAAAGTTATTAAATTGACTTATGCTAGTTAGTCTGACCATGACAACTAGTAACTTTTATTTGGTAACTAATGGAATTAATCCATTGAGTTGAAATCAACCATAGGAAAAAGGAGGGATACGAAGCTAAACGAGAGTATCTTTTATTCTTGATTTTAAACTGTCTTTCTAGTTGTTTACTTTAGTAATTAGATTGTTATTTTAATTTAAGTTTTTCTAAACTTGTAAAATCATATAAAACCCCCCATTTTAGTTGTTTTTCTTAGTTTAGCTTTTAGTAATTATTTTATTAATTAAATACCATTCCCTGTGATCGACACCTGACTTATCCAAGCTATACTATAATCTGACTAGATACACTGCCTATAGGTGCATAGTTAGTATAAGTTTGTTAGGTTATAAATTTAAAAGTTGATAGGTATAATTTGTGCACATCAGATAACTATTGTTAAAAAAGAAATCGGCCAGTGGAAGATAAGTATCCCAACTCCCTCCAAAATGTAGTACACAGGCCCTGAGAATATCTTCAAGTGTCTGAATCATCTGCTCGCTCTGGCCGTCTGAATGGGGGTGGTATGTTGTACTAAAATGCACCTGAGCACCCAATTCCTCATGAAACTTCCTCCAAAACCTGGAGGTAAAATGAACAACCCGATCTGAAACCACCAAAACTGGCACTCCGTGCCAAAATACCACCTCCCAAACATAGATTTCAGCTAAATTCTCAGCAGGTATTCTCTCGACAACCGGCATGAAATACGCACTCTTGGCCAATTTGCCAATAATGACCTAGATAGAATCAACTCCACGTGCCGTCCTTAGCAGCTTTGTAATGAAATCCATGGTAATCTCTTCCCACTTCCACATGGGAATGGGTAAGGGATGCATCTTTCCGTGGGGTCTCTGATGCTCGGCCTTGACTTTCCTGTAATTTAGGCACCACACAACAAACCAATCTATTTTCCTTTTCATACAGGGACACCAATAGATCAACCTTAGATCACTATACATCTTCATGGCCCCTGGATGGATAGAAAACTTTGAATTATGCACCTCCTCCAGAATTGTCTGCCTCACCCTACCTATTGTCGGAACCTAAAGTCTACCACACTGGGTCAACAACCCACGACTGTTTCCGACAAATAAAGCAATCTGTCACCTAATCTGCCTGGCCTTCCAATTCTCTTTTTTCAACCCCTCTACCCGAGCCTTCTTGATCAAATCCAACAAAGGCGAAGTGACAACCATCCTCAAGCAGATATCCCTGATAGAAGAACTCACAACCTTGCGGCTCAAAGCATCAGCCACCACATTGGCATTCCCGGGGTAGTAAAGGATCTCACAATAAAAATCCTTTACCACATCCAGCCATCTCCACTGCCGCATATTTAGATTCGACTGGTCCATCAAGTACCTCAAACTGTTGTGGTCAATGAAGATAGTACACCGGACCCCATACAGATAGTGTCTCAAAATCTTGAGGACGAAAACCATGGCACCTATCTCCAGATCATCCATACGATAGTTCTCCTCATGAGGCTTCAAATTCCTCGAAGCGTAAGTGTAACACTCCAAAAAATCAAAGGAATTTAAAATTTTCAAATCAACCATCAATCAATATTGTTTACAAAAAGAGTCATTGTTTCAAAAGCATTATTTAAAAATCAGAGTTTTCCCAAGACCCAGTGACATAAAACAGGAAGCTGTGCACGATCACGCCTTCGCCTTCCCACGATCCTCTGAAGTACTTGAAACCATAAACTAAAACTGTAAGCCAAAGCTTAGTGACTTCCCCCAAAATACCAACACATACATTACATATAACAACATATATGGGGTCTACAACTTAAAAAGACTTGATTTCCCTTGAGCTCACAATATGAGTCTGGCATGCCTATCGGGTCCTCAACTCATCTCTTGATTGCTGCTGAGCCCACATCATAAGTCTAGCTTTCCCTTGGTGACCACAGCTTATGTATGGATTGCTCCTGAACCCACATCATATGTTTGGCTTGCCCTCGGGGCCCACAACTTATGTCTAGATTGCTCTCGGGTTTGTTGGCTACCGTACAAAGCAATACACCCTCAACCCAACATAATATGTTGACACATGAAACAGATAAACATAAACATAGCACCAACAAATGCAGATAATCATACATATCTACTAATTAACCACAATCTAGCATAATATTATCCTAACCAGGATAAGTAATCTAGTGGGCTGACATTGGTTCCTTCGACCCATGGGTACGGTAAGGAAAACTCACCTTGTAATCTGTTGAATAGCTAAACAACACACTACTCTGTATACTAGCTCTACAGGTCACCTATTCAACAGATAGGGACCAAGGCTTAACTATAGCTCAAAATACCCAAACTACCCTTAAGTCAAACTTAGTCAACCCTGGTCGAAGTCAACGGTCAAGGTCCAAAAGTCAATATTCCTTCCCAGCAGAGTACGCCCTGCGTACCAAGAACGTATGCCTCACTTACTCTGATGTTGATCAAAAGCGGGGCACTGACTGCGTACGCGCAACGTACCTCCATGTACGCCCAATGTACGCTACCGAGTCCCAAAAGTCTATTAAGAGCTTATTCCATTAAGCCCTTCTATCTAAAACTCAGATCTAAGCCTAAAATGATGTCCTAAGTCATTAAGTTTCCAACTTTATGACTTTGCATGGCTATAAAGTGCTTAATGTCTAAAACCCTATGTTCTTAACCCAATAAGACCATCTAACACGTGCATGGGTTACATACCAACTCAAGATTATATTTTTATGCAAAAAAACACTCTGAAATGTCTAAAAGGACGACTCAAATGACTTAGAGTAACCCATACTCAGAATGCCAACCTAATGGGACCAAAATGCTCACAACTTCAAGGCTAACAAGTTCTTAAACAAATTATCAACAAGTTAAGAGATTTTTACCTTAAAATGATGCCAAATGGTGATGAGATTCTGGATCTAAGGTGCTTCACTCTTCCAAGACGGCCCTATCTTCTTCTCATTCCTTCTTAATCACTAAAAGTACTCACAAAAGCTCAAGAACACTCTCAAGGTGGATTAGGGATCTAGATAGACGAAATGGAAAGTGGAGGCTGAAGAGGGAATGAGAAATGAGGAGTTAAGGATGTTTATATATGGAATAAACCCTAAAAATTAGGGTTTGAGGATCCTTCACATACGCCATATGTACGCAGTGTACGCCTAACGTACTAAGGCCCATGTATGTATGCCCAATGTACACAACGTACGCCTAGCGTA
Source organism: Lactuca virosa (assembly GCF_052849685.1). Lineage (NCBI taxonomy): Eukaryota > Viridiplantae > Streptophyta > Magnoliopsida > Asterales > Asteraceae > Lactuca > Lactuca virosa. The sequence goes on along the minus strand of NC_136428.1, from coordinate 122,534,604 downwards.
CTAAGCCTTATCCTCAATTTACGAAAATGCCACTATGGCCCATTTTGCAAGCTTTCTCATACACAAGGACAAAAATCATAAACCTTCATACTTGAGAGTTAGTTTTGGAAATAATTCATTGCCGAGATGTTACAATTCTCTCCTACTTGAACTAAACTTCATCCTCGAAGTCAACTGCTACAAATAACTTAGGATAATGCTCCTGCATCGCCGCCTTTGGCTTCCAGGCCCACTCGGAGCCTTTCCGATGCTGCTACTTAACCTTTACCAAAGGTATCTCCTTGTTGCGTAGGACCTTAATCTTTCTCTCCACCGCCGTTACTAGCCTCTCAATATAATTCAGTTGCTCATCGACCTAAATATCATCCAAAAGGACCACTTCCTCTTTGTCCAACATGAACTTTCGTAAGTTTGAAACATGGAAAGTGTTGTGGATCTGACTGAGCTCATTCGGTAAATCCAAACAGTAGGCCACCCTGCCTACCCTGGTGATCACACGGAACGATCCAATATACCGGGGACCCAATTTCCCCATCTTCCTGAAGCGTATCACACCCTTCCGGGGAGATACGTTTAGTAGCACCATATCGCCGACCTAAAACTCCAAATATGAACGCCATCGGTTAGCATAGCTCTTCTGCCGACTCTGAGCTGTCTACAATCTTAGCATGAGCTGTTGGATGAGCTCTGTGGTCTGGGGGACTACCTCAGTCCTTCCTATGACTCCGTGACTGACCTCCCCCCAAAAAACTGGGGCACGACATCTCCGACCATACAAAAGCTCGAAAGGCGATGCACCAATGTTGGAGTGATAATTGTTGTTGTAGGAATACTCTGCAAGAGGTAGGTAGGAATCCAAACTTCCACCAAATTCTATGACACAAGCCCGCAACATATCCTTAAGTGCCTGGATGGTCCGCTCACTCAGGTCATCATTCTGCGGATGATAAGCAGTGCTGAAATGCAGCCTCGTACCTAGTTCCTCGTGGAACTTCTGACGGAATCGTGAAGTGAATCGAACATCTCGATCTGATACAATAGAAACTAGAACTCCATGATGAGCAACATTCTCACTAAAATACACATCGACTAATTTCTTGGCCAAGGAGCTCTCCCGGATGGACAAAAAGTGGGCACTCTTGGTCAATCGATCCACTATGACCCAGATAGCATCAAAACCCTTAGCAGTCCTCGGTAGCTTGGTGATAAAATCCATAGTGATCTGCTCCCACTTCCACATGGGAACCTCCAAAGGCTGCAACTTTCCATGCGGGCTCTGGTGCTCGACCTTGACCATCCTACAGGTCAAGCACCTCTCAGCATACCAAGCTATCTTCCTCTTCATACACGGCCACCAGTAACTTAGTCTCAAATCCCGATACATCTTGGTAGCTCCCGTGTGTATCGAAAAGCGAGACTTATGTGCCTCCTCCAACACAATCTGTCTGACCCCTCAAGAAACCGGTACCCAAACCCGACCATATCGGGTCAACAATTCCCGACTATCGGTGACAAATCTGTCGATCTTGCTCCTGATCCTCTCCTGTTTATAGTTCTCCTTCTTGACTCCTTCTGCTTGATCCCCTCTGATCAAATCTAAAAGTGTAGAATCAGTGGATATCCTCAAACACATACCCCCATCCGAAGATCCATCCGATTTATGGCTCAAAGCATCCACGACCACATTCACTTTATCCGGATGGTAAAGGATCTCGAAGTTATAATCCTTAACCACGTCAAGCCATGTGCGTTGCCTCATCTTCAGGTTTGGATGGTCCATAAGATATCATAAACTCTTGTGATCTGTGTAGATAGTACACCGGACCCCATACAAATAGTGCGGTCAAATCTTTAGAGCAAACACTATCGCTCCCAACTCCAGATCAAGAGTAGGATATCGTGCGTGATGCGGCTTTAGCTGCCGATAAGCATACGCAATCACTCGTCCCCTCTGTATAAGAACCGTCCCCAAACCTGTGATTGATGCATCACAAAATACAACGAAATCCTCGACACCCTCCAGAAGGGTCAATACTGGGGCCTCACACAAGCTCTTTTGCAGTGTCTCAAACACCGTCTGCTGCTCAGGCCCTGAACAAAAGGCCACGCCCTTCCTCTTCGGACGAGTGAGGGGTACAACAATCTTGGATAAATCCTGGATAAATATAAGATAATACCCAGCTAAACCCAAGAAACTCCTATTCTCAGAAGGAGAGTTTGGGACCTCCCATTACATAACCGCCTCGATCTTGGCCGGATCGACCAGAATCCCTTCCTGGTTAACAAGGTGCCCCAAGAACCGGACCTCTCGTAACCAAAACTCACAGTTTGAGGACTTGGCATACAACTGTTCTCTCCTCAAAACCCCTAGAAGCTCTCGAGGGTGCTCCTCATGCTGCTCCCTAGTCTTGAAATATACCAAGATATCTTCAATGAAAATGATAACTTATCGATCGTGCATCAGCCTGCACACCCGATTTATCAAATCCATAAAGGTTGTATCTGCATTGGTAAGCCTAAAGGACATCACCACGAACTCGTAATGACCATAAGAAGTCCGAAACGCGGTCTTCTCCTCATCTTCCTCTCTAACCCTCATCTGATGATACCCCGACTTCAAAATAAAACACACCATTTTTATAAGTAGAAATAGAACCATTCTTATCATTAAAAGAATATCTAAAACCTTGTTTAAATAAAGCGTGAAATGAAATGTTGTTTCGTGTCATCTCTGACGAGTAGCAACAATTTATTAAATCTAAACCTAACCCACTACTAAGAACTAAGCTATAAACTCCAATCTTGGTGACATGTGAAGATCACATATTCCCCATGATCAAGTTCATCCTTCCATGCTCCATATCCTCCCTTCTTCTTAGCCCCTGCAAACCAGAACAAATGTGAAACCCACATCCTGTATCAAGGACCCAAGAATGAGAATATGATGAGTTATTAGATAAGATAGTGTAACTACCTGCCGACATTGGCTTCACCTTGCCATCCTTGATATACTACAAGTATTTCAGGCAACTTCGTTTCCAATTCCACTTGTCATTGCAATAGAATCAAATGGGCTCTTTAGGATCAAAGACAGGGGGAGCATCAGAACTGAATTTTCCTTTAGTCCCTGTACTTGACGACCCAGGTTGGGACTTTCCCTTCCAGTTTTATAGGAGATGAGGCAATACCTTTTCCCTTCATTCTTGCTTGAGCTGTTCGAAGGAGGTTGTGCAATTGTGACAAAGTAGTTTCATTGTTGTTGTTCAAATGATAGGTCAATATGAACTGATCATAATAACTTGGCAAAGAGTTCAACACTATGTTGATTTCCAGCTCTTCGTCAAAATTCACATTGAGCTCGATTAGCCTATCCACGTATCATTGCATTCTTAAAACGTGGTTGGTCACAGACTCTCCATCCTTCATCTTTCTAGCAATGAGGGACTTTACCACCTCGTACTTTTCTTGACGAGCTTGCTTATGGTATTTCTCCATAAGGTCCTTGTTCATCTCGTATGGCCAGTAATCCTCATAGTGCCTTTTTAATTCTGGAGTCTTTGTCGCCACCATGATGCACACAACTTTTGTGGCATAATTATAGTGTTTTCTGTAGGCGACCATTTCTTCAGGAGTGACCTTCATTTCGTCGATCTTATCCAAAGGTTTTTCAAGCACGTATTCTTTGTCTTCGAAGCGAAGGGCCATTTTGATGTTGCACATCCAATCGTTGTATTTGGTTCCATCCACTTACACCTTCGAGCAGATGTTTAACATAGAGAAGTTTTTGTTGTTGTTGTTGTTGTTGTTGTTGGAGAAGGAGGAACCAGAAGCATCGGTTGGAGTAGATATCTGAAAGAGTAGAAGGACATTTTTAGTTAGATAAGAATAATCCTCAATATAACACCCAAAATGAAATATCAAGGCTAGGATCCAACTAAATAATTTTAAACTTAGAAAAGGGATGCCGTAATCTAATTGTAAATTACATAAAGGTAAGTAAATGACGATTTACCAATTTCACCATCGAAAAATGAAATTTTAATGAATTTGGTTTTTGAAATTCCTAGATCTTTTTGAGAATCATTGAAATTTTCAATGACATGTTTAATCTCGATTATGCTCTTCCATTTGTGACTCGGATACCGAGCATCACAAATAAGATGTGAATAACCACGCAAATTAACTTGGCACTCTCGATGTCATTTATCATCTCATTTTAGTGTGCAGGTTAACCACACACACTGCATTAATCAATGATAATTTACGAGACACCCATTTCCACTCTTTATTCGTCACTATTAGTGTACCGGTTAACCACACACGCTCCACTAACGATTATAAAGTGCACTGTGTAATTTCATGGGTTAGCATACAAGTTCACATTTTTCCTAAAATACTAAGATTGTGAATTTTTATAAAAATATGTTTAGTTACTTTATAACTAATTATACTTATTAATGAGGATTAGGTTGTCCTATCAAACCCGTTCGGCTAACGACCCTCCACCAATCAAGGGAGTGGTGGGTAATAGTGGACACCCAATGACGGTCATTTTATAGGCCGCTTCCTAAAATCCCCCTTATAGATCGGCTTCGTGAATGAGGCGTACTAAGGTTATATTTGTAAAATTTCAAAATTAATATTCAATGAATTAAATTAAAAAGAAACCAATCATGAATTCAAGATAAGGATATTAAATTACTTTTTTTTAATATTTAGTTTTATACAATTAAAACATTATTAAAGGTAATTATCCTAATCAATTCATGAGATATCTTTAAAACCGGATTTTGTGGATCTGTCTGTCCAACACACTGTGGTAAACAGTCACCACGCCGTGTTTGGACGATTTCGTAGGTCAACACGCCGTGGTGGAAGAACACCATGTCGTGTTGGCAGAATAGAGTGAAGATTCTGTTTGCTTCTTCTTGTTCAAGTTCAACAATTGTATCAATCCAATAGAAAACTAAACCTACACTTTGATACCACTGATGTGTATTATGTAAAACATATAATTCCTATGTGTGCATGCAACCCTAATTGTTGATATATATTTTCTCTAATTGAACATACAACTTGAACAACAAAATAAAAAACCCTAGCATACTAGCATATTTTCAAAATACACAATTAGGGTTAGAATCATCATACCTTCATTGCTATATAGTAATAGCAATGCAATTCCTTGTGTTATTGAAGTCTTGAGAGCAAGCATCACAAATGTCATGCCTCTAGTGGTTCACACCCAATACTTGCAACGAAAGATGATTGAGAAGGAGGTGAGATGATCAAATTTTCGGCTAACTCTTCAAAGGAATGAGTGGCCAAAAATTGTAAGGTTTAGGCTGTTTATATAGTGTAGTCAGGAAACCATAGATAAACTCTAATCCAAGATAATCTTAAACCGCACAGTTATCCACTTTCCTGTTTATCCACCAAAGACTATTTTAGAAACCCTAAGGCCTATGAAAACCGTCCATACTTTATGGAGGGTTCTAGATTGCTTCTTGCTCAACTATTGAACAATTGCACTTCAGTCCCTGCATTTTTAATTAATTCCTTTAATCTCAAAATTAATTTCAATTAATTTCTGATTAAATATTAATTAAATATTACTACTTCTAATTAATATATTATTTTGGAAAATATTAATAAATTATTTATTTCAAATTTTTAATCAAATAATTAATCAAACTCGTTCTCCAAAATCATCATGTGTAGTTGCTAGTCTTGAGGGCAACCCAAAAGGACTGTGCTACTATCAATTTAAGTATATTCCAATTATAGGTATGAGCTTAGACACCTAATCCAACATAAAGTTGGTAACTTTATGGTCCTATTGAATCCCTAGAGCATCATATCTTATGGATCTAAGGGTTGGTTATGAATTATGAACCTTGCTTGAGTTTTAGGTCATTTTCTTAGCTTGTGACCTACGTAGGGTAGAGGACATGCATGGAGCATGCATGTCCAGAAAGTAGTATCTTTTATGAACATATGGAGTTCCTTAAAGCTTTCTAGAAAGTGGGAGTTGAAGATTTAATGGATTAAGGACTCAAACCATTAAGTTGTTGCCTCATACTATGGTGACGATTGGATATACAGGATGTCAAGACATGACAATTGAAATTTCTATGATTATGTTGTCATGCTTTGTTCACGACATGACCAAGGAGAGTTCGCACCGTGATGCTTATTGAGTGGGTTGTCCGTGACCGAGTTGGAAGAGTTGGTACGAGACGAGTTGGAATCGGACTAAGGGTGTTCTCACGAAATGACCAAGGGCTGGTCATAATGTAAGGTTTAATGGTTAATATTATTGGATATTGACTTTGAATTTCACCGTTAACTTGTTGACCTAGGTTGACTTTTGGTCAAGATTGTTGGATTTAGGGTGTAGACTAAGGTTGAACCTTTTATGATTTGATAGGAGTGTTGTAGCATCTATTGTTGGGCATTGAGCTGAGGTTTAGCTGATTTCGGTAGTCAGGTGAGTCTTCTCACTATACTGTGTAGGTGCTAGCTGTCTTTGAGACTCTTGCATTGGGTGTTGGGTTGGGCCTATTGTTATACAAGTACCGTTATGATGGGTTGGATCTAATGTGCGGGCTAGGCCCGTTGATATGTATGGTATGTGGTATTGTGGGGAACTCAGTAAGCTTTGTTCTTATGGTTTGTGGTTTAAACATTTGCAGGTGCTTCCATTCCCAAAGGGAAGGGCCCAACTTGACTGCACAACATCCCCTGATGGGTTTTTCACACCGATCGTTATTGTATTACTCTGATGTTTGAGAAATACATTTTACTCTGATTGGTTTTAAACAAATGGTTGTACGAAATTGATGTTTTAAAAATGAAAATTTTACTTTGATTTTTGGGATGTTACAAGTTGGTATTAGAGCCTTGGTTTGAGGGATTCAAGCACACTCTAGGGTATGTTTGAACTCAAACTGAGGAATTAGTAATCTTTTTGAAAGAAAATAAAATTTTTTAAAAACACTTTTACAAAGAAAGGGTGCGATGCTTGCAATCAACCAAGCTCAAGTAATTGATTCCAAAAATACCCATACATGTTGTTATGTTATCTACTTTACATGCTAAAAGTTAGCATAAGGAGATGTTTAGGGTTGCATGCTAGAATACCTATTAGGAAAGATGCCTATTAGGAAGGATACCTTCTGATGTTATGTGACCTATAGAGTTCTATTGTTCGAATGCTGCTTGCTTTGTGCTTTGTAGAGCTCATATTGATGTGAGTTAACTATTAAGTGAATATGATAAGCTACATGCTGCGAAGGTTAAATAATATTAGAGTGATTGATTTGACCCTATTGTGCAGTTCTCGTTTGAGTCTAACCGTTTTAGGGTTGGGTCCTTTAGTTAAAAGATTATTTAAGTATTGTTGCATGTAATTGTATTCACGAAGTAGTTAGTTGACATTAGTAGGAGTTCCTCAGTAGCAGATGGCAGGGTGAGGTGGGGATCCTAGGAGAACCTAGGAAGTGCTTTAGTGCAAATGGTGCGTTGTTTAGCGGGCATGGGGAGTATCAGTACTAGAAGGTGACTTACAGGATTTAGGATGATTCATGAGGAAATTATGGATATGCGTGGAAGATAGTATTGGGCCCGTACTACTGAAAACACATGATGCGTACTTGAATCAAGGAAAGTCGTGAGGATTCTAAGATGCCTATAGAACGAGGACTCCTTGGTTATGTTTTAATCTTTGTATGTTTGCTTTTCGGTTTGGTGATGAGCACTCGAAGAGGAGGCTCTGTTTCCGACTCAGTTTCAGGCTCAACTACTGAGCCAATTGATGAGAGGATTCATGATTTCTTTTCGTTTGAGATCACTCTCGGTATTTTGGATGTGACTCATGTGATGTTTGATACTATCAAGGAGGGGATCATGGAGCTGCTGGATGAGCGACTTGGGGCTTTTCATGCGGATATTGTGGTTGCTCAATGTGGGGCGTGGATTCTCTATTTTCGGGAGTTTAAGTCTTGTGGAACCGCAAAGTTCTTCGGGAAGAAGGACCATATTGCTAGTAGGAGGTGGATCGCTGACATGGAGAATGCTCAGCAGACTAGTTTTTTCCCTGAGGGATCAAAGGTGGAATTTGCATATTGCCTTCTGAGGGATAGAACCCGCGACTAGTGGGAGGAGGTTAGCTACTCCTTGGGAGCAGAGGCAGTGGCGGCCATGTATTAGACAGATTTCCTGAAAATATTAAAGGCAGAGTTTGCATTGGCCATTGAGGTATAGCAGTTGGCGAGTTTGCATTGGCCATTGAGGTATAGCAGTACGATGCAAATGAATAAATGAAGAAGAAAAGGTACCATGATATGTTGTGGGATGATATTCGGGAGTTTGTGAGCTTGTCAAGCTGCAGGACTTTGGATGATATGATTGCTAGAGCCCGAGAGCAGGAGATTGAGATGCATCTTTGGACGAATCACGGGCCGGAGCAGGTTCAGACCGCAGTGGGCCGAGAGGAGAGGCCTAAGACTCATAAATCGTAATCAGGAGGCCATCAAGGATGGGGCCATTATGCCAAGTGTGGGAGCACTCAAGATGGGAGCTGTCGTGAGAAAGGAAAGGGCTGCTTCAGTTGTGGCAAGGCTGGTCATTTTGGCAGGGATTTTCCTTGAGATTTGCGTTTGATTTGTTTTCACTGCAATCAGGTGGGCCATAAGAAGACCGAATGTCCGAGGTTGATGAGTGGAGTGGGTAGGGAACCTGCTCCAGCTACACCGAGGAATACTAACGGACGCGAGGGCAGGGCAGAGGCTCCAGTGGTGAGGGGCCGAGCGTTTCAGTTGCAGGTCGAGGAGACCTGAGTTCCATAAGATGTTATTGCGGGTATGTATCATATTTGCTTCCCCTATTATTTATGCTTATGAAAATGTGATTGTGTGTTTGAGATGTTATGTTATGTTTATATATGTCACACCCCCAAACCAGACGGCGGAAACGTCCAGGGGTGGATGACTTCATTTGTAGTATCACAACACATGCATCATAGTAATCAAAGTACAAACAAGGATTGAATTTAAAAGTAAAAGTATTTACATGTGTTCAATCATTGTATATTGAAACCAAAATAGTTATAGCAAAATACAGAAGATATGACTCAAAATAGCTCCATCTTCTCAAAAAGCTCGGGGAGTACCTGTTGGATAAGGTGTCTAAGTCCATAACTTATTTGGTATATACTTGACCCAACCCGGCATGGTCCATTTGGGTTGCACTTCACCCGAACTATTTATATGGATAATATTATGAGAAGAGTATATTTGTGACTTATTAATATATTATAAGTTATAATATATTAATATGAAATCGTATTATTTAATTAGTATTGATCTTAAATTAATTATGAATTAGTTTAGTGATCAAAAGGTGATTAATTAAATAATGGGCTATTATAATTATATGGTGTGGGCTAACACTCATTAGGAAATGGGCTAAGCTTAAATGGGAGTCCATGGATTATCCATGGATCTTTTAACCCATGGATCCTTGGAAAAGGAAAAGACATGGGTTATTAGGGTTTGCATGGTTCATAACCCTAATCATCTACACTATATAAAGAAGCTTATGGTGCTTGAAAAGACACTATGCGTGTGTGCATAAGAGTGGCCGATTTCTAGAGTGTTAGTGTACTCTCTCATAAGTTTTCCAAGTTTGTGGTGATTTGTGATTTCCATTTGAGGCATTCAGATTATTGGTGCCAGGCTCTCAAACTCCTAAGGAATCAACTCACTACTAAAGGTATGTAATTCTTCTAGTATCTTTTATGTTTAAAAGTACCCCATGCATGCTAGATAGGTTATGGACCTTGGAAAATTATTTTGCATGTATTTTAGACAAACATAGATCCAAGGTTTCTAGGGTTGCATGAACACCTTAGGAGTGTTAGTTTGCTCAAAACCCAACAGTGGTATCAGAGCCTAGGCTTGTTTGTTTGATACTTGATGCAAAATAGCTGAAAAAGTCAAAATATTTGCTGTCTGCACAGGGGACTCGCCGAGTCCATGGGGGGACTCAACAAGTCCAAGAGAATCTTCAATCAACTCGGTGAGTCAGTTAATGCACTCGACGAGTTGGCTATGCAGAGTGCAGATTTTCGACTTTTGCTGCTGGAAATGGACTAGAAACATTACCCTAAATTGTTTTGATGTTTTAAAACCTGTTTTAGATGGTATAATGTTTATGCTAATCCATTTACAATGGCCAATATCAAAATTACATGTTTATATTGTTCGGTTTTGAGCATTCTAACACTTCCTAAGTGTACATGCAACCCTATTAAACCTTGGATCTATGTTTGTCTAAGATACATGCAAAATATTATTTTCCAAGGTTTATAACCTATCTAGCATGGCATGGGGTACTTTTAACCATAAAAGAACTAGATGAATTACATACCTTTTGTTGATTGTTGATTCCTTGGAGTTTGAGAGCCAAGCACCAATAATGTGAATGCCTCAAATGGAAATCACAAATCACCACAAACTTGGAAAATGTATGAGAGAGTATATTAACTCTTGATTTTGGCCACCACACTTACACACACATAAGGGTGTTTTTCATGCAACATAAGCTTGTTTATATAGTGTACATGGTTAGGGTGAAACCCTAATAACCCATGTCTTTTCCTCTTCCAAGGATCCATGGGTAAAAGCTCCATGGATCATCCATGGACTTCCATATAAGCTTAGCCCATTCCCAAATGAGTGTTAGCCCACACCATATAAATATAATAGCCCATGATTTAATTAGTCTTCCTTTTAATCACTAAATTAATTCATAATTAATTCAAGATTAAAACTAATTAAGTAACATGACTTTATATTAATATATTATAACTTATAATATATTAATAAATCGTAAGTATACAACTCTCATAAAATTATCCATAACTAGTTTGGGTGAAGTGCAACCCAAATGGACCATGCCGGGTCGCGTCAAGTATATACCAAATAAGTTATGGACTTAGACATCTTCTCCAATAGACTCCCACTTGGATAAGTCTAATAACTGTATTTGCCTATATTACTTCAGGAACCAACCGGCAATCGTAGCTCTCGAAAACTCTTGTGAACTATGAAGCGCCATTTTAGATAAGTGATCATATAATCCTCTGCTCTCATGATATCAGCCGGACAAATACATGGAACAATGTCTTACTTATTGTCTAGCAGTTGTTTCTCGATTTCCGATTTGTTTGACAAAGAACTTAACTGAACACATCAATTTAGTTCTGACCGGGCCCGGTACATGGGTCAGCACAAAATCATCGAGGGGCCCAGATATCGCTTCTATTTCTAGAAGGAACAGATAAACTTCGACTCATATGCTTGTTCTACTACTTATTGAATTGCACACAAAGGCACGTTTTATAACATCAAGTTACTGATGCGTTTACGTGCAATCAATGCACAACCAACTCATAGGTAACAAATCATATCTCTAGGTTTGAAGACTTATATGATATTACCGTCTCACGATCACTCGAGATAAATTCCATGAAGTGATACAAGTGAGCGTGTGTTTATTCCAATACTCATAACTTATGAGTACTCATGAATGTTGTAGCAGCCATTGCTATGGCTAAACACCTTTAGTCATCTACAATCCCAATTCATGACAGTCTTGATTCATACCTACTTCCGACATATGACCGACTGTGGAGAGTTTGAATAAATTAATTATTCTGGAAGTCAAAACATGCAAAACTGAAACAATAGTAAATAATTGACAATGATAGCAACACTTTACTCATAAATAAATCACAAATTTTATTCATCATCAAACGTCGATTACATTTTACAAGTTTCAGAAAAGGCTATCTAATTTGTAAAACTAATATCGTCCCTCAGCCCGATGCGCCTCGCATGCTGCAAATGCTTCACCCTCGTCAGTCCCTTCGTAAGGGGATCCGCAGGGTTCTCATCTGACGATACCGTCTTTGCCACGAGGAGTCCCTCTTCTATCTTGTGTCTTATGAAGTGATATTTTCTATCAATGTGTCGGGATCAGCCATGATCTCTTGGTTCCTTGGCTAAGGCAACCGCACTATTGCTGTCACAGAAAATCTCCATAGGCTCCTTAATAGCTGGTACAACTCCAAGGTCTCCGATGAAGTTCCTCAGCCATATCGCCTCCTTTTCCGCTTCACTCGCTGCTATGTACTCTGATTCACAAGTCGAATCAGCTACAGTCTCCTGTTTGGAACTCTTCCAAGTGATTGCCCCTCCATTTAAGGTAAAGACCCAGCCCGACTGAGAGCGGAAGTTATCCCTATCAGTCTGAAAGCTAGCATCACTATACCCTACTACTCTCAAGTCATCACTCCCACCAAGGGTAAGGATCCAATCCTTAGTCCTCCGCGGGTACTTGAGAATATTCTTTACCGCAGTCCAATGAGCCTTGCCAGGGTTCCCCTGATATCTGCTGACCATGCTCAAAGCGAAGGCCACATCAGGACGGGTACAAGTCATAACATACATGATCGAACCAACAGCGAAAGCATAAGGTAATCGACTCATCTCAGCTATCTCATCTTCTGTACTCGGGCTCTGAGCCTTGCTCAGTTTGGTATTGCTTTGGATCGGTAATTCTCTTTTCTTGGAATTCTGCATGTTGAACCTTTTCAACACCTTATCCAAGTAGATACTCTGACTAAGTCCAATTAGTCTTTTACTCCTTTCTCTTAATATCCTTATCCCTAGGATATAGGTAGCTTCTCCAAGGTCCTTCATAGCAAAGCACTTCCCAAGCCAGGACTTAACCTCCTGCAAGGTTGGGATGTCATTTCCTATGAGTAGTATGTCATCCACATACAGTACCAAAAAGCTAACTATACTCCCACTAGCTCTGACATACACGCATGACTCATCTTCACTTCTTGAGAAACCAAACTCTTTGACCTTCTCATCGAAACAAAGATTCCAACTTCGAGATGCTTGTTTCAATCCATAAATGGATTTCTCAAGCTTGCACACTCTATTGGGGTACTCTGCACTGACAAAACCTTCTGGCTGATTCATGTAAACATCCTCAGCCAACTTTCCGTTAAGGAAAGCGGTTTTGACATCCATTTGCCATATTTCATAATCATGAAATGCAGCAATGGCTAGCATAACCCTAATAGACTTAATCTTTGCTACTGGTGAAAAGGTTTCATCATAATCAATACCCTGAGTCTGAGTAAACCCCTTCGCAACCATTCGAGCCTTATAAGTGTGCACCTTCCCATCCATGTCGGTCTTCTTCTTGAAGATCCATTTGCACCCGACTGTCTTACGGCCTGGTACATTGTCAACCAAGTTCCAAACTTGATTGTCATACATGGACTGTATCTCGCTGTCCATAGCCTCCTTCCATTTAGCAGACTCTGGGCCTGCCATGGCTTCCTTAACACTGTTAGGTTCATCCAGATTTACCAGTGTACTGTCACTGATAAATGTATCACCTTCCGTAGTAATATGAAATCCATAATAAAACTCAGGTGTGTTCCTAACCCTTGTGGAACGCCTCGGAAGTATAGACTCGTCAGCTGGATCAACAGGAATTTCCTCCTCAAGTTGATTGCTAGTGTCTGAGGTTCCTTCACCAATTGAGTCTTGAATTTCTTCAAGGTCAATTTGCCTCCCACTGTCTCCTTGGTTTATAAATTCTCTCTCTCGAAAGACCCCTCTCCTAGCCAGAAATACCACATTCTCACTGGGTCTGTAAAAGAGGTAACCAAAGGATTTTTGTGGGTAGCCGATGAAAATACACCTTTCACTTCGAGGTTCGAGCTTGTCATGAGTTTCGCGCCTCACGAAAGCCTCGCAACCCCAAATCTTGATATGGTCTAGATTGGGAACTTTCCCAGTCCACATTTCATGAGGTGTTTTGGCAACCTTCTTTGTAGGGACTAGATTAAGGATGTGGGCGGCAGTCTCTAAGGTATACCCCCAAAAAAAGATTGGTAGCGAAGCTCGACTCATCATAGAGCGAACCATGTCCAACAAAGTTCGATTGCGCCTCTCAGCTACACCATTCAGCTGTGGTGTCCTGGGAGGTGTCAATTGTGAGACAATCCCACACTCCTTAAGATAGTCGAGGAACTCAGTACTAAGATACTCACCACCTCGATCTGATCGAAGCATCTTAATGTTCCTGCCCAATTGATTTTCTACTTCCTGTTTAAACTCTTTAAACCTTTCAAAAGTTTCTGACTTATGTTTGATTAAGTAGACATAACCATATCTACTAAAATCATCAATAAAAGTCACATAATAGCGATTAGCATCCCTTGTGGTGGTTTTGAATGGTCCACATACATCAGTATGTATAAGGTCCAACAAACCCTCACCCCTTGCACAAGTACCAGTGAAGGGTGATTTTGTCATTTTTCCAAGTAGACAAGACTCACAACTATCATCCGACTTGAGGTCGAACGACTCCAAGACTCCATCCTTTTGGAGCTGGCCTATGCGTTTCTTGCTTACATGTCCAAGACGACAATGCCACAAAGATGCTTTATCCAAGCTAGTAGAAGAATCAATACATAATACATTATTTCCTAAATTCTCTACAACCGATACAGCTTCATACACACCATCACAAGGTAATGCTTTAAAATAAAGAACATTATTAAAGAAAGCATTAATACTACCAACTTCATTATCAAAAGAAAAGGTAAAACCTTGTTTGTACAAAGCATGAAAGGAAATAATATTCCTCGCCATTTCAGACGAGTACACACATTTATTCAAATCTAACTTTAACCCACTATCTAGCAACAAAGTATAAACTCCAATCTTGGTAACAGGTGCAACCTTCTTGTTCCCCATGATTAAGTTTATCTTTCCGTGCTCCACATCCTCACTTCTTCTTAGGCCCTGCAAGTCACAACAGATGTGAATACCACAACCTGTATCAAGAACCCAAGAATTAGAATATGGTGAGTTATTAGACAATATAGTGTAAATACCTGCATGGGATGGTTTCACTTTCCCATCCTTGACATCCTGCAAGTACTTTGGGCAGTTTCGCTTCCAGTGCCCCTTATTTTGACAGTAGAAGCATTCAGCATCCTTAGGGATGGCAGAAGGAGTGATAGAACCACCTTTGGTTCCAGATGAGGAGTCTTAAAGGGACTTTCCCTTGGTACCCTTCAAAGGGTGCTTCCTCTTCTTCCCTTTGCCTTGCCCGATAGCCAAAACAGGGGTAGTAGTAGGAGTAGGAGTAGCAACCGACTTACTCTTAAGACCACTTTCGGCAGTCTTCAGAACTCCTTGAAGTTTACTGAGTGTGACTTCCTCCTTGTTCATGTGGTATGTCATACGAAATTGATCATAACACGATGGCAAGGAGTGCAAAATGATATCAATTGCCAACTCCTCAGGGAAGTTCACATTCAGTTTCATTAGACGGTCCACATACCTTTGCATTTTCTGCATGTGGCTCGTGATTGGTTCGCTATCCTTCATACGGGTAGTGATCATGGAGGAGATTATTTCATACCGCTCTTGACGAGCACTCTGATGGTACCTTTCCATCAGATCCTGATGCATCTCAAAAGGGTAATAGTCCTCATAGGACTTTTGGAGTTCAGCTGTCATGGTGGCCATCATGATGCATGCCACCTTGGTGGCATCTCTTTCATGTGCCTGATACTCAGCGACCTCCTCAGGAGTAGCAGTGGACTCATCAAGCTCCTTTAGCTCCTTATCGAGGACATATTCCTTGTCCTCGTAACGAGTAACCATCCTGATGTTCCGGATCCAATCCATGAAGTTGGAACCATCAAAGATGACCCTCCCACAAAGGTTCATGAGGGAAAGGGAGCCAGTAGGGTTAGAGCCCGAAGCTTTGTTGTTGGAAGATATCTGAAAATCGGAAATCGGAAACAAACTGCTGGACAATAAGTAAGGCATTGTTCCATGTATTTGTCCGGCTGATATCATGAGAGCAGAGGATTATATGATCACTTATCTAAAATGGCACTTCATAGTTCAACAGAGTTTTCGAGAGCTACGATTGCCGGTTGGTTCCTGAAGCTATATAGGCAAATACAGTTATCAGACTTATCCAAGTGGGAGACTGTTGGATAAGGTGTCTAAGTCCATAACTTATTTGGTATATACTTGACCCAACCCGGCATGGTCCATTTGGGTTGCACTTCACCCGAACTATTTATATGGATAATATTATGAGAAGAGTATATTTGTGACTTATTAATATATTATAAATTATAATATATTAATATGAAATCGTATTATTTAATTAGTATTGATCTTAAATTAATTATGAATTAGTTTAGTGATCAAAAGGTGATTAATTAAATAATGGGCTATTATAATTATATGGTGTGGGCTAACACTCATTAGGAAATGGGCTAAGCTTAAATGGGAGTCCATGGATGATCCATGGATCTTTTAACCCATGGATCCTTGGAAAAGGAAAAGACATGGGTTATTAGGGTTTGCATGGTTCATAACCCTAATCATCTACACTATATAAAGAGGCTTATGGTGCTTGAAAAGACACTATGCGTGTGTGCATAAGAGTGGCCGATTTCTAGAGTGTTAGTGTACTCTCTCATAAGTTTTCCAAGTTTGTGGTGATTTGTGATTTCCATTTGAGGCATTCAGATTATTGGTGCCAGGCTCTCAAACTCCTAAGGAATCAACTCACTACTAAAGGTATGTAATTCTTCTAGTATCTTTTATGTTTAAAAGTACCCCATGCATGCTAGATAGGTTATGGACCTTGGAAAATTATTTTGCATGTATTTTAGACAAACATAGATCCAAGGTTTCTAGGGTTGCATGAACACCTTAGGAGTGTTAGTTTGCTCAAAACCCAACAGTGGTATCAGAGCCTAGGCTTGTTTGTTTGATACTTGATGCAAAATAGCTGAAAAAGTCAAAATATTTGATGTCTGCACAGGGGACTCGCCGAGTCCATGGGGGGACTCAACAAGTCCAAGAGAATCTTCAATCAACTCGGTGAGTCAGTTAATGCACTCGACGAGTTGGCTATGCAGAGTGCAGATTTTCGACTTTTGCTGCTGGAAATGGACTAGAAACATTACCCTAAATTGTTTTGATGTTTTAAAACCTGTTTTAGATGGTATAATGTTTATGCTAATCCATTTACAATGGCCAATATGAAAATTACATGTTTATATTGTTGGGTTTTGAGCATTCTAACACTTCCTAAGTGTACATGCAACCCTATTAAACCTTGGATCTATGTTTGTCTAAGATACATGCAAAATATTATTTTCCAAGGTTTATAACCTATATAGCATGGCATGAGGTACTTTTAACCATAAAAGAACTAGATGAATTACATACCTTTTGTTGATTGTTGATTCCTTGGAGTTTGAGAGCCAAGCACCAATAATGTGAATGCCTCAAATGGAAATCACAAATCACCACAAACTTGGAAAATGTATGAGAGAGTATATTAACTCTTGATTTTGGCCACCACACTTACACACACATAAGGGTGTTTTTCATGCAACATAAGCTTGTTTATATAGTGTACATGGTTAGGGTGAAACCTTAATAACCCATGTCTTTTCCTCTTCCAAGGATCCATGGGTAAAAGCTCCATGGATCATCCATGGACTTCCATATAAGCTTAGCCCATTCCCAAATGAGTGTTAGCCCACACCATATAAATATAATAGCCCATGATTTAATTAGTCTTCCTTTTAATCACTAAATTAATTCATAATTAATTCAAGATTAAAACTAATTAAGTAACATGACTTTATATTAATATATTATAACTTATAATATATTAATAAATCGTAAGTATACAACTCTCATAAAATTATCCATAACTAGTTTGGGTGAAGTGCAACCCAAATGGACCATGCCGGGTCGGGTCAAGTATATACCAAATAAGTTATGGACTTAGACATCTTATCCAACATATATGTGTTCATATGTTATTGAAATTTTGATATGATGTTCATGTTCTTATGAACAATTGTTAGATCATAGGAATTATTTGCTAAATTGTTTATTAACTAATTCTTGATCATTTATGTGTTTTAATGGAGTCCATAATTTGTCCTCAAGTTATGGATTTCCAAAGGTCACTTTCTTTTATGCACATTTAAAACACATAAGTTACATGAAAATGAAGAGTCTTCATTTTTATGAACCTTTAATTCATAAGTTATGAAATGAAAAGTTTTGAATAGTTTCAAAACTTGTCCTCAAGTTTTGGAATTTGTAAAGTTTCACACACTTTAATATACTTTAATTCCAACCCTTAGAGTTTTAAAAGTTAAAATTTAGCCCTTATACTATTTATAACATTAATGGTTAATAATTATATATATGTATAAGATTAAGTCGTTTTACCGTTAGTAGGCCTCATTCATTAAGCCGGTCTATAAGGGGGGTATAAGGTTGTTGCCTATAAAATGGCAGCTTAATGGGTGTCCATTCTCACCCACCGCTTCCTTGATCGGTGGAGGGTCGTTAGCCGAACGGGTAGGACAATGACTTTAAATTCCCATTAAAAGTATAATGACTATTATAAAGTAACTAAATGTTTTTATAAATTCCCAATCTTAGTTACTTTAGGAAAATGTGAAAATGGTGCTAACCCATGAAATTCACACTTTGTACCGTACCAAGTCGTTGGTAGAGCGTGTGTGGTTAACCGGCACACTAACTTGGACTAGTAAGGATCACGAAGGGTGACTTAATGTTTATCATAGATCGGTGGAGCGCGTGTAGTTAACCGGCACATTGATTAGGTGATAATATTAAGGGTACCAAGTGAATTTGCATGGTCATTCACACCTTGTTTTGTGATCCTCGGCATCCCAGTCACAAAACTTGAAGGGCACAATTGAGATTGAAACATGCCATTGAAAATTTCAATGAATCTCAAAAGAATCTAGGAATTTCAAAACAATTAAACCTAATAATTCATTTCGTTTTTCATGGTGGAAATTGGTGAATCGTCATTCACCTACCTTCAAATATGTTATAGCTTAGATTACGACATCCCTCTTCTAGGTTATAATATATTGTGTTGGATCCTAGCCTTAATATTACATTTGGGTGTCTTATTAAGGATTCGATATATCTAATCTAAACTTGTTTTCTTCTTTTCAGATGTCTTCCAACAACAATGCTTCAGGCTCTAACCCTACTGGCTCCTTCTCTCTCATGAACCTTTGTGGGAGGGTCATCTTTGATGGTTCCAAATTCATGGATTGGATCCGGAACATCAGGATGGTTACTCGTTACGAGGACAAGGAATATGTCCTCGACAAGGAGGTAAATGAGCTTGATGAGTCCACTGCTACTCCTGAAGAGATCGCTGAATACAGGACACATGAGAGAGATGCCACCAAAGTGGCATGCATCATGATGGCCACCATGACAGTTGAACTCCAAAAGTCCTATGAGGACTATTACCCTTTTGAGATGCATCAGGATCTGATGGACATGTACCATCATAGTGCTCGTCAAGAGCGGTATGAAATAATCTCCTCCATGATAACAACCTGTATGAAGGATAGCGAACCAATCACGGGCCACATGCAGAAAATGCAAAGGTATGTGGACCGTCTACTGAAACTGAATGTGAACTTCCCAAAGGAGTTGGCAATTGATATCATTTTGCACTCCTTACCCTCATGTTATGATCAATTCCGTATTACATATCACATGAACAAGGAGGAAGTTACACTCAGTAAGCTTCAAGGACTTCTGAAGACCGCCGAAAGTGGTCTTAAACGTAAGTCGGTTGCTACTCCTACTCCTACTACTACCCCTGTTTTGGCTATCGAGCAAGGCAAAGGGAAGAAGAGGAAGCACCCATCGAAGGGTACCAAGGGAAAGTCTCTTGAAGGCTCCTCATCTGGAACCAAAGGTGGTTCTATCACTCCTTCTGCCATCCCTAAGGATGCTGAATGCTTCTACTGTCAGAATAAGGGGCACTGGAAGCGAAACTGCCCAAAGTACTTGCAGGATGTCAAGGATGGGAAAGTGAAACCATCCCATGCAAGTATTTACACTATATTGTCTAATAACTCACCATATTCTAACTCTTGGGTGCTTGATACAGGATGTGGTATTCACATATGTTCTGATTTGCAGGGCCTAAGAAGAAGTGAGGATGTGGAGCACGGGAAGATAAACCTGATCATGGGGAATAGGAAGGCTTTACCTGTTTCCAAGATTGGAGTTTATACTTTGTTGCTAGATAGTGGGTTAAAATTAGATTTGAATAAATGTGTTTACTCGTCAGAAATGGCGAGGAATATTATTTCCTTTCATGCTTTGTATACACAAGGTTTTACCTTTTCTTTTGATAATGAAGTTGGTAGTATTAATGCTTTCTTTAATAATGTTCTTTATTTTAAAGCATTAACTTGTGATGGTGTGTATGAAGTTGTATCGATTGTAGATAATTTAGGAAATAATGTATTGTGTATTGATTCTTCTACTAGCTTGGATAAAGCATCTTTGTGGCATTGTCGTCTTGGACATGTAAGCAAGAAACGCATATGCCAGCTCCAAAAGGATGGAGTCTTGGAGTCATTCGACCTTAAGTCGGATGATAGTTGTGAATCTTGTCTACTTCGAAAAATGACAAAATCACCCTTCACTGGTACTTGTGCAAGTGGTGAGGGTTTGTTGGACCTTATACATACTGATGTATGTGGACCATTCAAAATCGCCATAAGGGATGCCAATTGCTATTATGTGACTTTTATTGATGATTTTAGTAGATATGGTTATGTCTACTTAATCAAACATAAGTCATAAACTTTTGAAAGGTTTAAAGAGTTTAGACAGGAAGTAGAAAATCAATTGGGCAGGAACATTAAGATTCTTCGATCCGATCGAGGTGATGAGTATCTTAGCACTGAGTTCCTCGACTATCTTAAGGAGTGTGGGATTGTCTCACAATTGACACCTCCCAGGACACCACAGCTGAATCGTGTGGCTGAGAGGCGTAATCGAACTTTGTTGGACAGGGTTCGCTCTATGATGAGTCGAGCTTTGCTACCAATCTCTTTTTGGGGGTATGCCTTAGAGACTGCCGCCCACATCCTTAATCTAGTCCCTACAAAGAAGGTTGCCAAAACACCTCATGAGATGTGGACTGGGAAAGTTCCCAATTTGGACCACATCAAGATTTGGATTGCGAGGCTTTCGTGAGGTGCGAGACTCATGATAAGCTTGAACCTCGAAGTGAAAGGTGTATTTTCATCGGCTACCCACAAAAATCCTTTGGCTACCTCTTCTATAGACCCAGTGAGAATGTGGTCTTTGTGGCAAGGAGAGGGGTCTTTCGAGAGAGAGAATTTATAAGCCAAGGAGACAGTGGGAGGCAAATTGACCTTGAAGAAATTCAAGACTCAATTGGTGAAGGAACCTCAGTCACTAGCAATCAACCTGAGGAGGAAACTCCTGTTGATCCGACTGACGAGTCTGTACCTCCGAGGCGTTCCACAAGGGTTAGGAACACACCTGAGTTTTATTATGGATTTCATATTACTACGGAAGGTGATACATTTATCAATGATAGTACACTGGTAAATCTGGATGAACCTAACAGTGTTAAGGAAGCCATGGCAGGCCCAGAGTCTGCTAAATGGAAGGAGGCTATGGACAGCGAGATACAGTCCATGTATGACAATCAAGTTTGGAACTTGGTTGACAATGTACCAGGCCGTAAGACAGTCAGGTGCAAATGGATCTTCAAGAAGAAGACCGACATGGATGGGAAGATGCACACTTATAAAGCACGACTGGTCGCGAAGGGTTTTACTCAGACTCAGGGTATTGATTATGATGAAACTTTTTCACCAGTGGCGAAGATTATGTCTATTAGGGTTATGCTGGCCATTGCTGCATTTCATGATTGTGAAATATGGCAAATGGATGTCAAAACCGCCTTCCTTAACGGAAAGTTGGATGAGGATGTTTACATGAATCACCCAGAGGGTTTTGTCAGTGCAGAGTACCCTAATAGAGTGTGCAAGCCTGAGAAATCCATTTATGGATTGAAACAAGCATCTCGAAGCTGGAATCTTTGTTTCGATGAGAAGGTCAAAGATTTTGGCTTCTCAAGAACTGAAGATGAGTCTTGCGTGTATGTCAGAGCTAGTGGGAGTATAGTTAGCTTTTTGGTGTTGTATGTAGATGACATACTACTCTTAGGAAATGACATTCCAACCTTGCAGGAGGTTAAGTCCTGGCTTGGGAAGTGCTTTGCTATGAAGGACCTTGGAGAAGCTGCCTATATCCTAAGGATAAGGATATTAAGAGAAAGGAGTAAAAGACTAATTGGACTTAGCCAGAGTACTTACTTGGATAAGGTGTTGAAAAGGTTCAACATGCATAATTCCAAGAAAGGAGAATTACCGATCCAAAGCAATACCAAACTGAGCAAGGCTCAGAGTCCAAGTACAGAGGCTGAGATAGCTGAGATGAGTCGATTACCTTATCCTTCCGCTGTTGGCTCGATCATGTATGTTATGACTTGTACCCGCCCTGATGTTGCCTTTGCTTTGATCATAGTCAGCAGATATCAGGGGAACCCTGGCAAGGCTCATTGGACTGCGGTAAAGAATATTCTCAAGTACCCGCGGAGGACTAAGGATTGGATCCTTACCCTTGGTGGGAGTGATGACTTGAGAGTAGTAGGGTATAGTGATGCTAGTTTTCAGACTAATAGGGATAACTTCCGCTCTTAGTCGGGCTGGGTCTTTACCCTAAATGGAGGGACAATCACTTAGAAGAGTTCCAAATAGGAGACGGTAGCTGATTCGAATTGTGAATCAGAGTACATAGCAGCGAGTGAAGCGGAAAAGGAGGCGATATGGCTGAAGAACTTCATTGGAGACCTTGGAGTTGTACCAGCTATTAAGGAGCCTATGGAGATTTTCTATGACAGCAATAGTGCGGTTGCCTTAGCCAAGGAACCAAGAGATCATGGCAGATCCCGCCACATTGACAGAAAATATCACTTCATAAGACACAAGATAGAAGAAGGACTCCTCCTGGCAAAGAGGGTATCGTCGGATGAGAACCCTGCGGACCCCCTTACGAAGGGACTGACGAGGGTTAGGCATTTGCAGCATACGAGACGCATCGGGCTTAGGGATGATATTAGTTTTACAAATTAGATAGTTATTACTGAAACTTGTAAAATTTAATCGATGTTTGATGTTGAATAAAAGTTGTGATTTATTTATGAGTAAGGTGTTGCTATCATTGTCAATATTTACTATTGTTTCAGCTTTGCATGTTTTGACTTCCAGAATAATAAATTTATTCAAATTCTCCATAGTCGGTCATATGTTGGAAGTAGGTATGAATCAAGACTGTCATGAATTGGGCTTGTAGATGACTAAAGGTGTTTAGCCATAGCAATGGTTGCTACAACATTCATGAGTGCTCATAAGTTATGAGTATTGGAATAAACCCACGCTCAATTGTATCACTTCATGGAATTTGTCTCGAGTGATTGTGAGACAGTAATATCATATAAGTCTTCAAACCTAGAGATATGAGTTGTTGCCTATGAGTTGGTTGTGCATGGATTGCACGAAAATGCATCAGTAACTTGATGTTATAAAACGTGCCTTTGTGTACAATTCAACAAGTAGTAGAACAAGCATATGAGTCGAAGTTTATCTGTTCCTTCTTGGATTAGAAGCGATATCTGGGCCCCTCGATGATTTTTTTTGACCTATGTACCGGGCCCGGTCAGAACTAAATTGATGTGTTCGATTAAGTTCTTTGTCAAACAAATCGGAAATCGGAAACAAACTGCTGGACAATAAGTAAGACATTGTTCCATGTATTTGTCCGGCTGATATCATGAGAGCAGAGGATTATATGATCACTTATCTAAAATGGCGCTTCATAGTTCAACAGAGTTTTCGAGAGCTACGATTGCCGGTTGGTTCCTGAAGCTATATAGGCAAATACAGTTATCAGACTTATCCAAGTGGGAGACTGTTGGATAAGGTGTCTAAGTCCATAACTTATTTGGTATATACTTGACCCAACCCGGCATGGTCCATTTGGGTTGCACTTCACCCGAACTATTTATATGGATAATATTATGAGAAGAGTATATTTGTGACTTATTAATATATTATAAATTATAATATATTAATATGAAATCGTATTATTTAATTAGTATTGATCTTAAATTAATTATGAATCAGTTTAGTGATCAAAAGGTGATTAATTAAATAATAGGCTATTATAATTATATGGTGTGGGCTAACACTCATTAGGAAATGGGCTAAGCTTAAATAGGAGTCCATGGATGATCCATGGATCTTTTAACCCATGGATCCTTGGAAAAGGAAAAGACATGGGTTATTAGGGTTTGCATGGTTCATAACCCTAATCATCTACACTATATAAAGAGGCTTATGGTGCTTGAAAAGACACTATGCGTGTGTGCATAAGAGTGACCGATTTCTAGAGTGTTAGTGTACTCTCTCATAAGTTTTCCAAGTTTGTGGTGATTTGTGATTTCCATTTGAGGCATTCACATTATTGGTGCCAGCCTCTCAAACTCCTAAGGAATTAACTCACTACTAAAGGTATGTAATTCTTCTAGTATCTTTTATGTTTAAAAGTACCCCATGCATGCTAGATAGGTTACGGACCTTGGAAAATTATTTTGCATGTATTTTAGACAAACATAGATCCAAGGTTTCTAGGGTTGCATGAACACCTTAGGTGTGTTAGTTTGCTCAAAACCCAATAGTACCTGTTTATTGTTTCCATGAGAATACAAGTAATTTGAAAAGAGAGTATCAACATAAAGTTGAGTGAGTACATAAATTTCTATGTTCTAAGTATGTTTTCTGTTTCTTGAATATGTAAACTGTTCCAGAAAATCCTATATTTTCTGCGGCATATGAAAAGTAGTTTTAATCCATAAAACCGTTCTATTTGTAAATCATTGTTCTGTGTTGTATTCTGTAAAAGTGAGTGCGCCTGACTCCACCAGCTGTTATTGTAAACTATACTGTAAACTGTATTTCTTTAAACTAGTACTTTGAAAATGTACTCATGTTTAGTTAATTACATAGTAACATATTGTTATTATCTTTTTAATGAGTTATTATAACCATACTGAGACTAGATGGCCTGAAACAATGCTTTGAAGGCGTTAAAAGCTGTTGATAACAACTGTCACTCATAGGCGTGTATGCCTGACTGCAGCTAGCAGCCCGAATGCGGGGTTGTCAATCCCAATATAGATCTACACACACATTGTTTCGATCCCCGACTGGAGATTCTGGTTATAATGTCAGGACTTTAACTATATTGTTTAAATGAATTAAACAACCTGAATCAAATGACTCATAAAAAGCATATACACGTTACATGTATAATAGTTATGAAAACCCAATCATCCTGAAATAATGATTGATTATATATTCTTGAATCAGTATTCTTTTTATGAAAGTTGTCGGTTTAACATATTCTACAACTTTCATTTAGATTGTTAAGGCCGAAAAGCATTTTATTGAAAACTCACTTTTTATGCTGAACAGTGTTTTGCCGGTTTTGTCGCGGATCTTCGAATGGCCATAACTTCTTCGTTATAACTCGGATTTTAGTGTTCTTTATATTTTTGGAAACCTTGTTACAATCTCTACCACTTTGTTCATCCTAATCGAGATTATTTAATACTTCATTTTTGAGGGTCGATTATGTAAATGTACATAGTATGCTAAAATTTCTCTTTATTATTTTAAAAAGAACTACAAATTGATTTATACTATTACATAGATTTGAAATAACGGTTTGTTACATTATTCCCCCGTTAGAGTGAATTTCATCCCGAAATTAGGACTATAGCATTATAGAAAGACCAGAGAAAAAGATGTGGATATTTATGTTGCATTTGATCTTCCCGCTCCCAAGTGAATTCAGGTCCCCGTTTTGTATTCCAACGAACCTTCACTATTTGGATACGACTTTGTTTGGTTTTATTAACTTCCCTGTCTAGAATCTCTACGGGTTCTTCCACAAAGTTGAGGCTCTCGTTTAACTGGATTTCCTCGAGTGGGATCACAAGAGTCTCTCGTTTAACTCGCCTCGAAGTTTGTAAGCTACAGGACCGATTCTGGCAAGAATATCGAATGGTCCTATGTACCTTGGATTCAGTTTGTCACACTTTCCAAAGCGTATTATGCCCTTCCAGGGTGAGACCTTTAACAAGACGCGGTCACCAACCTAGAATTCCAAGGGTTTTCTCCTTTTGTCAGCGTAGCTTTTCTGTCTATTTCTGGAAGCTTTAAGTCGCTCCCGAATTTGTACGATTTTATATGTAGTTTCTCGAATAATATTCGGACCAGTGAGAGCACTGTCAGGAGTTTGACCTCTAGCTAGCTGCGTCACCCACTTCAGCCCAGCACAGAGGTGATCTGCACTTGCGGCCATAGAGGGCTTCGAATGGAGAAGCCTTTATGCTAGTGTGATAACTGTTGTTATAAGAGAATTCAACAAGGGGTAAATAAGTATCCCATGCCTTTCCAAAGTCTATCACATAAGCTCGCAAAATGTCTTCTAATGTTTGAATCGTCCTCTCACTTTGTCCGTCGGTTTGTGGATGGTAGGCTGTACTCATGTCCAGCCTAGTTCCCAGAAAGTTTTGTAAAGACTGCCAGAAACGAGAGGTGAATCTGTTATCTCGGTCAGAAATAATAGATATTGGCACATCATACAGTTTAACAATCTCTTTGAGGTATGTTCTTGTTAGCTTCTCCATCTTGTCGGTTTCTTTTATTGGCAAGAGGTGTGCGGATTTGGTTAATCTATCGACGATTACCCAAATAGTACCATAACCGCCTGATGTTTTGGGTAACTTAGTTATGAAATCCATTATAATCCGCTCTCACTTCCATTCACAGATTTCAGGTTTTTGTAATAAACCTAAAGGTTTCTGGTACTCTACCATGACTTTAGCACAAGTAAAGCACTTGCCCACAAAGGTAACGATTTCGGCCATCATATTAGGCCACCAGTATAGTTTCTTGAGGTCCAGATACATCTTGTCTGAACCTGGATGAATGGAGCATCGGGTTTTGTGTGCTTCATTCATAACCACATCTTAGTAACCACCGAACTTTGGTGTCCAGATCCGGTTCATGAAACAATAGACTCCATCATCCCTGACTTTAAAGTTCTTATCCATTCCTCGTAGGGTTTCACCTGCCATGTTTTCGGGTTTCAAGGCTTCAAATTGAGCTTCTTTGATCTATGTGGACATATGTGAATGAATTTGTAGGATTTTGAGCATTCTAACACTCCTATGGTGCACATGCAACCCTACAAACCTTGGATCTATGTTTTACTAAGATACATGCAAATTTGTTTTTCCAAGGTTCTTAACCTAACTAGCATGGCATGGGGAACTTTGAAACATATTAAGCTAGTAGAGTTACATACCTTTTAATAATGATTGATTGCTTGGAGTTTGAGAGCCTAGCACCAATAATGTGGATGCCTCAAATGGAATTCACAAATCACCACAAACCTTGGAAACTTGAGAGAATAGTAGAACACTTCTAGAAATCAGCCACCCTTAGTTCTCACACAAAAACTAATGCAATTTCAAGTGCCAAGGACAACTTTATATAGTGTGGTGGATTAGGGTTAAATCCATGTAAACCCTAATACCCATGACTTTTCATTTCCATGAGATCCATGGGTTAAAGCTCCATGGACTATCCATGGACATACCATGTAAGCCTGCCCTTTCTAAATAAGCATTAGCCCAAACTATATAAATACAAGAGTCCATATTTAATTAGCACACTTTTGATCACAAAATTAATTTTAGATCAATACTAATTAAATAATATGATTTCATATTAATATATTAGAACTTATAAGATATTAATAAATCATAACTTATACTATTCTCAAAAGATTATCCATATAAATTGTTCGGGTGAAGTGCAACCCAAATGGACCATGCCGGGTCGGGTCAAGTACATCTCAAATATAGTTATGGACTTACACACCTTATCCAACAGTCTCCCACTTGGATAAGTCTAATAACTATAGTTGCAAGCATGACTTCAAGAACCGACCGGCAATCGTAGCTCTTAAAACTCTGTTGAACTATGAAGCGCCATTTTAGATAAGGGATCATATAATCCTCTGTTTTAGATATCAGCCGGACAAATACATGGAACAACGTCTTACTTATTGTCCAACAGTATGTTTCCCGATTTCTGATTTGTTTGACATAGAACTTAATTGAACACATCAATTTAGTTCTGACTGGGCTCGGTACATAGTTCACAACAAAATCATCGAAGGGCCCAAATATCGCTTCTAATCCAAGAAGGAACAGATAAACTTCGACTCATATGCTTGTTCTACTACTTGTTGAATTATACACAAATACATGTTTTATAACATCGAGTTACCAATGCGTTTTCGTACAATCAATGTATAACCAACTCATAGTCAACAACTCATATCTCTAGGTTTGAAGACTTATATGATATTACCGTCTCACGATCACTCGAGATAAATTCCATGAAGTGATACAAGTGAGCGTGGGTTGAATCCAATACTCAGAACTTATGAGTACTCATGAGTGTTGTAGCAACTCTTTCTATGTCCAACATCTTAGACATCTGCAAGGCAACTCATGACAGTCTTGATTCATATCTACTTCCAACTGACGACCGACTGTGGAGAATTTGAATAATATGATATACCATAACATAATTATTATGGAATTCAAAACATGCAAAATGAAATGATAGTAAACGATTGACAGAAGATAGCAACACTTTACTTATAAATAAACAACAACTTTTATTTATCATCAAATGTCAATTACATTTTACAGATTTCTAAGCTATCTAATTACTAAAACTAATATCATCCTTCAGCCCTATCTGCCTCGCATGCTGGAGATGCTTAACCCTACCCAGTCCCTTCGTGAGGGGATCTGTTGGGTTCTCATCCGATGATACCCTCTTTGCCATGAGGAGTCCTTCTTCTATTCGATGTCTGATGAAATGGTATTTTCTGTCGATGTGTCTGGATCTTCTGTGATCCCTTGGTTCCTTGCCTAAGGCAACAACACTTTCACTATCACAGAAAATCTATATAGGCTCCTTGATAGCTGGTTCAACTCCAAGGTCTCCAATGAAGTTCTTTAGCCAGATAGTCTCATTTGTTGCCTCGCTTGCTGCTATATAGTATGATTCGCAAGTTGAATCGACCACTGTCTCCTGCTTGAAACTTTTCCAAGAAATTGCTCCTCCGTTTAAGGTAAAGACCCAGCCTGACAGAGAGCGGAAATTATCCCTATCAGTCTGAAAGCTAGCATCACTATACCCTACTACTCTCAAGTCATCACTCCCACCGAGGGTAAGGACCCAGTCCTTAGTCCTCCGTAGGTACTTGAGAATGTTCTTTACCGCAGTCCAGTGATCCTTACCAGGATTCCCCAGATATTTGTTGACCATGCTCAATGCAAAGGCCACATCAGGACGAGTATAAGTCATAGCATACATGATCGAGCCTACAGCGGAAGCATACAAAACTCGACTCATCTCTGCTATCTCAGCCTCTATACTCGGGCTCTGAGTCTTACTCAGTCTGGCATTACTCTGGATTGGTAACTCACCTTTCTTGGAGTTCTGCATATTGAACCTTTTCAACACTTTATCCACATAGGTGCTCTGACTAAGTCCAATTAGTCTTTTACTCTTGTCTCTCAAAATCCTTATCCCTAGGATATAGACAGCTTCTCCAAGGTCCTTCATAGCGAAACACTTCCCAAGCCAGGACTTCACTTCCTGCAGAGTTGGGATGTCATTTCCTATAAGTAGTATGTCATCCACATACAATACCAAAAAGCTAACTATACTCCCACTAGCCTTGACATATACACAGGACTCATCTTCGCTCCTCGAAAAGCCAAACTCTTTGACTTTCTCATCGAAACAAATATTTCATCTGCGAGGTGCTTGTTTTAGTCCATAGATAGATTTCTCAAGCTTACACACTCTATTAGGGTACTCTATGATGACAAAACCCTCTGGCTGACTCATGTAAATATCCTCAGCCAACTTTCCATTAAGGAAATCGGTTTTTACATCCATTTGCCATATTTCATAGTCATGAAATGCAGCAATGGCTAGCATAACCCTAATAGACTTAATCTTTGCTACTGGTGAAAAGGTCTCATCATAATCAACTCCCGGATTTTGAGAAAAGCCCTTTGCAACCAGTCGCGCCTTATAAGTGTGTAGATTACCATCCACATCGGTCTTCTTCTTGAAGATCCATTTGCACCCGACTGTCTTTCGACCTGGTACATTGTCAACCAAGTCCAAACTTGATTGTCATACATGCACTGTATCTCGCTGTCCATAGCCTCTTTCCATTTAGCAGCCTCAGGGCCTGCCATGGCGTTCGTGTAGCTGTTAGGTTTATCCAGACTTACTAGTGTGCTATCACTAACAAGTGTATCACCTTCCGTAGTAATATGGAAACCATAGTAATGCTCAAGTGCATTCCTAACTCTCGTGGAACGCCTCAGAGGTACAGACTCATTTGTCGGATCAACAGGAGTTTCCTCCCCAGGTTGATTGCTAGGGTTTGAAGTTCCTTCACCACTTGACTCTTGAATTTCTTCAAGGTCAATTTGCCTCGCACTGTTTCCTTGTCTTATGAACTCTCTCTCGCGAAAGACTCCTCTCCTTGCTAAAAAGACCATATTATCACTGGGTCTATAGAAGAGGTAACCAAAGGATTTCTATGGGTAGCCGATGAAAATACACCTCTGACTTTGAGGTTCGAGCTTATCGTGAGTCTCGCGCCTCATAAAATTCTCGCAACCCCAGATCTTTATGTGATCTATATTGGGAACTTTTCTAGTCCACATCTTAGGAGGTGTTTTGGTAACCTTCTTTGTAGGGACTAGATTAAGGACATGGGCGGCAGTCTCTAAGGCATACCCCCAAAATGAGATTGGTAGCGAAGCTCGACTCATAATGGAACGAACCATATCCAACAAGGTTCGATTATGCCTCTCAACAACACCATTCAACTGCGGTGTCATGGGAGGTGTCAATTGTGAGACAATCCCACATTCCTTAAGATAGTCAAGGAACTAAGTACTAAGATACTCACCACCTTGATCGGATCGAAGCATCTTAATGTTCCTGCCCAACTAATTCTCCACTTCCTGTTAAAACTCTTTGAACTTTTCAAAAGTTTATGACTTATGCTTGATTAAGTAGACATATTCATATCTACTAAAATCATTAGTGAAAGTCATATAGAAGCGATTAACATCTCTTGTGGCGGTTCTGAAGGGTCCACACACAGCAGTATGTATGAGGTCTAACAAATCCTCACCCCTAGCATAAGTACCAGTGAAGGGTGACTATGTTATTTTCCCAAGCAAACAAGATTCACAACTATCATATGATTTTAGGTCAAATGACTCCAAGATTCCATCCTTTTGCAGTTGGCCTATGCGTTTCTTGCTTACATATCCAAGACGACAATGCCATAATGATGCTTTATCTAAGCTAGTGGAAGAATCAATACACAACACATTATTTCCTAGGTTATCTACAACCGACACAGTTTCATACACACCATCACAAGGTAATGCTTTAAAATAAAGAACATTATTAAAGAAAGCATTAATACCACCACGTTCATTATCAAACAAAAAGGTAAAACCTTGTTTGTACAAACCATGAAAGGAAATAATATTTCTCGCCATTTCAGACGAGTAACAACACTTATTCAAATCTAATGTTAACCCACTACTTAGCAACAAAGAATAAACTCCGATCTTGGTGACAGGTGTAACTTTCCTATTCCCCATGATCAAGTTTATCTTCCCATGCTCCACATTCTCACTTCTTCTTAGTCCCTGCAAATCAGAACATATGTGAATACCACAACCTGTATCAAGGACCCAAGAATCAGAATAGGGTGAGTCATTAGACAATATAGTGTAAATACCTACATGGTTGGGTTTCACTTTCCCATCCTTAACATCTTGCAAGTACTTTGGGCAGTTTCACTTCCAGTGCGACTTTTCATGGAAATAGAAGCATTCAGCCTCTTTAGGGTTAGCAGAAGGAGTGACAAAACCTTTCTTGGTTCCACTTGAAGAGGAGCCATCAAGGGACTTTCCCTTGGTACCCTTTGAGGGGATCTTCCTCTTCTTTCCTTTGCCTTGCCCGATTGCCAAGACAGGGGTCGCGGTAGGAGTAGGAGTAGTAACAACCGACTTACCTTTAAGACCACTTTCTGCAGTCTTCAAAAGTCCTTGAAGCTTGCTAAGTGTAACTTCCTCGTTGTTCATGTGGTATGTTATTCAGAATTGATCATAACACGAAGGTAAGGAGTGAAAAATTATATCAATTGCCAAATCCTCTGGGAAGTTCACATTCAGTTTCAGCAAACGGTCCACATACCTTCGCATTTTCTGCATGTGGCCCGTGATGGGTTCACCATCCTTCATCCTGGTTGTTATCATGGAGGAGATGGTTTCATACCACTCTTGACGAGCACTCTGATGGTAGTGGTCCATCAAGTCCTGGTGCATCTCAAAAGGGTAATAGTCCTCATAGGACTTTTGGAGCTCAGCTGTCATTGTGGCCAACATGATACATGCCACTTTGGTGGCATCTCTCTCATGTGCCTGGTATTCAACGATCTCCTTAGGAGTAACAGACGACTCATTAAGTTCCTTAAGCTCTTTGTCAAGGACATATTCTTTTTCCTCATACCGAGTGACCATCCTGATGTTCCTGATCCAATCCATAAAGTTAGATCCATCGAAGATGACTCTCCCACAAAGGTTCATGAGAGAGAAGGAGCCAGTAGGGTTTGAGCTAGAAGCAACATTGTTGGAAGACATCTAAAAAGAAGAAAGACAAGTTTATATTAGATATAAAGATAGTTCTTAATAAAACACCCAAATGTAATATTAAGGATAGAACCCAACACAATAGTTTATAACTTGGAAGAGGGAAGTCGTAATCCAAGCTATAAAATATTTGAAGGTAGGTGAAAGACGATTCACCAATTTCCACCATGAAAAACGAAATAAATTATTAGGTTTTAATTGGTTTTGAAACTCCTAGATTCTTTGAGATTCATTGAACTTTTCAATGGCATGTTTCAATCTCGATTGTGCCCTTCAGGTTTTGTGACTGGGATGCCGAGGATCACAAAACAAGGTGTGAAGTAACCATGCAAATTACTTGGTACTCTTAATGTTTATCACCCAATGAAGGAAGCGGTGGGTGAGAGTGGACACCCATTAAGCTGCCATTTTATAGGCAACAACCTTATACCCCCCTTATAGACCAGCTTCGTGAATGAGGCCTACTAACGGTAAAACGACTTATTCTTATACACACACACACACACACACACACACACACACATATATATATATATATATATATATATATATATATATATATATTATTAACTTATAATAGTATAAAGTATAAGGGTTGAATTTTAACTTTCAAAATTCTAGGGGTTGGAACTAAAGTTTTACCAAAGTGTGTGAGACTTTACATGTTCTAAAACTTGAGGGCAAGTTTTGTAACTTTCAAAACTTTTCATCTTTCATAACTTATGAGTTAATGGTTTATTAAAATGAGAAACTTTTCATTTTATGTAACCTATGTGTTTTTTTAATGGACTTTAAAAGAGTGACTTTTGGTAATCCATAACTTGAGGACAAATTATGGATTCCATTAAAACACATAATGATCAAGAATTAAACTACCAAGCAAGTTGCAAATAATTCCTATGATCTTCTAAACTCATAAGTGTATGAATATTCATATCAACAATTTCAAGAATCTTAAAAAATACATATAGGACTTGAAATTTTGATAATAGTCATTGAAAATGGATTAACATAACTATTACACCATCTAAAACAAGTTTTATAAGACCAAAACAGTTTAGGGTAATGTTTCTAGTCCATTTCCAGCAGCAAAACTCGAAAATATGCACTCTGGGCATTCTACTCGTCGAGTGCATGAACTAAGGGTGAGCATATTAACCAAAAAACCGAACCATAACAAAATTAACCAATATAACCGAACCATTACTAAAAGATATGGTGCGGTTTTTAATTTTGATTAACCGAATACATATGGTTCGGTTATGGTTTTCATCTAAAACCGAACCACTATTAACCGAACCAAACCAATAATATTAATAAATATTTTTGATATAGTATAATATTAAATACTCATCCGTTCTATATTTATTGTCCACTTGTGACTTTTGAAGTTTTTTAATCTTCAACTTTGACCTTAAATATTTTTGTTATTGATATATAATATTTTATGCAAAATATATGAATGGATTGTGTTTAAATGTTTTTTCATTGTTATAATTTAATAAAGTAATTTATAACACAAATAAAAATATTTAAGGTCAAAATTGAAGAATAAAGACTTCAAAAGTTAAAAGTGGACAATAAATATAGGACGTAGTGAGTATATTATATGTAATTATATTAAGAATTGAAATTTTAAAGGGAAATTATCTAGAATTAGATATGATAAGTAATCTTCTATCAATACAATTATATATACGCTATCATTCACTTTTTATAACAACGGACTTTATGTTTTTCATTTTTTATAAAAAACTATTTTTATTTTTATGTCATCTTGGATCATTATGGTTAACCGATATTAACCATTAACCATAATCTTTAACCAACTAAAACCGTTAACCAAAACCAATATTAAACACTACCCATTGGTTATCGAAATACATTAACCAATTGTAATGGTTATGGTTCGGTTTTAACCAATAACCGAACCAAACCGCCCCATACACACCCCTAGCATGAACCTACTCGACGAGTAGGATGATTTTAGGCATGGACTTGTCGAGTCCCCCCATGGACTCAGCGAGTTCCTTCAGCAGATTGCATATTTTTTGACTTTTTTTCAACAATTTGCATCAAGTATCAAGAAAACAAGCCTAGGCTCTGATACCACTATAGGATTTTGAGCATTCTAACACTCCTATAGTGTACATGCAACCCTAGAAACCTTGGATCTATGTTTTTCTAAGATACATGCAAATTTGTTTTTCCAAGGTTCTTAACCTAACTAGCATGGCATGGGGAACTTTGAAACATAATAAGCTAGTAGAGTTACATACATTTTAGTAGTGATTGATTGCTTGGAGTTTGAGAGCCTAGCACCAATAATGTGGATGCCTCAAATGGAAGTCACAAATCACCACAAACCTTGGAAACTTGAGAGAATAGTAGAACACTTCTAGAAATCAGCCACCCTTAGTTCTCACATAAAAACTAGTGCAATTTCAATTGCCAAGGACTCCTTTATATAGTGTGGTGGATTAAGGTTACATCCATGTAAACCCTAATACCCATGACTTTTCATTTCCATGAGATCGATGGGTTAAAGCTCCATGGACTATCCATGGACTTGCCATGCAAGCCTAGCCCATTCTAAATAAGCATTAGCCCACACTATATAAATACAAGAGTCCATATTTAATTAGTCACACTTTTGATCACCAAATTAATTCTAAATTAATTTTAGATCAATACTAATTAAATAATATGATTTCATATTAATATATTAGAACTTATAAGATATTAATAAATCATAACTTATACTATTCTCAAAAGATTATCCATATAAATTGTTCGGGTGAAGTGCAACCCAAATGGACCATGCCGGGTCGGGTCAAGTACATCTCAAATATAGTTATGGACTTAGACACCTTATCCAACAGAATTGTCATGGTCAACGACTTTACTCAGCGTCCCGAGTATTCTTTTCTGCTAAGGGCGTCAACTACTATGTTTGCTTTACCAGGGTGATAAAAAATCTCACATTCGTAATTGTTCAGTAGCTCCACCCACTGTCGTTGTCTCATGTTCAGCTCTTTCTGATAGAAGATATGCTAGAGACTTTTATGGTTCGTGAATATTGTGCATTTTGTGCCATATAAGTAATGTCTCCAGATCTTCAGAGAAAACACCACTGCTCCTAGCTCAAGGTCATGTGTTGTATAGTTGACCTCATGTGTCTTAAGTTGTCTTGAGGCGTAGGATATAACCTTTCCTCTTTGCATAAGAACACACCCAAGCCCTTGATTAGAAGCATCACAGTACACTACAAAGTCCTCTGTCCCTTCGGGTAGAGACAATATCGGTGCACTGCACAAGGCTAATTTCAGCGTTTGGAATGCTGTTTCTTGCTTCTCTCCCCAACTAAAAGTTACACCCTTTTGTGTCAGGGTGGTAAGCGGTTTAGCGATTCGGGAGAAATTTTGGATGAATCTGCGATAGTAGCCAGCAAGACCTAAGAATTGTCGGATTTCTGTAGGTGTTTTGGGTGCTGACCAGTTTTCAATTGCCTTGATTTTGGAAGGGTTCACGTGCATTCCTTCTAAACTGACAACGTGAGTAGATAAGGATGTCGTGATTAAATAATATGATTTCATATTAATATATTAGAACTTATAATATGTTAATAAATCATAACTTATACTATTCTCAAAATATTATCCATATAAATTGTTCGGGTGAAGTGCAACCCAAATGGACCATGCCGGGTCGGGTCAAGTACATCTCAAATATAGTTATGGACTTAGACACCTTATCCAACAGTCTCCCACTTGGATAAGTCTAATAACTATAGTTGCAAGCATGACTTCAAGAACCGACCGCCAATCGTAGCTCTTAAAACTCTGTTGAACTATGAAACGCCATTTTAGATAAGGGATCATATAATCCTCTGTTCTAGATATCAGCCGGACAAATACGTGGAACAATGTCTTACTTATTGTCCAAAAGTATGTTTCCCGATTTCCGATTTGTTTGACATAGAACTTAATTGAACACATCAATTTAGTTCTGACCGGGCTCGGTACATAGGTCACAACAAAATCATCGAGGGGCCCAGATATCGCTTCTAATCCAAGAAGGAACAGATAAGCTTTGACTCATATGCTTGTTCTACTACTTGTTGAATTATACACAAATGCATGTTTTATAACATCGAGTTACCAATGCGTTTTTGTACAATCAATGTATAACCAACTCATAGTCAACAACTCATATCTCTAGGTTTGAAGACTTATATGATATTACCGTCTCACAATCACTCGAGATAAATTCCATGAAGTGATACAAGTGAGCGTGGGTTGAATCCAATACTCAGAACTTATGAGTACTCATGAGTGTTGTAGCAACTCTTGCTATGTCCAACATCTTAGACATCTACAAGCCAACTCATGACAGTTTTGATTCATATCTACTTCCAACATACGACCGACTGTGGAGAATTTGAATAATATGATATACCATAACATAATTATTCTGGAAGTCAAAACATGCAAAATGAAATGATAGTAAATGATTGACAGAAGATAGCAACACTTTACTTATAAATAAACAACAACTTTTATTTATCATCAAATGTCAATTACACTTTACAAAGTTCAAAGTTATCTAATTACTAAAACTAATATCATCCTTCAGCCCTATGCGCCTCGCATGCTGGAGATGCTTAACCCTACCCAGTCCCTTCGTGAGGGGATCTGTTGGGCTCTCATCCTATGATACCCTTTTTTCCCTGAGGAGTCCTTCTTCTATTCGATGTCTGATGAAATGGTATTTTCTGTCGATGTGTCTAGATCTTCCGTGATCCCTTGGTTCCTTGGCTAAGGCAACAACACTTTCACTATCACAGAAAATCCATATAGGCTCCTTTTCTCAGACAGAGTTTCGACTGGACAAGGTTGTTTTTTCTCGAGAATCTCGGGGCTTGCTTCGGGTTTTAGATATGATATCGGGGCTTCGAGGGGGGGGGGTTGTAAGTAAGTTTATGGGAGTGAAAGAGGTGAAAAGTTTGAGAAAATGATGTAAAGAGGGAGTGAAAACCGGAGAATCTCGCATGTATATATAGGGCCGAAGCCTCGGATCCGAAGGGGAGGGGGAGGCTCGCATCGGACAGGTGGCGAGGAGGGGCAGCTTCGGGTGCGAGGCGCGTCGGTTTCTCACTGGGCCGCGACTTCGGTAGAATCAGAAGCGGGCACGTGGCGGACACGAGGCAACCTTGAATGCGAGGCGACGTGGCCGAACCTCAGCCATGCGAATTTTCCCAGTTACCAATATTTTTCGGTTTTTGTGCCCAAAACTTGCGAAATTCATAACTTTCGCATACGAGCTCCGTTTTTGACGTTCTTTATATGCACGCGTAGGTGAAATTATACTCCACGACTTTCATTTAGACTTTGTCGGCTAATTTTGACTTTTGTTTATATTATTATTTTTTACAGACCGGGACAGGAAAATCCGTTAAAAATTCATAACTTATTTATCCGAAATCCGTTTTCGTCTGTCTTTTTACCGTTGTACTACTATTGAAGAGACCTTCGATTCTCATTTAGGTTGTGTTGGCTAAAAATCATTTGATTTTTATTTCGAGTTTTTAGCTGTATACTGTTATACTAAACTTTAGAAAAATCATAACTTCCTCATACGAAGTCAGATTTTGACGTTCTTTTTATGAAAGTTTTCGGTTTAACATATTCTACAACTTTCATTTAGATTGTTAAGGCTGAAAAGAATTTTATTGAAAACTCACTTTTTACGTTGAACAGTGTTTTGCCGGTTTTGTCGCGGATCTTCGATTGGTCATAAATTCTTGTCTATAACTCAGATTTTAGTGTTCTTTATATTTTTGGAAACCTTGTTACAATCTCTACCACTTTGTTCATCCCAATTGAGATTATTTAATACTTCATTTTTGAGGGTCGATTATGTAAATGTACATAGTATGCTAAAATTTCTCTTTATTATTTTAAAAAGAACTACAAATTGATTTATACTATTACATAGATTTGAAATAACGGTTTGTTACAATATAAGTCTCCACCTAAGGATCGTAGTTTCATTATGATTGTCTGGCTATTATTATTCGAGGGTTTGTCATATGCCATTTTGCATACCGAGAATCATGTTTGAAGAGTATCTGGTTGAGTCGGTTATAGGCGTCAGTTCGGGAGGTGACGGTCAGTGATGACGCGAGCCCTAGTAAACTGAGTGTTCTGCTTGGAGGATAAGTAACCGTATTGATTTTGATGGTTTCAGCGCAATGGGTCAGAGAAAGTTGCAGTGTAAGTTCATTGGATTTTTGGAATTCGAGATGGTTGAGATCTTTCGTGGTTGATGGGTATAACGGATTGGTCAGAACACGAGTGCAGGGTGAGTTGCTGTCAGATTTATTCTTTCAGGGATGTTCATGTGCTCCTCGTTTCGGAAGCTTCTAGCAAAGATCTCGTTGTAGTCGATTGTTCCTTTTAGGACAACAAAAATAGAGTTTAGAGGTGCTTGTACTGCTCAGGTTGGATGTCATTTGAAGGGTTAGTTAGCTCGTTGAATTAGTCGTTATTGTTAGTGGGGTAGGAGCTATTGTGATCTATCAACTTTCGAGCATGGCTTATGCATGTCTGCATGGGTTTTTCCTAGTAACAAGTGAGTAGTTAGATTGGTTATCTATCTATTCTGATAGTGGGTTCATTTGTTATTTGTCATCATTTGAGCTTGTTCAAGGATTTGGAATTATATCAAGGGAAGGTGCTTTGGATGCGGAAATATTTTTCGGCAAGAGTAGCGAAGTGTTTAACCTGGTTTTGGGGTTGGTGTACCCTAGAGTGTTTGGTCATGGAAACTTAGTTCTTGTAAGCTCAGGATGATAATGTGGAGTAGTGAGGTTGTGAGTTGGTTCAGAAATCCAATGGTTATGAGGTTGGAAGAGTGCAGCTGAATCCAAGTGATTTATACTAAGATTTGGCTTCGATAGCAGTGCTGGTGGGCGGTCATCGGTGTATGATGAATTCTCAGTCCTAATTGGAATTCAGGAAGTTTTGTCAGAGTCGACTGGTGTAGGGAGAAAGTTGTAAATAATGATTTCAAGGACAAAATCTAATTTAAGTGGGCGAGAGTTTTAACACACTTTTTCCAGAATGGACCGGTTTAAGGAATCAAGGAGTCAAAAGCATGGTTTTTGGGGAAAAAGGGTGTGATGACGTGACCATAGTTAGGTCACGACGTGACAAGCCAAAGTGAAGAACGCGTATCTGGACTGTAGTCACGACATGAGTAAGGCTGTAGCCCAAGCCCATGATCTTTTAGGGTTTCCTTCACATTTAAACCCCATTAACTCACATTTAGGGTTCATTATTAGCCTCCATCAACCTCAAACCTCATAAAACCCTAACCTTGATCCTTATTGGTGGTTTTAGCTCATCTTTAGTGGATTTGGTGCCCTTTAAAGGAAGTAGAAGGAGAATTAGTGCATGGATCAAGAAAGTAACATGTTCTTATCTTTGGTATCCCATTTTGGACCATTTATAAGGATTCAAGCTTCTACCTTTATGGTTTATTCTCTTAGATCTAAGTTGTTTTGGTCCCTTTTGGTTCACGGTTTTGATTTGAGTAAACGGATAAAGTAAAGTTGGGCAACTTTATAGTCCTCTTGAGTCCCTAGAGCATCATATCTTATGGATCTAAGGATTGGTTGTGAATATTGAACCTTTCTTGAGTTTTAGGTGATTTTCTTGGATTTTGACCTAGGTAGTGTAGAGGACATGCATGGAGTATGCATGTCCATAAATTGTCATTTTTATGAACCTATGGAATCCTCTAAAGCTTTCTGGAAAATGGGAGTTGAAGACTGATGGATTAAGGACTCAAACCATTAATTTGTTGCCTCAGACTGTGGTGACGACGTGACATAGAGGATGTCACGACGTGACATAGAGGATGTCACGACGTGACGATTGAAGTTTCCTGATTATCTTGTCCTATTGTGTTCACGACATGACCAAGGAGGGTTCACATCGTGATTGAGTGTGTTCTTACGACGTGATCAAGGGCTGGTAATGACGTGAGGTTCAATGGTTGATATTGGTTGCTGTTGACTTTGACTTTGACCATTGACTTGTTGACATGGGTTGACTTTTGGTCAAGATTGTTGGATTTAGGGTGTAGATTAAGGTTAGACCTTATATGTTTCGATAGGAGTGTTGTAAGATCTGTTACGGTGCATTGAGCTATGGTTTAGCTAATTTCATGAGTCAGGTGAGTCTTCTCACTATACTGTGTAGGATGCTAGTTGTCTTTGTGACTCTTGCATTGGGTGTTGGGCTGGGCCCATTGGTATGCATGTTGGGCTGGGCCTATTTGTTTGTTGAGTTAGGCCCATTGATATGTGGTGATAGGCCTGCTATGATGGGTTGGGCCCAATGTGTGGGTTGGGCCCGTTGATATGTATAGTATGTGGTATTTTGGGGAACTCATTAAGCTTTGTGCTTATAGTTTGTGGTTTAAACATTTTCAAGTACTTCCAGTTCCAAAGGGAAGGGTCCGGCTTGACTGCACAAGATCCCCTGATGGTTTTTCCGCACCGCTTGTTATTGTATTACTATGATGTTTGAACAATACATTTCATTCTAATTGGTTTTAAACCAATGGTTGTACAAAATTTACGTTTTAAAAATGAAAATTTTACTTTGGTTTTTGGGATGTTACACAACAAGCAACAACCATAACCAAGACCCTATTGGTTTAACTAAGCATACTACCATGTCAAAATATTACACAAGCATCCAACACATAGAGGATACAATCATGACATACGTAATATAATGGGGAGACTCGCCTGAATGAAGAGCTAATATCTCAACAAACACTCAAACACTCGCAGAATCAGCTATATGAACCGCCTAAACCAAACAGAGGTCAAACCTCAATCTATAGCGCAAACCTATCAAGTTTAACTAAAATTCAAATTGGTCAAAAAGTCAATGCTCATATAGAACCAATTTTTCGTTTAGGTCCTAATCCATTACGACCTAAGCTCTAAACTTCCATAACACATTGAATAAGGACTTAATGGATATAGTTTCCTACTTGATCTATTTACATGCATCAAACCAACCTAACTCTAACCCTCGAACTAGATTAAGCTTAGAATATACCCAAATCCTTGGATGATCCAAAATTAAAGACAACAACTTGAGTCTTGTACTCTCATGGGTCAAGAAGACCCCAAGAATCAAGCTTTGTGCATGGAGTTTGCCAAACTCCACAAGAATCTTAGAAAAAGGTACAAAACCACCATAAACAGTAAGATGTAAGCATTTAAGCACAAGTTCTAAACTTGAATTCTTACAAAGTTCCAGAAGATGCTCATAAAGCTAGATCTACCTTGAATCACACTTCCTTACACTACACATCTCCTTTTTTCCCTTCAAGATGCACACACATAAGGATGCAGGGCTTAGAATATCAAGAGAGGGGGCTAGGGTTTGCTATGAACATTCTCTGGATATGGAGAATAAAGCTAAAGAAAATAATAAACATCTATTTTCTTAAATATGACTTATAACCCGAGACCTAGGGTTTTGGGCTGTGGCAACCACTGCGCCGCATACAACAACCAACCGCGCCGCTACTTAATGACATGGCCCACACTGCGAACACGAATATCTGGAATCAGGTGTTACAGTTAGCAAGACCCCCACTCTAAAGGTAGATATCTAATTAAATACTCGGACCTCTCTACTCTGGTAAACATATATGATATGGATGTAGAATATCAAATACAATAAAACACCAAATAGTTGTTAGGACAACAAAGCTTTCTTGATAAAAAATGTCAACTTAAAGGAATCTTGATAACGCAATGAATAGTTGTTAATACAATATACACTTTTCACATCGTGTTAGACTAAATTTTCTTGAGATTTGAGAGGATGATAGTTTAGTCTTAGAGTGTAGATATCTCGAATAGACATTTTAATCAATGAAAAGAAATAACTTTCATATCGTAATATAATGCTCAAGTTTGACTGTGATTCTAAAGAGATTTATGGGTATGAGGTGATAGAATTTTTAATATTTGTTTTTGTTGATTCGTTGTGCCAAATAGGATAGACCATTATGGAAGAGTATGTTGGGACTAATATGAGAACGGGTGAGGAAGGGCATGATCGAGTTCCATTGAGATGTATCACATATAAGAGGAAATCTTAAGTCTAGCTATCTAATTTTGCGTTGATAAAGCTAGATAGAACCAAGACTCTATTCCAAGGCATACTAGAACCTATAATGACAACATCTTCGGAGAAGTAGGGCGACAATGATTACACACTAATGACGTTTTGGTATTCACTCATACAAAATATTTTAACTTAATTTTTAATTTAAATAAAAATTAAAGCATATTTGTAGATTATTTTTAATTAATCTTGTAGAGACGAAAGGTTAGTGCATTGCATGTTTTCATTGTTCATACTTCAAAAAATTTCGGTAAAAAAATCATGAGAGTTAAATTTCACATTTACCTTATAACGATATGTCTTTGAAAGTAGAAACTTTCTGAATATTTTTCAACCAACAGCTACGATATGTTATTGTAGGTTCTCTACGACGACGACTTCAGGTCATCGTTGTTATTGTAGGTTCTCTACTACGACGACTTCAGGTCATCGCTAAAGCTTTGTTTTTTGTAATGTGATAGTTACTTCTAACAAACTTGGTAAAGAATCCAACGATTAACCATATAGATCAATGCAATACAAGTGTACTAAAAATAATAGTTCAAGAAATACCATAATATATGAAACTTTATAACAACAAAACTACTAGATGATATATACACAAACTAATATATATCATTCGATGGTATATACACTTTCTATCTATCTAATTTTATATATTTACCACTAACTTTTATCAATAATCAGTAGAAAATAATTAAAAAACACAATTGCGCTTATTAAACGCTCATTCTTTGGTACAAACATTATTCAATAAAAATGATATGGGGAACCAGGGCTTAAATTTCTTGGACCCCACAAGAAATCCATTGATGGGA
This sequence comes from Lactuca virosa, assembly GCF_052849685.1. NCBI lineage: Eukaryota > Viridiplantae > Streptophyta > Magnoliopsida > Asterales > Asteraceae > Lactuca > Lactuca virosa. The sequence goes on along the minus strand of NC_136428.1, from coordinate 122,490,605 downwards.
AAGGCAGCCAATAGCGAAACAAAATCATGGATGGAGTTCATATATTAGCCAATTAAATGAAGATAAGGCATTTTGTGGGACCTTCTGAAACTAGGCAAGTGCATCTACTTACCTTCTTTATAAATCTCTTCAATATGACCACACTGTTCTCTGTAAAAAGTGCATACAGTGGGTCACACCCACAACACAAAACCTCCAATCCCATCATACATTTCTTCCACAAACTCCATAATTTTTAAACAAAAAGTTCCTACATTCGAGACCCCTACCAAATGGTCTCATCGGACAAGAAATTGGCCAACGTTGTAGGAGGAAAAACGGCAAGAGCTTGTGATAATTGTATAAGAAAGCGTGCTCGGTGGTATTGTGCTGCCGATGACGCTTTCTTGTGCCAATCGTGTGATGCTTCGGTTCATTCGGCCAACCCGTTGGCTCGTCGTCACGAAAGGGTTCGTCTAAAGCTGGCTTCTTTGAAGCTTTCTTCTTTGGAGAAACCAGCACCACCGCCATGGCACCATGGTTTTACCAAGAAACCAAGAACTCCTCGTGGTGGGAACCTCCACAAGCAGGCGTCTCGACGGACGCCAAAATCTGAAGAAAGCAGTATGAGTTTCAATCCACTTCACTTAGTTCCGGAGATCGGTAGTGATGAGACCACCGCCGTGACATCCGATGAGCAACTTTTGTATCAGGTTCCGATCTTTGACCCCTTTGCCGCGGAACTTTGTCTTTCCGGGAATTCAAATGAGGTGGCAACGCCTGTGAAACAAACGGAGGCGACAACTCCGGTGGACGCAGATCATCATAATGGATCGAAAGTGACGTTTGATTTGAATAGTTTCAATGGGTTGATACTTCCCTCTGATATGGAGCTGGCGGAGTTCGCCGCTGATGTAGAGAGTTTACTGGGAAAAGGTCTTGATGAGGAATCATTTGCTATGGAAGGATTAGGGTTGTTGGATTGTAGAGAGAAGGATTCGGGCGGCGAAAGCTTAGAGAGAGTGAAGGTTGAAGAAGATCAGATGCAGTGTGAAACGGTGGAGAATGAGATGGAGATGATGAGAGAGCCATTTCAGTTGAGCTTTGATTACGATTCACCGTTATGGGAGGAAAAAGACGAGAAGTTGACGGTGGAAGGTGGTGTCGGGGATCGTATGGGTGTGGTGAAAGAGGATGAAGATTATCATGTGGTTATCAATATAGAACGATATGATGATGAAAATAAGAAGCAAAAAAGAATATTAAAGCTAGATTATGAAGGAATCATTGCCGCTTGGGATGAGCAAAGATCACCATGGACAACCGGTGATCGGCCGGAGTTGGATCCCGATGATTGTTGGCCTGAGTGCCTGGTAGGTCTACTCTACTCTTTTTACGTTTTAAATATATATATGGTCTTTCTTTCACACTAAAATCTCACTCTTTTAAGAATCACAAAGTTTTTTCTATTTGTATTTCATAAAGAAATCTTTTTGACATGGATTAATATTCAACATATGTTATTAAACTATATATTTAATCAAATGTTATTTTTTTAGGAGAAAAGTAAATAGTTGTGATAAAAAAGTGTTACATGCATAAAAATAATGCCTTTTGCGGTGCATTTCAATGCATGACTTGACATATTGTTAAGCACGCCTTTATGCAACCTTAATTACACTTTGACATATTGTATATGTATACAACCAACTTTTTCTTAACGTCTTTTATGAAAATCAAATTATCATTTGGTGTTGTTCGACGTCGGATTAACAATAGGACTAATATATTGGCTCTTTTGATTTCTTAGGGTGGATGTGGGATAATGCATCATCAGCATCATCATCCTTATGGGGATATGGGAATGATAACGGGGAATCCGGCAATGTTAGATGGAGGGAGAGAGGCAAGGGTGTCAAGGTATAGAGAAAAGAGGCGAACAAGGTTGTTTTCGAAAAAAATAAGATACGAGGTACGAAAACTGAATGCAGAGAAGAGGCCTAGAATGAAAGGAAGATTTGTGAAAAGGTCATCTTCTTCCGGGTTTCCATTGCTTAGCAAATAATTAACTATAACATATATTGCTAACATATCCATCTTACAATTTTGTAAGGTAAGTTCTATGCTTAATTAGGTCTTCTAATTAAGAATGTTCATACAAATTTAATAAGGAATACAAGAAAAATTATCGTGTTTTCCCATTTGTGTGGTCTTTTAATGATAATGGACTACTTCAACTTTGTTGCTTTATAAGGGAGACTAGATTCCATCCATGATTTATCAATCAATTACATCGATTAAACTGTTCTCTGGTAAAAGAAAGGAGTTGACGCAAATTTGCACTACCTTAGATCTGGAAAAGTCATTTGGCATCATGGATCGAACTTTATTCTAATATAACTTCCAAGCCTAGGTGACCCACATGTACCATTCTTTCTTGTTACTTGGTCTGTAGTGAATATGATCCTCTCTACTCTCTTCTAATTAACACAATAAAACTGATGATAATCATTTTTCATCGTCAATGCTTGTCTCTTAGCACACATATTTATATGACCCTTACTCACTACTACAGAAAGCACTTGTTGATGCGGTTAAAATAATTAATTAGTGCGGTTATAGAACCGCACAAAAAAATATCGCATTAGAAAATACCCTTATTTGATGATGCGGTTACAAAACCGCACCAATAAATAACCAAAACCGCACCAAAAAACAATATTGGAATAATACAAATCGCACCAAAAAACAATAAAAACCGCTCCAAATAAAGAAGCAATACCCAAAAAAAAAAGCCTGCAACATTCGCACCAAAAATAAGATTTTGTTCTAGTGCATAAACTTCCGATCAATGGTGCTCGTTGCAGGTCCATTTGGATGGTGGGAGGGCAAATCCATCCTCCTTGAAGCTATCAGAACAGGTCCATTTGCAGGTCTATCTAGAAGAGATCAAACACCCACCGAAACCATCATTATTTCCGACACCAGTTCGCTGTCGAGAACACAGCAATCACCAAGGCACCATTTTTCCACCATTAACCACCGTACAACATCTTTAAATCGACCACTTTAACAACCGAGCTCACAAACAATAAACCACCACCAGTTCACACCATCACTATCTGCCTTACCTTAGCCGGAAATCACCCCTTACCATCTTCACTTCCTGAAAACAACTCCTACATCTTTACGAGTCTGTTGCACCTCCGGTTCACTATCTCGCCACCTCCGACCACCTACCATCTTCACCACTAACCACCAAGAACACCGCCCGTAGAGCACCTACCTTTTGCCGAGAACCATCCATGCGTCATCATCTCCTACATACTTCCAATTCACCACCATTATTCCACCTTACACAACCCAATGCCACCAAACATAAATCAGAAAAAGAAAAGGAAGAAGAAAAGAAATTGGTTTATCTACATACCTACCATCTCCACCACTAACCACCGAGAACACCGACCACAACCCCTGCCTTTGCCGAGAACCATCCAAGCACCACCATCTCCTACATATTTCTGATCCGCCACCCTTGTTCCATCTTAAACAACTTGACACCACCGATCGAACGTGAAGCAGAAAAAGAAAAGAAGGAAGAAGAACAGAACTGTTTCGTATGTGTTTTGTTTTATTTGCAAAGGGGGAAAAACACTCACACAATAAGTAGGGTACTGGTGCTTTTATGATGGGATCCCCATTCTTTAATGATGCGTTTATTAGATTGGAGAGTAGGAGGGAAATGAAAATTTTGGTTTGTAAGAAAATCAAAAGTTTGAGGGAAATGAAAAATTAGAATGAAATTTTAGAGGGAAAGATTAAACAAATGGTGCGGTTACCCTATATTTTTTGAGGCGGTTTTTATCTATTAAATGTGTTTAATAGTGCGGTTTCAAGCTAACGCATCAAATAATGCATTTTTAATGTCTTTTAATGCGGATATAAGAAACCGCTCCAACAAATGATTTAAATGATGCGGTTTCTTAGTTTATTAATGCGAAAGTGTTTTAATGGTGCGGTTTTAGGCTCTCACCGCACCAAAAAAGAAAAAGCCATCGCACTATTAAATACGTTTTGTACTAGTGACTGTAAATACATGATCCTATGAGAAAACAAAATGTTTTTTTTACAAAACATTACCGAGTTACATGTTATATGTAGTATTAATCTTTGGCAATCTCCATACTACAACATCTATATGTTTTGAAGTACTCAAAACGCTAGATTAGCAGGAGGAAATCTAAACCAATTTGAAACATAGCTAACGCTTGACACGATACCAATATTTGTTGTTCCTTTGTAAAACCATTGGATGTCGGGCTCATACTATGAGGGTGGTGCGTGTATCTCGAATATTTTGGATGATGGCCAATTTGTAGATGCTATATTGTTGACCATGTAGGTTTATACAGATCGGTTATAACACTTATAACGTACAATGAAAACAAAACAACTAAACCAAAACCCAACCATTGTATCTACCGCTATACTATACAAGCCATATAATCAACCATACAAGAGTTCATAGTTATAATTGACAATATTTTGTGTGCTCATGTTGTGGCCAGTGTTGTAAAATCGATCAACTCAGCCGAGTACTCGGTCGAATACTCCTACTCAGCCCCTTACCGAGGCGAGTTAAGCCTACTCGGCAAAAACACTTAGAAAAAGTTCAGACTCAATTAAAATCGTCTTAACTCAGTCCAAACTAGGACCATATCAAGCCAAAACCGAACTGATTCAATCTAAAAAGGACTAACTCGAAAGAAATCAATGGCTCTCTTAAACAAGTCGGCTAAATGAAGAACCAGATTCTTTGCTCCAAGCCATATTAGATGCACCCTAAAATAGAGCTCATTTCCTTTCCTTTTTGTTCCCACCAGGCGATGTGGGATGGCTTTAATTCGCAACTTCCCATTTTGCCTTCCGATCCCTTCATAATTGTTATAGTACATAATTTCTCATGAAGAGGCATAAAGCCTTTACGTGAATATATATGAAAATACAATTGAGCTTAATGTACAACAATGGGCTATCTAAAGCAAACAATAAATAGGCTAACTAAAATATAACATACAAATACATATTACGTCTAACATCCCCTTGTAGTAGCCTAAATGGGAGGTTTTGAACGGACGTTATACTAATCCGAAGTCAAGAAATAAAGAAGATGGGATCCCTTTGGTGAAGATGTCAACATATTGAGATGATGAGGGAATATGAAGGACAAGAATCTGACCCAATGCAACTTTGTCGCGCATAAAGTGTATATCGATCTCTATGTGTTTGGTGCGTTGGTGCTGAACGAGATTAGTAGATAGGTACACTGTGTAACATCCCGAAATTTACTTCCATTTTCAAACTTTTAATTTATGCTTATTTAAAACAGAGTGTTTATTAATGCGGAATTTGTCCCGAAAATATTATTTCAATGTGAGATAATATTAACATCAAACATTTCCAAAGAAACATTTTACATTAATATCTTTAAAAGAAAACTTAGGATGTCATAATTGATACAAGAAACATAAGCATATAGGCCTTACTGTATCTTAGACTAACAGTCTACATCTCCCTAAATCTCTCATCATTGATATACCATTTTACCGCTACCTGTGATATAAAGAAGTTGAGTGGGCCAGGTTGGAAAACCTGGTGAGTACATAGGGTTTACAACCCACAATAATATAATTAGAATTTTTAATTATCTATCAAACAATTTACTCAATTACTCATCCCCATTATCTTCTTTACTTATCTATAGAGTCCTATCTTAAGGACAATCATTGTTGCAATCTATATTCTATTAGATGACTAGATCATTAGTACAATAGTACTAGTTCTTTTATCCTTAGTACAGTAATACTAGGTCCTACATCTTTAGTACAATAATACTATTTTCTACATCGTTAGTATAGTAGTACTAGTTACTACATCCTTAGTACAGTAGTACTAGTTTTTTACATTGTTACTACAATAGTACTAGTTCCTAGATCGTTACTACAATAGTACTAGTTCTTAAATCGTTAGTATAATAACACTATTTAAGTCGTAGCATCCTATTATTATTTTCATCTTTCATCATACTATGACATATTATCATTTTTACCTTTCATTACCCGATGTATTATTTTCATGAAAATACATATACGGTATAAATCATACAGATTTATCTGTATAACATTTCATCTAACACAGAACATCTTTGCACATAAGCACATATATCATTCAATTATCTAAATACTTCATATCTATGGGTAAGATGAAAGTAAATATGCACTCATTTGATAAAAGTGGATGCCTTAGAATTTGAGCAGAACTTCGCCTTGGTACTTATCTTTTCCTCTTACGTGACCTAGGTTCATATTACTAAGTCTTCGTGTTATATTATTGGTGACTAATGATAGTCTAGATTCCTCACTAATCTCAATGTCTACATGAAGATCTATAAAGTAATGAACAACCAGGTAGGATCATTTTGGAGGGAGTTTGGTATACATAGTATAGTGTTTGGAAATCCCACTTTAAACACCTCACTAAATCCAGCGTAGATATCATCCCCGTAAATAGATTAGTCAGTATAATGACTTAGAATCAATGATAAATCTTAATTATAAGTTCATAATAATGACTATGACTATAGTTAAAGTTGTGGTTGAATAAAATAAGTGTAACTTAACTTACAGAGCATCTAGCGAAAACCAGGAATTATGCGGGCATAACTCTGGTTTGGGAGCTTCTATTCACCAGCTATCTGACACTGCAGGATTTTTCCAAAGTGGTCGGGAACTAGAGAGTAAAGGGCTAAAGATACGAGAGAATTCCAGAGAGAATCTGGATGAAAGGGGTGAGAAATGAGGTTGAAAATGCAGTTTATATAGGATTGAAAAACAGAAGCGCATCGCACACTCTGTCAGGGCGCGTCGTGAAAATTTTCGGACACCAACATGGCGTCGTCTAGGTGGTGACACGTGTCAAAATCCTATGACGGGTCAGAAGCGTGTCGCGCCTTTTTTCTGTGTGCGACACTGCGCACGAAAAATTATGATTTCTTTAAAAATTCATATTTTCTTCATATGAGCTCTGTTTTCGACGTATTTTATATCCGCACATAGCTAGCCGAGATTTATACAAACTTCATTTAGACTCCATCATATAATTCTCACTTTGTTTTTAAAGCTATATTTTTAACAGGCTTAGACTGTTAAAGTCCGTATAAAAATCATAACTTTTTCATACGATATCCATTCTCGGCTGTCTTTATATCGACATATAGATATTGACGAGATTTTCAACTCTCGTTTAGTTTGTTTTTTCTAATAGTTGACTGATTTGAATTTAGGTTTATGAGTCGTATACTGCTACGCTGAAACTTCGAAAAATCATAACTTCCTCATGTGAAGTCATATTTAGGCTTTCTCTATATGCACGCTCTTAGTTTAACGCATATTATGACTTTCATTTAGATAATTTATCTTAAATAACCTTCTATTAAAAACATCTATTTATCATCGTGATGAATAATTATCCTTTTATTCTTTAATCATCTAGCCCTATCTTGCGGGCGTTACACACTATAGTAACATTATTACAGAAAACCAGAGTAGCAGCGAGAGGAGGGTAATATAATTCCCGTAATAAATTGGAAGCCATCTTGTTTCAGCCACCGCATTTGCAACTTTGCGGTACTCTGACTCAGCACTAGATCTCGAAATGGTGCCCTGTCTTTAAGAAGGGCATGAGAGTAAATGTTAACCGAGAAAAACACAATATCCAGAAGTGGAGCACTTGGAAGTGGGGCAGCTAGCCTAATCAATATCCGATTAGGCAATAAGTCCATTAGAATCTATTTAAGAGCATTAAAATGGGGCTCTCTTGGATCATTCATGTAGAGGTAGACTTGTTGAACAACATATAAAATGTCTGGGCGAGCGAATGTCAAGTATTGAAGAGCACCTGCAAGACTGCGATATAAAGTCGGATCCTTAATTGGGCTTGTACCATAAATTTTTGTAGTAGTTTGTGCAGGAGTGCGAGAGGGTTTGCAATTAGAAATCCTTGCTCGAGCTACAATATCTGTAGCATATTTTTGTTGAGATAGAAACATTTCATGATGACCTCTAGTGACAGAAATACCAAGAAAGTAGTTTAAAGAGCCCAACTAAGTCATCAAAAATTCTAAACTCAAGGTGGTGATAACCTGCTAAAGGAGACATGTGGAAGATGCAATTAAAATAATATTGCCAACATAAAGAAGAAGGTATGCAATATGTTCTACATGTCTATATATGAAAAGAGAGGAATCATATATGTTGTTGATGAAGCCAAGTTGAGTGATAAACGGAGCAAATCTGTGGTACCTCACTCTAGGGGCCTACTTGAGACTATAAACAATTTTTGCAAAAGATAAAGATGATGAGGAAGTGACGGGTTTCGAAAACCCGATCGTTAATGCATATACACGGTCTCCTGGAGATGACCGTGAAGAAACACATTCTTCACATCTAGTTGATGAACATGCCATGATGGCAGACAACAAGGCTAAGAACAGTCCGGATAATAGCCGGTTTAACAACCCGACTAAAAGTTTCATCACAGTTAATGCTTGGACGCCGACTACGTCCATTTTCAACCAAATGCAGCTTGTATCGAGCTAAAGATCCATCAACATTAAGTTTCTTTTTGAATAACCAAATACAATTAACCACATTATCATTGGAAGGCCGAGGTACAAGTACCCAAGTTCCTTTATAAATAAGTGCATCATATTCATCTTTCATGGCATTTAACCAGTTAAGATCTTAAAAGGATTGAGAGTAGTTGCGAGGAATAGGACAACAGGATATCGTTTCAGCGTGAATATTGAGACGGTCAACAAGTTTATGGATGCCTCATTTTCTACAAGTAACCATAGGATGGGTACTAATGGTTTCGGAAGTCGGAGGCCCAGGGGCATCTGGGGTGGTAAGAGGAGACCGAGAGGAAGAAACAGGAGGAGTAAGATTGGTCGACGAAACCGAAGAGAAGGAAGATCCTGTTGTCAGAGAACTCCAATCTCAAACCCTATTTTATCCCTCCATGTGGTCGTTATATCCTTCTCGTCTACTATATATGTTCTACTTCTTCTCGTCATCTTCATCACCTCAAAGCTTCTCCCTTCTCATTTTTCATCATGACTGGAGATTCTTCCACTCCTAAACCTAGTCCTACTGATAAAACTTAGGGATAACCAACATAAAGTCCTATGCTCCTCTTATTCTTGATCTCGACCACTTGAATTATGATTCATGGAAAGAACTATTTAAAACCCATTGCATTGGATACAAAGTATATACCCATCTTGATGGGTTCTCTAAGATTGAATATGGTACGTAATGGGAGACATTTGAAAATATTGTCAAAATATGGTTATATGGAGCACTCACTCAATCTGTTATCCAATCTATTTTCAAACCCTACGCCACTACATAAGACATATGGAAGTCTATTCAATATTTGTTTCATGAGAATAAAGAGATGAAAGCTATGGAATTAGTTGAAAAACTTCGTACTATCACCATTGGCGATTCTATAGTCATGGAGTATTGTACCCTCGTCAAGTTCATGTCCGACCTTCTTGCAAATATTGGATCCTCGGTACATAAAAGAAACCTTGGCATTTATGCCATAAATGGCTTATCTCAGAAATTCGCTCACGTTGTCACCACCATCCGACATAAAAACCCGTTTCCCACCTTTCTTGAGATACTATGTTACAGTACATAATTTCCTATGAAGTATCATAAAGCCTTTATATATATATATATATATATATATATATATATATATATATATATATATATATATATATATATATATATATATATATATATATATATATATATATATGAAAGATACAATTGGGCTCAATGTACAACAATGGGCTATCTAAAGACCACAATAAATGGGCTAACTAAAATATAACATACAAATACATATTATGTCTAAGAATAGTCACTTGCGTCCTCAACCCCTTTCAAGACTAGCAACTAAAATCGTTCAACATCATCACTTTCTTATAAGTTCTTCAATCGATTCCATTTAGATATCGTAACATAACAGTTTCATTTCATCTGATGATGCTGAAGAATTTCGATTTAATCTAATGATGTTGAATCGATAACTTCCCATTTCGCCAATCATTTTGATTTCATCTAATGATGTTGAATCATTTCAACATAACAATTTCATTATATCAGACCAATTATTTCGATTTAAAGAATTGAGGGCATATATATATATATATATATATATATATATATATATATATATATATATATATATATATATATATATATATATATATATATATATATTCTTAAGTCTATACTATACTATAAAAGAAACATTTTTTTCTCTCTCTCACTATATATATATATATATATATATATATATATATATATATTATAAGTCATAAATTTTGTGTGAGTGTATAACCATACCAATCAATTTATTGGGATAATTTTGGAAATTTACAATAAATTAAAATATTATCTAAAATTAAGAAATCTGTAATTAACGGAAAATAAAGAATTAAGGTCCTATAATTAAGGATATTGACGTTGAAATATTTACTTATTGGAATTAAACACTATAACATTACCGCCTCTAACCCGATCACCATCTCCAACATCACAACCTTCATCACCCTATTTATCTTACTGTCACCCTCGCTGACTCCAAAATCATTGCCAACAACCACCACCATCGTCTCCATTTTGACAATTGAAAACAACTGAATCAGTCATCGTCAATACCCACTGACATCTTCATCGTCTAGATCATTCAAATACCAAAACCACTACTAACAACCACCCGGTAGAATTTCGGTGATTTCATCTTCTTATACTACTTGTAAGTAAGTACCCTACGCCTAATTTTAGTTATTAATTTTTTAAATCCTAAGATATGAGAAATTATAAAAATATTGTGCATGTTCATTTGAGTAGGACGTAATCTGATGCATTATATGTGATTGCGAGAAATATTATGATATTTAATGTTATGATTTTTCAATAGTTAATAGAGAGACCAATTTTTTGATTTTGGGTTTATTCGATTTCTTTTCAAGTTTAAAAGTTGTTATTTTGTTCAATTGAATGTGTTAATCTACATGTGTGATATTATGATTGTTAAATTTATGATTTTGTGATTTCAAAAGTCAGTAGGTTTTTGTGATTTGGCACACACTGTTGGGTTTTAGGTTAAAAATAGTTTCCAAAACTCGAAATATTAGCAACAAAAGTCTTTCAAATTTTAAACTTAATAACAAATCACAATCCACCAAGAATCTTCTTGCAAGTTATGAAAAGATAAAAACTCAACCATAGAAGGAAGAAGTAACAACTACCTTTCATGAACTTTGGGTCCTCTAGGGGAGGCTTGGTAGTTGAAGAAGATGGATGAACTTTGAGACACAACAATTGATCAACATGATAAGAATGCTAGTTCCTTTTGTTAACTCTTAAGATTATAGTGAAATACCCAAGTATTTGATCTAAGAGAGCATAATAACAAGTAAGAACTCCTTATGCTTTTGCAAGAACATTTCTAGAGAGCATGGAGAAGGAGGTTATGATTTTTGGCATGCATGAATAAGAGATCAAATGCAAGCAACTAGTCATAAGTCATAAAGTAAAGTCCTTAACCATTAGGTCTTAGTACTTTAAGACAACGATGTCCTTATGTCATCAACATGTCTTTCTTAGGGTGATCACATTACATTAAACAAATGTAAAAGCCATTCACCTTCAGTAGCCAAACTAGTTTTGGCCATGCTCATGAAAACAAGAAAAATGCTTTAAATTTTATAAACTCAAAGTTTATAAAATATAAACTTTGTCTTTAGGTAAAAGAAAAAAGACCCAACTAGTCCAAAATATTGTACATGACTTATTAATTCATGCCTTATGAAATAATGTGTTACTTGTATTGTAAAATAATTATTTCAATGAAATAAAGATTTTCCCAATTTATTATAAGAGTTTATGAATATTTATTAAAATCAATTACTAATAAATAATCATTTGTATCAAGTTGTTGTTAGTGTGACCCTTAGTATTGTTGGATTAGTATCTAAGTCCATAACTATTTTGGTATGTACTTGACCCGATTATGAGCATGGTCATTTTGGGTTGCCTTCACCATAGCAGTATGTAGGATGAATTAAGGAGAGAAAGGTTTAATTATGATTTATTAATATATTATAAGAATAATATATTAAAGGAGAGATCATATTGTTTAATTAATATTAGTCAAGAATTAATTAAGAACTAATTTAGTGGCTAAAAGAGATTAATTAAACTTAGGGGACTGGATTTGTAGTTATAAGATAATTACAATTAGGCTATGGATCACCTAATAATATATAGGTTGGATGAATTCTATAGGAAGCCCATTAGAAATCGTCCAAGGGATATGTTAAAGGAGTCCATGGGCTGCTTAGGGCTTAAGCAGCCAGATTAGGGTTTCCTAGTTGTAAACCCTAATAGCCTACATGTATATAAAGGACCCTTAAGCCCTAAAAACGTGGACAAGTAATCCTTTAGGGTTTACAACCATTTTTGGTGGCTCCTCTCTCCTCCCTCTTCATCCAAGTTGCTTAGTGGTGTTTGTGACTCCATTAGAGGTGCAACACTTGAGGCACTAAGTTTTCTGAAGCCAATCAAAGCAAGGATTAATTGTTATTGCTATATAACAATCAAAGGTAATTACTAAACCCTTATTACAGTTCTTATTTGATAGATCTAGGGTTTGTAAGTCTTGGATTCATTGCATGTACAATAGAGAAACCTAGATCCAAGAATTAGGGTTTGTATGAGCACATAGGATTGTTCTTATGCTTAAAACCCATCAGTGGTATCAGAGCCTTGATTGGTTCCTGTTGTATGTGATGCAATTGTCGTTTTACATGCTGAAAATCGTTTTTCTGCCTTCTGTTCGACTGGACTCGGCGAGTCGGCCCTACTCGGCGAGTCCATGAGTGACTCGGCGAGTCGGATCGTCTGACAGAGGCAATATCGGGATTTCTTGCTGTTTTTGCTATGGAATAGTTGCCTAATCTGTTTTTACTGATAAAATTCGAATTTTAATGATTTTGTGAGACTATCCTTGCCAAAAACAAAAGATATTTACCAATTGATTAGATAATAGATTCCTTATATGATTAAAATTGATTATTTGTATTAATTGGGTAACTTATCTTACAAGAAATTGAATTAGGTCAAATATAGATAATCACTAATTTAATTGTTTGATTTATATTATTTGTTATTTGATCCCTAGTAAGTTTGAATAGTTTCAAATTACTCCCTTTAGGTTTTATAGTTTAAATTTGAACTTAAAAGTTTTGTTTTTGAAATTTAAATAGTTAAACCCAAATGTTTTGAAAAGTTTCAAAAACTTGCCCTCAAGTTTTGGAATTTAAATTTTTTGATTAAAAGTTTAATGTTGAAATATTTAAATTCTAAACCCTAATGTTTTGAAATGTTTCAAAACTTGCCCTCAAGTTTTGGAATTTAAAATTATGATTAATAGTTTAATTATGTAATATTTAAATTCTAAAACTCTAGTATTTTGAAAAGTTCAACTACACCCTCATGGTTTTGTTAAGTTAATTAAAAGTTTAATTAAAAGAGAAAGTTAATAAAACCACCTAGTATTTTAAAAGTGTAAAATACACCCTATACTTTATATATGTAACATTAAAAGTCTAATATTATATATATATATATATATTCTCCCTGACCCACAAGTTCAAAGGCTTCACTTCCTCCACCTCCTCCAACTATTCTCCCTGACCCACAAGTTCAAAGGCTTGAAAAGTTCAAGCTCACTCAAGCCTTTTTGGCAAGTAAACACGAAGATGGGAAACCTGTGTGTGCATACATCTTAGAGATAAAGTCACACATTGATAGGTTAAGGATGATGGGTGTCGATATCTCAGAAATGTTGGCTGTTGACTGGGTTCTTCAGTCACTTCCTGAATCATATAGTGAGTTCGTTAGAGAGTACTATATGATGGACAATGATGTGACCCTCATTGATTTGACCTATTTGCTTATAGCTGCTGAATCAGAAATGATTTGGCGTGCTGATCAAGAAAAATTGTCTGGCAAATCAAACTCCCAAACTTCAATGGACATTGAAAATGGTGACATTGGAAATCCAGAAAAGGTAAATTATGAGATAGTTCCTTGTGCCATTCCAAAAGAGTCCATCTACTTCTACTGCCAAGAGAAGGGGCATTGGAGACGAAGCTGCCCTGTTTACCTGAGAGATCTAAGAGATGGGAGAGTCAAGACGTATGGCTCTACTTCAGGTAAAATCTATTAACTAACTCTATAAGTTCCTATTCTTTGATTCTTAATACATGATGTGATAAGATTACATTTTGATGTTTTGCAGGATCGAAGAAAAGAGAGGAAGCTTAAGGCAGAAGCGTGTTGAATCTGATCATGAAGAAATGGATTTCGATCGCATGGACTCGAGGATCGGATTTTTGAGCTGCTACTCTAGAGTTAGGATAGATTGATAAGAAATATGGAATGACATAGTTTTTCAGTTGAATTACATTGTAAGGACAAGTTTTTCCGCAATAAAATAAATTTTGATTTTGTCTTATTTTTTTATCCTTGCAATGGTGTGTATGAAAAATTGATGTTTAATTGTTTCTATAATGGATTTGATTCTTAATTATGTTATTTGTGGAAATGTCGAGAATTTGCCAAATAAGGGAAGATTCTCATCGCCCAAGTTTCAGTTGGACAGAAACTTGGAATCATGGAACTTGGTTGCGTGATGAATGAGAAACTTCATATTTGGAAATTAGACTAATTCTTTGACAAAGTGTCAAGAGAAGGACTAGGAGATCGAGTACACTAGGTTGTGCGTTGATCAAGTCCACCACAAGAGTGATAAAGATATTCGTCATGATTTACTAAAGTTTAGTAAATATGGTTATACTTATAAGATTAAGTATAATTCTGAGTTGATTGAAAGAGTTTCAATCAATAGCAGAACGAATAAGAAGAATCAAGTAGGCAGAAAGATAAAAGTTTCTCTATTCTAAGAAGAAGGGAGAGTACCTTTTATTGTGTTTTATGATAAGTCTTAATGATTAAGAACCATATCTCAATTGATCCTCTAAGTGAGTCTTAGTGCAATTGCATGTCTAAGAAAAGGAATCGAGAATTATAGAAATGGTTAAATCAGGAAGTCAATCATACTTCGTTCCAATATCAAGTCTTAGAGTCAAGATTCTGACATGAGTGACAAGTCTTAAGTAGGTTTATAACACTCGACAAATGTGGAATTTGGAAATGTTTTCTTATTCTTGCACAT
Organism: Lactuca virosa; assembly: GCF_052849685.1. Classification (NCBI taxonomy): domain Eukaryota; kingdom Viridiplantae; phylum Streptophyta; class Magnoliopsida; order Asterales; family Asteraceae; genus Lactuca; species Lactuca virosa. The sequence continues at coordinate 122,475,245 of NC_136428.1, read as the reverse complement.
TTGAAATTGGTAAGTTGTGATGTCTTGGATAAGACAAAGACCAACCAGGACCAATTGTGTGAAGTGTTAAACTTGACAAAAGGCTACACTAACTCTTGAATATTTGTTTGTCAAGAAATGTTTCTTGACAAGAGAATCTTATATGTCAAGGAGTCAGTGGGAGTCTTAATGGTCTTGAAAAGTTTCAAGAACAAATCAAGAGTAAACCTAGTTGATCATCACTAGCACACGACTTGAGGTTTAAAGCCTATCGTGGATGACATACTCTTTTTCTGTGTCATTCCAATTGAGTTAATTATGCGTGTGAGTTCTATGAGTTCTCATTTGAATGCATAAAGACAAAGCACCTTGATCAATGGAAAGTACATTGATATGAAAGGGTGAGTTGCTTGGAAGACATGGTGGGCATTCATGTTACCATGAGGCAAGAAATCAAGATTGAACAAGTTCAGTCCATATGGTTTTGGATTTGTCGCAAACTTTCGTTTTGACAAATTCACATGGATAGGAACACATACATCATAAAATCTAAGTTTCATAAGGTTTTCCTCCTTCATGAAAAATGATTGTGAGGAAATGCTTTCACTAAGAGAGATTTTAAGAAGATAGCAATTGTGAAAATTGTATTCTCAAATTCGATTATGATTACAGCATCCCTTTTCATAGTTCGAATTGTGAGATTTGGCAATTGATCTGAACATTTGGGACTTAGTAACATAAATTCTGAATTGTTTAGACACACATGTGAGCTATCTAAGGCAAAGGTGTATGAGCTTAAAAAGCTTAGATAAAAGCTTATCAAAGCATTAGGTATTAGAAATATGAACTTAAGGAATTCAATAAGCATTGTTTTCTAGAAGTTCAATTTTTTTCTGAATACATGTCAAAGCTAGTGGGAGCATAAGTGTTATGCTGGTAAGAAAATAATCATCATGTTAGTGGGAGCATGATTATTATGGTAAGTATTGCAAGTTAACAATATTAATTATAGAAAACAAAGATTCATTTTGCAAAGTTGCAAGGGTTGAAAAGTTGTTTTGCTATAATTAAGGGAGAGAATATTATACTTCGTTTCAATATTCTAAAGCTTAGATCGAGAAATGTTAATAAATTTAGTCAAGGATACATAGTGCATTCTCAAAATTCGATTATGATTACGGCATCCCTCTTCATAGTTCGAATTGTGGGAACAGGGCACATAAAATATTATGGCAGAAGGATGATGAAGTATCATGTCTTTATGTGAGACATTATGCATCGTGTCCAATACGCTTCGGGTATAGGATCGATTGCATATGCTATAATATTTGACCATTCTAAAAATTTTCAAATGCCTAGGGCATTAAGAGGGAAAAGGGACTAGAACTGGTTTTGACTAAAATAATTAAACAACTATCAAAGGACGATCTGAGGTTCACTGAGGATTTGTCGCTTGTGAGTAGTTGGAAGTATAGTACTGGATGGACTATATTGACATTATTATGAATAGATAAGATTCTATTAAGAATGAGTTGTCATATGGCAAATATGGAAATGTTTCCATTAATGGGAGTTGGATATTAAGAAATATGTCTAGATTAGAAACTTTTATGCGAGAAGGATGTTCAAAGGAATGTACTTTGAATGTGAGACTTCACGTCTATGGAATTGTCTTGTAACAATTTCCGATAGAATACCTTGTAATTTCATTAGCCGGGTCTTGGTGACTTTTGTGCTATGACATTACGAAAGAATCATTGCATAAAATGTTAGAATCTGACATATTCTAAAAGTGGCATGAATTTGGTATTCTTATACTAATAATAAGGATTGGGGATTGTGAAATGAGTTTCACTGGAAAAGTTTTCAATTGATCTATTTCACAAAGTATGGACCATAGGAAACCAAAGTGTGTATGCTTGGAGCATGGGACAATTGTGGTTATAATTCGAGTAATAAGTTGATTTTCTGAAACAGTAAGCAATGAATAATGAGTAATCAATATGGTGTTTAAATAAGTGTTTTTATTTACGCTCAAAAGTTTTGGGACCATATAGGATTAATATTATTATTGCGTTTCATTTTGCATGTTTTGACTTCCAGAATAACTAGGTTATTCGAACCTCCACAGTCGGTCATACGTTGGAAGTAGGTATGAAGGAAGACTGTCATGAATCTGTCTGTAGATTGTCTAAAGTGTTTAGACATAGCACAAGTTTGCTGCAGAGTTCATGAGTGTTTTGATAAGATTAAAGAATTGGATTAAACCCACGCTCACTTGAATCACTTCATGGTTTTATCACGAGTGATTGGTGAGACGATAACATTGTATATTCTTGAAACCGAGACGTGTGAGTTGTTATTTGCTGGTCGGTTGCACATTGATGATAAGTAAACACACCAGTAACTTGGTGTTATAAAACTTATTGTTGTGTGTGATTCGATTAGTAGGTGCAAGCAAGCATTTGAGTCAAAGTTTATCCATTCCTTTTACCCAAGGTGGGATAAAAGCGATATTTGTGGGCCCCTCGATGATTTAGTGATGACAAAGGAAAGTGCTCGGCCGGGCCAGGACTGATTTGATTTGTTCAATTAGTCAGTCGTCATAAATCGGAAATCGGGAAACGATACATAGACTGAGAGAATGATTTCAATCCACGTCTCATGTCTATATGATATCTTGTAGAATGGAGGAATGATCCCTTATCTAAAGGACACGCGTATCTGATAAGATCAGAGTTGACAGCGGCTTTTGGAAGCTACGATTGCTGATCAGGTTCTGAAGTCATACGCAGAATAGTTATTAGACTTATCCAAGTGGGAGACTGTTGGATTAGTGTCTAAGTCCATAACTGTTTTGGTATGTACTTGACCCGATTATGAGCATGGTCCTTTTGGGTTGCCTTCACCATAGCAATATGTAGGATGAATTAAGGAGAGAAAGGTTTAATTATGATTTATTAATATATTATAAGAATAATATATTAAAGGAGAGATCATATTGTTTAATTAATATTAGTCAAGAATTAATTAAGAATTAATTTAATGGCTAAAAGAGATTAATTAAACTTAGGGGACTGGATTTGTAGTTATAAGATAATTACAATTGGGCTATGGATCACCTAATAATATATAGGTTGGACGAATTCTATAGGAAGCCCATTAGAAATCGTCCAGGGGATATGTTAAAGGAGTCAATGGGCTGCTTAGGGCTTAAGCAGCCAGATTAGGGTTTCCTAGTTGTAAACCCTAATAGCCTACATGTATATAAAGGACCCTTAAGCCCCAAAAACATGGACAAGTAATCCTTTAGGGTTTACAGCCGTTTTTGGTGGCTCCTTTCTCCTCCCTCTTCATCCAAGTTGCTTAGTGGTGTTTGTGACTCCATTAGAGGTGCAACACTTGAGGCACTAAGTTTTCTGAAGCCAATCAAAGCAAGGATTGATTGTTATTGCTATATAACAATCAAAGGTAATTACTAAACCCTTATTTCAGTTCTTATTTGATAGATCTAGGGTTTGTAAGTCTTGGATTCATTGCATGTACAATAGAGAAACCTAGATCCAAGCATTAGGGTTTGTATGAGCACATAAGATTGTTCTTATGCTTAAAACCCATCAAGTATCATATGTTAATTAGCAATATCATTCTAATATGACTCTTGAGCATATTAAATCTTTCACACACCAACCTTTTTTTTATAGTAGTTGAGAATTATTTGTAGTTTTTTTTTCTAAGTAAGAATTTAGCATTTACCATTCTATAAGAATTTATTCAGTTTACATAATTATGTTTGTATTCTCAAAGAATATGAAAACGTAATGTAGTATTTGTTGAATTGAATTTGTCAAGAACCAATAATGTATTGAAAAGTTTGTTTTTATATAGCTGTTAGTATTTAGAAAAATATTCTCAGAGAATATTAGATGTTATTTGATTTCATTTTAGTAATTTAACTTTTATATATATTGCACTGTATTATTCTATTGAAGAGGTTGAAAGTCATACTTCAAGTGGGCGTTTAAAGCATTTCATGGGAAATTGATGAACATTGGAGAAGAATGTAGAGTTTTTGTATTCCATTTTTCCCTTTTAACAAATATATTCTTAAAGAATGTAGTATATATTATAAATTTTATATATTCTTCAAGATTGTATGTATATTAAAAATAGATTGTTAAAGAATGTAGTATAAAAAGTTGTTTATTTTCTTCAAAATGTTGTATAAAGTATTGTTTTATGTTATATAAATTGTTGTTTTACGTTATAAGAGTTATAAGAATAGTTCTTATTGCTATATTATATATTCTTGACTACACGTGTATTCTTTAATAATATTTTATTTTTGGTGCAAATTGTTATTATTCAGAATATATGGAGTCATATTATTTAATAATGTTTAATTCTTAAAAGAATCTCTTAAATCTATTATTTAATAATGAACTCCTTATCTTCTTCTTGATTCTCCTTATAATTCATATATTGTTTTTTACATATCTAAAGAATTAGAGTTAATTTTGATAATAAATTGTTATTATTTTTTTGAATTAAAACAGTTGTGTTCTCCTTAATTATCTCAACTTATTGGTAATTAAGCAAAATGTCAGTTATGTCATTATAATTATTATTTCTATTTTTTGTATTAAAAAGAAATGTTTATGTATATTGTGTTCCACTGTAATTATTGTACACCATATAATCATAGCAAAATATAATTTTAATCTAGTGGTCCAAAACTTGTCATATACTCATACAATATATACAATTTGTAGGATCCCAGTGAATATGAAAAATGTGGAATTAAAGAATCAATGCATAATCGGTAAGCCCTGATCTAAAATTTAAGCACAATTTGTATAGATATAGGAGAAAGTACAAAAAATGTAGAAGCATGTTCTTGCTTACTACACTACTCTCTCTCTATATATATATATATATATATATATATATATATATATATATATATATATATATATATATATATATATATATATAGAGAGAGAGAGATAGAGAGAGAACTAGACTAGAAATCTATACAATGGGAGCTCTCTCAAACCTATACATCAAAACTATCCAAGTATATATAGGCAAGCTCTCCCAAAAAACACATGTCACAAAGGGTAAGCCTAAGACACCATCGAATGAAGGGTTTTGCACCCTAACATTCTCTCCATCAAAGTTTGGAATGGATGACCCTACTTCAATATCCAAAAATGAGCAACTTTCCAAACAAGACTCAAGCGTAACAACTGTAGAAGCAGCCAATAAATTGTCAAATCTTCAATGATCTTCTAATCCGGGTTCTAAAATGTGAGACAATACAATCCAAAGAAAGAAGAACCAAGAGGCAATTCGAAGGTCCATAAGTATCCAAAACCTATGGCAAACTACCCAACCTTGAGCTTAAAAGCACACCCCAAAAATCATCATTAAGAGCAAACCCTTAAGAAAATCGAACCACTTCAGAAATCGAATTCATATCACTTCATAATCAACTCCCCCCTCAAGGTCACATCGGTCTTCAATCGTAAATGATCATTCACCAAATATGAATATCGAAAAACTTGTGATTTCGAATACTCATATCATAATCTCTCCCCCTTTTTATAATCAAAATATGATTATAAAACTCCAAATGGGAATGATAAAGTTCTCAATGTGGATTTAGCAATACAATCCGTCTCCTCGATATGAGACAAAAACGAGACATCGAATCTAGAAAAAAATATATGTCAATTTTTGAAACCTTTACTTCCCGGACCACTTTTCACCCGAAAATAAACAAAATTTGTTCATGTTGCTGAAAAATGTTTTGCAAAAATAACACTCTTTGAAATCCCGAAAAAAATCTCAAATTTTGGAAAGATTTAGGTTTATGGGTAAAACGTGTCATTTTTAAAAAAATTAGGGACCAATTATGAAACATTATGATTCTTTTTCTCCGAATGTAATCAGATGCAAGAACAACGAACGCAAACAGCGTACCACAACAAACTTGCAAAACCTTTTCTTCCAATTGTGAAAAATCACAGCAGCCATATGCGAAAAGGGAAAATGACCTATGAGGGTAATAAAGTGTTCGAATTATATTCATTTGGTCCCTTATCTTTTTTTTCGTTATTATACCATTGAACTTAATATTCCTTCTCACCAAAACCCTCACGACCGGTTGTTTTAGGTTACTGCTTATGTGGATATTACGTGGCATTATGCGGCATACACTTGGCTTATTAAATGCAAGTCATACAATATTAAGCTACAGTACGCGTTATTCTCATCAATTGTGCCCTAGATCGACATGGATGCTTCTTCTTCTTCTATCTCTTCCAAACGAAATGCTGAATTTCAACATGAAAAATCCTTATTATTGTGGGTTACCATCTCGCGTACAAACTTCACAAACTAAAGACAATCCAGGAAAAAAATTCAGATTGTGCCTTAACTCCATGGTAAATCAAATGTTTTTACTTTTTGGTTGAATCTTCTTCTTTAACCAATTAGTTACTTTTTTCAAGAATGAAGGACCAAAATGCAAGTTCTGGGAATGGTTGGAGCCTGAAATCCCTGAAAATGAAGTCAGTTCTGGGAAGGACCAAAAATAACTATGCAATTTAACCCTCAAAGTTTCTACATTGGAAAACGAGATCAGCATATGTAAGATGAAGATGGAACAAGAAAATTTGGTTGTTCGACAAGAGTTTGAAAAATTCAAATGGAAGCTATTTACTCATAAAGTTCTGATGATTGTGCTGTTTCTGTTGTTTGTGTTTAAGAAGTAGTTAGTCAAGGTGTATTCAAAGACTAAATTTAACCATTAATGTTGTATTTTGTTTGATGTATTAAGACTAAATCTTTTTGATTAATGATAGTTTGATGTTTTGAATGGTTTCAAAGAAATATTAATGTGTTTAACAGGTTAATGAATTGGACATGATGCAGGGATAAAATGGTCCAAATTAAGCATAGCAATCAATTGTTAATGTCTTAATGTGATCCAAGGGTGAAATGGTCCAGATTAACGACAACAACAACATAAAACATTTCTTAATGTGCTTTGACTTATTTGAAACAATCCATGGGTAAATAACCAAACACCAAAGCATATAATATAGAGATCAATCAATTGTTAATGTATTAATGTGATCCAAGGGTAAAATGGTCCAGATTAACCACAATAACATCAAACATTTCTTAATGTGCTTTGACTTATTTAAAACATAAAATCATTCCAACACCATTGGGTGGTGATCAGTGCGTCTTTATTTCTTCAAAACCTTCATCCTCAACCCTATCTTGGTAATTCTTTCTGAGTATTTTCATATCCTCTTCCCAGTTGCAACAGGTTAAGCAGGGACATCATTAACAAGATCATCTACTTGAACATCATCAACAGGTTGTGCAAGATCATCCACTTGAATTGGATCTATGTGAACTGGATCTACTTAAACATCATCAACATGTTGTGCAGGATCATCCACAAGAATTGGATCTACTTGAATTGGTTCCACTTGAACTGGATCTACTTGAACTGGTTCCATAGTACATGCTATACAAAGGTGTACTTAATGAGTTGGATGTTGCAGTATAAGTACATTGTTTTAATAGGACACCTTTCTCTTTTTTACATTTTTTAGCTTTCTTCTTCTTTGGCCTTGAAGTGGATGCTACATCTTCTGGTCTTGTAGTACATGTTGATCTATTGTGTCCCTTTTCTCTACAAATGGTGCATCTCATAACTGCACCTGCTTTTGAGATAGTATGCCTTGTTTTCCCCTTACTTTCCCTCTCAGATTGATCCCTTTTCCTTTTAAGGGTTGGGCTTCCTGGTAACCTTCTTTTTTGGGTAGGAAATGGCTTCATGTAGGAAACTTCATGCCACATGGAACTACCATTAACTGGATTAATGGTTGGTTGTAACAAGTCAAGAACATGGTTGCATGGAACCATGGTGCAACATAATCCTCTGCATTCCTTTTGAGGTATGAAATGGATGCCACTGCATACACACATGGGATACCTGATACTTGCATCTACATCCACATGTGTTGTTGGTAAGGTCCACAACATATCCATCATTTCCAATCCTAACCTCATATTTTTGTATCCCAAAAGGTATAACTCCCCAAAATCTTTCCACAAGAATAACAAGTTATATTAATCTTATAGATGAGATAATAATACTTATAAAATAGAAGTTATATCATACCTTTTATGCTTCTTTAAATTTGATATCTTTAATCTTATAGATGGGCATATTTTTAAATTACCCCAACTTTGTCCCTCTAGCAACATTTTATACATCGTCTCCATTACATAAATCCGAATCTCTTCCAACATGGTGAGGAGTGGTCTCTTCCTAGCAGAGTTGAAACTTTCTGATATGCCATTCTCATAAGCATCAAAAGCCCTGTCCACTTCAAAGAATGCTATGCACCAACTTTTAGGGTCCCTTTCCATGAGGTGTTCATAAGCCAAAGGGTGTGACTCCAAGTGTGAGTCCTGTGCTTCCGGTAGTATAGGCCTCTACTACCATTCACACCTACTCATACTCGTCCCAAGTATTGTCTCACAGTTCTCCAAGTCATTATCACAAAAAACAATTTTAACACATACAAATGTGTCCAAACAATCATATAATTTTCGCTAGACTCTACTAGGACTTCTTCCATGCGTATCTTCAATCATCAACTCTGCTTCAACTCGGTTGGTGATGCAAATGTTAGACGATGGGATAACTTCATGGATTATACCAAAAATCTTTCTTTTGGATAATTGAAAGTGCACTTCTCCCGTACTAGACGTATTATTTCTTAGACGCGTTCTAAAGGCAAGATATCAGTCTTAAAATATCTTCTGATAGGTATCATTGAATATCGTAAGCCTTCTCATTTCCTCCATTTGCTCAGTCTGCTATGAGTCCTTATCATGACATTCTATACACCAAAGCAGGCGTTTGGTGTATCGAAACGATAATATAGATAGAGAAGGTTTAGATGTGTAATCCTCCTAATTACTACGAAAATTTATATGCCAGGTCTAATACCGTAATTAAACGTTTAGAAATCTAAACACATAAAGTTTCCAGATCCGATCGGCAACAGACCATAGATCCGATCATATTAGCACATAAAAGCATTTTAAGCAACTTCCCTAATTAAGCTACTGATTGTGTCTATTCAAGTGTACTACCTAAAATATATTAGAGACTCTTCTCACGATCATCGCTTAGCATTCTAAGTTTAAGTCTAGAAATAAATCCTTATTCCTAGTTCGCTTTAACTATTGCTCTGATACCAACTGTGACATCCCCATTTTCTCGGCCAGAAAAGACAGATTTTGTTTATGCTTTATAAAAATCAGAGTACTTCTTTTAATAAAAATGTTGCGGAATTTGTTCCCAGAAAAACATGATAAATACATTATCAAAGCATTTCCAAAGAAATGTATTTTTATTCCTTTTAAAACCTTGGGATGTCATTGTCAATACAGAAACATAAGCATAAACAGAACTTACATTCATTTACACTAGTGATCTACATCTCTTTTAAATCTCTCAGTGTAAAGTGGCTTCGTATTGACACCTGTGATACAAATAAGCTTCAGTGGGTCAGGTTGGGAAACCTGGTGAGTACATAGGGTTTTCAACCCACAATAATATAATCATTATGTTTAATCATCAAACATTCAATCAAACCAATTACCCATCCCCATTATCTTATTTACTCTTAAGGATCTACCCTAAGAATCAGCTATTCCTCGTTCATTCATTCCTAAGGATTATCCTAGGAATAGGCACGAAATCCATCGTTGCTAATGACACATCTGTCAAGCAAAACTGCTAATATTATCACTTAGGCGCAGCTGCCAAAATTATGACATTCTTCATGGGTCGCATCTGCCGGTATAGTCCTTTAGGCACATCTGTCGGGGTTATGAGGTTCTCTATTAGGCGCTTCTGCCGGTAGAGTCCTTTAGGCGCATTTGTCGGGGTTATGAGGTTCTCTATTAGGCGCTTCTGCCAGTAGAGTCCTTCACGTGCATCTGCCAGGGTTATGAGGTTCTCTATTAGGCGCTTCTGCCGATAGGGTCCTTTAGGCGCATCTGCCGGGGTTATGAGGTTCTCTATTAGGCGCTTCTGCCGGTAGAGTCCTTTAGGCTCATCTGCCAGGGTTATCTCGTTTATTGACAATATCGTTTTTCGAAAGTCCACTCGCAATACAGGTTAATGGGTTTTTAGAGTACACCGGTGAACACATCGTTCACAACACCTACAGGTTGCGAGCCTGCTAGTGTTCCACTAGACTGTCTAGAATAGTCCGTGGTTGTCATCCATACTCTGCTAGATGACGGGGCCAGCATTTGGGAAAAAGGCTTCTCACATCGTCCACCTCATGGTCTATATTACCTCTCAACTTATCGTCCAACTCATATTTCATCTACCCATGTTTTACCCAACATATTATGTAGATATAAATACGTATACAATTTAAATCATTTAAAACTTGTATATGTAACACCGTAAATTTCCAAACAAAATTTTCATTCTAAAATCATATTATTCTCATAACGCATTTCACAAAAACTCATTTATTTAATTTACAAAACGCATCTCCATAATTGTTTAATTAATAATCCAGGATCCTCAAAACATAACTCATTCTCTGGTGTGTACAATCGAGCCGTTGCCTTTCCGCGATCTTGAGAAAAACCTGAAACACATAACACGGTAATAATGAAGCTTAGTGAGTTCCCCAAAATACCACAGACATCTCAGTAGCCTCTCATGGCTATACTCAGATAAGACCCTCCGGTCAATGTGTCTCAGTGGAACCCTCTGGTCCCAGAACTCAGGTGGACCCTCCGGTCCTAACTCAATAAGCTAATAAATACAATACTCAACATAAATCACAGAGATATAATGCAGAATATCACGACATACAAATAAGCACATAAGACATCTGAGTCACACAAGGATACCACTCATGGTAAGTATAGTGAGAAGACTCACCTCGAATGAAGAATAGCCCCCCTAAAAACGATGCTGCTGAGCACCGGCCTCTAACTCTGAGCCAAACCCACAATTAACCCAATTAGGAACTAAGTCCAAACTCTCACTCATTAGGTCTAAGGGTAGACCATTAACCAGCCCACTAATAGCCTAAAACCCATTGGGCCCACCAAGACCCAATAATAAATGGTCTCTCCCACGGCCTAACTCTCAATCTAAATGGCAAGCCCAACTCTAGGGCCCAAAGCACAATATAATATTCCTCTACTCAAAGTCACTAATACACAAGCCCAAAAATCCAGGCCCAACCCTTAAGGCCCAATAATAAATTCAGCCCAAAAGCTCACAGAGAGGTTACATGGGGCGTACTTCCCTTGGTATGCTCAGCGTACACTAGCATGCACGAATCTGATTGGGGAAACCAACCCAGTACGCGGGGCGTACTGGAATTACGCTGGGCGTACGCCCAGTTTTTCTTAGTCCATTCTATTGGTCTTAACCCCTTAAGATCTTAGCTCATTTCTGAGATCTGGACTCCCTAATAGCTCTTACTCCATAAAGTCAGTGACTTTAAGCGTTTGCATGGCTGTTATGGTCACAAACACACAAAATACCCACTCTCTTATCTCAAAAAGCACATAACTCATGCATGGCTTGATACCAACATCCAAGACCTCATTTTTATGGATCCTCTCCACTAGAAATACTCTAAAGGAAAACATTAGGCTCTGGAGTGCAACAGCTCATAAAGCTTCAAGCTTTGGGACCAAAAACCCTAAAATGGACCATAACATGCACAAATCAAAAGGATGGGAAATCTTTGAGCTTTATACCTTCAAATGATGCTCCATCCACATAAAAGCTCAGATCCAAAGCCTGGACTCCAACTCCATTCTCTTCCATTCTCCTTCTCCACTCCAAAATCTCACAAGAACACTTAACACACTCAAAGGTTCTCAAATGCATCCACAAATTCCATGAATGAAGGTTTAGGGTTTAGGAGGGTTTGAAATCTGAGGGTGGTGGCCAGGAATGTGGCCATCTCATTCCTTATATAGGGACACACCCAAAATTAGGGTTTTCACTCTGTGCCTAGTACGCCCAGCGTACTAGGTGGCTCGGCTTAAAAACCACGCACATGAGTACGCTAAGAGTACACACACATACGCCCAGCGTACTCAGTTGCCACCTTTCTCAAATTAAGGGACTTATCCTGCCAACACTTCAAACTTCCAACGCTTCTTCGTTATGACTCCGTTTCCAAAGAAGCTCATACCCACAGAAAGGTGACGAGATGCCTTACACTTCTAGAAACTCATAGCAACCCCGAGACTTTCTCATGTCCGGGTTGCAGCCCACGAACCCTAACCACTGACGACCCGAAACAGGTTGTTATAATTCTCCCCTACTTGAATTAGATTTCGCCCTCGAAATCGCTCTTTATCAACACATAGATTGAACCCAATAACCCGAGGATCCCCACCGAAAGGACCTCAAATAAAACAACAACCTCTTTCAAAGATACTTGAACCCAACAGGAACGCTCGATCCCGAAGAAGGACAAACCCTTCTACCGCTGCGGTACTCGATCTGACTCTCCGAAACTTGAAAACTCTAGTGGTCTGTGTGACACCAGTCAAATTTTGGTCAAAAATAAATTGATCAATAATCGTAATTGGGATGAACCAAGTGGTAGAGTTTGTAACAAGGTTTCCAAAAACATAAAGAACACTAAAATCCGAGTTATAACAAAGAAGTTATGACCAATCGAAAATCCGCGGTAAAACCGGCAAAACACTGTTCAGTGTAAAAAGCGAATTTTCGATAAAAGGATTTTTAGCCTTAACAATCTAAATGAAAGTTGTAGAATATGTTAAACCGAGAACGTTCATAAAAAGAACGTAAAAATCCGACTTCGTATGAGGAAGTTATGATTTTTCGAAGTTTCGGTTTAGCAGTAGACAGCTAAAAATTCGAAATATAAATCGATCGATATTTAGCCGATGCAACTTAAACGAGAATCGAAGGTCTCGTCAAAAGTAGCACAACGGTAAAAAGACAGACAAAAACGGACGTCGGATGAAGAAGTTATGAATTATTAACGGATTCCCGTCCCGGTCTGTTTAAAATAATAATATTAAAAATAAATTCAAAATCAGCCGACGAAGTCTAAACGAACGTCGTAGAGTATGATTTTACCTACGTGTGCATATAAAGAACGTCAAAAACGGAGCTCGTATGCGAAAGTTATGATTTTCGCAAGTTTTTGGCACGAAAATCTTGAAAACCGGGAAATTTCGCATGCAAGGCTTCGGACACGTCATCATCACGTGCGAGACTCCACGTGTCCTCCTCTGGTTGGACCGCAGTACACGTGTAGTCTTCTGAGTGGACCGCAGCCGAGGTCCAATAATCTTTGGACACCCTCGCATCGGACACCCCGGAGACACCCCCCTTCGCACGTGCCTTCTCCCTATTGGACCGAAGCCTGACCAATCAGAAGCTGCCAGATCCGAACCCTCGCACGTGGCTTCGCTGCTGACCGACGCGTGGCTACTGAATCGCCCCTCGCCTCGCCACCTGTCCTCCTCGGCCGAACCCTCGCACCCCTATATAAAGGGTGCGAGCCTTCTCGGATGGAAGGGTTTTTCACCCCATTTTTGGCCCTTTTTCACTCATCTCTCTTCCATAACTTCACAAACAACCCTAAGGCCCCGGTAACACGTCTAAAGCCCGAAGCAAGCCCCGGAGCCCCAGAATTCTCGATAATTCATCCTCTCTCCTTTCGAAACTCTGCCCGATTGGAGCCAGTTTTTCGTCAAACAAACTCTTTTCCGGGAAACGAAACGCTGCCCGAATCACCGCTTATCAAAGTGAGTTCATACCCCTATAATATACCTTTTTAAATGGTTTTATATGCTTTTTAAGGGGGGGAATACAAGTTTAACACAATATTAAATTGTGTTAATAACTGTATGTGATAATAATCACACAGAAAGTTTCCGTATGCTTTTAAGAATTACCAAATACTTCCAAAATAACGTAAAGCCATGTTAAATTATTTGAAAAATGTTTTATAAACTATTTCAAAATATAAATGCCAAAGTCATGTTTATATATGTATAAATATATAAATAAGATTTGAAGGGCTTAGGACTAATGAATTATCTTATTTTCTTTTCCTTGTTTGGATGTGGAATTAAGGTTGTATTATTTGTCCGAAGGTCGTTTCCTGCTTAATTATATATATATTATACATATAGTATTACAAAAGGTTACCCCTTTTGGTATCATCACCTTTGTATCAGGCTGAGCAAAGGTGTTCATCCATGAGAAACCATGCTAATCAGATAGAACATATAAATTATAATAGGTATAATTTATCATTCAAAACTAAAGATACAAGTATGGGTTACAATTGTACACTTTCCAAGGAAATTACCAAAATTCATTCAAATATACCAAGATATGTATAATACCTTTAATATACGAACAACATATTAAAGAAGTAAAGATACATAATGCCGGGTTTGCATTAGCAAGGGTACTATACAGAGTACCCGAGTTAGCAAACACGAGGTAATAATACATAATTTCGGGTTTGCATTAGCAATGGTACTATACAGAGTACCAGAGTTAGCAAACACGAGGTAATAATTCACGATTCAAGTATACAAGAATACACTGTTTTACAAGAAACTAGAGTTTTGATTCAAGAATATACTGTCAATCATTATTTCAGAATGATTGAGTTTTAATTCAAGAATATACTGACAATCATTATTTCTGAATGATTGGGTTTTCAAAACTAATATACATGAACGTTTAATATGCTTTTTATGAGACTCTATGTTCAGGTTGTTTAATTCATTTTAGACAACATAGGAAAGTCCTGACATTATAACCAGAATCTCCAGCCGGGGATCGAAACAAGCGTGTGTAGATCTATATCGGGAATTGACAACCCCGCACTCAGGCTGCTAGCTACAGTTTGATGAGTGACAATTGTTATCACCAGTTTAAACGCCCACAAAGCGTTTGTTTCAGGCCATCCGTCATAGTATGATTATAATAAAAACTACTCATTAAAAAGGTATTAACAATACGTTAGTGTATAAACAAATAAACGAAAGTACACCTTCAAAGTACCAGTTTATAGAATACAAAATACAATGGTTTAATACAGTTTCCATTAACACCTGGTGGAGCCAGGCACACTCTCAGTTTCAAGTTTTCATAAAGGAATACAAATACAAAACAGTAATACAAAGAGAACGGTTTATGGGATTAAACCACTTATCCAATGTAACTTAGTCACTCAATCTCGGTAAACTAGTATAACATAAAAGACCTTTAGTGGTTAATTCTATAATTCCTTAGTTAATACATCATAGTTATACATAAGTAATGTCCGATTAACAGTAAAGTGTGTGACTTCCGCCTTACTTCCTGTTCCTTGTTTGGTTGTGGGCTTAGGGCAGATACACCCAGTTGACTGTCAATTCGATATTATGTTATGTATAACCAGTATAAACTAAGTAATTACAGAGGGAAACCATTGAGGTTATCAGTTAATCACCTCAGGAGATATAGGATTTCCTGGAGAAACCAGTGAACTTATTCAAAGAACTTAGGGTATACTTAACAGAACTAAAATACTTATGAACTCACCAGCTTAAATGCTGATCTACTCTTTCCAAATAACTTGTATTCTCAGGAATCCAGTAGACATGTACACTCCCGAAGCTTTTGAGAAGACTACCTAGTACCGTACCGCGACTCTTGTCCTCTCCTGTACCTACTTCAGTGTTTGAATATGTAATGTTTAAACGCTTATGTAAAACTTATACTTATTAATGCATTGGTTGTTTGTACTTTGATTACTATATTGCATGTGTTGTGATACTTACCTAAACTCCTCCACCCCTGAACGTTTCCGCCGTTCTGGTTTGGGGGTGCGACAGATTGGTATCAGAGCAGTGTTTATAGTGAACTCAGTATATCAGTCATAAAAGATATACGACTATAAACCCATTGGGATAAAAACACTCTGACCAAGAGTTATACTTTAAAAATATATCAATATTTTATAAAAGTATAAGTACATGCAGAGTATATATACCAGAATGAGTATCACGAGAAGAACAAAACTAAAGTATTTAGATGTTGGACATTGCAGCTAAACCTAGACAGTGATGTAATCATATCTGGGATCAATATAGCCTGATCAACTATATTCATCCGAGATATGACCACCATGTGTTTAGGGGAGTGATTGTAATGTTGCGACTGGTCTAAAACTTACCTAAACACCAAAAGAATTCTAGAACCAAAGACTAAAATACTATGGGAGTATTTTAGGATGCTATAACAAGAAAACTGAAAACCTGTTAAGTTCTTGAATCTAGAAGTCCAAGAATCAAACTCATAACTAAAATAACATGGAGGTATGTTACATACCTCTGGGGAAATGTTAAAAAGATATTTTCTGATAAGTCTATAATTACTAAGTGGATACGTTAAGATCATATATAACCGAGATCTTATAGACTTAGAATATGTGATTTTCACTCTACTTCCTTTTCCTTGTTTGGATATGGTTTTAGAGTAGGATTACTTATTCAAAGGTCTATTTGATCTGGATTATATATAATCGGTACACACCATGTGATTATAGAAGGACCAGAAAAAATCACCTTCGTAAAAAATTTCTCATAGATTCTTTAGACATTCCCATTCTCGTATAAACCCGTTAGTTAAACATAGTTACTCCAGCAATCAATAGAAGAGTCAAGGAGGATCCAACAGAATTTCATTAGGATAATTCCAAGGAAAGAAACAGATAAACTATAGAAATCATTTAGTGCCTTTACCCTATTAAGGACACCAATGAGATATTCGCATGAACTTTCGAGATTCAAAATCTTCAGTACGAAGTAATGGGGATCAGTGTCAGAATCGGAAGTAAGATAGCTCGGGAATTCAATATACCTACAGAGGAGAAGGACACCCTATAGATACCAGGAGGAAACAAATCATTACCACCCAGAATAGAACAAAGGAAAACCACGCATGATTTATGTGAAGTGTTCGGACACCTTTTCATCTAAGTAATAACTAGTAAATCCGTTCAACCTAGTGAGTTAGTGATTTCATTACTCACATTAGGTTTGGAGCTTATCCTCTTTTCCTGTCACGGCTAATAACAATAAATCAGATCACAGAATCTTAATTGATAGTGATTACTTCTCAAATTCATAAGTCTATTTTATGTAGACACTGTTATGAATTATTTTCGAATATTTTCGAAAATTGGGAAACGATATCCACCAAACAAAGGTAACTTAGTTTGGATAATACTCAGTTCCTAACCATTCTAGAAACTTAACTATGTTCCTTACCAGGACTGCGTCATAGGGATGCAGGTCGAATCATTAAGAACAATATAACAAAACGAAAGATTAATACATAGATACAAATGATTAGAATACATCTAGAGACACGATAGTCGCTCACGAGCTCATTTTCTTATCATGAAACAGAATCATGCCTCCAAAGTAACCAACCCACCAGCGAAACACCAATCCTTCAGATAGATGCGGCTACGTTTCAAGCTGTGGTCACAGCAGCTGTAGCAGCTGTCATGGCACACCTTAATGCTAACAATGCAAATGTTAGTAGTAATGCTATCGGTAACCCCGATCGTGGTGATGGCCAAGTACAGCCACAAGCACCTACTTATAAGAACACCTCGAACCTTAAGCCTAATATCCTTAAACGAAAGTTCGAGAACAAGGAAGGGAGTTGTTCAACTCAAGAACCTAACAGAGGGCAACGAACTGGGGCAGTCAATACCCCCATCAGCCCTGTTATTCTAGCACCAACTAAGCCGTACTTAGGAAACCTCCCACACTGCAGCAAGTGCAACTACCATCATCATGGAGTTTGTCGAGAGCTGCATTGCAATAGATGCAACATGAAGGGGCATACTGCCCGCATCTGTAGAACTCCGGTTGAGTTCATCACTTCAACTACCGATGTTGGAACCATTTCCATATGTCACCTTTGTGGTGAGATAGGACATTACAAGAGGGACTGTCCAACAGAGAAGAACGACGGGGGAGCAGGAGGATTTTGATCCCAATACATGGGAAAACATCAAAGAACCCTGCTATATTTTGGTACGCTTCCAAACCCCGATAATTATCTATAATTACTTATATAAAAATTTGAAACCCTAACAGGTAAGCTATGATAATTTAGTATATACATAAGGGTCATTTATAATTAAGATTTGTAGACTTAGAGTGAGTAATCCCGCCTCATTTCTTGTTCCTTGTTTGGTTGTGGATTTAGGGCAGGGTTGCTCAGTCAAAGGTCTTACCAATCTTAATTATACATGACTTGTATACACCAAGCGATTATAGAGAGACCTAGTAAGGATCGTTTCATGAAAGTTCATAATTTCAAATTATCAGAACCATCGTATTGGTAGTACCCGCCAAGTTCGAATCAAAAGGGGTTCGTAGTGATAATAACAGAATAAAACCAGAAGCACAGAAAACTTAGGTACATAGGATATCGCCCTAGTAATCATTCATCCCAGAACGACTTAATATCTATTTCGTCGAGAAAATTCTGACATCCTCATTCGACATGGTTTGGCCTGGTCCTTACCATGTGAAAATTCTTATGTTGTATAAGAGAACTTTTTCCTTAATCAGCCGTAAGATGAAATTCCTCCAATCATTAACGTAAAACCCTTAGGTTGTCTCACATTTCAAAACTTTAGAAGTACCCATGCGAAGAGTACCACGCCATTCTAGCCTACTCAGTAGACATGAAACTTCAAACGAAAAGCACCGAAGTAGTCTTGGAAGTCAGTAACTACCGAAGTACCTCAATAGATCTCATAGGAAAATCATCGAACCATAGGTTAAGTTCAAGAATAGAGACTAAGAACTCATTGAGTTAATCTATCGTTGCTAAGTGTATACACGAGAGTGGTATATAAGTTAGACTTAACAAGATTAAGGATGTGTGATTCCGCCCTATCTCCTGTTCCTTGTTTGGTTGTGGACCTAGGGCAGAGTAACCCATCCGAACGTTTTGTGAAATCTAAGTTATATACGACTTGTATACACGAGGTGATGATGGATGAGCCAAGTATGAGTCTGATCATGAACTTCGGAGCAAAAGCCAGCATCATGTATTCTACCAGGTAGAATTGAACATGAGACCACGACAGTGGGTTGAGTTACTAAATGACTACGAATTTGAAATTCGTTATCATCTCGACAAAGCCAATATAGTAGCTAACACCCTAAGTCAGAAAGAGTACCCAGGTCATAGTGCCACTCATGGACTATGATAACCCTTTCAAATCTCTCCACACAAAGTAAGGAGGCTCAATAGGAAGCCTTGAAACATGAAAATGTGGCAAGTAGAGAAGATAACTAGAACGTGTGAGTGTACGGTGTGCCAATATCTGTTATCTCCACTGAGATAATAGAATAATCTCCCAGTTCAGGCCGTCACTCAAAAACCTCTAGGAACCAGAGTAGTCATGATTCTATGGGATCAGCTATGGTAAAGAATGGGATATCCATTTACCAATTAGTCGAGTCCTTTAACACGCTAGCATTTAAGTTGCTCCATTCGAAACCTTCTGTGGTCACAAGTGCAGATTCTATCCGCACTGGACTAAAGTAGGTAATACGCAACTAGCTATAGATCCAATTTCCACACAGCACCCTCGTTGATCTGGAAATTATCCGAGAAACTACCAAAAACAAAATACAAATCAGGAAATGCCATAAAGCTTCAAGAGTTAACCAGAGAAGCTACGACTTCGATAAAAGAAAACCCTTGGAATTCCAGGATTGATGACCTTGTCATATGAAGGTCTCACTCAGGAAGGACAAGATGCGCTTGAGAAAGTGTGAAATACAAAACTCAAAGTACATAGGACCATTTGAGGTTCTTACCAGAATCGGTCTTGTACTTTTAAACTAAAACTACCACCAAAAACTTAATAGCATTCATCCCATCTTTCACATATCGAATCTAAAGAGGTGTCTATCCCATAAAACACTTGTTATTTCACTTAATGAAATCAAGTTAAATAAAACTCTACACTCTGTAGAAGAAACAATAAAAACCATGGATAGGGAAATCTGAAGAACCACGCTAAGTCTTATCCCGTTAGTGAAGGTTCATTGGAGTACAAACCAGGGACCTGAATTCACTTGGGAAGGAAAGATTAGACCTAGTCCATGAGTATTCACTTTAGACTTAATTTCGGGACAAAATTCCCTCTAACGGGGGGATAATGTGACACCAGTCAAATTTTGGTCAAAAATAAATTGATCAATAATCGTAATTGGGATGAACCAAGTGGTAGAGTTTGTAACAAGGTTTCCAAAAACATAAAGAACACTGAAATCCGAGTTATAACGAAGAAGTTATGACCAATCGAAAATCCGCGGTAAAACCGGCAAAACACTGTTCAGTGTAAAAAGGGAATTTTCGATAAAAGTATTTTTAGCCTTAACAATCTAAGTGAAAGTTGTATAATATGTTAAACCGAGAACGTTCATAAAAAGAACGTAAAAATCCGACTTCGTATGAGGAAGTTATGATTTTTCGAAGTTTCGGTTTAGTAGTAGACAGCTAAAAATTCGAAATATAAATCGATCGATATTTAGCCGATGCAACTTAAACGAGAATCGAAGGTCTCGTCAAAAGTAGCACAACGGTAAAAATACAGACAAAAACGGACGTCGGATGAAGAAGTTATGAATTATTAACAAATTCCCGTCCCGGTCTGTTTAAAATAATAATATTAAAAATAAAGTCAAAATCAGCCAACGAAGGCTAAACGAAAGTCGTAGAGTATGATTTTACCTACGCGTGCATATAAAGAACGTCAAAAACGGAGCTCGTATGCGAAAGTTATGATTTTCGCAAGTTTTTGGCACGAAAATCTTGAAAACCGGGAAATTTCGCATGCAAGGCTTCGGACACGTCATCATCACGTGCGAGACTCCACGTGTCCTCCTCTGGTTGGACCGCAGTACACGTGTAGTCTTCTGAGTGGACCGCAGCCGAGGTCCAATAATCTTTGGACACCCTCGCATCGGACACCCCGGAGACACCCCCCTTCGCACGTGCCTTCTCCCTATTGGACCGAAGCCTGACCAATCAGAAGCTGCCAGATCCGAACCCTCGCACGTGGCTTCGCTGCTGACCAACGCGTGGCTGCTGAATCGCCCCTCGCCTCGCCACCTGTCCTCCTCGGCCGAACCCTCGCACCCCTATATAAAGGGTGCGAGCCTTCTCGGATGGAAGGGTTTTTCACCCCATTTTTGGCCCTTTTTCACTCATCTCTCTTCCATAACTTCACAAACAACCCTAAGGCCCCGGTAACGCGTCTAAAGCCCGAAGCAAGCCCCGGAGCCCCGGAATTCTCGATAATTCATCCTCTCTCCTTTCGAAACTCTGCCCGATTGGAGCCGGTTTTTCGTCAAACAAACTCTTTTCCGGGAAACGAAACGCTGCCCGAATCATCGCTTATCAAAGTGAGTTCATACCCCTATAATATACCTTTTTAAATGGTTTTATATGCTTTTTAAGGGGGGGAATACAAGTTTAACACAATATTAAATTGTGTTAATAACTGTATGTGATAATAATCACACAGAAAGTTTCCGTATGCTTTTAAGAATTACCAAATACTTCCAAAATAACGTAAAGCCATGTTAAATTCTTTGAAAAATGTTTTATAAACTATTTCAAAATATAAATGCCAAAGTCATGTTTATATATGTATAAATATATAAATAAGATTTGAAGGGCTTAGGACTAATGAATTATCTTATTTTCTTTTCCTTGTTTGGATGTGGAGTTAAGGTTGTATTATTTGTCCGAAGGTCGTTTCCTTCTTAATTATATATATATTATACATATATTATTACAAAAGGTTACCCCTTTTGGTATCATCACCTTTGTATCAGGCTGAGCAAAGGTGTTCATCCATGAGAAACCATGCTAATCAGATAGAACATATAAATTATAATAGGTATAATTTATCATTCAAAACTAAAGATACAAGTATGGGTTACAATTGTACACTTTCCAAGGAAATTACCAAAATTCATTCAAATATACCAAGATATGTATAATACCTTTAATATACAAACAACATATTAAAGAAGTAAAGATACATAATGTCGGGTTTGCATTAGCAAGGGTACTATACAGAGTACCCGAGTTAGCAAACACGAGGTAATAATACATAATTTCGGGTTTGCATTAGCAATGGTACTATACAGAGTACCAGAGTTAGCAAACACGAGGTAATAATTCACGATTCAAGTATACAAGAATACACTGTTTTACAAGAAACTAGAGTTTTGATTCAAGAATATACTGTCAATCATTATTTCAGAATGATTGAGTTTTAATTCAAGAATATACTGACAATCATTATTTCCGAATGATTGGGTTTTCAAAACTAATATACATGAACGTTTAATATGCTTTTTATGAGACTCTATATTCAGGTTGTTTAATTCATTTTAGACAACATAGGAAAGTCCTGACATTATAACCAGAATCTCCAGCCGGGGATCGAAACAAGCGTGTGTAGATCTATATCGGGAATTGACAACCCCGCACTCAGGCTGCTAGCTACAGTTTGATGAGTGACAATTGTTATCACCAGTTTAAACGCCCACAAAGCGTTTGTTTCAGGCCATCCGTCATAGTATGATTATAATAAAAACTACTCATTAAAAAGGTATTAACAATACGTTAGTGTATAAACAAATAAACGAAAGTACACCTTCAAAGTACCAGTTTATAGAATACAAAATACAATGGTTTAATACAGTTTCCATTAACACCTGGTGGAGCCAGGCACACTCTCAGTTTCAAGTTTTCATAAAGGAATACAAATACAAAACAGTAATACAAAGAGAACGGTTTATGGGATTAAACCACTTATCCAATGGAACTTAGTCACTCAATCTCGGTAAACTAGTATAACATAAAAGACCTTTAGTGGTTAATTCTATAATTCCTTAGTTGATACATCATAGTTATACATAAGTAATGTCCGATTGACAGTAAAGTGTGTGACTTCCGCCTTACTTCCTGTTCCTTGTTTGGTTGTGGGCTTAGGGCAGATACACCCAGTTGACTGTCAATTCAATATTATGTTATGTATAACCAATATACACTAAGTAATTACAGAGGGAAACCATTGAGGTTATCAGTTAATCACCTCAGGAGATATAGGATTTCCTGGAGAAACCAGTGAACTTATTCAAAGAACTTAGGGTATACTTAACAGAACTAAAATACTTATGAACTCACCAGCTTAAATGCTGATCTACTCTTTCCAAATAACTTGTATTCTCAGGAATCCAGTAGACATGTACACTCCCGAAGCTTTTGAGAAGACTACCTAGTACCGTACCGCGACTCTTGTCCTCTCCTGTACCTACTTCAGTGTTTGAATATGTAATGTTTAAACGCTTATGTAAAACTTATACTTATTAATGCATTGGTTGTTTGTACTTTGATTACTATATTGCGTGTGTTGTGATACTTACCTAAACTCCTCCGCCCCCGAACGTTTCCGCCGTTCTGGTTTGGGGGTGCGACAGATTGTCACCCTGCCAGACCACCCTCACAAAATATTATCATGTTAATTTCTCATCGACTAACAGACCCTAAGAATATCCTGACAACTCTGATTCTGTAATCGATTCCGGTCGAACTCAAGACGAACGGAAAGGTCATATCCCACTAAGGACCCACCGCCTGAACAACTATCAGAATCCTTCTGAAGGAATGGTCCTCAAAACTCAAACACAAGAAAAGATCATGCTCTCTTGCAAGTATCCTTTGATATCTATAAAAATACGCCCCAGCTTCCTCTCAATTATACCCTTCAACACTGAGCATCAGGTCAGCTCCCAACCCAAAAGATGAACCTCCAAAGGTTACTCATTGCAAACCAAAAACGTCTCACCGACTTCCTTCTCACGATAACTATCTTGGCTCATCGTGACACACAAGTCACAAAGTTCGCTTTACCCCAAGCGAATGCTACGACTCATCTGAAATCGTCTCACCTCCGACCTCTGTCGTCAACCACCTACTAGTTCCATGCGTCTCGCGATTCTTTCCATACCAACGAAACTGATCCACTCCGGCCTAAGATATCAGTTGAAGGGCAATACCCCCCCCCTCAAAACGAAACCCATCCACGAATTTGAAACCTCTTCTCGCCTATTAAATACACGAATGGATCCAGACTCGAGCTCGAGAATCTGATTCAACGGTAGAACTGGAACCACTCATTTCCAATCTGGTACTCAACTCATGACCCAAAATTCGCGGATTTACACCATCTCTTTAACTCCTTCCGATTTCGATAATCCCTCTTCATCCCAGGAATACAACGATTCTCAACCGACACAGAGACCCCTGTCTCGCCCCTGGTTCGGCAACCAGGCTCCCAAAGACTCAAGTGGTAAGGCTACCCAAGCCTAAGAACTCCTCTGCGCCATACTCTGACTAGTGAATACTACACCTCCCGGCAGAACATTATTCACCCTTATCGACTACTGAGTGCTATGGTTCCCCCTGTAGTCTTAAGATACTCCTTTACTGACTCATGAATGCTACGACTCCCCCCAGACTTGCGACACTCTCTCACTGACTCGTGAATGCTACGGCTCCCTGCAGTATCACAACACTCTCGCTCTAACCAGTGAATACTATGTCTCGCCCCAGTATCACGACACTCTCGCTCTAACCAGTGAATACCACGGCTCCCTACAGTATCACGACACTCTCTAGTTGACTAGTGAATACGACGGCTCCCCGCAGTATCACAGCTCCCTCCCACTATCTAGTGAATACTACAGCTCGCCGTAGTACCATGACACTCTCTTCCACTGACTCATGGATGCTACGGCTCTCCGTAGTCTTAAAAAACTCTCTCGCTTACTGACTCACCATGGGCTCACTCCATGGTTTCTCCTGATAATCCCAAGCGATTACTCCCACCCGGATCCACCTGCTCCTTATCACCCATAACCTCATCATCAAGTCATCACCACACTGATTTCAGCAACTCATGCTCCGCAGCTCAACTTAGATAGGTGCTTACACTCACCCAACTTATGCACCACCACTCCTGATGTAAGTTCTCGTAGGCAAGGCACTAGTCTCAACACAGATACACCCTTAGATAGTCTCACTCCGGTGATAATTAACTGATGGGTTCCCAATGGAACAAAATCACTCGGTACTACACTCACCATCTCACAACTCGAGTCCTAACATGACCAAAATTAGGACATCATACTCGGGTACCTCGGTACACCATCACAGCGTCTCACGCGGTCTTGCCTTTACCAATGATCTTTCACTTACACAACTCGAAACCATGAAATACTCCCATTTCCCAAATTGAAACACGGAGGATTAGTCAACGACTGAATACACGTTAACGAAAATCCGAAGCTCCACCCTCTAGTGATCACCGCCCATAGGAACTACTCATACCGACTCTAAAATTGGTCGACAAACCAACTGCCGCCCTCTTCTGGAGTATAGATTACAATCTATACCCATACCTGCAAATCTCAACTATTGCACCCTGAACTCAGCGACCCGTCCGCCTCGAACTCAACATTTGCAAACCCGAAAAATCTCTAGCCATAATAAATCCTCTAACTAACGGCCACCTGCCGTGGATTCACTCATCCTTCCTTAGGCACATACTCGTACATCATCCCGCCTCGCACCTCGCCGCATCCACCAATATCTCAGGTTTCATGTGTCCGCACCGCAGATCTCCATAATCAACTCTCTAACCATACTTGAACGAATTGGTGATCTTCTCAATTGAATACCCAGTTCTCCCCCCACTCAGGGTTCAAACCATTACCGGACGACATACCATCAATTACTCTGTGGACTGTCTCATCAGGTACATTACACTTGACTCTAGGAATATACCACGAAAACACTCAATGATCTTCCCGAAGGAAACCAAGCAACTCCAAATATCCCGTAACTCAGACAAAATCTCAAAATCCTCCCAGCGCGACTGCCTCTCGTCATCTCGAAATCTCAGACCGACATAACGCCGGACACCTCAACTGTTCCGAAAATACTGACCCTCAGTCCGGAAATAATGCACTATCACACGCCTCATGTCTGACTCCTCGACCAGCCTCCCAACACGAGAATCATCATCAAAGCACAAGACCTCACTCTCACAACCGATACACAGCATACCAACGAGGGCCACCGCCCCGATATATTCCTCTTAACCACCTGAAACTGCTACTAAATGCATGCCACACTCAAAAAGGCACCTTCCTGGGTCTCTTCCATTGCAGCTTCCACTAACGACTCTATGGTACAAGAAATACCTCACATCAGACAAACTGCCCAAATACTCTGATGAAAAGTTCACCACCAATGCTACCCCACGGAGTTTACCTCCAAACTCTGAAACCGGAAACTCGATATCTCCTTCACTTCTCCCAGGAAACGGGAACAATGCAACTCTTGTCACAGAAAGTGACGTCCCATCCATCAGCCGATGGCTCGACTCAAATCCGGTTCTTAGAAAAAGCATCATCTCTACTCATCCCTGAGCCTTGCGGCTCCAACTGGAATCTCACCAATAAAATCTCTCGGAAACGAACTCAATTTCCTTTTCAAGGTATACTCCATTTAAACTTGCTCGACATGGCCCTCTGGCCCCACACTCTATCACCTGATCTCAGACTAATCAACCACCACAAAACAACTGGTAAAACCAGAAGCACTAACCGCCACGAATCATGGTACTCGAACCATGTGATCACCCCTCAATCTTCTATGAATCATGGTACCCGAACCATGTTATCTGTCACACCCCCAAACCAGAACGGCGGAAACGTTTGAGGGCGGAGGACTTTAGGTAAGTATCACAACACATGCAATATAGTAATCAAAGTACAACCAACCATTGCATTAATAAGTATAAGTTTTACATAAGTGTTTAAACATTACATATTTAATCACCAAAGTAGGTACAGTAGAAGAAAAGAGTCGCGATACGGTACTAGGTAGTCTTCTCAAAAGCTTCGGGAGTGTACCTGTGTACTGGATTCCTGAGAATACAAGTTATTTGGAAAAAGTAGATCAGCATTTAACCTGGTGAGTTCATAAGTATTTTAGTTCTGTTAAGTATACTCTAGGTTCTATGGATAAGTTCACTGGTTCCTCCAGAAAATCCTATATTTCCTGAGGTGATAAACTGATAACCTCAATAGTTTCCCTCTGTAATTACTTAGTTTATACTAATTATATATAACCTAATATCGAACGGACAGTTAAATGGGTGTATCTGTCCTATGCCCACAACCAAACAAGGAACAGGAAGTAAGGCGGAAGTCATACATTTCACTGTCAATCGGATATTACTTATGTATAACTCTGATGTAATAACTAAGGAATTATAGAATTAACCACTAAAGTTCCTTTATGTTATACTAGTTGACAAAGTTCCAATTGTAAAAGTAGTTTAATCCCATAAACCATTTTATTTGTATAAGTGGTTTAATCCCATAAACCGTTTCATTTGTAAAAGTAGTTTAATTCCATAAACCGTTTGATTTATAAAAGTGGTTTAATCCCATAAACCGTTTCCTTTGTAAAAGTGGTTTAATCCCATAAACCGTTTCCTTTGTAAAAGTGGTTTAATCCCATAAATCGTTTCATTTGTAAAAGTATTCTTAGTTTTATCCGTTCTACAGTAAAACATTAGTATTAATCCTAGAAAATATTATATTATCCATAATACTGCCTTGTGGTTTTAAATGTTCCAATATTTGCCATACTTGATTTCATGATACATAGTTTTTACTGTAAGTAAAAACTAACAAAAGGTATATTTGGTTAGGATGTAATTATCTTTTTCTTACTGTTTTAAGAGAAGTATATTACTTAGTAATTTACTCGTTGTTTTATCCATGTGAGTTCTATTAACCATACTAATATGACTGATATGCATGCTGCGACGTTCTTTAGGCGTCAGAAATGGTATGATATTTGACATCCTAGGCCTGCCGGCCAAACTGTAGCGAACAGTAAAGGTGCGGGATTGTCAGTCCCATATAGATCTATACACAAATTTATGCTCTCCCTACAAGAGATTCTGGTTAATAAGTCAGGACTTAAGGTCGTACTTAGATAAGTACACCATGAAGATGATGGGTTTTTGAGCATTCTAACACTTCCTAAGTGTACATGCAACCCTCATAACCTTGAATCTATGTTTTCTCTATATACATGCAAATTTCTTTTTCAAGGTTATTTCCTAACTAGCATAGCATGGGGATTACATAAAACATAAAACCAGTAGAAATACATACCTTGTTGTTGCTTGGATTCCTTCAAGACTTTGTGAGCCTAGCACCCCAAATGTTGTGCCTCAAATGCTTCACACAACACCACAAGACTTGGAATAACTTGAGAGAATACTTCTAGCACTCAAAATCGGTTATGCCCTCTCTAGTAACACTAGGTCCACTAGGTCACCATTTTGCTAGCCATAGGGTTCCTTTTATAGTGTTGTCACAATTAGGGTTTACACATGAATGCCCTTAATTGTCATGACTCTTGATTTCTCATGACCCATGGGTTTGTAACTCCCATAGACTATCCATGGAGCTCCATATGGTTATAACCAAACCCATAAACCATGGATCATTAATCCACCATAAAAGAATTGATGATTGTCATAATCAACCCTATATATTTAATTAGTCTCACTTTGATCACTAGATTAATACTAGATTAATACTTGATCAATACTAATTAAATAATACTATTATTAATATATTAGAACTTATAATATATTAATAATCATAAGTGCCTTATTCTCTCATTTAGTCTATCCAAGTATTGCAATGCCATGCAACCCAAATGGACCATGCCGGGTCGGGTCAAGTACATACCAAATAAAGTTATGGACTTAGACACTATATCCAACAGTCTCCCACTTGGATAAGTCTAATAACTATATTTGCCAATATGACTTCAAAATCCGACTAGCAATCGTAGCTCTTTCAAAGTCTCTCGGAACTGAGATGATGATGATACGCCATTTAAGATAAGTGATCATATAATCCTCTGTTCTCATGATATCAGCCGGACAAACACATGGAACATGGTCTTACTTTTTGTACATCATTTGTTTCTCGATCTCTTGATTTGTTTCGACATAGAACTAAATTGAACACATCAATTAGGTTCTGACCGGGGCCGGTACATAGATCAAAACCAAATCATCGAGGGGCCCAGATATCGCTTCTATTTCTAGAAGGAACAGATAAACTTCGACTGATATGCTTGTACTAACTACTTGTTGAATTATTCACAAAGGCACGTTTTATGACATCGAGTTACCAATGCGTTTTCGTGCAATCAATGAATAACCAACTCATAGTCAACAACTCATATCTCTAGGTTTGAAGATTTATATGATATTACCGTCTCACGATCACTCGAGATAAATTCCATGAAGTGATGCAAGTGAGCGTGGGTTGGATCCAATACTCAGCCCTTATGAGTACTCATGAATGTTGTAGCAACCATTGCATTGTCCAAAGCACTTTTAGACAAATCATACAAGCCAAATTCATGACAGTCTTAAATCAATACTTACTTCCAAAGTTTGACTGACTGTGGATGGTTTGAATAATAACATAATTATTCTGGAAGTAAAAACATGCAAAATTGAAACATAGTAAACAATCAACACAAGATAGTAACACTTTACTCATAAATAAATAACAACTTTTATTTATCATCAAATGTCAATTACATTTTACAAGTTTCAGGAATCTAATTATTGAAACTAATATCATCCTTTAGCCCAATGCGCCTCGCATGCTGTAAATGCTTAACCCTGCTCAATCCCTTCGTGAGGGGATCTGCCGGGTTCTCATCTGATGATACCCTCTTAGCTACGAGGAGTCCTTCTTCTATTCGATGTCTGATGAAATGGTATTTTCTGTCAATGTGCCTAGATCTCCCGTGATCTCTCGGTTCCTTAGCCAAAGCAACCGCACTTTCGCTGTCACAGAAAATTTCCATTGGCTCCTTTATAGCTGGTACAACTCCAAGGTCTCCGATGAAGTTCTTTAGCCATATCGCCTCCTTAGCTGCTTCACTTGCTGCTATGTACTCTGATTCACAAGTAGAATCAGCTACTGTCTCCTGCTTGGAACTTTTCCAAGTAATTGCCCCTCCATTTAGGATAAAGACCCAGCCTAACTGAGAGCGGAAATTATCCCTATCAGTCTGGAAGCTAGCATCGCTATATCCTTCCACTCTCAAGTCATCACTGCCTCCGAGGGTAAGGACCCAATCCTTAGTCCTCCGCAGATACTTGAGAATGTTCTTTACCGCTGTCCAGTGTACCTTGCCAGGGTTCCCTTGATATCTACTGACCATGCTCAAAGCAAAGGCCACATCAGGGCGAGTATAAGTCATAGCATACATGATCGAGCCCACAGCGGAAGCATATGGTATTTGACTCATCTCAGCTATCTCAGCCTCTGTACTCGGACTCTGAGTCTTACTCAGCTTGGCATACTCTGGATCGGTAATTCTCCTTTCTTGGAATCTTGCATACTGAACCTCTTCAGTACCTTATCCACATAAGTACTTTGACTAAGTCCAATTAGTCTCTTACTCCTATCTCTCAATATCCTTATCCCTAGGATATAGGCAGCTTCCCCAAGGTCCTTCATAGCGAAACACTTCCCAAGCCAGGACTTAACCTCCTGCAAGGTTGGGATGTCGTTTCCTATGAGAAGTATGTCATCCACATACAACACCAAGAAGCTAACTATGCTCCCACTAGCCCTGGCATACACACAAGACTCATCCTCACTCCTAGAAAAGCCAAACTCTTTGACTTTCTCATCAAAGCAAAGATTCCATCTGCGAGATGCTTGTTTCAATCCATAAATGGATTTATCAAGCTTACACACTCTATTAGGGTATCTTGTATCGACAAAACCCTCTGGTTGAGCCATGTAAACATCCTCAGCCAACTTTCCATTAAGGAAAGCGGTTTTGACATCCATTTGCCATATTTCATAATCATGAAATGCAGCCATGGCTAACAATACTGTAATAGACTTAATCTTAGCTACTGGTGAGAAGGTCTCATCATAGTCAACTCCCGGAGTTTGAGTAAAGCCCTTCGCAACCAGTCGCGCTTTATAAGTGTGTACCTTCCCATCCATGTCGGTCTTCTTCTTGAAGATCCATTTGCACCCAACTGTCTTATGACCTGGTACATTGTCAACCAAGTTCCAAACTTGATTGTCATACATGGACTGAATCTCGCTGTCCATAGCCTCCTTCCATTTAGCAGACTCAGGGCCTGCCATGGCTTCCCTGTAATTATTAGGTTCATCCAAATCTATTAGTGTACTATCACTAATAAATGTATCACCTTTAGTGGTGATGTGATAACCATAATAAAAATCAGGTGTGTTCCTCACCCTAGTGGAACGTCTTGGAGGTACAGACTCATCTATCGGATCAACAGGAGTTTCCTCCTCAGGTTGGTTGATAGCATTTGAGGTTCCTTCACCACTTGACTCTTGAAGCTCTTCAAGGTCAATTTACCTCCCACTGTCCCCTTGGCTTATGAATTCTCTCTCACGAAAGACTCCTCTTCTTGCTACAAAGACCACATTATCACTGGGTCTGTAGAAGAGGTAACCAAAGGATCTCTGTGGGTAGCCGATGAAAATACACCTCTCACTTCGAGGTTCAAGCTTATCATGAGTCTCACGCCTCACGAAAGCTTCACAACCCCAAATCTTGATGTGGTCTAAATTGGGAACTTTCCCAGTCCACATCTCGTGAGGTGTTTTGGCAACCTTTTTAGTAGGGACTAGATTAAGGATATGGGCGGCAGTCTCTAAGGCATACCCCCAGAAAGAGATTGGTAACGAAGCTCGACTCATCATGGAACGAACCATATCCAACAAGGTTCGATTGCGCCTCTCAGCTACACCATTCAACTGTGGTGTTCTGGGAGGTGTCAATTGTGAGACAATCCCACATTCCTTAAGATAGTCAAGGAACTCAATGCTAAGATACTCTCCTCCCCGATCGGATCGGAGCATCTTGATGTTCCTGCCCAATTGATTCTCCACTTCCTGCTTAAACTCTTTGAACTTTTCAAAGGTTTCTGACTTATGCTTGATTAAGTTAATATATCCATATCTACTGTAATCATCAGTAAAAGTCACATAATAGCGATTAGCATCCCTTGTAGCAACTCTGAAGGGCCCACACACATCCGTGTGTACAAGGTCCAACAAACCTTCCCCCTATCACAAGTACTTGTGAAGGGTGACTTTGTCATTTTTCCAAGTAAACAAGACTCGCAACTATCATCTGACTTGAGGTCAAATGATTCCAAGACTCCAGCCTTTTGGAGTTGGCCTATGCGCTTCTTGTTAACATGTCCAAGACGACAATGCCACAAGGATGCTTTATCCAAGCTATCTGAAGAATCAATATACAACACATTATTTCCTAGATTGTCTACAACATTCACAGCTTCATATATACCATCACAAGGTAATGCTTTAAAGTAAAGTACATCATTGTAATAAACATTAATAGCACCATTTTTATTATCAAATGAAAATGAAAAACCTTGTTTGTAAAAGCCATGAAAAGAAATAATATTTCTCGCCATTTCGGGCGAGTAACAACACTTATTCAAATCTAACATTAACCCATTATTAAGCAATAAAGAATAAACTCCTATCTTGGTAACAGGTGATGCTTTCCTGTTGCCCATGACTAAGTTTATCTTCCCGTGCTCCACTTGCTCACTTCTTCTTAGTGCCTGCAAATCAGTACAAATGTGAATACCACACCCTGTATCAAGCACCCAAGAATTAGCATTAGATGAGTTGTTAGACAATATTGTGTAAATACCTGCATGGGTAGGTTTAACCTTCCCATCCTTTAGATCTTGCAGATATTTGGGGCAGCTTCGCTTGAAGTGTCCCTTATCCTGGCAATAGAAGCATTGTGCTTCCTTTGGGTTTGAAGGAGTAATGGGACCTTTCTTTGTCCCACTTGAAGAGGAACCATCAAGAGTCTTACCCTTGGTACCCTTCGAAGGGCTTTTCCTCTTCTTACCTTTTCCCTGCCCAATAGCCAGAACAGGGGCTGTTGAAGGAGTAGAAGTAGCAACCGCTTTACCCTTAAGGCCATTTTCAGCTGCCCTTAAGAGTCCTTGAAGTTTGCTAAGTGTGACTTCCTCCTTGTTCATATGATAGGTCATACGAAACTGATCATAACTTGGAGGTAAGGAATGGAGAATGATGTCAATTGCCATTTCCTCAGGAAAGTCAACATTTAGCTTCAGCAACCGGTCAACGAACCTTTGCATCTTTTGCAAGTGACCGGTGATGGGTTCACCATCCTTCATCCTTGCGGTTATCATGGAGGAGATGATTTCATACCTCTCCTGACGCGCGCTCTGATGGTACCTTTCCATCAGATCCAGGTGCATCTCATAGGGGTAGAAATCTTCATAGGATTTTTGAAGTTCAGGAGTCATGGTGGCCATCATGATGCATGCTACTTTAGTAGCATCCTTTTCATGTGCAACAAACTCCGCAAACTCTTCAGGAGTAGCAGTGGCTTCATGCACAACCTTAAGCTCCTTATCGAGGACATATTCTTTGTCCTCATAGCGGGTAATCATTCTGATGTTTCTGATCCACTCATTGAAATTGGATCCATCAAAGATGACCTTACCACACAAGTTCATAAGGGAAAAGGAGCATGTTGGGTTTGAGCCAGAAGCATTATTGGAAGACATCTGAAAGGAAAGAAAGACAAGTTTCATTAGATTAGGAATCCTTAATAATTCACCCAAATGAAATATTAAGGCTAGGACCCAACAAACTATTTATAGTTGGAAGAGGGATGCCGTAATCCATACTATAAAATATTTGAAGGTAGGTAAATGACGATTTACCAATTTCCACCATAAGAACAAAATATTTTATTATTAGTTTTTATTGGTTTTGAAACTCCTAGATCTTTTGAGATACATTGAACTTTTCAATGGCATGTTTGAATCTCGATTGTGCCCTCTCAAGTTTGTGACTGGGATGCCGAGGATCACAAACAAGGTGTGAATAACCATACAAATTGACATGGTACCTCAACAATATTACCTAATCGATGTGCCGGTTAACCACACACGCTCTACCGATCTATAATAAGGTCAAGTTACCCTTTGCCACTCTTACTAGTCCATGTTAGTGTGCCGGTTAATCACACACGCTCCACTAACGACTTGGTAAGGTACAAAGTGTAATTTTATGGGCTAGCACCAATTTCACATTTTCCTAAAGTAACTAAGATTGGGAATTTATAATGTATAGTTACTTTATAATTCATTATACTTTTAACAAGTATTTAAAGTCGTATCCTACCCGTTCGGCTAACGACCCTCCACCGATCAAGGAAGCGGTGGGTGAGAGTGGACACCCATTAAGTCACCATTTTATAGGCAACAACCTTATACCCCCCTTATAGACCGGCTTCGTGAAGGAGGCCTACTAACGGTAAGAATGACATATTCTTATACATATCTATATAATAAAATTATAATAATAGTATAAGTGTTGATTTTTAAACTTTTTAAAAATCTAAGGTTTAATTTGGAATTAAAGTATTAAAGTGTAAGACTTTTCAAATTCCAAAACTTGAGGGCAAGATTTGAAACTATTCCAAGTCTCTTCAATTTGTAACTTATGAGTTTTAATGGTTCATAAAAATGAAGACTCTTCATTTTATGAAACCTCTTTAGTTCTTTAATCATAATTAAAAGAAGTGACTTTTGGTTATCCATAACTTGAGGACAAGTTATGGACACCATCATTTCCATTAAGATCATGAATTAAACATACATGGAGGTTACATATAATTCCTATGATCTTCTAAAAACTCATAAGAACACAAATTCATGTCAAGCAATTTCAAGAAATCATATAACTATATACAATACTTGAAAATTGATAAAAGCCATGTAAAATGGGTTAACATAATCATTATCATTTTGAAAAACAGATTTTACAAGTCCAAAACAGATTGGGATAATGATCTTAATCCATTTCCAACAACAAAACTCGAAAAAACTGCCCAGCACGCTCTTACTCGCCGAGTGCATTATTCTACTCGATGAGTAGAATGAATTTGTTCATGGACTCGGCGAGTCCTCCCCATGGACTCGGCGAGTCCAGTCGTCAGAATGCAAAATTTTCGATTTTTAAGCAGTTTTGCATCAAGTATACAGAAAACAATCCTAGGCTCTGATACCACTGATGGGTTTTTGAGCATTCTAACACTTCCTAAGTGTACATGCAACCCTAATAACCTTGAATCTATGTTTTCTCTATATACATGCAAATTTCTTTTTCAAGGTTATTTCCTAACTAGCATAGCATGGGGATTACATAAAACATAAAACCAGTAGAAATACATACCTTGTTGTTGCTTGGATTCCTTCAAGACTTTGTGAGCCTAGCACCCCAAATGTTGTGCCTCAAATGCTTCACACAACACCACAAGACTTGGAATAACTTAAGAGAATACTTCTAGCACTCAAAATCGGTTATGCCCTCTCTAGTAACACTAGGTCCACTAGGTCACCATTTTGCTAGCCATATGGTTCCTTTTATAGTGTTGTCACAATTAGGGTTTACACATGAATGCCCTTAATTGTCATGACTCTTGATTTCTCATTACCCATGGGTTTGTAACTCCCATAGACTATCCATGGAGCTCCATATGGTTATAACCAAACCCATAAACCATGGATCATTAATCCACCATAAAAGAATTGATGATTGTCATAATCAACCCTATATATTTAATTAGTCTCACTTTGATCACTAGATTAATACTAGATTAATACTTGATCAATACTAATTAAATAATACTATTATTAATATATTAGAACTTATAATATATTAATAATCATAAGTGCCTTATTCTCTCATTTAGTCTATCCAAGTATTGCAATGCCATGCAACCCAAATGGACCATGCCGGGTCGGGTCAAGTACATACCAAATAAAGTTATGGACTTAGACACTATATCGAAGAGAAGAGTCTCACAAATTTATTGTTTCAACGAGATTTACGATGTATTATTACCCAATGATTGCTAACCCTGGTATTATGTATTGTACCTTTGTTAATGCAAACCCGGTATGATGTATTATTACCCCGTGATTGCTAACCTTGGTACTCTGTATCGTACCTTTGTTAATGCAAACCCGGTATGATGTATTATTACCTCGTGATTGCTAACCCTGGTACTCTGTATCGTACATTTGTAAATGCAAACTCGGTATGATGTATTATTACTTCTTTAATATATTATCCTTATATTAAAAAGTATTATACATATCTTGGTATAGATAAATGAATTGTTGGTAATTTCCTTGGAAAGTATACAATCGTGAATCATACTTGTATATTTAGTTTTGAATCATAAATTATACCTATTATAATTTATATGTTCTATCTGATTAGCATGTTATCTCATGGATGAACACCTTTGCTCAGCATGATACAAAGGTAATGATATCGAAAGAAGTAACCTTTTATATTCATATATGTATTATATATATATATATATATATATATATATATATATATATATATATATATATATATATATATATATAAAATTAAGAAGGAAACGACCTTCGGACAAATAACACCACCTTAATTCCACATCCAAACAAGGAAAATGA
This sequence comes from Lactuca virosa, assembly GCF_052849685.1. Classification (NCBI taxonomy): domain Eukaryota; kingdom Viridiplantae; phylum Streptophyta; class Magnoliopsida; order Asterales; family Asteraceae; genus Lactuca; species Lactuca virosa. Next base: position 122,438,355 of record NC_136428.1, on the reverse strand, counting down.
AATAAGATAATTCATTAGTCCTAAGCCCTTCAAATCTTATTTATATATTTATACATATATAAATATGATTTTGGCAATTATAATTTGAAATAGTTTATAAAACCTTTTTTCAAAGAATTTAACTGAGTTTACATGACTTTAAAGATTTAACATAGCTTTAAGTCATTTTGGAAGTATTTGGTAATCCTTAAAAGCATACGAAAACCCTTTGTGTGATTATTATCACATACAATTATTAACACAATTTATATTGTGTTAAACTTGTATTCCCCCCCTCCACCTAAAAATCATTTAAAAACCATTAAAAAGGGAAATTATAGGGGTATGAACTCACTTTGATAAGCGGTGATTTGGGCAACGTTTCGTTTCTATTGATGATCTTTCTCGAAGAAACCGCGAGTTTTTGAGTAAAAACCGGCTTTATGCGGGCAGCACTTCGACTGGAAAGAGGTTACATTCTCGAGAATTTCGGGGCTCCGGGGCTTGCTTCAGGTTTTAGACATGATATCGGGGCCTTGGGGGGTCGTGAGAAAGTTTAGGGGTTGAAAATGTGAAAGATGGTGAAATTTGGGGTGAAAAACCTCTCAAATCCGAGAAGTCTCGCACCCTTTATATAGGGGTGCGAGGGTTCGGCCGAAGGGTGAGTCACCAGACAGCTGGTGAGGGCGAGGAAGGAGTCAGCAGCCACACGTCATCAGCTGCGAAGGCCACGTGCGAGGCTCGGATAGGTGGAAGCTTCGGACTGGACCGGACTTCGGTCCAATGGGAAGAGGGCATGTGTCCGAGGGGGTGTCTGCGGTGTGTCTCATGCGAAGGTTTCAGAAGGTAAGTGGACCGCGGACTTGGTCGAATCAAGGGCGCCACACGAGACTTCGGTCCAATCAGCAGACGACACGTGGAAGCTCACATGCGAGGATGACGTGCCCGAAGGTCATCCATGCGAAATTTCCCGGTTTTCTAGATTTCTTGATTTTCGTGCCAAAAACTTGCGAAATTCATAACTTTCGCATACGAGCTCCGTTTTTGGCGTTCTTTATATGCACGTGTAGGTAAAAATTATACTCTACGACTTTCGTTTAGAATTCGTCAGCTAATTTTGAATTTATTTTTAATATTATTATTTTTAACAGACCGGTACAGGAAATCCGTTAAAAATTCATAACTTCTTCATCCGACGTCCGTTTTCGTCTGTCTTTTTACCGTTGTACTACTTTTGACGAGACCTTCGATTCTCGTTTAAGTTGCATCGGCTAAATATCGATCGATTTATATTTCGAATTTTTAGCTGTCTATTGCTAAACCGAAACTTAGAAAAATCATAACTTCCTCATACGAATTCAGATTTTTACGTTCTTTTTATGAACGTTCTCGGTTTAACATATTCTAATACTTTTATTAAGATTGTTAAGTCTAAAAAGCCTTTTATCGAAAATTCACTTTTTACACTGAATAGTGTTTTGCCGGTTTTGTCGCGGATTTTCGATTGGTCATAACTTCTTCGTTATAACTCGGATTTCAGTGTTCTTTATATTTTTGGAAACCTTGTTACAATCTCTACCACTTTGTTCATCCCAATTATGATTATTGATCAATTTATTTTTGACCTAAATTTGACTGGTGTCACATTTATCTCCTCTCAATCTGCTACTTAGAACCTCTGGTATTCTCCCTGTTTCGAGTATGGGTCATCTGCTTTCAGTAGTACGGGCCCATACTACCTGCCACATCTACCCATACTTTCCACACAGATCGTCCCAGAATTCCTAAGTAGCTCCTCAACCTTCTCGATCACCAACCCCGTTAATCCTAGTCGCTTCCAAACGAATACTCCCCTCTATCAGCATACTTATCTGACTAAGGCCACTCCCTAGGCTCTTCCTAGGTTCCCTCACTTCTCGGCCATCAGCTGCTGAAGAACCCCTTATGATGCCAACCATCTACCTCCTGAATATCGTCATATTCACTTAGTAGCTGACTCTCATCATCAAGAGTCCCACAAAGCACGAAGCAAGCATCATTCGGGCATCAAATAATTTCTACAAACACATAAAACCACTCTAGGTTACCACTCTACTTACACTCTAAAGGTATCACCGAACTCAAGCAACTCTACCCCCTCGCGGATATCTAACTACTCTCTCAGTAGGCTCCTCCAATACTCATCTAGGTATCTCACCTAGATTACTCCTCTACTCAAAGTTCTCTCTAAAAGATTCATGTTGGATACTCTTACTCAACACATATTCAAAGCATATCACAGATAGCAAAATTCCTAGGCTAAAGCATCACAAATCAGGCAACTCTAGCCCTAGAATATGAAATACCTAGCCTATCATCTAGCATGCATCACTAATATCTCAATAATAACTCATAACATAAATAAGTAAGGTTATTTTTGGGAAATCACCGTTCGGGCTCTGGCTGATTGTACACACTGCTCCTTCTCGTTTTTCGCTTACAAACTCTTGCTCGTTTTTTTAAAAGTCATTTCTTTTGAAATTTTTTTCCTCAAATCCTCAGTTTGAGTCCAGATTTACCCGAAGGTGCATCCGAATCCCTCAAACCAAGGCTCTGATACCAACTTGTAACACCGTAAATTTCCAAACACATTTTTCATTTTAAAATCATATAATTTTCATAACGCATTTCACAAAATCTCATTTATTTAATTCACAAAACGCATCTCCATAATTGTTTGATTAATAATCCAGGATCCTCAAAACATAACTCATTCTCTGGTGTGTACAATCGAGCCGTTGCCTTCCCGCGATCATGAGAAAAACCTGAAACACATAACACATAACACGGTAAGCACGAAGCTTAGTGAGTTCCCCAAAATACCACACACATCTCAGTAGCCTCTCATGGCTATACTCAGATAAGACCCTCCGGTCAATGTGTCTCAGTGGAACCCTCCGGTTCCAGAACTCAGGTGGACCCTCCGGTCCTAACTCAATAAGCTCATAAATACAATACTCAGCATAAATCACAGAGACATAATGCAGAATATCACGACATACAAATAAGCACATAAGACATCTGAGTCACACAAGGATACCACTCATGGTAAGTTTAGTGAGAAGACTCACCTCGAATGAAGAATAGCCCTCCTAAAAACGTTGCTGCTGTGCACCGGCCTCTAACTCTGAGCCAAACCCACAATTAAACCAATTAGGAACTAAGTCCAAACTCTCACTCATTAGGTCTAAGGGTAGACCATTAACCAGCCCACTAATAGCCTAAATACCATTGGTCCCACCAAGACCCAATAATAAATGGGCTCTCCCAAGGCCCAACTCTCAATCTAAATGGCAAGCCCAACTCTAGGGCCCAAAGCACAATATAATATTTCTCTCCTCAAAGTCACTAATACACAAGCCCAAAAATCCAGGCCCAACCCTTAAGGCCCAATAATAAATTCAGCCTAAAAGCTCACAGAGAGGTTACGCGGGGTGTACCTCCCTTGGTACGCTCATCGTACACTAGCATGCATGAATCTGATCGGGGACACCAACCCAATACGATGGGCGTACGCCCAGTTTTGCTTAGTCCATTCTCTTGGTCTTAACCCGTTAAGATCTTAGCTCATTTCTCAGATCTGGACTCCCTAATAGCTCTTACTCCATAAAGTCAACGACTGTAAGCCTTTGCATGGCTGATATGGTCACAAACACACAAAACACCCACTCTCGTATCTCAAAAAGCTCATAACTCATGATTGGCTTGATACCAACGTCTAAGACCTCATTTTTATGGATCCTCTCCACTAGAAATACTCTAAAGGAAAAACATTAGGCTCTGGAGTGCAACAACTCATAAAGCTTCAAGCTTTGGGACCAAAAACCCTAAAATGGATCATAACATGCACAAATCAAAAGGATGGGAAAGCTTTGAGCTTTATACCTTCAAATGATGCTCCATCCAATGAAAAACTCAGATCCAAAGCCTGGACTCCAACTCTATTCTCATCCATGCTCCTTCTCCACTCCAAAATCTCACAAGAACACTTAAAACACTCAAAGGTTCTCAAATGCATCCACAAACTCCATGAATGAAGGTTTAGGGTTTAGGAGGGTTTGAAATCTGAGGGTGGTGGCGAGGAATGAGGCCATCTCATTCCTTATATAGGGGCACACCCAAAATTAGGGTTTTCACTCTGTGCCTGGTACGCCCAGCGTACTAGGTGGCTCGGCTAAAAACCACGCACATGAGTACGCTAAGCGTACACACACGTACGCCCAGCGTACTCAGCTGCCACCTTTCTCAAATTAAGGGACTTATCCTACCAACACTTCAAAATTCCAACGCTTCCTTGTTATGACTACATTTCCAAAGAACCTCATACCCACGGAAAGGTGACGAGATGCCTTACACTTCTAGCAACTCGTGGCAACCCCGAGACTTCCTCATGTCCGGGTTGCAACCCACGAAACCTAACCACTGACGACCCGAAACAGGATGTTACAGTATAAAATCGTTCATCCAGCATAGATAGCAAGTATACAGATAATATGCACACATAGCACGTAGTTTATATAAAATACTTCATATCTATGTGTAAGATGAAAGTAACTATGCACTCACCTAATAAGGTGGTGACTCGGTACTCGGAAAACGCTTCGTCTAGCTATTATTACTATTATATAAGCGTTAAACAATACTCTTCACCCACTATGTACAGACAGGGGCCAGACATGGAACACCGGAGGGCAGGATCATTTTGGCATAAAGCACTTCTGAATCCAGCAACCCAAGCGGCCCTCCAAACCAGATTCCCCTAACCACGAGTGGTTAAGATATTATAAAAACACTTATATAACTCATAATAATATCCCAAATAATTATTATAAGGTCCTAATAACATTACTATATTGAAACATAAGTTATACTAAAGATAGGGTAGGCGTAGCTTACTTACAGCGGGTTTTTCTCAAACCGGGCTCCGCTTGGAGCAGCGTTTCTGAGCCGAAAGGCTCTTTTCTCGGGGCTTCGGGAGCCTAGAGAGAGGTTCTAGAGAGAGAAAGAGAAGTTGGAAGGTGTGAGAAATGAGGGTACCCCGACACTCTATTTATAGGCTGGAAATCACCAAAACTCATCAAGTTCCAGGCCATGTGTTACCATCTGGTGGCTAGCATTGGGGAGGAAGCAACGACCAAGATTTCACCACGTCACCCGATTTCGCATAGCAGCCTCCCGACTTAGAAAATCATAACTCTCGCATACAAGCTCTGTTTTTGACGTTATTTATATCCACGCGTAGGTAAAAACAAGATCTACAACTTTCGTTTTGACTCTGTCGTCTAATTCTTGACCGATCTTAAATTTAACAGTAGGAGAAGATTAGACTGTTAAATGACCGCGAAGAATTCGTAACTCCTTCATACAGACTCCGTTTTCGTCTGTCTTTTTATCGTTGAGTTCCTCTTAATGATATATTCAACTCTCATTTAGGTTGCGTAGGCCAAAAACCGCTCGAACTAAAATTCGAGTTTCGGGTTGTGCACTACTATGCCAAATCTTAGAAAATTCATAACTTCCTCATACAAAGTCAGATTTGGGCGTTCTTTTTTTGTATGTTCTCGGTTTAATGTATTCTACGACTTTTTTGTTAGATTACTAAGGATAAAATGTATTCTATCTTTATTTCACTATTTACGTCTCCCGGTGTCGTGTCGGTTTTGCCGTAAAACTTCGACGGGTCATAACTTCTTCGTTATAACTTGGATTTCGGCGTTCTTTATATGTACGGAAACCTTGTAACATATACTACCACTTGGTTAATGTTAATCCTTCTAAATAAACTTCCATCAAAAAGTCATTTTTTGACGCTTATTGTCTTTAAATTGACTAGCCCGGATCTGCGGGCGTTACATTTATCTCCCCCTTATGATGATGACGTCCCGGAATCATCAACGAAACAGGGAAATATAATGACTCCATACGTTATCTCTTCATCCTAGGTAATAATCGTAACTTATTTGTTCGTTCTAATGAGTATCTAACTCTTGGACTCATTGACTGCAGGCGGTGCTCGATCTTGCACTTGCTCCCTATCTCACGTTAGACTCTAAATTATGACTTTCAAGTCACAATCTCGATCCTCACTGGATACGAACTTAAGATAAGTTCTTTTATTACTACAATGGAACGATGTGTCATGTTCTAATGACCTATCATTGTATGTTGCTTAGACTCGGGTCTCTTAGAGTCTTCCAGAACAGACTATACTTTCCTTCATGTTCTAATCTCATCTTAAAAGGTAGCATTTCTAGCTACAAGCTACTGTCGCGATACCTCTACTGATCGCTTTGATTAATTCTTCCGGATTAAGTCAGGTGCTACATCGAACTTGTTTCTCGGCACCACGTAACATACTCGTCGTAGTCGGAATCAATTTGGTATGACCACTAGGGTCGGAATAACAATCATCTTCTTAGTCATTACCGAAACAATGCTAATGACATACATGAACAAAACGGAATCAACTACTAGCTTCTTGGTAACCTTGTGACTTTCCCTGATCCAAGTGTGAGTCCTGTGCTTCCGGTAGTATAGGCCTCTACAACCATTCACACCTACTCATACTCGTCCCAAGTATTGTCTCGCAGTTCTCCAAGTCATTATCACAAAAAACAATTTTAACACATACAAATGTGTCCAAACAATCATATAATTTTCCCTAGACTCTACTAGGACTTCTTCCATGCGTATCTTCAATCATCAACTCTGCTTCAACTCGGTTGGTGATGGAAATGTTAGACGATGGGATAACTTCATGGATTATACCAAAAATCTTTCTTTCGGATAATTGAAAGTGTACTTTAGGCGCATCTGCCAGGGTTATCTCGTTTATTGACAGTATCGTTTTTCGAGAGTCCAATCGCAATACAGGTTAATGGGTTTTTAGAGTACACCGATGAACACATCGTTCACAACACATACAGGTTGCGAGTCTGCTAGTGTTCCACTGGACTGTCTAGAATAGTCTGTGGTTGTCATCCATACTCTGCTAGATGACGGGGCCAACATTTGGGAAAAAGGCTTCTCACATCGTCCACCTCTCACCCTTACCTCATGGTCTATATTACCTCTCAACTTATCGTCCAACTCATATTTCATCTACCCATGTTTTACCCAACATATTATGTAGATATAAATACGTATACAGTTTAAATCATTTAAAACTTTTATAAAATCGTTCATCCAGCATAGATAGCAAGTATACAGATAATATGCATACATAGCATGTAGTTTATATAAAATACTTCATATGTATGTGTAAGATGAAAGTAACTATGCATTCACTTGATAAGGTGGTGACTCGGTACTCGGACAGCGCTTCGTTTACTTAAAACAACTTCTTTCGACAAAACCTAATATCATTACCCGATTTCGCACAACAGCCTCCCGACTTAGAAAAATCATAACTCTCGCATACAAGCTCTGTTTTTGACGTTCTTTATATCCACGCGTAGGTAAAAACAAGATCTACAACTTTCCTTTTGACTCTGTTGGCTAACTCTCGACCGATATTAAATTTAACACTAGGAGGAGATTAGCCTGTTAAATGACCGCGAAGAATTCGTAACTCCTTCATACAGACTCCGTTTTCGTCTATATTTTTATCGTTGAGTTCCTCTTAATGATATCTTCAACTCTCATTTAGGTCGCGTAGGCTGAAAACCGCTCGAACTAAAATTCAAGTTTCGGGTTGTGTACTGCTATGCCAAATCTTAGAAAATTCATAATTTCCTCATACGAAGTCAGATTTGGGCGTTCTTTTTTTGTATGTTCTCGGTTTAACTTATTCTACGACTTTTGTTTAGATTACTAAGGCTAAAATGTGTTCTATCATAAATTCATTATTTACGTCTTCCGGTGTCGTGCCGGTTTTGCCGTAAAACTTCGACGGGTCATAACTTCTTCGTTATAACTCGAATTTCGGCGTTCTTTATATGTACAGAACCCTTGTAACATATACTACCACTTGGTTAAGATTACTCCTTCTAAATAATCTTCCATCAAAAAGTCATTTTTTGACGTTTATTGTCTTTAAATTGACTAGCCCGGATCTGCGAGCGTTACAATTGGCACCATTTTGTCCCGTCTCTGGTTCTCATTATGGATAGGGTACACTGGTTTGTCATCCCCATTGTTCGTTTCAACCTCATCATTTATATCCTTACAAATACCTGACACCCGGTGTAAGAATTCATCACCAACAGTCTTGCTAAGAGAAGGAATGTAATCATCGGTGTAAGAATTCATCACCAAAAAATACCTGACACCAGGTGTAAGAATTTGTGGTTTATATACACATTCATTCTCAGACCAGCTTCATCACTATAAGCCGTTTCAATAAACTCAAAGTAGCCAGCATCAGTCCCAGTTCTCCTAATACCCTATAATATCCATAAAAATCATGCTAAATTTGAACTTTTTAAAACATTTAAAATCATTAAGTTATTAGAACTTGGTTTCAAAATAGTTTAAACATCAGAGTATCCCCAGAATCAAATCATGAAAATATAAGGAGGTGCACGATCACGTCTTCGCCTTCCCGCGATCATCAGAAGTACCTGAAAAATAATCAACAACTGTAAGCCCGAAGCTTAGTGAGTTCCCCCAAAATACCAACGCCATACAGATATAACCATATCATATAAACAAACACAACATGCACAATGAGCCATCAGTCTGACTGGACCGCCTCACATGCCATCAGTCTAACTGGGCTGCTCTCCGAGCCATCGACACATCTAGACCGCCTCTCAGGGCCTTCAGCCTATCCGGACCGCTCGCCGGGCCTTCGGCCTAACTAGTATGCCCTAACGGGTCTGTAGTCTATCCGGTCCGCCCTGGGTATCTTGGCCTACAACACAGACTAGGACCTACCTCAACCCAATCCCCCAAACCAACAAACATCTGAACATAAATATCATACGTTAGTTAGCAAGTACAGATAGTCATACGGATCTAACATATCACTAACATGGCAACCATCCTATAACCAGGATACCGATCTAACCGATCATAAACATAACAATCATCCTATAACCAGGATACTGATCTAACAGATCACTAACATATCATAATCCTATAACCAGGATACTGATCTAACAGATCACTAACATAGCAACCATCCTATAACCGGATACAAATCATAAAGGGTTGGCCTTGGTGCCGTAGACCCTGTTGATATAGTGAGAAGAACTCACCTCACGATGTCGAACTGTAGTGATAAGATCAAACTCCCGAATCACTGTCACGAACTCAACCACCTATAACCACCATAGGACCAAGTCCATCAAAATCCCAAATTACCAAAATACCCTCAAAAGTCCAACTGGTCAACCCTTGGTCAAAGTCAAAGTCAACAGTCCATGTTGACCCGACTCGTCGAGTGCAGCTAGCAACTCATCGAGTTCCGTAAGAACTCAAGAATCATCAAAACCGTAATTGACTCGCCGAGTTTCCAACCAACTCGCCGAGTCCATGCATGTCCAGATGTCGGGGAAAACCCTAACTGACTCGCCGAGTTCCATGCAAAATCAATACAGGAAATCTTCATCCGACTCGCTGAGTCGGCTATGCGACTCGTAGAGTCCCTTTAGTTCATTTCTCATCCAGACGTTTTTAAGCTACCCCAAAGCTCCATATTGCAGATCTAACCTCCTAAGGCATGGTTTCCATGTAAAGTTGCAAACTTTACGTGCATGCATGGTCCTAGATGCCAAAACAAAGTTAAAGGAAAGGTTTAACCCAAAGAGAAGGGCCCAAGCTTGCTAAATCTGATAACTTTATGACTATAGGGACATGGAGAAGTCGATATCTGAAATTACAACTTCAGATCATGACCAATACCCGAAATGGTTCACATATATGCTAAAATGGCCCTAAACTTAAGCATGGAGAGATATATCTGGAGGGAAGTCAAGGTAACGACTTGTTACCTTCGTGCATCCAGTAGGAATTGAACCTACGAATTCGCCAATTATGAGTTGGGTGCTTTAACTATTCAGCCATGGATGCTTAGCGGGTCATAGTGAATGACCAGATTCCAATTCAAATGGAATCTTTCAACTAAAGCAATGAGATGCTTATATGAATTCTTTTAGTTCTAATAAATCAGGAGGAATTTAATGACAGGACATGAATTCAAGTCCTGGATTTTAGAATTGAGAGAGATCAAGAATTCTCACTATTTCTTAGATTCCTGGACCCAATTTAATTCAGTGGGATCTTTCATTCACATTTTTTTCCACCAAGAATGTTTTATAAAACTTTTTGACTCCCGAATTTGGAGTATCCTACTTTCAAAATGATGCCAAGATGAAGTAGAGTCAGATCCACAAGCTTTTCTTTGCTCCAAGCTCCTTATGCTTCAAGCCTTCTTCACAAAAACCACTTTCCAAGCTTCTTCACACACACAAATGGAGGGTATTCGAGATTAGGGTTTTCTGGACTCAAGGGGGACGGTAAGGGAGGCTGAGGGTGGCTAATGACCCTTTAAATAAGGTGCAAAACCCCGATAATTAGGGTTTCATTTTCCAGCTCCTACTCGTCGAGTCAGGGTCCTCTGACTCGCCGAGTAGGTCCAATAATCCACGCGGGCTAACCCGCCTCTACACGACGAGTTGGGGCAACCAAATCGTAGAGTAGGTCCATAAACATGTATATAAGGTTTTAAAACTTATACCTGGGAGTCGGGGTGTTACAATACCCTCTGCCAATGGTTCATTTCTAGAGCAATAATATACATTATCGCAACTGCCTTCAATCAACTTTGCAACAAACAACATGAACTCTGTGAGATCCATTGCACCAAAATCGAAATCACAGATTGAAACAACAACAACGTCCAAGTACATTAATGGTTTTGGTGTGAATAAACCAATATAATGTATATAAACTGTCAAATACTTACGTTGTTTGGAATCGGAGGCCATCTTCTTCACTATAACAGTCGCATTCATCAGTTCTCTTCAATTTCGTAACCGTAATCTTCGACTAAACTGTTTTCTTCAATTTCCCTATGAACCCTAACTGTAGGAGAAAGGGGTGAAAGAGAAACGGGTATGGAATGTGTTCTAAGTCCACACAAGACGACATGTCATCCCTAATTAAATGTTTTAAAATAAAGAAACCGGCAAAACAGGTGATAACCGGTCGCGAGGGTTTTGGTGAGCAGGAATATTAAGTTCAATGGTATAATAAAGACAAAAAAAAAGATAAGGGACCATATGAATACAAGTCGAACATTTTATTACCCTCATAGGTTATTTTCCCTATGCGAAAATCGTACTCTTCCCATACGAATCTTTAACTTTCCCATCGAAACTTGAAATTCGACCACTTGCTCGCTGTCCTTAGACTATCGCTTTTCTTCTTCCCTTTTTTGATCCGAATGCGAATGAAACAACATCAATCAAATGCGAATAAACACTTTCCAATCGAAAATCAAAATTCGTTATCAGCCTTTGTGTCAATCTTTCGACCACTCACATATAAAGCCTCAAACTTTCGTTTATGACAATGGAACCAAAATCGAATGGCAAACTTTCGACCATTCACCCTCAGATTCAACAATCAACTATCGAATGCATCAATACACTTCAACTCCAAAATTAGGGATGTAAACGAGCCGAGCTGAGCCGAACTTGACACTAATCGAGCCAAGCTCGTTTGAAGTTATAGAAGCTCAAGCTCGAGCTCAAGCCCATTTCGAGCATGGAGTGTGAAGCTTGGGATCGGCTCGTGTAGCATACAAAAAGCTCAGGATCGACTCGTTAAGGCTCGTTTATTTGTGAAGTCTAAATGAGCTTAGTTCAGCTCGAGATCGGCTCGTTAGTAACAAAGTTAATGCTCATTAAGGAGCTCGATTTATGAAGTTGAAAATCACACAAAAATTACACATTAACCTTAAAACATACTTTATATTTAAGCTTATGTAACTTTAATATGATAATTATTAATTAATAATAATATATAAAATAGAATTATAAAATTTATATTTATACAAAAGCTCTTTAAGGCTCGCGAGCTTAAACGAGCTCTTATCTGAAGGCTCAAGATCGGGCTGGTTAACTAACTTAGTTTTATTCTAGGCTTGAGCTTGGGATCAGACTCGTTAAGGCTCGGCTCGTTTCGAGCAATTATCGATCTGAACTCGGGTAGCTCACGAGTAGCTCGACTCATTTACATCCCTATCCAAAATCATATTGTGAATATTTTGTTCAACCTTCCAAAAAAATAAAAATTTGACACCCACAGCCTTCGACCATTCGATTGTAACTTTCTCATCTGTTTTCATTCACTTCGTTATCAACCGCATTCTCAAACACACTGTGATAGCGTGATAGCGAGACAGACAATTTACGAGACCCATTCAGAAAATTGTATGATTGAAGTTCCAATTTTGACTTTGAAATAAGCGAACTTTGACTTTCTTTTCACATCGAATCGAAAATGGAACATAACGTATCATTATCGAAAAGCCATTGAAATTTATTTTCGACATCAAAATCAACTTTCGTCCTCACTAAACCATAAAAGTTCCAAAAATCATGCACCAAATTTCAGCTTTCATATCGATCAAAATAATGATCAATCATTCCGATTTTCACTTTCTCGTTTGACCCCTATGAACACTAAAAACAATTTTCTCAAATCGTTTTTCAGATCAAAACAATGATTATACCAAGTTCATCACCATTTTCAACAAAAAAACATTCGATTCTTCATCTGTTCTTGATTGTTCATCACTAAAAATCACTCCAAATATAATCTTCTTCAATTACAAACGTCAATATCCAATCATTTCCAAAAGAAGATTCAATCAACACGAATTTAACAGTGAAAAACATCGATTGAAATCGATATTTTTGAAAGAATTTCAAAACAAAATCGATATCGATGAACAAATCAGCAATCCAGAAAAAATCGACAAATCAAATCAAAGAAAAATCTCGTATCGATTAAGTCGACAACTGGATGCGAGATTTAGAGATAAATTCCGATTAAGGGGGTGTTTGGATAGGGAAAAAATAGACTGCTTATTGCTTATTGCTTAATCCCACCGCAATAAGCAAATTTAAGTGTTTGGATAGGAGTTTTTAAAAATCAGCTTATTGCGGTAGGAATAAGCAAAATAAGCTGATTGTAATAAGCAATGGAGGGAATGCTTATTGCTTATTGGTCATTTTACTCATGTAAGCTGTTTTATTTTGCCAAACATTTAAATGATTATTGTTTATTACTTATTCCCACCGCAATAAGCTAATCCAAACACATTTTAAAAAAATGCTTATTCTCACCACAATAAACAAATAAGCAATAAGCTAATAAGCTAAAAACTATTTATCCAAACACCCCCTAAATATTGTACAATTTGAAAAGAAAATTCAGCGAACCATATGAACGAATAATAAAGCAGACGTCGGAAAAGGTTTTGAAGAATTGTGAACGATTTGGACTTTCAGTCGGTTTAGGTGAATTGTAAAGAAGACATCATATGAATAGTATCTGGATAAATAATTTAGACTCGAAAATTAATAAGATGAACAGTAATCAGATCATAATTTTGGCTTGGTTTTGAATAAAACAAATTGAATCATCAAAATAGGCCTGAAATAAAATATGATTTAATTGCAAATGATTCATAATGGATAATCAAAAACGATTCCAAGAGATTCCGATAGATTTTGAATTGAAAAGATAATTGGATCAACAAATTTGAACGTGAAAGCAAATAGATCCAATTAGAGATTCACCAAAAAATTCGAATCTTCGAGTCGACTACACACGAAAATATTGTATTTTATTATCGTTGATCTTGAAAAAGTTGTTAAACCTTCAAGATTAAACTCTGATACCACATATAGGATCCCAATGAAGATAAAAAATGCATAACTGAATATTCAATGCATAATTCATAAGACTCGATCTAAAGTTTAAACACAATAGGATCCCAATGAAGATGACAAATGCATAATTGAATATTCAATGCATAATTCATAAGACTCGATCTAAAGTTTAAACATAATCTGTATAGATACGGGAGAAAGTACAAAAAATGTAGAAGCATATGCTTGCTTACTACACTACTCTCTCTCTCTCTCTCTCTCTCTATATATATATATATATATATATATATATATATATATATATATATATATATATATATATATATATATATATATATATATATATATAATGGGAGCTCTCTCAAACCTATACATGAAACTATATAAGTATATGTAGGCAAACTTTACCAAAAAACTCATATCCAATGAAGAGCTTTGCACTCTAACACAATTCACATTTAATCATAACCTTACAAATATATATATATATATATATATATATATATATATATATATATATATATATATATATATATAGGTTATTGTATTCTAACTATGTATTATATAGATGTTGGTTTGATTGTGGATCAATTATTTTAGTTATTTAAAAAAAATTAATAATTATTATATTAAAGATAATAAAAAAACACCATCTAATTTGACGATGAGGGTATTTTAGTCAAGTGAGATAAATAAAAAATCCAAATTTTTGGGGATAATTAGTTCTCATCATTTAAAAATTCTGATTATTTTAATTAATTCAATTTAATTCTACCGTAATTTTTAATTATACCCAGTCTTATTTTCTCAGAATGACATTCTATTTGAATGATCTTCTAAAAGAATGTTAGAATACATATTTCTGACAAAATACATATTTTGATTAAATGAAATTCTTGAAGAAATATAACATTTTTGAACCATTAGTTTAAAAATAACAAGATTCTTGTATATTCATGGATATCTGAATGTAGATTCATACATATTCTTATAGAATAATAATCTTATACATGTTAATACAATTACACATATTCTTATAGAATGTCATAAAATGAACTAAATTTTTAAAAAACATAGCATGCTTAAATATACAATTCTTGAGCAAATGCACGTCATATTCTTCAATGGTCCAAATTCGACTTAATTCTAACTATTCTTACGAGAATGACAATTTGTGAGACTAACATAAGACGAGAATTATATTCTCTAATACTACGAGAACACATTTATCTTCATCATCTAATATATGCAATGCTCCTTTCTCCACCAAAAAAAAACACACATGATCAAATCCTATGATAAAATACCCTTACATACTATAGTGATTCTAAGATAATGCATAACACATGGTCATAACAAAAAAAGAATTATATCAATAACAAAAGAATATTGGCCTTCCTTATTCTGAAAGAATATTGACCTTCCTCGTTCTGAAAAAATACATATCGCATTGTCATATTTTCTATCATGCATTTCGACAAACACCTGTCATGATATATAAAATCAAATCTGAAAGTATAAAACAAAGATCCATCAAATCAAAAAGATTTATAAAAACGAAATCAAATTGTTTGATCAAAAGCCTCCATATATATATATATATATATATATATATATATATATATATATATATATATATATATATATATATATATATATATATATATATATATATATCCCTATCCTAATGAATAAATAGGTTTATTCTTTTATTGACAATTGTTATATTATTAGACTTTCTCATTAATATTATATGTCACCTATTATACCACTTGTCAACCTATTAATTATCAATTTCAAATTTCAAATTTTAAATTTGTCACTATAATTACATTAAATTAATAATTGATTCTTCATTTTAAATTTCAAAATTTAAATCTAATTATATTAAATTAACAACATTAGATTAAAAAATAAAATAAAATTAATACAGATTATAAGGTGATATAACTTCACATATTTATTTAAATGAACGATTATAATTTTAAATAACTAAAAAAATATCTCTTAAATAACAATTTATTTAAAAATAATTGATTAATAGTTTTGATTTTTTAATATGAAAGTTTAATTAATTTTATAAACGTGGTTCCTACGGGTTATATATATATATATATATATATATATATATATATATATATATATATATATATATATATATATATATATATATATATATTATCCCTATCCTAATGAATAAATATGTTTATTCTTTTATTGACAAGTGTCATATTATTAGACTTTCTCATTAATATTATATGTCACCTATTATACCACTTGTCAACCTATTAATTATCAATTTCAAATTTCAAATTTTAAATTTGTCACTATAATTACATTAAATTAATAATTGATTCTTCATTTTAAATTTCAAATTTTAAATCTAATTATATTAAATTAACAACATTAGATTAAAAAATAAAATAAAATTAATACAGATTATAAGGTGATATAACTTCACATATTTATTTAAATCAACGATTATAATTTTAAATAACTAAAAAAATATCTATTAAATAATAATTTATTTAAAAATAATTGATTAATAGTTTTGATTTTTTAATATGAAAGTTTAATTAATTTTATAAACGTGGTTCCCACGGGTTATAATCTAGTATATATATATATATATATATATATATATATATATATATATATATATATATATATATATATATATATATATATATATAGTATGAAACTCACTTCCTTTGAATTTTTTTTAAACCTCAAACAATTAGAGAAAAATCATTGTTCTTTTCCGGTGGAAAAAAAACTCAAAAAATATGATGTTTCTTTTCTTATTTCTAATATCTCATGAAAGCAAACGGTAAAACAAAATTCAATTCATACAATTGTACATATTCTACAAACAAATTCATTATCACATTATCCTATATCAATTAAGCTTGCAAAAGGTCAAAACGAATAAATCATATAACACATTATTAAAAATAAATTAAATAATAAGGCTTCAAGTATCTGAAGCTAAGAATTTGAATGAACAGAGGACGGTCGAACATAATTCAATATATTAAAAGCTTGAATAGTAAAAAAAACAATAAAATTTTATTACCTCATGCAATACCCCTTTACCATTAAGAAGCGGCGTGCCTTTTAACCTTGTTATTGTATTTTTTCTCGAACCAGTTTGCATACCCAAATTGTCAAGTCGGACTAAATGAGTAAGAGATACTAGAGATCAGAGGTGGATTAGTGGTATTACAACTTACCGGGAAAAGAGAGACCGTAGGTGATCGACTTCATTGTCATGTTGTGGTCGATAAATTTATGTGTCGATTAGATTGAACGGCGACAATCTAATGATGGAATGAAGTTGTCGGCTGTGATGGTCCGATGGGGAAGGAAATATGATGACGTGTAAGTATTTTTAGGGTTGATAAACTAGAAACCCAGACAATAACGAATAGATGAAGATGATGATCGGTGGTCGATGTGAGGTGTAGGAAGAAGAACACTTAGGGTTTTAAATCCTTAAACTATCTTCCCAATATTAAAGGGATTAAATAAATATTTATTTAATTACCAAACTTAATCAATAGGAAAGATTACAATTTTACCCTTATTTAAGTTTTTAAAATGATTGACCTATATTGATTCCTACATCCACACAATAGGTCAATATATATATATATATATATATATATATATATATATATATATATATATATATATATATATATATATATATATATATATATATGTTCTAACTATCTATTGTGTGGATGTAGGAATCAATATAGGTCAATCATTTTAAAAACTTAAATAAAGGTAAAATTAACTTAAATAGGTCAATCATTTTAAAAACTTAAATAAGGGTAAAACTTAAAAACATATATATATATATATATATATATATATATATATATATATATATATATATATATATATGTGTGTGTTAATTTGCATATGTAATATTAGTATTTAAAGATTATTTTAAAAATAGTTTAAGACAATAAATTTTTTAAATATAAAACTAAATCGACATGTCGAATTAGCTAAAAAATTTCAAACTAATTTTTTATAATAATTGAAATTTCTTCAAATATATAGCTTTTAAATCATAAACATTAATAATAATAATAATTAAAATAAAATAACATTATAAATCACATTATCTTACCTTAAAAAATAAAATAAGTAATTTCTAAATTAGTTAATCATAACGCCAAAAGTAACATAAATCGATAATTATATTCAATTTTAGGGATAATGACTTGAGAGGTAACCGATTATACCATTTGTACATATTTGGTCACATAAATTTTTTTTTGTTTTGTGCTCTATTTACCCTTAAACTTGTTTTTTTTTGTTTAAAACATACCATTATGACCGGTAATAAAAGGTTTCTCCGGTTTCCGACAAACTATGAATTTTCCGGTCATCTTCTTTGGCCAAACATGTTTTTTTCAACGAATGAAGTTCTTGAAGGACACTTTTTTTTCTAGACTTATTTGGGTTCTAAGATCTAAAACATAAACACATAAACATTTCGAGCTTCATATTTCAAGATTCATTATAGATTTTGAAGCTTCATTTCAGATTTCGAACATGAAACCCTTGATTATTTGAAACAATTTTATAACTCGAAAAACCCTTTGAACAATTTTATAACTCGAAAACCCCTTGAACTCATGATTTCAAGAACTTCAAGATCATGTTATGGGTTTATGATTTCAGTAACAGTTTACGATTTTAAGAACACAACATTTTAGTGGGTTTATGATTTCTAGGCTGCTCTATTTCAAGATCTAGTTCTAAGGTTTACGAGTTTTGAAAAATTGTTTTAAGAATTACTCAAGAACACCATTTTTTCATATTTGAAGTTCAAAGGTTTTTTTTGCTCAAGAACACAATTTTTCAGATACGATTTCTAGATATGTGATTGTTTATCCAAACTTTGATTTATGGGTTTGTTTTAGAGAATCGACAAAAGATAAGAAAGAGAGAAACAAGAAATTCAAAAAATATGTCAAGAACTCATCTCGTTGGTAATTTATTTTAGCCGGAGAAGATGACCGAAAAATATAATTGGTCGAAAAAGATGTTGGAAACTGGAAAACCCGTTTATTACTTGTCATAATTTTATATTTAAACTAAAAAAACAATTTTAATGGTTAACAATGCACAAAAAAAAAAAGTTAAGTAACCAAATATGTACAAAAGGGTATAGTTGGTTACCCTCTCAAGTCATTATCCCTTAGTGTTATTCACACATCGGCTTCGAGTAGTGGCCATTAAATGATTTGATTTTAATAGATGTTATAACATGGTTCAAAATATCTACAATTGAACATAACTAATCAGTGTAAGAAACTATTGTTTCATGGTTAGTATTAATAACATAATTACTATTATGCGCGACGTGCGGATCTAGTTTAAATAGTTATGGCTACAACCGACTTCGTCAAGTGGAGGTTAGATTAAATGCAATTTATGTGGATTGTTAAAGGCCAATTATGCCTAAACAATTTTAAGTGAAAAAAGTTGGCAGTTTGAGTTTGTTTAGTGATTAAGCATAATTTGTTGAATACGTGTTGTTCAATGATTACACATCGTTTAGTGATTAACCATTATTTGTTGAATAAGTATTGTTTAGATATCAAATAGAGCTCGTTGAAAATAGTGAGTTCATTGATTTGCGGGGACAAGGTTTGAAAACTCAAACCCTGAGTTATCGTAACATCAATGAATGCTTATAATAAGGTTCTAGTCATGTCTGTAAACCAATGAAGGCTTGAAATAAAAAACTCAAGAAAGTGCTCAAGATAGAATAATATAAAAGTATGAACAACATAAATTAAATAAGAACAAGAACAAGAACAATGTTAGAGAAATGATTGTCTGAATGATTCTTTGATTTGATAGAACTGAAGTTGATCAAAAGGTGCACTCAGCTTATAATGGTTGACAACTCCTTTTATAGTCAAAGGAGTTACTAAAGAAAAATACTGAAAAAGTTTTGCATGGAATGGAGAACAAAAGACCAATAGCCTGACACCGCCATTTATTTTGATCTTATCTCTTGTACTATACTACAAGACTCATAGTAAAATACAAAACAATACTGTATCATTTTAAAAAGGTATACAGACACAACACACTTCTAAACATAAAACAACCTCGTACATAAGTTTCATCTCGGACTAATCTTCACTTCAGACTTCTCTTTAATCTCGTACGCTAATCAATCTAGGACTAAATTTACCTCGGATTGCATAAGAATCACTTTTAATGTTCTAACAGTCTCCCCTTAAGTGATCTTAGCAACGTCTGACTCTTCACTTGGCTTCCTTGAAGACAAACATAGAAGCACTTTGGAGCCAGCTTCTGACCTCGATGTACCACTGGAGATGCTAAATAAATTTCTTCTTGATATGTGTGACAATCGTCAAATTTTAGTCAAACAAAGTCAACCCGTTCAAGTCAAATAGTACTAGTATGTTAGGGTTACGATATGTTCCTAATGTACATCTTACTATTATAATACAAAGTATCACTCAGAAGTCTCATATGTTCAGCAATCTAAACCCTAATTAGGGTGAGAAACATAACAACTCAATAAAACTTAACCATGTATCCTACTGTCACAACTGGCAAAAATTAGGTCAAGATGTGAGTTCCTAAAACAATATAATCTCCTTGTATAAGCCCAAAACTCGATCCAATAAGCCCTCAACTTAGTTCTTTTGGGCCATAAGACATTCTTATTGGGCCTTTTGGGCCGAAAACATATACTAGGACCTTAGTTGGGCCGATAATTATTATTTTTGGGCCCTTTGAACCAAAAACCCTTTTCTAAGCTTTAATGAGTCGAGAATCCTTCATGGGGCCAAGCCAAATCAAAACCCACCATGTTGGGCTACTCTCTTGGGCCAAATATCCCTCTTGGATTGGTTAGCCCACCTTTAAAAAAAAGGATAAAATTGTGAATTATATGGGCTTGCCACCTCATTTTTGCATGGCATGTATCCATGCATTTGTCCATCATGTATCTAGGAATTGAAAATTATCCACCAAACATCTAGATTTCAATCTCTCTTCTCTCTTTCTCTACTCACGGCCAAACCCCCCTTATCCCACTTCACTTTTCATTTCAAACAACCCAAAATCCTCTCATCTCTCTCTAGAACTCAAAGAAAATTCCTCCCTTCTTCCTCTAGAAATCGTGAGAGTGTGTGTGTGTTCAAGAACTCCTCATCAAAGATCATAACTTGGTAAGTTTACTTCACACTTAAGTTGTGTAACTTCATTTTATGCTAAGATCTTACCTTAAAATCCACTTTATTTTCGGGTTTATGCTCTTAGAACACCAAAACAACACAAATCTCATCAAGAACTCAAGCTAGGTTCAAAGATCCTTCTTCTTCTTCATCTACATCTCAAAAACCCCCAAGGTGAGTTCATACCCCCTTGTTTTCGGTTTTATAATGTTTTTGGGGGAGAATACAAGTGCTTTTGTGTTAGATCTATGTATATATGCAAGTTTATGTGTTTAACTTTTAGATCTTTACTTGAAAATGAAGTTTATCACTTGGATCTTCATATAAACCTTGAGAAAAGTATGTGTCCTCACATATAATACTTGTAAACTTGTAGATCTGGGATTTATCCACTTAAAATAGCAAAAACAAGTGTTGTGAACAAACTTAGATAACTTAAACTCAAAAATCAGCCCTTGATAGAAAAGTTTTAGTCCAATCTCGAACTGTTTTGACCTCCTTAATGGTGATATTTTTCAAAACTGTTTTATATGCAAAAGGTTCAGGTTATTAACTTTAAAATGACTACTCTCACGTTTTCATACGATTTTTCTACTATTTTTGGCGAATTTTACAAAACTGCCTATCAGATTTGAAATAATTTCGGACCAACCTGTGAAGGTGAGCAATTTCACACTTGTTAGAAGCCAATAAAAATTATGAGAAACATTGTGAACAAAGTAGACAAAATTTCCAAACTTCCAGAATTTACGGATCCAAATTTCGACTTACGATGATTTTTCTACAAATTTTCCAACAACTAGGTCAGAAAAGCCAAAAACCAGAAAAATGTGTATTTCACAAAAATCAAGCCAAAAATGATATTTTTGACAAAAATAAGTTTAAAATGTTATTTTTACCACAAACTAGTAAAAAACACAAGTTTTGAACAAAATGGGGGCTAAAGTGTTATTTTTACTATAATTGGGCCTTAATTGAAAACTTTGTGGCTTATTGGGCCAAGAACGTCATTTTTACAAAAAGTGGGCTTTTTATATCAATTTTGTAAATAATCGAGCTAAAATAAACAGAACAATAACAAACGGGTTAAAAACGATATTCTTATCCTTATTGGGCCTGGAAATAATATACATGTTTAGTGGGCCTTAGTGTCCTTTTACATGTATATTGGGCTCAGGGGAGACATTCACATTCCTTTTGTGCCTGGAAATAATAGATACGTATAGTGGGCCTTAGTGGTCCACTTACATGTTTATTGGGCCTGGGAATGAGTTTTATATGTGTTCTTCTTTCTTTTCCGTGTAAATTTTCGATTAAGGATCTAGTGAGACCTGTCGGTTGGCACCTTTGAGTGTACAATCGTAGCCTGTAGTTATAACCAGAGTTTCCTGCAGGGAAAGCAGGAGTTTGTGTATAGATCTATATGGGGGTGACACCCTACACCTGAGCTGTTCGCTACAGTTAGACTAGGCCATTCTAGGGTGACAAAAACCTTATCCTATTCCGTCGGCGTCCTAAAGACGCAAAGACAGGCGAAATTGTCATTATTTAAACGACTCACTTAGAGGAATTAACGTTATAAGATTTACGGGAAACCATTCTATTTTCTTTTTGGGATAAAACAGGAAACCATTCTATTTTCTTTTTGGGATAAAACAGGAAATCATTCTATTTTCTTTTTGGGATAAAACGGGAAACCTTCTTTTTGATAAAACGACAATTTATAAGCACCGGTAGTCAACCACCGGGGTTGAGATTCCAGCATCAGCTATCGCAGACAATATCGGGTTGTCTGGAAATCATTCTCTTTTTATTTTCGTAAACATTAACACACATGCATTAATATAAGATCAAACACGAATATTTCAAACCATTTCTTTTTAGAAAATATCGGATTTCTGAAAGCGCTATGAAAACTATTCTAAACAAGTACAAAAACCATTTTTATACAAAACTGCTTATGAACTCACCAACTTTTTAGTTGACGCTTTTCAAAACGACTTGTATTCTCAGGGATCCAGTAACTGGTAGTAAGTTCGATTAGGAGATCAAGTGGTGCAACTTCAAGAAATATTACTTTCCTACTTTTGTGTATCTGATGAACAAGTTCAATATGTAAACTATGTAAATGTGTATTTCTAATGTATGATGTTTGGTTGCTATGCTTCATTTATATTCAATTGTTATGATACTGTACACGAAGTCATCCACCCCCGGACGTTTCCGCCGTCCAGGTTCGGGGGTGTGACACCTACGTCGATGTATGACACTCATAACACAAGCTAATGGAGTTTACAATCCTAACACTACAGGGCAAAACCATAACAAAGTCTACAAACAAAACCTCTTTCTATCTCTCTCAATCTATCTCTCTCATACTCTCTCTCCCAAATCTCTCTTGGTAATAAAAATCACATTTCCAACTTTTCCATAAACACCCAAGCCATCCCAACCCTTCTTTTCTTGAAAATTGCTCAAAACTGAAGAAGAAAACCAAAAACACAAAGAAGGGTTCGCAGGTTATTGTTTACCTGTGAACCTTCGCAGGCATTAGTAGCCATTGGCTACCTGCGAACCTCACCTTCGGACCGAAACCGGACACTTTCGCACTTCCTCGGTAACTTTCGCATCCTATCCGACAAGTTTCGCCTTCTTCCGGCCACTTTCGCTTTTGAACGGCTAGATTCGCATCAGGTACCTTCGCAGGTGGCAACTCTCTCAACGAAACCTCCTCTCGCAGCTAGACACTTTCGCATGAGAGCCTCTCACATCGAACCTCCCTCTCGCAGGCTAGCAGCCTTCGCACCTTCGGACCTTATTCCGGATTTTTGGCAGTTTCGCATTTTTCGTCAGTTTTTGGAGTTTTTGACGTGAGATTTTCATCCAACTCATATTTTTCACATCTTAGACCACCTAAACTCATATTTTACCCACATCTTCAAGATTTATTATATATAAATCATACTTTTACATTAAGAAATATCTAAAGTTAAATGGATATTATATTATGCAAGTGGGCGCAAGTGGTTCAAGTGGATCCCCACTTGTCATCTTTATGTCACTTCTTCACTTTCCATTGGTCAAATCATTATCCCTTCACACATACCAACCAATCCACTTGCATCATTTTTCCTTCCATATAAGGAAACCTCCAGGAGAATCAAAATCATTTTTCTATATTTCTTCCAAAATTCACCTTTTTCTCCAAAAGAGCTCTCAACCTTTTATCTCCTTCCAGCCACGTTTTTGAAGTGTTCTTGGGTCATTTATTCTCTTTTTGGTAAGTATTCCCTCCTACTTCTAATATTTCTACATAACTCCATAACAATCTTGAATCTTTTACACACATGTTCATACTTTATTGTTCATAGGATCATCAAAATCTCCAAGCATCTGCAAGTGTTCTTGACTTGAAACTATTCATCATCAACCTTCCACTCAACAAGAAATCACATAAGGTGAGTTCATACCCCTACATTTTCAACTTTTCTTCAAGTTTTAGGGGGGATACAAGTTACATCACTAAAATATAATCTAAACTTAAATAACAGCATCCTATAGAAAAGTTGTGACCTGTTCACAGACTGTTTACCCAACTTAGACTTAATATTTTTCAAAACTGTACAATATGCAAGTAGTTCAGGTTTATACCTTTCTAAGGTCTACTCGCACGCATTCATACGATTTTTCTACAATTTATGGCGATTTTTACAAATCTGTCTATCATTTCAGAACTGATTTCGAGCAGTCAGTGAAAATGAATATTTTCACACTCGTTAGAGACCACTAAAGGTCATAATAAAAATTAGGAAAAACTACAATAAAGTCCCTACATATTGGCCTCATAATTGATTTAGTCTCTATATATTTTTTTTATTCAATTAAGTCCCAAATACCGACAATCGTATTCAATTTAACCCTTTGACCCGGTCAACAGGTCTTTTAATGTTCAAAAATTACATTTTTTTTGCCCAGATTTCAAAATTTATTACAAATTTGGTCCAAAATTTACACTTTTGGCCCAGATTTTAAATTTTGTTACAAATTTTTTCCAAACTTTACTCTTTTTGCCCACATTTTAGAATTTTATTATGAATTCATCCTAACATTAGTTTTTTTACAACTTTTTTTCTCAAAGAATTGTTTCTAATATGTTTTTTCTTTATAAAAAATCATATTTATACAAAAAAAACGTATTTTCACATAAAAATCTTATATTTTCTATATAATTTTTTTTAAAAAAGTTTTTTGTATATGAAATATCTAGTTATAAAACTAGGTATTTATTAAGTATATAAATATATACAAATCCGTTTTTATAAAAACTATATATACAAAAACGTATTTTACAAAAAAAATGTATACAAACACCTATTTTATCTATATTTTTTTTATAAAATCGTGTTTGTTTACATTTCTTTTATAAAAACGTGTTTGAATAATTTTTTTTTATATAATACGTGTTTGTATACATTTTATAAAATGTATACAAACACGTATTATATAAAAAAAATTATACAAACAAGATTCTATAAAATGTAAACAAACACGTATTATATAAAAAATTATTCAAACATGTTTTTATAAAAAAATATAAACAAACACGATTTTATAAAAAAAAATATAGATACACACCAATTTGTGTGCATATATATATATATATATATATATATATATATATATATATATATATATATATATATATATAAAGGAGATAAGTGTTTGGATACATTTTTTTGTAAAATACGTTTTTATATACATTTTTTTATAAAAACGGATTTGCATATATTTATATACTTAATAAATACATATTTTTATAACTAGATATTTCATATACAAAACACTTTTTAAAAAAGTTTTTATATAGAAAATATAAGATTTTTATGTGAAAATACGTTTTTTTTGTATAAATATGATTTTATAAAGAAAAATCATATTAGAAACAATTTATTGATAAAAAAAGTTGTAAAAAAAACTAACGTTAGGATGAATTCATAATAAAATTCTAAAATTTGGGCAAAAAGGGTAAAGTTTTGACTAAATTTGTAACAAAATTTAAAATCTGGGCCAAAATTGTAAATTTTGGACCAAATTTGTAATAAATTTTGAAATCTGGGCCAAAAATGGAATTTTTGAAAGTTGGAGGACCTGTTGACCCGGTCAAAGGGTTAAATTGAATACGATTACCGGTATTTGGGACTTAATCGATTATGAGGCCAATATGTAGGGACTTTATTGCAATTTTCCCTTTTTATATACAAATTAGTCTCTTTTTCTAAACTCTCAGAGTTTATGGGTTTAAATTTCGACATACAATGATTTTTCTATAATTTTTCTAAAAAGCATGAATAGAAAAGTTAAAGAACAGAAAAATGAACATCTTGAACTAAATACTAAAATAAACTCTTTAAGAATGGTTTATGATTCTTCGATACTTTGTAACATGTTGAGCAAAGTGTATAAGATTTAGGAGATGTATATTGATTATTTTTCATGCTATTTTATTTCATGGAAAGGTGATGATAATGCTTATAAAGGTTTTCTCCTCACTACAAAGCATTTATGATAAACTATAATAGGTATAGTTTATGGATCATTTTCAATATGAAATTTACTATGGAAAGTTATTATTCCACTTACAAAAATGTTTTCATTTACACAACACGTAAACTCGTTGAATCAAATTTGTGAGCTAAAGTCTTCGCGTACAAAATAGTGTACAAAATAAAGCCGTGTAATTATAACCAGAGTCTCTTGTAGGGAGGACATGATACTTGTGTATAGATCTATATTAGGACTGAAAATCCCGCACCTAAGCTGCTTGCAACAGACAGGTCTGGGGTGACAAATGTCATAACATTTCGACGCCTGAAGAACGTCGTTATAGGTCATCTATGTCGTTTAGCACGGTTATAATAACTCACATGGGAAAACAACGATACACATAGTTTACCGGGATACTTTTACTCAAACATTTTTATATAATTTAAAACTACATATACCAGTATAAGTATGGAAATTACTTGAACATTTTGGTCTTTAAGTCTTAAGACTACAACTCATTTTATAAGGAAAATACTGGATTTTTCTAGAACAAACACTACTTTTATAAAGAAATGATTTCAACTCTTCATACAAATGCTTATGAACTCACCAACTTAATTGTTGACACTCTTTCAAAACTACTTGTATTCTCAGGAAATCACTAAAATAGGTAACTACCAGCTTTTGAGGATGGGACGCTAAGGCGTCAGACAAATCATTTTTATCATCATATTGTAATTGATTTTGAAACATGTAACTCGTGAAACAATGTAACATTTTCAATTATAGTTATGATGGTTGTGTTTACTTTGGTCACTATTATACTTGTTGTTATGATACCGTACATGAAGTCGCCACCACTGGACGTTTCCGCCATCCTGGTTTGGGGGTGTGACAGATTGGTATTAGAGCATTGTTTATAGTGAGCTAAGTATATCAAACCACGTAAAGATATATAGAAACTATAAATACAATCGGACTAAAACTCTTTGACGTAACATTTTCGTACAAGTATACTTTAAAATATTATGATATTTTTATAAAAGTATTAGTACAATTATACTCACTAGTTCAGTATCGTAACCATAACAAAACAAAAAGTACTGAGAGAAGTTGAACACTACGAGTAGGCCTCGGGGTATGTAATCAGATGTGGAATGAATATAGCCTGATCAACTATGTTTATCCGGGATGTGACCAATGTATGCCGAGGAATGGTCGTAGTGAATAACGAGTCTAAAACTTACCAACAAGCCATACAAACAACCTAACATAAAGTTTAAAATACTATAGGAGTATTTTATGATACTATAAGAACCGTAACAACAACATTTAGGCCGCGATATTTAGCAGTCGTAAGGAACCTTCTTGCCAGAATAAATCAAATCCTTCATTTAAAAATTAAGGACCCTTACTGGTAGATCTATAATTGCATAGTGTCTATCTTAGGGTTATATATGATTAAGGTTCTATAGACTTAGGATTTGTGATTCCGCTTTAAGTCCTGTTCCTTGTTTGGTTGTGGGCTTAGAGTAGAGCTACTTATCCGACGATCTATTCGATCTTGATTATATACAACTGGTATACACTATGTGATTATAGGAGGACCCGGTATGGGTCACATCACACAATTTTTATTAAAATATTTCTATAAAATAATTTTATCCCTTAAAATTTTTACGACATCATATACTTAAGTTTTTCCATGTATTTCTCATATCCCTATTTCTCGTACAGACGTCATGACAGGATTTCACATACCCGAAGACCCTTATTTCCCTAATCAGGGGAATGCTGGTTGGATCATAGAGGATCCCGAGGAGGATCCTGAGGAAATAATGGAGACCCCAAAGACGATTCGGTAGAGGAAGAAGACAAGGAGGAGGATAAGGAAGACACCGACTCGGAACCAGAGGTCTACAATCCACCTCCTGTCCCTGCTCCCAGATGGAACTTTGAAGGCCCGACGCCTCGATGGGCGGTAGACTTGAAGAGATGAAATTGACATGCATTTTATTTCATTGGGAGTGTTACCACAGGTTTCATAACATTTTTTGTACAAATGGTTTACTCTTGGTGAATCTATGATTGCTTAGTGTATACGTCAGAGTCATATATAATTAAGATCCTATAGACTTAGGATGTATGAGTCCGCTTTAAGTCCTGTTCCTTCTTGGTTGTGGGATTAGGGTAGAATCACTTATTCGACGGTCTATTCAATCTTAATTATATATAACTTGTATACACCAAGTGATTGTAAAAGGACCTGGTATGGATCAAGACATAGAATTTTCATTTGAAGCATTACTATTAAAATTCATAAGTTTATTTTACATAGACTTATATCATGAATTGCTCAAAGTCGGAACACAACACATATGAAACCGATATTATCTAGTTTAATGACATCCGACTTAATACTTACCATCATTTCATCTTTAAACTCTATGGTAGAAGAATGCCACCACGTAGATCTAAAAGGCGTGTCAACAACACCTCAAAAAATCCACCACCGTCACCACCTCCACTGTTCAACCCTGCCGTTTTCCAGGCTGCGGTAACAGCCGCTGTGGCAGCCGCCATGTCACAAATCAGCACAAACGGTACCAGTGGGAGACAGTCAGGGACGCTTAAGGGAATGTTCCTACAAGGACTTCACTAATGGCAAACCCAAATCCTTCAATGGAAGCAGGGGTGTCATCACTCTAATGCAATGGTTCGAGAAAACATAATCGTCTTTGAAATTTGTGCATGCCCAGAAGCAAGCAAAGTCAAATTTATAGCTTGCACTTTCTCTGACAGGGCCCTTACCTGGTGGAA
Source organism: Lactuca virosa (assembly GCF_052849685.1). Lineage (NCBI taxonomy): Eukaryota > Viridiplantae > Streptophyta > Magnoliopsida > Asterales > Asteraceae > Lactuca > Lactuca virosa. The sequence continues at coordinate 122,408,882 of NC_136428.1, read as the reverse complement.
CAGTTATGTCAAATCATTGACTCTCCCAGTAGCCAACGCCATGAGCTAGGAAGACTTAAAGATTCTGATGCTAACAGAATACTGCCCGAGGGGCGAAGTGCAAAAGCTAGAGCAAAACTCTGGGTTATGACGATGAAGGACTCTGACATTACAGCTTACACTTCCAAATTTAGTGACCTGGCTATATTATGCCCCGGGATGGTCACCCCGGAAAGTAAGAAAGTAGAACGGTACATCTGGGGACTATCTCCCCAGATCCAAGGAAACATGATGACTGCAAATCCACTTACTTTTGACAGTGCCAAACGTCTGGCACAAACACTCGTGGATCATGGAGTCCGCCAAGGCATAATGGCCCCTGCCCTTGATAAATCGAAAAGGGGCGACAATAAAAGAAAGTTCGGGAACAAAAAGTATAACCAACCGGCACAGGACCCTGCCAAGAAACAACAAATTGTTGCTGTCCACGCTACCACTACCCTTGTCGCTCCAACGCCATTAATACAATATGTCAGGAACCTAACCAAATGCAACAAGTGCAAATTTCACCATACAGACGCTTGTTGGGAAATGCACTACAACAATTGCAACAAAAAGGGGCATACAGTCCGTTTCTGTAAGGCGCGAGCTCAACAAATCACCCAGGCCGCTAATACCGGAGTAAGCCGAGCATGTTACGGCTGTGGGGAGACTGGGCATTTCAAAAGAGATTACCCAAAGGAAAGAAACACCAATACTAGCGGTGTGGGAAGAGTCCTGGCAATAGGGCACGAGGAAGCAATAAAGGACCCCACAGTGGTTATCGCTACGTTTCTCCTCAATAACTCTTATGCATGCATACTTTTCGATAGTGGAGCGGAGAGGAGTTTCGTAAGCCACAAATTTAAACACATACTCAATCAAAAACCACAAGCACTCAACGAAATGTTCACAGTAGAAATGGAAAATAGTAAAACTGAAAGCACTAAGGATATGTACATAGGATGCACTCTAACTCTAGACAAACACTCCTTCCAAATCGATCTAATGTCGATCACAATAAGAAGCTTTGATGTCATTATTGGCATGGATTGGTTAAGTCTTTACCGCGCCGATATCATGTGTTACAAAAAGGCCGTTCGCCTTAATCTGCCAAGTAACAAAACCCTCGTCATTTATGGCGACAAACCCGGTGCAAGGTTACAAATTATCTCATGCATCAAGGCTCAGAACTACCTACGCAAGAAGTACCACACATTCCTAGCACACGTTGTCGACGAAAAGACAGAGGTGAAGGATATAAAGGAAATTCTAGAGGTTTGTAACTTTCCTGATGTATTCCCAGAAAACCTTCCAAGAGTACCACCTGCGCAACAAGTCGAATTACGAATTGACATAAATCCAGGAGCCAACCCCATAGCCAAATCCCCGTACCGATCGGCCCCGTCTGAAATGTAGGAATTATCCAGTCAATTGAACGAACTACTGAGCAAGCGATTCATCAGACCAAGCTTCTCATCCTGGGGAGCACTAGTCCTGTTCGTAAAGAAGAAAGATGGATATTTTCGGATGTGCATTGACTATCGGGAGTTGAACAAACTCACCATCAAGAACCGATATCCCCTACCGCGAATTGACGACCTGTTCGACCAACTTCAGGGAGCAAGCTACTTCTCAAAAATCGACCTGAGATCAGGGTACCATCAGCTGCGAGTTCGGGAGGAAGATGTTTCCAAAACGGCGTTTCGGACTCACTACGGTCATTACGAGTTCGTAGTGATGCCCTTCGGATTGAAAAATGCACCCGCAGTGTTCATGGAACTAATGAACCATGTGTGCATGCCTTAGATGAATTCATGATATTGTTCATCGGCGACATATTGGTCTATTCACGAAGTAAGGAAGAGCATAGTCAAAACCTACGACAAGTCTTGGAGACGTTGAGGACGGAGAAACTATACACAAAGTTTTCAAAATGGGAGTTCTGGATCCGAGAAGTGGACTTCTCTGGTCATGTGGTCAGAAAAGAAGGGATACATGTGGACCTCTAAAAAATCAAAGCAATTGAGGACTGGAAAACGCTAAGGACATCGACGGAGATCCGCCAGTTCTTAGGCCTTGCTGGCTACTACAGGAGATTCATACAGAACTTCTCCAAGATTGATAACCCGCTCACTACCTTGACTCAGAAAGGAGTGACCTTCAACTGGGAAGATAAACAAGAGACTGCCTTCCAAACACTAAAACGGGCATTATGCAGTGCTCCGATCCTATCTCTCCCAGAAGGGACAGAAGACTTTGTGGTCTACTGCGATGCATCAAAACAGGGTCTTGGGTGTATGCTCATGCAACGAGGAAAGGTCATTGCCTATGCCTCAAGACAAATTAAGACTCACGAAGTTAACTACACCACGCATGACCTCAAACTGGGGTCAGTAGTATTTGCCCTAAAGATTTGGAGGCATTACATATACGGTATAAAGTGCATAATCTTCACGGACAATAAGAGTCTCCAGCACACCCTAAATCAGAATGAGCTCAACATGAGGCAATGACGATGGGTCGAACTAGTAAATGATTATGAATGAGATATTCGCTATCATCCAGGAAAAGTCAATGTAGTAGCAGATTCCCTTAGTCGAAAAGAGTACTCGGGCCGCCGAGTAAAGTCTTTAACTATGACCATCCATTCACATCTGTCCACGCAGATCAAAGAGGCTCCACTGGAAGCCTTGAAACCCGAGAATGTGGCAGGTGAAGACTTAAGAGGAATGGTTAAAAACCTGGAAGTTAAGGGTGATGGAGTTCGTTACCTCATGAATCGAATCTGGACACCGAAGTTCGGTGGGTACAGAGACGTTGTCATGAATGAAGCACACAAGACTCGATACTCCATTCATCCCGGTTCAAACAAGATGTACCTGGACCTTAAGAAAATTTATTGGTGGCCAAACATGAAAGAAGAAATTACTACCTATGTGGGCAAGTGCCTGACTTGCGCTAAAGTCAAGGTAGAATACCAGAAGCCTTTGGGTTTCTTACAACAACCAGAAATACCCGAATGGAAGTGGGAGCGAATAACTATGGATTTCATAACTAAGTTGCCCAAAACCACGGGTGGTCATGACACCATTTGGGTAATCGTCGACAGATTAACCAAATCCGCGCACTTCCTGTCAATAAAAGAAATCGACAAGATAGAGAAGTTAACTAGGACGTACATTAAAGAGATCATGCGATTGCATGGTGTGCCAATATCCATTATCTATGACAGAGATAGTAGATTTACCTCATGTTTTGGCAATCACTGCAAAAGTCCTTGGGAACCAAACTCGACATGAGTACAACATACTATCCCCAGACTGATAGGCAAAGTGAGAGAACCATTCAGATGCTGGAAGACATGTTGAGAGCTTGTGTGATAGATTTTTGGTAAAGCTTGGGATACCCATTTACCACTCATCGAATTCTCATACAATAACAGCTATCACACTAGCATCAAAGTCCTGTCATTTGAAGCTCTCTATGGGCGCAAGTTCAGATCAGCCCTATGCTGGGATAAGGTGGGAGAAACACAACTATCTAAGGGGCAAGTCCCTAAATCACTCTCACCGGCCCAGAGATCATAAGGGAGACTACGGAGAAGATCGTCCAAATTTGGGAACGACTTAAGTCTTCCCGAGATCGACAAAAGAGCTATAGGGCAAGTCCCTAACAGCACTCTCACCGGCCCTGAGATCATAAGGGAGACGACGGAGAAGATCGTCCGAATTTGGGAACGACTTAAGGCTTCCTGGGATTGACAAAAGAGCTATGCAGATAAACGACAAAAACCCTTGGAATTTCAGGTTGGTGACCGCGTGCTACTAAAGGTCTTGCCCTGGAAGGGGATGATACATTATGGAAAACGTGGGAAGCTAAATCCAAGGTATATCAGGACTTTCGAGATCCTTGCCAGGATTGGCCCGGTAGCTTACAAACTTTGACAACCGCAGGAACTCAATAACGTACAACATACCTTTCACGTGTCAAATCTAAAGAAGTGGTTGTCCGACGAAACTCTTGTAATCCCACTCGATGAAATCGAAATTAACGACAATCTCCACTTCATCGAGTAACCTGTGGAAATCATGGACAGGGAAATCAAAAGAACAAAACAAATCCGCATACCCATAGTGAAGGTCCGTTGGAACGCTAAACGAGGACCCGAATTCACCTGGGAACGCAAAGATCAAATGAAAAAAAATACCCACATCATTTCCCCAACCCTTGATGTCTAACTCAAAATGATAATTTCGGGACGAAATTCCTTCTAACGGGGGGATGATGTGACAACCGTCAAATTTTAGTCAAACAAAGTCAACAAGTCAACCCGGTCAACTCAAATAGTAATAGTATGTTAGGGTAACGATATGTTCCTTATGTACAACTTACTATTATAATACAAAGTATCACTCAGAAGTCTCATATGTTCAGCAATCTAAACCCTAATTAGGGTGAGAAACATAACAACTCAATAAAACTTAACGATGTATCCTATGGGGATGTATGACACTCATAACTAGATGTGATGGAGTTTACAGTCCTAACACTACAGGGCAAAACCATAACAAAGGCTACAAACAAAAACCTCTTTCTATCTCTCTCTCTCTCTCTCTCTCTCTCTCTCTCTCTCTCTCTCTCTCTCTCTCTCTCTCTCTCCCCCCCCCCCAAATCTCTCTTGGTAATAAAAATCACATTTCCAACTTTTCCATAAACACCAATGCCATCCCAACGCTTCCTTTGTTGAAAATGGCTCAAAACTGAAGAAGAAAACCAAAAAGACCAAGAAGGGTTCGCACGTTACTGTTAACCTGCGAACCTTCACAGGCACTAGTAGCCACTGGATACCTGCGAACCTCACCTTCGGACCGAAACCAGACACTTTCGCACGTCCTCGATAACTTTCGCATCCTATCCGACAAGTTTCGCCTTCTTCCGGCCACTTTCGCTTCTGATCGGCTAGATTCACATCGGGTACCTTCGTAGGTGGCAACTCTCGCAACGAAACCTCCTCTCGCAGCCAGACACTTTCGCATGCGAGCCTCTCACAGCGAACCTCCCTCTCGCAGGCAAGCAGCCTTCGCACCTTCCGACCTTATTCTGGATTTTTGGCAGTTTTGCATTTTTCGTCAGTTTTTGGTGTTTTTTACGTGAGATTATCATCCAACTCATATTTTTCACATCTTAGACCACCTAAACTCAAATTTTACCTACATCTTCAAGATTTATTGTATATAAATCATACTTTTACATTAAGAAATATCTAAAGTTAAATGGATATTATATTATGCAAGTGGTCGCAAGTGGGTCAAGTGGATCCCCACTTGTCATCTCTATGTCACTTCTTCACTTTCCATTGGTCAAATCATTATCCCTTCACACATACCAACCAATCACCTTGCATCATCTTTCCTTCCATATAAGGAAACCTCTAGGAGAATCAAAATCATTTTTCTATATTTCTTCCAAAATCCACCTTTTTCTCCAAAAGAGCTCTCAACCTTTTATCTCCTTCCAACCACGTTTTTGAAGTGTTCTTGGGTCATTTATTCTCTTTTTGGTAAGTATTCCCTCCTACTTTTAATATTCCTACATAACTCCATAACAATCTTGAATCTTTTACACACATATTCACACTTTATTGTTCATAGGATCATCAAAATCTCCAAGCATCTTCAAGTGTTCTTGACTAGAAACTATTCATCATCAATCTTCCACTCAACAAGAAATCACATAAGGTGAGTTCATACCCCTAAATTTTCAAGTTTTCTTCAAGCTTTAGGGGGTGGGGTGGGGGGATACAAGTTACATCACTAAAATATAATCTAAACATAAATAACAGCTTCCTACAGAAACGTTGTGATCTGTTCACGGACTGATTTACACAGCTTAGACTTAATATTTTTCAAAACTGTACAATATGAAAGTAGTTCAGATTTATACCTTTCTAAGGACTACTCGCACGCATTCATACAATTTTTCTACAATTTATGGCGATTTTTACAAAACTGCATATCATTTCAGAACTGATTTCGACCAGTCAGTGAAAATGAATATTTTTACACTGGTTAGAGACCACTAAAGGTCATAATAAAAATTATGTACAAAGTAGACTCAATTTCTAAACTCTCAGATTTTACGGATTCAGATTTCGACTTACGATGATTTTTCTATAATTTTTCTAAAAAGCATGAATAGAAAAGTTAAAGAACAGAACAATGAACATCTTGAACTAAATACTAAAATAAACTCTTTAAGAATGGTTTATGATTCTTCGACACTTTGTAACATGCTGAGCAAAGTGTATAACATTTAGGAGATGTATATTGATTATTTTTCATGCTATTTTATTTCATGGAAAGGTGATGATAATGCTTATAAAGGTTTTCTCCTCACTACAAAGCATTTATGATAAACTATAATAGGTATAGTTTATGGATCATTTTCAATATGAAATTTACTATGGAAAGTTATTATTCCACTTACAAAAATGTTTTCATTTACACAACACGTAAACTCGTTGAATCAAATTTGTGAGCTAAAGTCTTCGCGTACAAAATAGTGTACAAAATAAAGCCGTGTAATTATAACCAGAGTCTCTTGTAGGGAGGACATGATACTTGTGTATAGATCTATATTAGGACTGAAAATCCCGCACCTAAGCTGCTTGCAACAGACTGGTCTGGGGTGACAAATGTCATAACATTTCGACGCCTGAAGAACGTCGTTACAGGTCATCTATGTCGTTTAGCACGGTTATAATAACTCACATGGGGAAACAACGATGCACATATTTTACAGGGATACTTTTACTCAAACGGTTTTATATAATTTAAAACTACATATACCAGTATAAGTATGGAAATTACTTGAACATTTCGGTCTTTAATTATTAAGACTACAACTCATTTTATAAGGAAAATACTGGATTTTCCTGGAACAAACACAACTTTTATAAAGAAAGGATTTCAACTCTTCAGACAAATGCTTATGAACTCACCAACTAAATTGTTGACACTCTTTCAAAACTACTTGTATTCTCAGGAAATCACTAAAACAGGTAACTACTAGCTTTTGTGGATGGGACGCTAAGGCGTCAGACAAATCATTTTTATCATCATATTGTAATTGATTTTGAAACATGTAACTCGTGAAACAATGTAACCTTTTCAATTATAGTTATGATGGTTGTGTTTACTTTGGTCACTATTATACTCGTTGTTATGATACTGCACATGAAGTCACCCACCCCCGGACGTTTCCGTCATCCTGGTTTGGGGGTGTGACAATATGTTCCGGAGATTCACTCTTAGTAGCAAAGGATTGAATTTTTTAGGAATCTTGGTTGGGACAAGATGTTTGTCAAGATCTTGGAGAAATTGCTTTCGATTTGTCTTTTTCTTCAAATACACAAATCCGAGCTTAGGTTCTTCAATAGGGCCTTCATCTAGAACTTGTACTTCTGGAAGATCTGTGCTAATCTTCGCCAAAATATTTTCAGTTTCGAATAGATGAGCAAATTCCACATCGATTATGCAATATTCACCTATGTAGTCCTTCAGAAAGCTCAGATTTGTGTTCAATGCTTCAATGCTTAATTCATTTGAATGTCTATCCTTGAGGTGAGCATTAATGGTGAGAATGTTATTTGGATTTAGATATGGAAAATCCACATCAATCATTTTGATAGTGTCTTCTTTGTTCCAAGATACATAGTATCGATAAAGAAGACAATTGATATCAAACTTGGTTAGGACCTTGCTTCCATATCTAACAAAGTTAGTAATTATATTTTGAGACCATACTTCTTTTTGAGGTCGAGCATTGGAGAAATAAAAATTACTCAATCTCTCATGTTCAGTTCGGATGATAATTTGAGGATCATCCGATGGATGAAATGGATCAAACTTAACACAAAAACGTTCATGTGGACAAATTGGTAGGTCAAGTTGGTCCAAATAGTTTTATGGGAGAGAAAAACTCATGAAAGGTATAAAGTTGATGTCATGAAGAATTCCTTCTCTGAAGAATGGAGAAATGCCTAGTATTGGATTGGGATTATCTTTTAATCCTTGAATGCGGATACTTTATTCAAGAGATTGCTTTATTTATTCTTTTGACCATCCCTCAAACCTTTTCGACGACTTCATTGGGTTGTCTGATTCGAAAGTGACTCATTTCCCTTTGCCTGTAATTGGATCTTTCGGAACAATAGTGGAAGAGATGATTTGTTGACCAGCTTGAGCAATGAACAATATCGAAGGAGGAGGAATAAACGGCTCAATCGGTAAGTCCTCAGATCTCTTGATAAGGGAACCTTCAACAAAAGCTATTCTCGGAACAGGAATTGGATGTAACACCCCAAAAATTCAAGCCAATTTAAAACTTTTTAAAACGTTTAAAACCATTAAGTCATTATAGTTTACTTTCAAAATAATTTAAACATCAGAGTATCCCCAGAATCAATCATGAAAATGTAAGGAGGTGCACGATCATGCCTTCGCCTTCCCGCGATCATCAGAATACCTGAAACAATAATAGATAAATGTAAGCTCGAAGGCTTAGTGAGTTACCCCCAAAATACCAACCCATACTAACCAGAACAAATATCATATCAATACAAATACATAACAACATGCATAATGAGCCTTCAGCCTGTCTGGACCGCCTCGCATGCCTTCAGTCTATCTGGACCGCTCTCCGAGCCTTCGTCACGTCTGGACCGTCTCGTAGGGCCTTCAGCCTATCCGGACCGCTCGTCGGGCCTTCGGTCTGACTATCATACCCTACTGGGTCTGTAGTCTATCCGGACCGCCCTGGGTATGTTGGCCTTCAGCACAAAGCAGGACCGCCTCAACCCAAACCCCCAATCAAACAAACATATGCACATACATATCATACGCTAGCATATATAACAGTCAACCGATCTAACAGATCAAATAGCATAACATCATCGTATGCCCAGGATACTGACCTAACCAGGTCACTAACATATGTACAGATAATCATACGGATCTTACAGATCACATAGCATAGCAACATCCTATAAACAGGATACCGACCTAACCAGGTCACTAACATATATATACAGATAATCATACGGATCTAACAAATCACATAGCATAGCAACCTCCTATAACCACGATACCGACCTAACCAGGTCACTAACATATATACAGATAATCATACGTATCTAACAGATTACATATCCTAGCAACATCCTAAAACCATGATGCAATCATAAAGGGCCGACCTTGGTGCCGTAGACCCTGTTGATATAGTGACGAGAACTCACCTGGCACTGCTGAAGTCCCGCAGGTACGCTCCAGCTGCTGATTGACAGATTCCCGAACTGTCAACATCAAACAATACCCAATTAATAATTGGGTTCCAAGCTCAAAGTCCAACTCACACTCCAAAAGCCCAAAAGTCAAGTAATGGGCCAAGGCCCAACATATGGCCCAATCTTCCAAATTGGGCCCAAGTCCTCACATGGGCCTTATCCTAAAGTCCATCTAATTACTTTGGGCCATTAACTTGTTCTTGGATGACCCATCAATAGTCTAACCACCAAAACCCTATAGGAAGGCCCAACTCAAGGCCCAAGTGAAATGAGGGTTTCACATAAAATGACAACCAGGGTTAAATGTTTCTCACTTAACCCATTAAGGACTTAATCCATTAAGTCGCTCACTTTACTAAATAAGTCATATGGTGTGATTGGGCTTATTACACAATTCTATTCCAATGGCCCAAATGTGGGTCCCGATAAGTCCAAGCCCATAATCCCAAAATTAGGGTTTTCACATGAAATGATGATTAGGGTTCAGTGTTTCTTACTTATCCCATTAAGGAGTTAATCCAATAAGTCTAATATTGACTCAGGTTAATTTTCCAATGATTATTATTTAATATTTCAAGTTATTAAATAATTCCCGTGTGTGTCCCGATCAATTCCCAAAATTAGGGTTTCATGGCATTAGGGTTTTCCAAACCCTAATTAGGGTTTCCAACCCAATACTAGCCGATTAATCAAATGGTTGGGCTTTTAGGTCACTTTGGGCCTCATTGGGCCCATTAGGGTTTCACTAAGCCCATTAGTCACATGCTTGGGCTTTTAGGTCCATTAAGCTTTATTGGGCCCCTTAGGGCTTACAAGGCCCATTAGGGTTTTAGTCCCTTGCCCAAACATCCCAAACTAGTCACTATCCAACAAGGCACACCGCCACCCGACACGGCGGCCGGTGGCGGCAGCCACCACCCTACGGTGGTGGTTTGGGTTTCTTTTCATTATACTTTAGCTAATTACAATTTACAATGCCTTAACCGAGAATAAACACACACACTATCTACATCAACACACACACACACCAACATAGCCATCTAATGGAGGCAAGTGGCTGTTGATGGTGGCAGCGGATTTTCCGGCCAACAAGCGACACACACAACACATGCTACAGAAGAATGAACACCCACACTCTTTTCTTGTTTGCAAACGGGTCCGGCCACCCTCCTGGTGGCGGTTGGCGGCTGTAGAAGTACAAACCGACGGCAGCAACGGTGGCACCACTGGTGGTCATCGTGCTTGGCAGCAACCCACATCAGTGGTGGCGTACATGCTCAGCGGTACTGATGGGGTGTACGGACGACAGGGCAGAGGAGGAAGGAGGTGGCGACACCCACCGGAACAGCAGCAACGACGTCCGCAAACGCTCCTCCGATTTCTCGCTGCCACGACGTTTGGCTCGTCGACTTCAATTCACGTCGGCAGCAGTGGCAGAAGACGACGTCGAGAGAGAAGGAGGGAGAAGGGCGGAGGAGGTTTGGTGGTCCTTGGCGGCGTAGCAGCAGCGAACGGCAGTAGCAAAGATCCACAGCAGCCTCTTGACGGCCTTGCTTGCTTCCGACATAGAGGTTGGCTCCGGCGGCTGGAGATGGGGAGCCGGCAATACAGCGACAACTTGGTGGTTGGAGGAGCAAGGGTGGCCGGTGGTGGCAGGCATAAGGGAGGAAAAAGAGGGTGACGACTGCACATGTCTTTAGGGTTAGGGTTTACTTAACCCTTTATACCTGGTTCTCTTCAAAGGTTTGCCATAATGACAAAAGTAGCCCCTCCTCTCCCCATTTCCCTCAAAATAAATCCAATAATTACCCTTTGAACCCTCACCATTAAAATCCCTTACAACTTAGGTACACAATTTACCAAACAGTCCCCCAATGTCTTAATTATAACATATTCAGCCCTTCCACCTCATTTCTTTTTAAAATAATTCCTGATAATTACCACGGAGCTCCTGTCTTCATGAATATTTACAAAATGAGTCCCGAACTCACACTTTTAACCCCCGACTTCTAAAAATGTGGCAATTAACTCATCGAACCCAACACCCTGCATATATAATTATTTGTTTTAGGCTACCATTCGTTCATTAATTTATTTATTTAACTAATAAATAAACGGGTATTACAACTCTCCCCCACTTAAATTAGATTTCGTCCTCGAAATCACTCCTTACTATTTCTTATATGCCAAACCACTTCTAGTAACATGATCACCGTCTTGGGCACACCCTAGCCTTCCCAGGGTAGTTGTGACCAATCTTCGCAAAGCCCTAATATCCTCATATGAACGAACTCCTCGCAACCAGATCACATCTGCTCCGTCTGAGATCTACTGTCTAGAGATGGTCTAAATCCCTGACAGACCACTCATACTGAATCATTATCGTTGATTTCAGTCTGTTTATCCCTCAACAGGCTACTCAACTTCTGATAGCTCGAGGTTCCCCCTATAAAATAGTATCACAGACCTAATTACCTGTGCTGGTCACTCAGCATAACCCAAGCAATCTATTATTTCGTCCGTATTTGCAACCCGAAACACAAATACTAATACCGCCCAAACATTGTCACCGCCCAAACACTGAACTGCCTGAAGCAGTATGCTGTCATATGGCTGCTTTCCAAAATCTACCGAGACCCTCCTGGTTCCAATTCATTCGTTTGTCATCTGAAATACCGGTTTCCGACCCGGCTGTGGAGCCAAAGGACTCCCACTTAGTCGCCTCACATGACTTCTAAAGGAAATCTTTCTCTGGAACTAGTTTCAACTAGTTATCATGCCACTGTGGTTCTAACAACCTTCTGATCTAAATGATCGGGTCAATGCGTCGAATCCTGACGTCATCCAATCCAAGACTAAAAGTGATTGCTACCTAACCAATGGTAGTCTTACATCACAAACGACCTTAAGCAGTCCATTGCTTCCCTGATCTCATAACTGTAGTGACGTCTCTACAGTCTCATTACTGGCTTAACCATATCTAATCCATTTGGGAAGACCCATAAACCTATCCGTGGATTTCCATATCCTCACTGCTGCACCCGAACTGGAGGTTACTACTGTCCCTTCTGCGTCATAACAATGCGCTCATGCTATCTACCAACCTAGTGAATGTTGTGGCTACACCTCCAGACTTACATCACTTTAGCACTATCTGCTAACCTTGTGAATGCTATGGCTACCCCCGCAGTCTTACAACACTTCCCATACTAACTGATCGCTAGTGAATGCTACGGCTACCCCCGCAGTCTTACAACACTTCCCATACTGGTCGAACACGCACTCGACCTAACAGACAACCGAACTCAATTCATGGCTAAATCCCAACCTGATTTCCCAAAGTTCTGCTATCAAGCACCGAGAAGACGCGATCCACATGCTGGGCAGTTTTACCGAACTCCCAACTCACACAACACTTAAACCAAACAGCCACCAGAGTTGTCTTCCTTCCTGAAAACGATGCGAAACCTATCTTAGTTTCAAAACTGATCCTGCTTCTGCACTCCGGGACGATTCTCCCCCACTTAGATTCAACTAAGTCTTCACAATACATGAAAATTTGAGAATTCCTAATCCTTCTTACTTTCCAACGATCGATCTGATGACAACCAGACCCTTCCCACTAGAAATCCTTTACTAGCCAACCACAAATGATCACACGCTTCTAATAACTAGATGAACACTTCCTAAATCCCCGGGAAACCAACAGTCCCTAAAGCCCGAATGATCCCACACCCAAATCTTGAAGTCCAAAAATAGATGCTCCAAGTAATGTCTCAACAACGAGCTACTTCCCTTGGCGATTTCCCCTGCCAGTCAATAATGGTTACTAAAACCACTGAATCCTGACAATGTTGAATAACCATCCCGTGGGACCCTGTCCGCAGACCTCCCACATAATACCCTTCTTCCCACAGTGTTCCAACAATCCTCCCGCTCTCGGCTCTAGAAATCATATCATTCAGGGCCTCGCACCCTGTCTCACTCACCAGCTCAATCATCCACAGCTGAACTGCAAACAACCTTTGCCCCAAATCGGGCTACAACTACTCCCAAGACATAGTCTACAATCCCAAAAGTGCAATAGATCGCACAATCAACCCTTACTGCCCGATACGAGAGATCCAAGGCGAACAGGACCTCACAACACACTTATGCCACATCGACCCACCTGAGCTCATCAGCGCTGAACTACTGTCGCCAATCCCGATGACTAACTGACCCCGAGCCAGAATACAACCTGATCCTGGGGTCACAAGCCTACTCAATGCTTTGAGCTCGTAAACTGAAAGGGCACAATCCTTGCCCTAGAAAACAACATTCCAATCCACCAATTAACCACTCTACTTCCAGCTGCAAAACCCTAGCTGAATATAATCATCACTCCTTTCCGGAGCCCTCGCGACTCACATTTCGGCCTCGAGCAAAACCACCAAAGCCTAAAATATAGAACCTCATGTGCTAGACTCTCCCGCTCGACCCGCGAAATGCAACGAGTACAGAATATATCCATGTTCCCAAGTAACTGCAGCCCTCTGCTCATCAGAATATGTCCCAGTAACGAGTTCTGGTACTGAAAAGCTCGACCAGCTCCTCCCCCTGCCGTCGTTACAGCTGTTGAAGCTGTTGCGGCAGCCGTCTCATCAATGGCTACATAGCGCTCATCAAAGTACTCAACCATGGCGGTCTTGATAGACCCAAACATCTCCGGAATCTGACCCCGGAAAAATCTCGATCACTTCCTCCCGGATGATCTCACCGACACGATCCACTGACAATGCTGGCCTATCCTGGCTGCCAGCTCCCGATCCTAACTCGGATCCGGTCTCAACACGTCTCGTAACCACTATTCTGGTAACACACCAGAGAGATCCCTGATAACCCATATAATGACATGGAACCAACTCCCAACCAAACCCTAGGGGTTATGACTTCCTTGCTACGCGTATGGGTCCTGTGCTTTCAGTAGTACGGGCCCATACTACCTTCCACACCTACCCATATTTGCCTCAAGTATCACCACAACACCCTAACAATATACATAAACATAGCGAGCACTCAATCCTCACTCCTAGAGGAAAGCTAACTATCTCACAACTGACCTACCAGTCCCACACAACTCACCCATCCATGAAACTTCCACCAACCCTGCAGCACTAGTGTATGCTAGCCATACATAACGCTGGACCCTATAGACTTTCAAATATCCAATCCTACCCTAAGCTCCCAATCAAACAAGAACAGAACATCAGGCCAAATCAAACATTCTCAGGCTATAAGATCTTAATTATGTATAACCGTGATGCATACACCAAGCAACTACAGTAATGATGTCAATCTCATATAAAGGAAACCCTAGGCTAGCAGGCATCATGTAATCAGACAATTCTACCATGCAATTCCTGAAGATCCCTAGCCTAGTACTAGCATGTTGTGCTAACATATTACAAATCAAATAATCTGTATGGTATTTTGGGGTCTATCCGCGAGCTCCGGCTGATCGTACACTTGCATCCTCCTTTTTATTATTTTGAAAACATTTTAAGAAAATCATTTTATATCCTTTTCCTCAGTTTGAGACTGGAGGCACCTGAGTGTTTCCTCCATATCACTCAAACCAAGGCTCTGATACCAACTTGTAACACCCCAAAAATTCAAGCCAATTTAAAACTTTTTAAAACGTTTAAAACCATTAAGTCATTACAGTTTACTTTCAAAATAATTTAAACATCAGAGTATCCCCAGAATCAATCATTAAAACCTAAGGAGGTGCACGATCACGCCTTCACCTTCCCGCGATCATCAGAATACCTAAAATAATAATAGATAAATGTAAGCTCGAAGGCTTAGTGAGTTACCCCCAAAATACCAACCCATACTAACCAGAACAAATATCATATCAATACAAATACAGAACATCATGCATAATGAGCCTTCATCCTGACTGTACCGCCTCGCAGGCCTTCAGTCTATCTGGACCGCTCTCCAAGCCGTCGGCACATCTGGACCGCCTCTAGGACCTTCAGCCTATCCGGACCGCTCTCCGGGCCTTCGGTCTAACTATCATACCCTCCTGGGTCTGTAGCCTATCCGGACCGCCCTGGGTATGTTGGCCTTCAGCACAAAGCAGGACCGCCTCAACCCAAACCCCCAATCAAACAAACATGTGCACATACATATCATACGCTAGAATATATAATAGTCAACCGATCTAACAGATCAAATAGCATAACATCATCCTATGCCAAGGATACTGACCTAACCAGGTCACTAACATATGTACAGATAATCATATGGATCTTACAGATCACATAGCATAGCAACATCCTATAAACAGGATACCGACCTAACCAGGTCACTAACATATATATACAGATAATCATACGGATCTAACAAATCACATAGCATAGCAACCTCCTATAACCACGATACCGACCTAACCAGGTCACTAACATATATACAGATAATCATACGTATCTAACAGATTACATATCATAGCAACATCCTAAAACCATGATGCAATCATAAAGGGCCGACCTTGGTGCCGTAGACCCTGTTGATATAGTGACGAGAACTCACCTGGCACTGCTGAAGTCCCGCAGGTACGCTCCAGCTGCTGATTGACAGATTCCCGAACTGTCAACATCAAACAATACCCAATTAATAATTGGGTTCCAAGCTCAAAGTCCAACTCACACTCCAAAAGCCCAAAAGTCAAGTAATGGGCCAAGGCCCAACATATGGCCCAATCTTCCAAATTAGGCCCAAGTCCTCACATGGGCCTTATCCTAAAGCCCATCTAATTACTTTGGGCCATTAACTTGTTCTTGGATGGCCCATCAATAGTCTAACCACCAAAACCCTATAGGAAGGCCCAACTCAAGGCCCAAGTGAAATGAGGGTTTCACATAAAATGACAACCAGGGTTAAATGTTTCTCACTTAACCCATTAAGGACTTAATCCATTAAGTCGCTCACTTTACTAAATAAGTCATATGGTGTGATTGGGCTTATTACACAATTCTATTCCAATGGCCTAAATGTGGGTCCCGATAAGTCCAAGCCCATAATCCCAAAATTAGGGTTTTCACATGAAATGATGATTAGGGTTCAGTGTTTCTTACTTATCCCATTAAGGAGTTAATCCAATAAGTCTAATATTGACTCAGGTTAATTTTCCAATGATTATTATTTAATATTTCAAGTTATTAAATAATTCCCGTGTGTGTCCCGATCAATTCCCAAAATTAGGGTTTCCTGGCATTAGGGTTTTCCAAACCCTAATTAGGGTTTCCAACCCAATACTAGCCGATTAATCAAATGGTTGGGCTTTTAGGTCACTTTGGGCCTCATTGGGCCCATTAGGGTTTCACTAAGTCCATTAGTCACATGTTTGGGCTTTTAGGTCCATTAAGCTTTATTGGGACCCTTAAGGCTTACAAGGCCCATTAGGGTTTTAGTCCCTTGCCCAAACATCCCAAACTAGTCACTATCCAACAAGGCACACCGCCACCCGACACAGCGGCCGGTGGCGGCAGCCACCACTCTACGGTGGTGGTTTGGGTTTCTTTTCATTATACTTTAGCTAATTACAATTTACAATGCCTTAACCGAGAATAAACACACACACTATCTACATCAACACACACACACACACCAACATAGCCATCTAATGGCGGCAAGTGGCTGTTGATCGTGGCAGCCACCACCCTACGGTGGTGGCAGCGGCTTTTCCGGCCAACAAGCGACACACACAACACATGCTATAGAAGAATGAACACCCACACTCTTTTCTTGTTTGCAAACGGGTCCTACCACCCTCCTGGTGGCGGTTGGCGGCGGTATAAGTACAAACTGACGACAGCAACGGTGGCACAACTGGTGGTCATCGCGCTTGGTAGCAACCCACATCAGTGGTGGCGTACATGCTCGGCGGTACTGATGGGGTGTACGGACGACAGGGCAGAGGAGGAAGGAGGTGGCGACACCCACCGCAACAGCAGCAACGATGTCCGCAAACGCTCCTCCGACTTCTCGCTGCCACGACGTTTGGCTCGTCGGCTTCAGTTCACATCGGCAGCAGTGGCGGAAGACGACGTCGAGAGAGAAGGAGGGAGAAGGGCGGAGGAGGTTTGGTGGTCCTTGGCGGCGTAGCAGCAGCGAACGGCAGTAGCAAAGATCCACAGCAGCCTCTTGACGGCCTTGCTTGCTTCCGACATAGAGGTTGGCTCCGGCGGCTGGAGATGGGGAGCCGGCAATACAGCGACAACTTGGTGGTTGGAGGAGCAAGGGTGTCCGGTGGTGGCAGGCATAAGGGAGGAAAAAGAGGGTGACGACTGCACATGTCTTTAGGGTTAGGGTTTACTTAACCCTTTATACCTGGTTCTCTTCAAAGGTTTGCCATAATGACAAAAGTAGCCCCTCTTCTCCCCATTTCCCTCAAAATAAATCCAATAATTACCCTTTGAACCCTCACCATTAAAATCCCTTACAACTTAGGTACACAATTTACCAAACAGTCCCCCAATGTCTTAATTATAACATATTCAGCCCTTCCACCTCATTTCTTTTTAAAATAATTCCTGATAATTACCACAGAGCCCCTGTCTTCATGAATATTTACAAAATGAGTCACGAACTCACACTTTTAACCCCCAACTTCTCAAGATGTGGCAATTAACTCCTCGAACCCAACACCCTGCATATATAATTATTTATTTTAGGCTACCATTAGTTCATTAATTTATTTATTTAACTAATAAATAAACGGGTGTTACAACTCTCCCCCACTTAAATTAGATTTCGTCCTCGAAATCACTCCTTACTATTTCTTATATTCCAAACCACTTCTAGTAACATGATCACCGTCTTGGGCACACCCTAGCCTTCCCAGGGTAGTTGTGACCAATCTTCGCAAAGCCCTAATATCCTCATATGAACGAACTCCTCGCAACCAGATCACATCTGCTCCGTCTGAGATCTACTGTCTAGAGATGGTCTAAATCCATGACAGACCACTCAAACTGAATCATTATCATTGAGTTCAGTCTGTTTATCCCTCAACAGGTTACTCAACTTCTGATAGCTCGAGGTTCCCCCTATAAAATAGTATCACAGACCTAATTACCCGTGCTGGTCACTCAGCATAACCCAAGCAATCTATTATTTTGTCCGTATTTGCAACCCAAAACACAAATACTAATACTGCCCAAACACTGTCACCGCCCAAACACTAAACTGCCTGAAGCGATATGCTGTCATATGGCTGCTTTCCAAAATCTACCGAGACCCTCCTGGTCCCAATTCATTCGTTTGTCATTTGAAATACCGGTTTCCGACCCGGCTGCGGAGCCAAAGGACTCCCACTTAGTCGCCTCACATGACTTCTGAACGAAATCCTTCGCTGGAACTAGTTTCAACTAGTTATCATGCCACTGTGGTTCTAAGAACCTTCTGATCTAAATGATCGGGTCAATGCGTCGAATCCTGACGTCATCCAATCCAAGACTAAAAGTGATTGCTACCTAACCAATGGTAGTCTTACATCACAAACGACCTTAAGCAGTCCATTGCTTCCCTGATCTCATAACTGTAGTGACGTCTCTACAGTCTCATTACTGGCTTAACCAGATCTAATCCATTTAGGAAGACCCATAAACCTATCCGTGGATTTCCATATCCTCACTGCTACACCCGAACTGGAGGTTACTACTGTCCCTTCCACGTCATAACAACGCGCTCATGCTATCTACCAACCTAGTGAATGTTGCGGCTACACCCCCCAGACTTACATCACTTTAGCACTATCTGCTAACCTTGTGAATGCTACGGATACCCCCGCAGTCTTACAACACTTCCCATACTAACTGATCGCTAGTGAATGCTACGGCTACCCCCGCAGTCTTACAACACTTCCCATACTGGTCGAACACGCACTCGACCTAGCACACAACCGAACTCAATTCACGGCTAGAATCCCAACCTTAAACTGTTTTGTATCATAAATCTGTTTTTTCTGATATTGTAATGATTATCCCATCCAATTAAAAGATAAATTGTCAAATCTTGAAATTATTACTAGTTTATATGATAAGATAATTATTTGTAATATTTTGATTTCAAGTTATCTTGTTATTAGAGTTGCATTATGTCAAATTTGTAAAAGATAAAACCATGATTATTTTATTAGTTTTAAAATTTGATCTAAATGTTTTTAGGAGTTACCAATCTTGTCATCAAGTTTGGAACTCAAAAGGTTTTTAAGAGTTACAAAACTTGCCCTCAAGTTTTGAAAGTTGAAAAGTCTCATTAATTCTAAAACTCTTGTAATTGAATGGTGCAACTCTTGGTTTCATAACTTAAAAAAATTAGTTAAATAGTTTTAATTTTGAATTTTGTATTTGGAACCTTGATGTTTTTGAATAGTTCAAATTACTTCTTATGGATTTTGTTAAGTTAATTAAATGTTTAATTAAAAGAGAAGATTAATAAATCCATAACTACATGGTTTAAAGTTTAATTAAATTATGATTTATTAATAGAATTAAACCACCAAGTATTTTAAAAGTTTAAAATACAGCCTTATACTATATAAGATTAAAAGTTTAATATATTATATATGTATAAGTTAAAAAGTCAGTCTTACCGTTAGTAGACCTCATTCACGAAGCTGGTCTATAAGGGGTGTTTAAGGAAGCAACCTATAAAATGACCGACATTGGGTATCCATTTTTACCTACTGCACCCTTGACCAGTGGAGGGTCGTTAGCCGAATAGGTTTGACAGGAAATTTAAATCCTCATGAAAAGTATAATGAAATATAAAGTATCTAAACCTTTTCAAAATTCCCAATCTTAGTTACTTTAGGAAAAATGTGAATTTGATGCTAACCCATGAAATTGCACATTGCACCTTATTGGTCGTTAGTGGAGCGTGTGTGGTTAACCGACACACTAATCTGGGACTAATGAAGGATGGAAATGGGTAGCTCGTAGATTATTATAGATCTATGGAGCGTGTGTGGTTAACCGGCACATTGATAAAGTGATAAATGTCTTCGAGAGTACCAAGCTAATTTGTATGGTTATTCACACCTTGTTTGTGATCCTCGGTATCCCAGTCACAAACTTGAAGGGCATAATCGAGATTAAACATGCCATTGAAAAGTTCAATGAATCTCAAAAGAATCTAGGAATTTCAATTCATTTAAAACCTAATGTTCATTTTCATTTTTCATGGTGGAAATTGGTAAATCGTCATTTACCTACCTTCAAATATTTTGCAATTGCAGTACGGAATCCCTCTTCTGAATTGTAAAATATTGTGTTGGGTCCTAGCCTTAAAATTTCATTTGGGTGTTATATTAAGGACTTAAATCAACTAACTTGAATTTCTCCCTTTTAGATGTCTAGTTCTGACAACTATGGTCTTCCCGAATCTTTTGGAAAAAGATTTCCTTATGAAGATAATGTTTCACGATTGGATCGTGGAAATGGAAATCATACTTCACTTCCTCCACCTCCTCCAATAATTCTCCCTGTCCCACATGTTCAAAGACTTGAAAAGTTCAAGATCACTCAAGCCCTATTGGCTAGCAAACACCAAGATGGAAAGTTTGTATGTGCTCACGTCTTAGAGACGAAGTTGCATATTGACAGGCTGGGAATGTTAAGTGTCGATGTCTCGAGGAAGTTGGCTGTTGACTGGGTTCTTCAATCACTTCCTGAGTCATATAGTGAGTTCATTAAAGATTACTATATGACAGACCGCGACATGACCCTTATTGATCTTACCTATTTGCTAATTTTTGCTGAATCAGCAATGATTTGGCGCACTGGTCAAGCAAATTTGATTAGAAGATCTACCTCCCAAACTTCCATAGACATTGACAATGGAAACATTGGAAGTCCAGAAAATTCTTCTCTTCCCAATGGAAAGGGATCGACCATGGTCAAGTCATTTGACCAAATGGTAAAGAGAAAGGCTAAGTCTGAGATTGTCATGTGTACCATTCCAAAAGAATCTGTTTGTTTCTATTACCAAGAGAAGGGACATTGGTTGCGAAGCTGCCGTATTTACCTGAAAGACCACAAGGATGGTAAAGTCAAAATGTTCGACTCTGCTTCAGGTACGTACACTATCTAACTCTATTAAGTTCCTACTTATAGATTCTTAATACATGATGTGATAAGATTGCATTTTGATGTTTTGTAGAATCAAAGAAAAGAAAGGAAACTGAAAGGAAGAGTGAGCCAAGTCTGATCGCGAAGAGATGGATTTTGATCGCATGGTTCGATGATCAGATTTGTAAGCTGCTAGGAGTTATGATAGATTGCTTAGGAATATGTAATAACATAGTTTTCATTTGTAATTACGTTGTAAGGAAATGCTTTTCCGCATTTTATAAATAAATAAAATTTTGATTTTATCTTGTTTTATATTTCCTTGCAATGGCATTTGTGAAAGTTGATGTTTGTATGTTTCTATTGTTAGCAATATTGGAAAATGGATTTGATTGTTTCATTTGTGGTAGTGTCAAAATTTACCAAATAAGGAAAGATTCTCATCACCCAAGTTTCAGTTGGATAGAAACTTGGAATCATGCAACTTGTACTGTGTGATGAATGAGAACATTCGTCTTTGAGAAATTAAGACGAATTCCTTGTTCACATGTATATGTGAGTCAAGTGAAGGACTAGGGGATCGAGTACACTTGGTTTTGCACTGGTCAGGTCCACCACAAAGAATGATAAGACTATTCGTCATGATTTACTAAAAGTTTAGTAAATATGGTTATGCTTACAAGATTAAGTTTAATTTTGAATCATTGAAAAAGTTTCAATGTATGGCAAAACGGATAAGAAGAATCAATTAGGCAGAAAGATAAAAGTTTCTTCAATCTGAAAAATAGGGAGAGTACTTTAGTATCATGTTTTGTGATCATCCTATTGATTATAGAACCATATCACAATTGATCCTCTAAGGACACCTTAGTGCATTTGTATGGGTAAGAAGAGGAATCGTGAATGGTTGAAATGGTTAAATCAAGAAGATGAGTCATACTTCATTCCAAAATCAAGTCTTAGAGTCATTCTCCAAGATTGTGCCTTGAGTGACATAATCTTAAGAAAGGTTTATAACACTCATCAAATGTAGAGTAAAATTTTTCTTACTCTTGTACATTTGAAATTGGTAAGTTGTGATGTATTGGATAAGACAAAGACCAACTAGGACCAATTGTGTAAAGTGTTTGTCTTGATAGGAACCCGCACTAAGTCTTGAATATTTGTTTGTCAAGTAATGTTTCTTGACAAAGAGAGTCTTATATGTCAAGAGGTCAGTGGGAGTCTTAAAGATCTTGAAAAGTTTCAAGAACTAATCAAGAGTAAACCTATCGTTTATAACTAGCACGCGAATTGAGGTTGATAACATATCGTGTTGACATATGCTTGTTTCTGTGTCATTCCAGTTGAAGTAGACAATGCATGTGAGTTCTATGAGTACTCAATTGTTTGCACAACAACCTGGAAGACATGGTAGGCCCTTCGGCTTCTAGGTGGCAAGAAAGTAAGATTGAACAAGTTCAGTCCATATGAGTTTGGAATTGTCACAAACCTTTTCTTGTGATTATGGTTTTGACAAATTCACATGGACAGGAACATATACACCATAAAATCTAAGTGACAAAGGTTTCTCTCTGCTTCATGAAAATGATTATGAGGAAACGCTTTCACTAAGTAGATTTTTAAAAAGGATTGTATTTGTGTTAATTGCATTCTCAAATTTGATTATGATTACGGCATCCCTCTTCATAGTTCGAATTGTGAGATATAGCAAATAGTCTGAACATTCAGGACTTACTGCTGTAAGTTCTAAAATTATTTATACACATATATGAGCTGTCTAAGGAAAAGTGTATGAGTTTGAGAAGCCTAGATAAAGTCTTATCGAAGAGTCTTGTATCAGAAATCTGAACTTTGGTAAGAAAATCAACAAGTATTGATTTCTAGAAGTCAAGCTGATTTCTGGGGACATGTCAAAGCTAGTGGGAGCATAAGTGTTATGTTAGTAAGAATGTAATTATCATGCTAGTGGGAGAACAATTATTACCTTAAGTGTTGCAAGTTAGCATTGTTAATTATAGAAAACAAACGTTTCAATTGGCAAAGTTGCAGAGTTTGAAAAGTTGTTTTGTTATAATTAAGGGAGAGGAATCCATACTTCATTTCAAATCTAAAAGCTTAGATTGAGATTTTAATCAAATTTAGTCAAGGACAACATATATTAATGTTATGTTGAAATGATTCAACATAAGTAAATTCTATATATGGAAATGTTATAGCAAGAGACTGGTAAAGTATTATGTCTTTATGCAAGACATTATGGATCGTGTCCCATATGCTGCGGCTATAGGATCGATTGCATGTACTATAATATTTATGTGTTCTGAATTTTCCAAATGCCTAGGGCATTAAGAGGGAAAATGGACCAGAACCGAATTTGACTAATGTTGTTTAACAATTATCAAGGACAATCTAAGGTTCGCCAAGGATTGGTTGCTTAAGGACAGTTGGAAGTATAGTAATAAATGGACCATGTTGACATGATTCTGAATAGATAGGATTCTATTAAGAATGTATTGTCTTATGGCAAATATGGAAATGTTTTCATATTAGGAGTTGGATATTAAGAATCTATTTGTAGTTAGAAACTTTTATGTAAGAAGGATGTTCAAAGGAATGTACTTTGAATTTGAGACTTCGCTTCCATGGAATTGTTTTGTTATCAATCTCCAGTGGAATGCATTGTCATTTTATTGTCCAAGTCTCTGTGACTTTGGTGCATTAACATTACAAAAGGATCATTGCATAAAGGTTAGAACCTAACACATTCTAATAGTGACAAGAATTTGGTATTCTTACATTTGCGATAAGGATTTGGAATTATGAAATAAGCGTTGTTTGAAATGTTTTCATTTGATCTATTTCACAAAGTAAATACCATAGGTAAACATAGTATTCATGCTTGGAGCATGGTATAACTATTGTTTTAATTCAAGTATTAAGTTGATTAGCCGAAACATTATACAATGAATAATGTGTAATCGATATGGTGACTAAATAAAAGGTGTTTTATTTATATTCAAAAGTTTTGAGACCATATTGGATTTGATTATTCTTGTGTTTCACTTCGCATGTTTTACTTCCCGAATAACTAGGTTATTCAAACATCCATAGTCAATCATACTTTGGAAGTAAGTGATGAGGTAAGATTGTCATGAATCTGACTGTAGATTGTCTAAAGTGTTTAGACATAGCACAAGTTTGTTGTAGTGTTCATGAGTACTCTTGTAATAAGATTTGAGTATTGGAATAAACCCACGCTCACTTAATCACTTCATGGATTTTATCACGAGTGATTGTGAGACGATAATATCTTAAATTCTTGAAACGGAGACATATAGTTGCGGTTTACAAGTCAGTTACACATTGATGATATGTAAACGCACCAGTAACTTGGTGTTATAAAACATATTGTTGTGTGTGATTTCATGAGTAAATAGAGCAAGCATATGAGTCGAAGTTTATCTATTCCTTTTACCCTTAGAGGGATAAAAGTGATATTTGTGGGCCCCTCGATGATTTAGTGATGACACACTAAGCGCTTGGCCAAGCCTGGACTGATTTGATTTGTTCAATTAGTCAGTCGTCATAAATCGGTAATCGGGAAACAACATATGGACAGAGAGAATGATTATAATCCATGTCTCAGTCCATACAATATCTAGAATGGAGGAATATATGATCCCTTATCTAAAGGACGCGTCATTGACTAGGTCAGAGTTCGACAGCGGCTTTTAAAAGCTACGATTCCTAGTCGGTATTTTGAGTCATACTTGAAGTTATAGTTATTAAACTTATCCAAGTGGGAGATTGTTGGATTAGGTGTCTAAGCCCATAACTATAATTGGTATGTACTTGACCTGAGAGTAGCATGGTCCTTTTGGGTTGCATTCACCAGGACAATCTGATAGGATGGATATTTGAGAAAGAGGTTATTTATGATTTATTAATAACTATAATATATTATTAGAGAAATCATATTATTTAATTAGTATCGATCAAGAATTAATTTGGAATTAATTTAGTGATCAAAAGAGACAAATTAAATTAACGGGGACTGATTATGTAAATCAATGATACATATGGTTTGGGCTATTGATCCACGATGGACTAAGTTTATGTAAGATTCCATGAAGAGTTAGTCCATACGAGTTAGTATAAGAATTAGGGTTTACATGACTCTTGGAATT
Organism: Lactuca virosa; assembly: GCF_052849685.1. Classification (NCBI taxonomy): domain Eukaryota; kingdom Viridiplantae; phylum Streptophyta; class Magnoliopsida; order Asterales; family Asteraceae; genus Lactuca; species Lactuca virosa. The sequence goes on along the minus strand of NC_136428.1, from coordinate 122,383,206 downwards.
CTACACTATATATGTATTTCCCTAAACCCTAATTTCGTGACTAGTGTGTTCTTAGAGAACCATAGCCGATTTTGTGTCTCCAAACCTCTCTCTCAAGTCCTCCAATTGTTCAGGGTGTCTTGTGATTCTGTTAGAGGGGCAACATTTGAGGCACTAAGTTCTTAAAGGCCAAATACATCAAGCTACAACAAGATGTAATCATCTAATCTATTTTTATGATTCAAATATCAAATTTTATGCTAGTTGTAGGCATCATGCTTTGGATATTTTGTTGCATGTATAACTAGAGAAAACTTAGATCCAAAGCATTAGGGTTGTATGTGCATCATAGGGATGTTAGAGTACATAAAACCATATCTCAACTCCATTTGAATGTTTCTGCTAGATTTGATGGCCAACACACAGAAGACCATTTTTACTTTTCCTCTTCCAATAGAGTCTTGGTGACTGGGGGTTGTTCTCTAAGAGCTTAAAGACTGAGAATTGCATTTCTCGCTAGGTTTACTTCATCAAAATCATTTTCTCCTTTTGATCCTTCAACATATTCAATAATTTATTCATTAGTTGTTTCATATGGGAGCTAGAATTCCGAAATAGGCTTCCATTAAATTATACTTTCTCCCCTTCTTGCATGGGAATGCCCAGCTTCGATGCAAGCAACATATTGGGCTTCAATTCATCCGATTATTCAAATACCCATTGAGAGCTCTTGTTTATTTTCTTAGTAAGCGTATCATAGGCACCTGCAGTACGAGTTTGGGATTTCAAGGTGTCGAAGGTTTCTTCCATGATTACCAGAAGTTCATCAAACTTGTGGTTCAGGGTATCCACAAAGTGTTGAGCTGATCGAATGACCTTGATGAGATCCTCATGCATAATCATATTCATGTCATCTTTTTTCTTTATCTCCTTCTCAAATCATTAGATTTGTTTTTCATGACAAACAGGAGTATGCTTGATGAGTTCATTGGTAGCAGAAATCATGTCGTCGTGGATCTTCAACATCGTAGAAGTGGCAGATATGTGATGGTTGAGATTTTCTTTATATTGTTCCTTGAAGTTTTCTAAGGTGCGCTTCAAATGGAGAGAAATGAGTTGATCCAATTGATTGGACTGGTCAAGTTCTGAAGGAGCAGCAGCCTTGATCTTGGAAATAGATTTGATCACTAGATTGAGTTTTGAATCAAGTGATGCGACTTGGGCAATGACCGTTTCGACTTTAGAATTGGCATTGGCAACATTATCTCAGAGTTTTAAGAGAGAGAAAGGATCAACTATTTGTTCATCTGAGGATCCTCTGCCCGAAGTGGAGCTTTTGGATATTCAATCACCATCATCATCATCATCATCATCATCATCACAGTCCTTATTATCCTTAGTATCATCATGTTGATCGCCTTGAGCTTGAGTATGTGGATGACCATCTACTTTTGCTTCCAGACTAGGACCAATATTGTTGTTTCCTTCTTGATTTTTTTTCCATTTCGTCCAAGGATGAAGAGAGATCGAAGTCATAGAGAGCTTTGGAGGAGGAATGTTTTGGTAGCATGTGGAAGGTGGAGTGAAGTGGAATTGCACCAACAGTCTTGTTATCATCTTTGAACATGATCTCCACTGAGTGATCGTCTTCATCATCTGGTCTGAAAAGGGGAGGACCTTCTTTAGAAGTATCATTCTTCTTAGGAGGATCATCTGATGCAAAGTTTGTATCAGGAACATCTCATGCAACAACATCTTCATTCTGAGGAGTATCATCCACATTAACGTCAGGAGTGGGAATATCTACACTCGGTTTGTTCGACAAAACTTCTATGTGGGGTTGAAGAACTTGATCAGCTTTTGCATCTGATGGAATGATGAAAGTAATACTTCTTCAGATTTCACGATGACGCATTGAAGGGAGAGTATATTCCACTTGTTCTCTTGTCAGATCCTGATGCCTTCAGTGAGCACTGTTAACAAAATCAATCTAATCTTTGTTAAGAATACCCGATCGCCGTTCACCTGTAGGAGGTATCAGATCGGTTTAGGCTTCTGACACTGGAGGGACTACTCTTGACTTATAAATCTTGGAACCAGTGGCAGGGGCCACTGATTGTGCTTGTGTTGAATGAATAGAAGGATTGAAGATGACTCGTGAGTGTGTTCCAGGGGGCACCAAGGGATTACGTTCAATACCATCACCACCCTGTTGGGAGGATCGGGGTAGATTATGTGTTGAATCCCAGTGAGTGTGTGCATGTGATTTTGAAACTCCAAAGGGTACTTCGGAAGAGTGGAAGGGAGGGGTAGGCAGAGACCCAGACTCAACTCGAGATCCGAGCTGTGAATCCTTTTGAGACGATTCAACGGTTTTGGTTCTCTTTTTGACTTTTGGTTTACAAGGAGAATCTTTTCTCTTCTTGTCAATCTTATTCAATCTAGATCCTGAAGTGGTTGGTCTATTCTCTTTCGAGGGTTTCTCATCTAAGACTGAGGTAGGTTGTATTGGGTTAAATACAACCGAAGACTCAATATGATATTTCATGTAAGGAGAATCGGAAAGAATTTTGTTCAACATTTTTTGAGGAAGACGTTAGACAGTTCCAAATGGAGTTTGATTAGGAAATCAGTACGTTTTAATTTCTTTAAAAGTACAGTATACCTTAGGGATGTCCAAATTGACTGGACTTGCTTCATGTCGTTCGAGGTGGATCTGTTGTAGTGTCAGAGCCCAGAACCTCAGACTCGAAATCTCGTTTGCCCTTCTCCTTTCTCTGAACTTCCTGAAATCTTGCCATAGAACTTCTGGTAGGTCAACTGCATTTGATCGGCTGGTAAAGATGTTGTCAACGACTTAGAGCCAATCTTTGCTTAAGGTGTCTGTGCTACCGTGCTTTCCGGGTAAGCCTCTAAGAATGACGTGCATCAAGATGGTCCAAATACCGGGAACAATTGATTTATTGAACTCTTTAGCCTTGAATTCACCTTTGTACCCGATTTGTGAGAGAAAATCTTGAAATTCTTCAGATGAGGGTTCAACCACTTGAAAACCATGAGGGTTTTCTGAAACGCTAATGGTGCGAAGGAAGGTTTCCTTATGAATGGGGACAATGCGATCATCAGTGATCTTACATTCCAGAACTCCATCTTCAAACTTGACTCATTTAAAAGCTTTGTGCAACAATCTGAGAGGAATGGCGATAGGATGGCGAGAGATATATTTGATCATAACCCTCAAAGACTTATCGTAATTTAGTGGATCAAGGGTGAATAGTTGAGTTGTTTCCCTTAGGATAGGTTTAGTGGAGGAGGATGAATCATACCCCTTTGAAGATTTCTTATTGGTTACACGTTTGGAAATTTTGGACACCATTGTTAAGAGCTTTAAGAATTGTGATGAATAATGGGAGTACAAATGAAAATTACAGGGAGACAATAAACAAAGTGAGAAAGTGGGAACGGTTAGGATTTCAAAATCCTTTTATATGTAGATGTTTTTGGGTTAGGTCGAAGAAACGAAATGATGATACACGATTGTGGAAACAATTTGCATTAAATGAACAGGTCTAAAAAGACCACCCTATATGACAACTTAAACCACATGATAGGACATCTCTTTGTACAAAAAGGGTAACAATCGATTCGATTCATAAAACATTCAGTGGAATTAACGAAATTCATGCCAAAGCAAATTTATTGTGAATTAAAAGGATAATCATAAATAAAATTATCGTTAATATCATCATGAAAAATGTTTTGAAAAAAAAAACTTTGAATGGAAACCTTAAAATTCAATTTATTGATTATTAAATAAAAGGATCTCCGAATGTCTAGGTGCTGAGATGAGATGACTCAAGATATGTCAGAAAGAATTTCAAAAGCAAAATTAATACTTGATATAGGTTCTAGAGATGACACAATCTTTAAAGAAATATCAAAGGTAATAATGAATGAAGATCTTAGTCAAAAATTAAAAAAGAGATGAGAGAATCCGAGAGTTAAAGGATTAGAGCTCCGAAAGAAGAAAAGTTGAGAAATCACATTACCAATTCGGATTTGAATTCCGAGGAAGACTTAACATGGGATTTTCGGAATGTGTTCTGTCTAGAAAATTTTGGACAAACTTTTAAGGAAGTGACATCCTGAAAACTTAAATACTAGAAGAGAGGGTTAGACAAAAAGAAATATAACGATCCTTTATTTTTCGAGAAGAAACAATTCTGAGGTGTGAAAAGCTTGGTTCAAAATTATTTGATTTTCTAATGTGTCCATCAGAGAGTACAAAATTCTTGGAAGAATTGAGGATCAGGCATCATCATGCCCATTTTGTTCAGAAAGCCATTAAATTTGGTTTCATCTAATGCCTTAGTAAAGACATCATCAGTTTCATCATCATATGGAACAAAAATGAGCTCAATATTACCTTTTAGAACATGATCTTTAATGAAATGGTACCGAATATCAGTGTGCTTGGTCATAGAGTGTTGAATCGGATTGTGAGAAATTCCAATAGCACTTTGAGAGTCGCAGTAGATTGTAATTTGTTGAAATCGATAACCATAGTCTAAAAGCTGAGAATTCATCCATAGAACTTGTGAGGTGCAACTTGCAACAACAATGTATTCCACTTCGGCTGTTGAGAGAGAAATGCGTTTATGTTTCTTGGATGACTAGCTAACCAATCTTCCACTAAATAATTGACAATCTTAGGATGTACTTTTCCTATTAAGTTGTAGTCCTCCATAGTTTGAGTCCAAATAAGCTTTCAACAAGAATCTTTCTTTTACAGAGTACCAAATTCTGAGTCTATTTGTTCCTTTAAGATATCTGAAGATTTTCTTTACAGCCAAAAGGTGAGACATCTTTGGATTGACCTGGAATCTAGCACATAGACATGTAGAAAACATGATGTCGGGACGACTTGTAGTGAGGTAAAGTAGCAACCCAATCATTCCCCTATATTTCGTATGATAAACGGCCACACCAGATGGGTATGAGAAGATCTTGTGTCTGAAACCCATTGGAACTTTTGCAGATGAATAGGTTTCCATCAAACAATTCTTCAGAAGTTTGAAAATGTATTTTTCTAGATGAATGAAGATTCCTTTATTGATTTGTTTAACTTGAAGTCTAAGGAAGAAACTTAACTCAAGATTCAAACTCATTTGGAATCGACTAACCATCAGTTTGGCAAAGTCAGAAACCATCGTCGGATCGGTTGATCCAAAGATGATGTCATCGATGTATATTTGAACTAACATGAGATGTACCAGGCGCGAGGTGCTTTATTGAGGCCATAAATAACTTTGTGGAGTTTGTCGTAGTAGTTCGGATATGATAAATTCACAAATGCAGGAGACTATTGAAGATAAAATTCACTATCAAGTTCACCATTGAGAAAAGCACTTTTGACATCCATTTGGTAAACTTTGAAGCCTTCAAGAGCAAAGATGGTGAGAAAGATTCAGATAGATTCAAGACGAGAAACAAGTGGAAAAGTCTCATCGTAGTCATCACCTCCTATCTGTGTGAATCCTTTGGCTACCAATCTTACTTTGTTTCTGATAATGACTCCTGCATCGTCGACGTTGTTTCGAAAAATCCATCGTGTTCCAACAATAGGGTGATCCTGAGGAGTAGGGACAAGATTCCACACTTGATTTCTATCAAATTCTGCTAATTCTTCTTGTATGTCTGTAATCCAATCAGATTGTTCTAGAGATTCCTTGATGGATTTTGGTTAAACCATTAATATGAATGCCGAGAAATGATACTCATTTTGAATGTTAGCAGCAGAGCAAGTCTAAACTCCAACGTTAGGATTTCCAGTAACTTGATTCAAAGGATGATCCTTTGTCCATATATGTAATCCCAGAAGTTCTTGTGCATCAGATGAAGCGATATAAACAACGGGTTTGTGTTGCTCCTATTGAATAGTTTAGATTTAAGGATAATGCTCCCCCTGAACTTTTGAACCAAATATTTCAGCATCGTCATCATTCCTAAAGTCAAAGAAGTTGGCTTTGTCTTCATTTTTGTTCGGAATTGGATCAATTTCAGCAAATTGATCTGTTGCATCGTCATCAACAGCCTGACATGGCCATTTCTATTGATCTTATCTCATGTATGATATTACAAGATACATAGAAAAATAAAAAAAATACTTTGACATTTTAAAAGGTTTACAGACACAATACACTTCTAAACATAAAACAATCTTGGACATAAGTTTCATCTCATTGTAATCTTCACTTCGGAATTCTCTTCAATCTCAGACACTCATCAATCTTGGAATAGCTTCACCTCAGATTTCAAAAGGATCACTTTTCATGTGCTAAAAAAACAATTCGTACTTTGACTTTGTTTACAAGTCTTTTTTTTTAGTTTTTTGAATTTTGTTGAATACAATTAGCAATTTTAGTTTGTTTATTAAGAAGCAGAGTTTGTTGTATAAATTTAGCAATTTAAATTCATTGAATAAGAACTTTTCTTTATTTCTTATTGATATGCCCTTTAGGTATTTAATGAATTGCCACTTTGAATTTTATTTATAAGCTTGTTTAGTGATACATGTGTATTGATTTGTATGGCTCACATGATACTAAGTAATGAATGATTACGAAGTTAAGATAAAATAATTGTTATTTTTTGTTTATATATATATATATATATATATATATATATATATATATATATATATATATATATATAACGTATATGAGTATTCTCTAAGTACTCCCCACCTAGACATTATACTCTCTACTCCCCATTCGACCGAATGAGTAGCGAATAACGAGTTGTGCAACCATGGCTATGGCATGTTATATTTGAATGAAAAGATATATAAAAATAACTCCATATAAAATTTCACACATACATGCATGATTGAAGTGCTACCTTAACATAATAGAGTTCTAAACTGACCATCTGCTAAAGAGTGATGAAAATGACTTGAAAAGTAGTTTAGAAACCCTCCTTACATTCCTATAATATTCTCACAAACTTGGATAAGGGTAAATAAGGGATCATTATGTTATAAATACCTTAAATTAGGGTTTATCTAGCATACCTGGAAAAGGTCCTAACACATATCACACTAGGTTTCCCTTTAAAGGGGTGTAAATCGCAACAATTATGGGTTTCGTCTATTTTGGCCTCTTCTTTCTATATCTACATTATGGTTCGTGTATATTGCATCCTCTTAGATCTTATAAAGTGATATATTTAGGCTAAAGATTAGTCATACTCTAAAAAACACACCATGGTTGTGTGATCCTAATAGCTTGAGGCGTACAAATTACAATGTCCTAAGTTTGAAATTTCCCTGGTATGGGTCTGTCTTGAGGATACAAAAATCAATCTAGAGAAAATCTTGATTCTAGCGAAATTCTCTATGTTTCCATCTTAATCTTGAATTTTGAAAATGTAAGAAGAGTATGTTTGTTTCTGTAACCTCCAAATATGACTTTTGGTGATGTATTTATAGGCTTCATATTGGCAGTTAATCAATCCTAACCAACACACCTGTTCAAATCAAAATTAACCGCTAATCAACTATCTAACAGTTAATTAACAATTAACATATTTAATAATTAAATAAAGGAAAATTGAGTAAATTAACCCTTATAAAAGGAATTTGTTTATAAAAATAATGAAGTTATTTTTTCTTGGAGAAATGACCATTTTCTCTTTAATAGTGTATTCCGAAGGACATAAGAACATTTCAGACTTCACTTGGGCAACATATTCTGGAATACGATATTCCGAAGCATTTATTTTCCGTCCGGAGGTGTGGGTGGTTCGTAGGAATTAAGTCCGGAATCTGACACCCCATACATTCCAGAATGAAAAAGTGTATTCCGAACTATACTCTGGAATGGTCGTACACTCATGAGGTCTGTTCCGGAGATATTAAATTAGGGTATTTGTGTGTTTATATTCCATATATTTCAATATATGTAATATATTTGTGTTTTTTGATACCTTCATTACATGTTCCGGAATGAGTATGTATACGGGATTTTTCGAGTTCCAAATCTAGTGGAGGGAAATGGCAGCGAATCGAATGATGTACGTAATATATTGCTCCAGACTACATATGTTTTTGTGTAGTTATAAACAATAATATCAACTTCGTCAGGTTATATACGTTGGTTGCTTCCAAGTCCAAGTTACACACTAACCAAATATGTCTATCTTTTCAATGTCCTAGATCAAATATAGTTATGCAGATTCTATATTATATTGATGTCATATATTTTCCTAGTTTTGTTAGTTATATGCCTCCCAACACAGTACAGTTTCTTGTTGTTAGTAACGTTATGGAAAGTGGTATTCATCGATTTGCTGGGGAAAATCGTTCTGGTGAAAATGGTTATTCTGGTGCAGGAAGTAACCAAATATGTAATTTATTACCTATAAAAACCAACCATGTTCCTTCTTATAATGGCCATGTAGATAGGGGTGATTATAGGAATAAAGGTAAGGTTGTTGTTGATGCTTATCCTACAGCTGATGTTGATGAATATGCAAATGATGATGCAAAAATAATGATGTTGGTTGATGATGGTAATATAACTCCACGTAGAGAGCCAGCTGAACATTGTCAGAGTTACACTGAATTTGATGGAGAAGATACATCTACTCAAAGAGATGTCAAGACAAGATCTTTTTACCTTCAATAAATTGCAAAAGAGGTGACAATTCTCGATCTCCAAGCTTCACTTCAAGTGATGAATCTTCAATAACCTTTAATCTCTTTAAAAAGCACAAGAAAACACTAAGATTCCTCCCAATATCTCAAGAACACTAAGAGCGTGGATAAAGGGTCGAGATTAGGGTTTAGGAGCTATGGAGGGTAATCAGAGACAAGGCTTAAGAGACATAATGAGCTTAAATAGGGGTAAAACAATAAATATTAGGGTTTCTAGCTGTTTGGAGTATGCCCTGCCTACTCCTGAGTACGCCCGGCGTACTCGAAGGTCACCCGCAATCAAATTCATCACTACGCGTTGCGTACTTAAAGAGTACACCCCGCATACTAGCCTAAGTTCCAAAACACCCCTAATATCAATTGGTCATAACTCCTTCATTCTAAGTCCAAATTTGACGTTCTTCATATTCACGGAAAGGTAACAAGAAGCTCTACACTTCTATCAACTCATCCTATCCATAAAACTTTCCGAATTAAAATCCAAAATACAAAACGATATATCCCTTTGACTCAAAAAAAAGGAAATACCTGGTCATCAAATCTACATTACCCACACCCAAATGGGTCTTATGAGAACCGATCTTCGAGTCACAGCCCCAAATTAGGAAACGATTTAGAACAGGGTGTTACACATTGCATCCACCTGGATTCTGCATTTATGATATGATTTGTACTCTAATAACAACTTTATACATTTTCATACTTTGGTGAGTTTTGAGATGAAGTATTGTTGGTTTTTTTGGATTAAAAAAATTACTTAATAATTTTTAGGATGCTACTAGTTGGTATCAGAGCCTTGGTTTGAACGATTCAGGCACACTTTAAGGTGTGTGTGAACTCAAGCTAAGGAATTGATAATTTTTTTGAAAGAAAATGAATTTCCTAAAAGATTTTTTATAAAGAAAAAGAGGTGTGATGCGTGCAATCAGCCGATCTCAAGTAAGTATTTCCCAAAATGCCACTACATGTTTATTTGTTTTAGTATGTGTATATGTGTATAACATGCTCGATTAGGGCTAAGGATCTGCTCAAGATCGTATGATAGGATGCTAGGAGACACACCTTTGTACGCATGTTGTGTGAACCTTTAGAATTACATGCTAGTATGGATTTAAGAGGACTCTTTAGAGTGGCCTGATTAGGTATTGCACTGGTTTAGAACTCGATGCTTCAATGATGCTTGCTTTGTGCTTTTAGGAACCGCCAATACTATCAATTAACTATCAAACGAATATGCTAAGTTACATGTTACAAAAATTAGATAATTTTAGAAGGTTAGGTTTAACTCTATTGCGCAGCTCTTGTTTGAGTCCAACCGTTGTAGTGTGAGACCTTATAGTCAAAGGATTATCTAGTTCCTATTGCATGTAATTATATTCATAAGGTAGTTAGTCGGTATTAGTGGGAGTCTCGTCTGCAGCTTATGGCGGAGAGAGGTATGAAGGTAATCCTAAGAGAACCTAGGAAGTATGTTAGCGTGTCACACACATAGTTTAGCATAATTAGAGAGTTTTTATGGTGAGGAAGTAACTTAGAGGATTTCGGGCGTTCCTTGAGGAAAGTACGGATAGGTGTGGAAGTTAGTATTGGGCCGGTAGTACTGAAAGCATAGGATATGTACTCGAAACAAGGGAAGCCACGAGGATACTAAGGAACTTGATGATGGGTTTTAGTATAATACAACATCCTATGGTGCACACACAACCCTAAATACCTTGGATATATGTTTTCACTAATTATACATGCAATGATGTTTCCAAGGTATTAAGCCTATAACTAGCATGCAATTGACATATACCATACAAGATACTAGTTAGGGTAATATACATTTTATGTAGCTTGAAGTCTTGATGTATTTGGCCTTAAGAGCTTAGCCCCAATAGTGTGGAAGCCTCAAATGAAGTCACAACACATCATGGACAAAGGTGGAACTTGAGAGAGAATCTCCATGCACCAAAAACACCCATGAACTCCAAGAACATGCATGTAGGCGTTTTTTGGCTAAGGAGTGCATATTTATATGTTGGATTTCAAGGGTCATCGGTATAACCCAAATCCATACCCATGGGTTTTATGATCCATGGTTCATGTGGCCCAACTCTTTATGTATCCATACATAAACTTGGTCCAACATGGATCATAAGCCCAACACATATAAATATAACTAATTACCATAATTAGTCCCCATAGATTTAATTAGTCTCTTTTGATCACTAAATTAATTCCAAATTAATTCTTGATCAATACTAATTAAAACATATGATTTCATATTAATATATTATATCTTATAATATATTATAAATCATATATAATCTTCTCTCAAGAGTCCATCCTAACAAATCGTCCTGATGATATGCAACCCAAATGGACCATGCTACTCTCGGGTCAAGTACATCCCAATAATAGTTATGGGCTTAGACATCTAATCCAACAGTCTCCCACTTGGATAAGTCTAAAACTATTATTGCAAATATGACTCCAAAACCCGACTAGCAATCGTAGCTCTTAAAAGCCGCTGTCGAACTATGACCTAGTCAATGACGCGTCCATTAGATAAGGGATCATATATTCCTCCATTCTAGATATCATATGGACTGAGACATGGATTATAATCATTCTCTCTGTACATCTGTTGTTTCCCGATTTCCGATTTATGACGACTAACTAATTGAACAAATCAAATCAGTCCAGGCCCGGCCGAGCACTTACGTTTGTCATCACTAAATCATCGAGGGGCCCACAAATATCGCTTTTATCCCTCCAAGGGTAAAAGGAATGGATAAACTTCGACTCATATGCTTGCTCTATTTAGTCATCAAATCGCACACAACAATGTGTTTTATAACACCAAGTTAGTGGTGCGTTTTCCCTTTATCAATGTGCAACCGACTTGTAAAGCGCAACTCATATCTCTTAGTTTCAAGAATATAAGATATTATCGTCTCATGATCACTCGTGATAAAATCCATGAACTGATTCAAATGAGTGTGGGTTTAATCCAATACTCGAATCTTATTCCAGGAGCACTCATGAATACTGCAGCTATGTCAAGGCGACCTAGAGAAACTACAGACCCATTCATGACAGTCTTGTCTTAATACCTACTTCCAAAGTTTGATTGACTGTGGACGGTTTGAATATCCTAGTTATTCGGGAAGTCAAAACATGCAGAGTGAAACACAAGAACAATACTAATCCTATATGGCCCTAAAACTTTTGATTCATATTGATTACTCATTATTAATTGTATAATGTTTCAAATAATCAACTTAATACTTGAACTAAAACAATAGTTGTCCCATGCTACAAGCATGCACACTATGTTTACCTATGGTCCTTTCTTTGTGGAATAGATCAATTGAAAACATTTCAATGATGCTCATTTCACAATTCCAAATCCTTATGACAAATGTTAAATTCTAAACTTATATGCAATGATCCTCTTGTAATGAATATGCATAAAAAGTCACAATTACTTGGCTACAGACATTATTACAAAGTATTCCAATGGAGAGCAATTCCATGGAAATGAAGTCTCACATTCAAAGTACATTCCTTTGAACATCCTTCTTGCATTAAGTTTTCTAATCTTACACAGATTTAAAGAATAACTTCCACTTATGGAAACATTTCCATATTCCCATTTTGACTATCACTTCTGAACAAGAGTTGCCTCTTTTCAGAATTTGTCGATAAGGTCCTTCAAAAAACAACACTATACTTCCAACTGTCCATGAGCAACCAATCTTTGGTAAACCTCATATTGTCCTCGACAATTGCTTAATCATTTTAGTCATATCCAGTTCTATTCCTTTTTCCCTCTTAATGCCCTAGGCATTTGGAAAAATTAGAACGGATGAATATTACAGCACATGTAATCGATCCTATATCTGAAGCATATGGGACACGATTCATGATGTCTCGCATAAAGACATGATACTAGACCAGTCTTTTGCTATAATATTTCTATTTCTATTTGCCATGTTCTCATAATTCGAATTATGAAAGGGGATGTCGTAATCATAATCGAATTTTAGAACGCAAATAATGTAATCATGACTAAATTTGATTAAAGACTCACAATCTAAGCTTTTAGAATTGGAATGAAGTATAATTTCCTCTCCCTTAATTATAGCAAAACAACTTTTCAAAACCTACAACTTTGCAAATCGAAACTTTTGTTTTCTGTAATTAACATTGCTAACTCGAAATATTTAACATAATAGTCATGCTCCCACTAGCTTGATGATTATATCCTTATTTGCATAACACTTATGCTCCCACTAGCTCTAACATGTACCCAGAAATCAGCTGGACTTCTAGAAATTAATACGTTATTGACTTTCTTACCAAAGTTCAGATTTCTGATATGAGATGCTTGGATAAGAATTTATCTAAGCTTCCCAAAATCATACACCTTTCCTTAGATAGCTCACATGTGTGTCTAAACAATTTTACAACTATGAAAAGGGCTGCTGTAATCATAGTCTCAAATGTTTAGATCTTTGCAATTGCTCACAAGTCCATGTTAGTGTGCCGGTTAACCACACACGCTCCACTAACGACTTTGAGAATGCAAATATCACAATTGCTATCTACTTAAAATCTACTAAGTGAAAGCGTTTCCTCATCATCATTTTCATGAATCGAAGAGAAACCTTATGACACTTAGATTTTATGGTGTATGTGTTCCTATCCATGTGAATTTGTCATAACCATAATCACAAGACAAGGTTAGCGACAAATCCAAACTCATATGGACCGAACTTGTTCAATTTTAACTTCTTGCCACTTGGCAGCACAAAGGCCTACCATTTCTTCCAAGTATTTATGGAACTCACAAGCATAGTCAACTTTAATTGGAATAGGCATAAAAGTAATAATATGTCAACACGGTAGGTTACAAACCTCAAGTCGTGTGCTAGTGATTAACAATACCCTTGATTAGTTCTTGAGACCCTTTTCAATATCATTACGACTCCCACTGACCTCTTGACATATAAGATTCTCTTGTCAAGAACCATTCCTTGACAAAGCAAATATTCAAGAGTTAGTGCGAATTCTTATCAAGACAAACACTTCACACAATTGGCCTTAGTTGGTCTTTGTTTTATCCAAAACATCACAACTCACCAATTTCAAATGTACAAGAGTAGAAAACATTTAACTCTACATTTGATAAGTGTTTTAAACCTTCTTAACATTATGTCACTCGAGTTACAATCCGGGAGTATGACTCTAAGACTTGCTTTGGAACGAAGTATGACTCATCTTCTTGATTTAACCATTTCAATAATTCACGATTCCTCTTCTTAGCCAAACAAATGCACTAAGATGTCCTTAGAAGATCAAATGTGATATGGTTTTTCATAATCATTAAGATGATCATAAAACATGATACTGAAGTACTCTCCCATCTTTTCAAATTGGAGAAATTTTTATCTTTCCACCTGATTTGATTATACTCAATCGTCTTGTCATACATTGACACTTTTCCAATGTTTCAGAATTACACTTAAACTTGTAAGCATAACCATATTTACTAAACTTTAGTAAATCATGACGAATAACCTTTTTGTTCTTTGTGATGGACCTGACCAGCACACAACTAAGTGTACATGATCCCCTAGTCCTTCAATTGACTCACATATACATGTGAACAAGGAATTATTCTTAATTTCCCAAAGATGAAAATTATCATTCATCATACAATACAAATTGCATGATTCCAAGCTTCTATCCAACTGAAACTTGGTTGATGAGAATATTTCCTTTTTTGGTAAATTATGACACTACCACAAACAAAAGAATCAAACCCATTTTCCAATATTGCTATCAATGGAATCATATAAACAACAACTTTTCATAAATTTCATTGTAAGGATACTTAAAATAAATAAAATCAAAAAATTTCCTTTTATTTTAAAATTGCGGAAAAAACTTATCCTTACAATGCAAATACATATGAAAACTATGTTGTTATCTATTCCTAAGCAATCTATCATAACTCTTAAGCAGCGGCTCAAAATTCTGATCTTCGCGTCATGCGATCAAAATCCATCTTCGCGATCAGATTCAGCATGCTCTTCTTCTAAGCTTCCTCTCCTTTTTCGATTCTACAAAACATCAGAATGTGACCTAGTCACATCATGTAATAAGAATCTCCAAATAGGAACTTAACAGAGTTAGATAGTGGACTTTACCTGAAGCATAGTCAAATTTATTGACTTTTACCATCCTAGTGAACTTTCAGGTAAATAGGGCAGCTTCGCAACCAATGCCCCTTCCTTTGGCAATAGAAACATATGGACTATTTATTAATGGTACATGGGACTATCTCAGACTTAGCCTTTCTCTTTACCAGTTGGTCAACTGGGTTAACTATGGCCGATCCCTTTCCATTAGGTAGAAAAGACTTTTCTGGAGTTCCAATGTTTTCGTTGTCAATGTCCATGTAAGTTTGGGAAGTAGATCTTCCAATCAAAATTTCTTTACCAGTGCTCCAAATCATTGTTAATTCAGCAGCAAAAAGCAAATAGGTAAGATTATTAAAGGTCATGTCGTGGTCTGTCACATAGTAGTCCTTAATGAACTCACTATATAACTCGGAAAGTGATTGAAAAACCCATTCAACAGTCAACTTCCTTGAGACTTCGACACCCAACTCTCCCAGCTTGTCAATATGTGACTTTATCTCCAAGATGTGAGCACATATAGACATTCCTTGCCAATAGGGATTGAGTGACCTTGAACTTTTCAAGAACTTGTGGGTTAGGGAGAATAATTGGAGGAGGTGGAGGAAGTGAAGTATGATTTCCATTCCCATTAATGCACAATAAAGGGATTAATCTTTCACCTTGATCGCCATTTGGGATATCTGCTTCATTAGGATCGCTTTATCCAAAAGGATATGGAAGACCATAGTTGTCATAACTAGACATCTATGAGGGAGAAATTCAAGTTTAGTTGATTTAAGTCCTTAATATAACACCCAATATGAAATATTAAGGCTAGGACCCAACACAATATTTTACAACTTGGAATAGGGATGTCGTAATCCAAGCTACAAAATATTTGAAGGTAGGTAAATGACGATTTACCAATTTCCACCATGAAAAACGAAATTTAACATTAGGTTTTAAATGAATCGAAACTCCTAGATCATTTGAGATTCATTGAACTATTCAATGGCATGTTTAAATCTCGATTGTGCACTTCAAGTTTGTGACTAGGATGCCGAGGATCACAAACAAGGAGTGAATAACCATGCAAATTAACTTGGTACACTTAATGTTACAACCACCTAATCAATGTGTCGGTTAACCACACACACTCCATTGATCTATGATTAACATCAAGCTACCATTTTCCACACATTGTCAGTCCCAGATTAGTGTGCCAGTTAACCACACACGCTCCACTAACGACTTAACAAGGTACAAAGTGCAATTTCATGGGTTAGCACCAAATTCACATTTTCCTAAATTAACTAACATTGGGAATTTAATAAAGTTTAGTTACTTTATATTTATCATTATACTTTTAATGAAAGGAGAATTGATGTCATGTCCTACCCATTTTGCTAACGACCCTCCACCAGTCAAGGAAGCGGTGGGTGAGAGTGGACACCCATTAAACTGCCATTTTATAGGCAGTAACCTTATACCCCCCTTATAGACCGGCTTCGTGAATGAGGCCTACTAACGGTAAGACTGACTTTGTTCTTATACATATATATATATATATATATATATATATATATATATATATATATATATATATATATATATATATATTAAACCTATAATATTATAATAGTATAAGGGTTGAATTTTAAACTATTAAAATTCTAAGGGTTGAATTTGGAATTAAAGTATTCATGGGGGGAAACTTTACAAATTCCAAAACTAATACAAATCTTGAAAATATGATAATTATCTTTGAAATTGGATTAGCATGATCATTACCACATCAAAAACAAGTTTATAAGTTCAAAACAGTTTAGGGTAATAATCGTAGTCCAATTCCAGCATTAAAATTCGAAAATCTGACCTCTGGAGCACCAACTCGTCGAGTGCAGGAACCAACTCGGCGAGTTGGATGAGTTTACTCTTGGACTCGGTGAGTCCCCCAATGGACTCGGCGAGTCCACAGTCCAGAAATCCAGAATTTCGATTTTCAAGCTATTGCATCAAGTATAATTGAAAACCAAGCCTAGGCTCTGATACCACTGATGGGTTTTAGTATAATACAACATCCTATGGTGCACATACAACCCTAAATACATTTGATCTATGTTTTCACTAATTATACATGCAATGATGTTTCCAAGGTATTAAGCCTATAACTAGCATGTAGTTGACATATACCATACACGATACTAGTTAGGGTAACATACCTTTTATGTAGCTTGAAGTCTTGATGTATTTGGCCTTAAGAGCTTAGCCCCAATAGTGTGGAAGCCTCAAATGAAGTCACAACACATCATGGACAAAGGTGGAACTTGAGAGAGAATCACCATGCACCAAAAACACCCATGAACTCCAAGAACATGCATGTAGGCGTTTTTTGGCTAAGGAGTGCATATTTATATGTTGGATTCCAAGAGTCATGGATATAACCCAAATCCATACCCATGGGTTTTATGATCCATGGTTCATGTGGCCCAACTCTTTATGTGTCCATACATAAACTTGGTCCAACATGGATCATAATCCCAACACATATAAATATAACTAATTACCATAATTAGTCCTCATAGATTTAATTAGTCTCTTTTGATCACTAAATTAATTCTTGATCAATACTAATTAAAACATATGATTTCATAATAATATATTATAACTTATAATATATTAATAAATCATATATAACCTTCTCTCAAGAATCCATCCTAACAAATCGTCCTGATGATATACAACCCAAATGGATCATACTACTCTCGGGTCAAGTACATACCAATAATAGTTATAGGCTTAGACATCTAATCCAACACTTGCTAAGTATGGAAAATTCTTTGAGTGTTTTATGATGGTTGCATTATTATCTTTCAGTATGGTGGTCACTCAACGTGGTTTAGGTCCTGGTGAAGGATCGGGTTCGGGCTCTGGAGTCGGACTCTTGCATGATCAGGTGCGAGAGTTCATTTTGTCAGAGATCACTCGTGGTATTCTGGAGCAGACTCATGTGATCTTTGGTAGGATCAATGAGGGCATTATAAAGATACTGGATGAGCGTTTGGGCACATTTTGTATTGAGATTGTGGCTATGGTGGGTCCATGCTATTTGACCTTTCGAGAGTTTCGTGCATATGGGACTCGTGAGTTCTTTGGGAGGAAGGACCCCATTGTTAGTAGGAGATGGTTGGAGGACATCACGAACGCTTTTCGGACTAGATTCTACCCCAAGCGCTTGAAGGTCAGATTTCCATCCTGTCTTCTAAAAGACAAAGCTCGTGATTGGTAGGAGGAGGTAGACCACGCCTTGGGAGGAGTGGTTGTTGAGAAAATGACATGGGAGGATTTTACGATGAGATTCAAAATTGAGTTTGCACCAGTGATCGAGGCTTAAAAGTTGGCGAGGGAGTTTCAGGACCTTCGTCAGACTACTGAGTCTGTGGTGGAGATCACCTCCATGTTCCGTGATACGGATTTGTTGGTTCCGCGGTATGTGGCGGATGAGGAGACGAAGAAGGCAAGGTACCATGATATGTTGAAGTATGAGATTCTTGAGTTTGTTAGCATGTCCAGCTACAGGACCTTGGAGCACATGATAGTGAGAGCGAGGAGCAGGAGATTGAATTAGAGCTTCTTAGGAAGTAGAAACTAGTTCAGGCTCAAATATCTGAGGGGGCACCGAAGAAGCCCAAGACTGTTGATTTGTGGTCGAGAGGCCAGCAAGTCCGGAGCCTCTGTGGCAAGTGCAGCAAGATGCACGAGGGGATTTGAAGGGTTGGTGGTTTTGGATGCTTCAAGTGGTGAAAGTGGGGTCACTACAGCAAGGATTGCACTGCCACCACCACTACTACCCATGGATCGAGTATGATTTGCTTCCATTGCAATCATAGGGGCCACAAGAAGAACGATTGTCATAGTTTGACAGTGGGAGTGGTGGTAGCACCTGCTCCAGCGACATTAAGGATCATTGATGACCACCAGGGCAAGGAGAGCGCGTTGTTTATGAGGAGTTGAGCTTTTCAGCTGATAGTCGAGGAGGCTCATGCAGCACCTGATGTAGTTACTGATAGTTATCTTCTCCTTATTTCATTTATTGCATATTTGATTATTCTTATTGTATATACTTCTATTTAGGGACATTCCTAGTGAACAGAATTTCGGCCTTGGTCCTTTTTTATTCGGGCACCACCCGATCATTTGTATCTCTTGCTCTCAACAAGAGGTTTAGTGACGCTCCTGGAGAGCTTGATTATCCGCTAGAAGTGGAGATCACCGATGACCGTCTTTCACGTGTATTGAGGGTTCATCGGGGTTGTGTGTTGGAGTTGTTTCATGAGTAATATCTGATTGATTTGGTTCCTATACCTCTGTGTGAGAGCAAGGTTATCATTGGTATTGATTGGTCAAGCCCTACCGGGGTGATGATTGACAACAGACACCATTTAGTTTGGGTTCAAACCACAAGTGTGGGAGAACTAGTTATTCATCGCAATGCGTGTGGGAGAACTAGAAAAACAGCCTTTTACAACGCGCAATGCGTGTTGTAAAACGCTCAGACGACGCGCAAATGCGTGTCAAGGAAGGCCCGTTGATAACGAGAGACGACACGCTATTGCGCGTCGTCTATTTACGGCGCACATTTACGACGCGCATTTATGACACGCATTTACGACGCGCGGTTACGACACACAATGTGTATTAAGAAAGGCCCTGTCATAAAGGAACACGACACACATTTGCGTGTCGTAATCTAACGACGCGCGTTTAGGACACGCATTGCGTATCATTAAAGCCCCTGTCATAAATGAAGTTGACACGCAATTGCGTGTCATAAACTTCAACAACCATTTACGATACGCATATTCAACGTGCCTTTAAGATACTCATTTACTCATAATACAAAAATATATAAACAAATATATATATCTAAACAATCAATTTCATCCAATAACATCATGTCAAAAAATTGTAATACATCGGTATTAAGGGATCTAATTGTACATTGTTATTAAGAGGTTTTCCCTAACTATATAACCTAATACTACATTTCTATTAAGGGCACCTTCTTGTTTCAGATGTCATGTCAAAAAAAAATCTTCCATATCATTGGTTTGCCACCGATTCCTTTCGTAAATAAACAGATGGAGTGACTCCGCCTTTTTCAGCAGCACATACCGGTTCCTTTCGTGAATCCACTTGGGTTGATCAAGCCGGTTACTAATTCTGATTTATTTATAGTTTATAGTTACTAAAACATGTCCATGGCCACTCAATGAGAAGCCTTCCGCTCACTAAGCTTTCGAATTACCTGCAAATCCAGTTGAAATAAATTTCCCAAACAAAAATAAATAAATTGGTCAATTACAAAAGCATAAATAAAAATACTTACAGTTCGAAGGGTTAGAAGACTTTTGTTGATTCAGTTTTTGAGCTTTTTGTCCATTCCTTTTCCGATTCCACCACACCAAACACTACTTAAGTTTTTATAAAATGGAAAAAATAAAAAGTGACGAGTCATACTCCAGAAATGGTATCTGTTGATGGTGTCCCAAGAAGATCGGTTATTAATTCCAACTGATGAACAACAAGGTCAGCTATAACAGATGTTGCATGTGGGAACATTGTAGCTTTTGCCACTGTCAAAGTACATACATACATACACTTACTTTTTATTTTAAGAGAATATAGTAATAATGATAAAGAGATGTGATGTGTATTTTGCACGAAGGAAGGAGAGAGAAGCAGCAACAACAAAGGAAGAGACTCGGATGAGGGTTCTGTTGATGATGCATGGGACGATTTTTTTAGTTTGAGGAAAACAAGTTCCAACCCTTGTATATCTGACAATCCTGTAATATTCACAAGACATTTGAATAATATGAAATAGTATAATTTTCATAAAATAAAATTACAAACCTGTACATGATGAAACCAGAAAAACACAAGGCGGAAAGAAGAAACAAAATTATCATACATCTCTTTTGACAGCTTAACCAACAGCAAGTCCTGAAGGTTGGATGACTTGGACACATACAAGCATCCAGGGCTTATAATAGCTGGAAACACCACATAAAATGGAGCCTGCTTCAGAAAACAAGAGAATGCTTCAGAAGAGTTTGGTGAATCCCCTTTGATTTGATCATCAACTGCCCTTTCTAATCCTGAAAATGACAATTCAGGCCATGACTTGCAGATATCATTGAAAAAACTCCTTTCAAGAAAACAAATAGAATATAGGATAGAAAAAAAAAAGAACTCCACTTAGTTTCTATGAAATAGATATAACTTCCAGGAAATGATGCAGTATTAGATCAGGTGAAGCACATAGCATTGATGATATAAATGTGTTGGTGATCCCAGAATCATGCTCACACTCTGTTAAAGTGGCATTTTCACCAAGAAGATCAAGAAAAGAGTTATCATCAAGTTTGCTTGAGTTTCTGATGAATAAAAAAGATACTCAAAACCTGATATCATAATAAAAAGAAAAAGTAAATTCCAAATATATACAAAGAAACACACCTTCCACTCAAGAAAAATGTGACTTTATCATCAGTATTCCACTCAGCAAGACGAAGAGGCTGCACCCTTGTAGTAAACATAAAACCAACTTTCTCTTTCATCAAAACCATGCCAGGTGGAACAGAGGCACTCAAAGGGGAAACAATCTTGCATATACCTAAGAAATGTTGTTGTGATAAGATTTCATGGAAATGGATTTACACACCTTTCATGTTAAGAAACTTATAATGACAAGTTATTAAGTTAATTACCATATTTTGAAGCTTTAGGGGCAATTTTTTTGGAGAAAAGCCAAAGGGTCCTCGAACTCTTCTTTACTTGGGAAATATACTGGACATTCTGGCATGCTATCAGTCCAATCAAGATCAGTTGTGTCAAAGTTGTCAATCTTTTGTTTTGAGATGGTTTCTCTCTCATTTATACCACTGCCAGATTTTACATATATATCTGGATTTCTGAATGATCTCACACTACAGGATGCGGGATCTCTTAAGGCATCTCCAGTGCTTCTAGACATCAGATTAGTCACATATGCAGTTTCATTATTTAATGTGCCTGTTTGCATCCCTAAACCCTAAATTAGATAACTTTATGTTTCTAATAGTTAGATAATTTTGTTGATTTTCTATTTAACTTATTTTAATACATGGGTATTTTGGTCTTTTATAAAAAATAAAAAAAAATTCCACCTTCCCATCTGTATTGTGAAATTCATCAATTGTGAAGGATTCTAAATTAGATTTTGTCTATTTCACAACCAACTGTATCATGGAATGGAATCATGCATTCCAATTGTATTGGATTATATTGGAATCCGGAAAGTGGAAAAGGAATTGCCATTGAACTCACAGAGTTAGGATCAGAATTCTTTTTGGGAGGATCATCGGAATTGTTATTCCCCTGAAGAGCAATATACACAACCTTAAGCTTGCATTCCTCTAAGTGTTTACCAGGTTCCTTACTAAACTGGATTTCAAACAATTACAACATTTAACTGTGTCATTAATCATTTCAAAAATGGAGCTTCATTATAAAAAAATGAACATGTTCTGGAACTAAATAAGATACTAAATGGACACTTACAGTCAATAACCTTCATTGATCCAAGTGTGTCCATACCTAACCAAACATAGAATGTGGCATACAGGATTGCAACACCAATAACAGCCATACCAACCACCACCAAGGCAGAGAAACCACCATCACAAATCGCTATCTAAACAAAAAAATATGCCAGCTCAACAAGATGCTTAGAAAACAACTATGTAAGTAAAGAATAAAGAAAGAAAGAAACATGTAAAGCCTCTCATGTAGTCTTCTTGCAACAATTGAAACATGAACATTAGCACGTATAGAAACCCATATGCCAACATAACCAGCCATACCAGAACATACATCTCCTAAAAGAAAAGAAAAGACAGTGATGGACGCAGAATTTAACCTGCACAAGCATCACACAGGAACATATTTCCATTTTTATCAACAACTTCAAACATGAAAAGATAGTCATCATAAAAACATAAACATCCATTTCCATTTATTTCCATTCTCACCTCCCCATGCCTAAACCAGATTACATCTCTGTCTTAGTTTGCATGTTGTATCAGAGTGTGATTATTAATGTCATTGATGAATTAGTCAATTGTACTTTTGCTTGTTTATTGGGGAAATTTATCAAACAGGTGGTGTTCATAAAAAAAAAAGCAAAACCACTTTGTCAACATTAATTCATTCTTCCCACAAATCAAGATTCATCAAAAACATAAAAAGCAAATAATTTAGTAAGATAAAAGGGGACCAGGAAAAAGTAAAAATAAACAGGTCGTAGGCTCGATATCAACAATTATAAACTGCATTAAACTAACCCTCAATTTCATAGTAAAAATCAAAATTCAAAACAAACATCATTCCACAGAATATGAAGAACATATATTGAGATCAAGAGAACACAGAGAGGAGAACAGGCGAGATGAGTGCAAACTATTGTGCCAAAACTTACCAGCTAATGGAATAACATAACGGAGGCCGTCTAGAATAGTGGGGCGGTTAGAAAATTGATATCGAGATGGAATCAGACAAACAACAAAAGAAGGGAATAAGAACAACAATGACCAATAAGGGAGTACTGATGATATTACCTGCGTAGGGTCAAGGAGCAAGACGACGAGAAGAGGCGGCATGTATGATGTTACGATGAGCACAGAGACCACGATGGAGGCGTAAGAGCCTAAGACGACAACGGTAAGCAGAGCTATGCGATAGAGGCGCGTTCGTGATAGAGAAAAGAAATAAGGATTCAGAATAACATACGACTAGGGAAGGAAGGATGTGAAAGCATAAAAGGCAAGACCTAGGGTTCTGATGGGTTTGCAAAAATTAAAGTGTGACATCTCCTAATTTCTCGGCCAGAAAAGACCGATTTAATTTATGCTTTTTTTAAAATAAAATCAGAGAATTCTTTTCAAAAGATGTTGCGGAATTGGTCCCCAAACAACATATGATAAAAGTTTATCAAAACCCTTCATTAAGAAGGTATATATTTTTCATATATATCAAAACCTCGGGATGTCATGTTTCGATACAGATCAAAAGCATAAACAAGACATTATAAGCCTTACTACAGTTATTTACAACTACTGGCTTATAATCCAAAAATCTCACGTCATCCTCCGACTAAGCTCGGGGTCCACTAACTGTAATCATAAAAAAAAACTGAGTGGGTCAGGCTTGGGAGCCTGGTGAGCATATAGGGTTTTTAACCCACAGTAATAATAAACTTATTAAGTTCACCAATCAACAATAACCCTGATTACCCGTTCCCGTTATCCTCACTTTACGTCCCTAAACACTTTTCACAAGGGACTTAGCCTAAAGAATATCATCGGGATGGACACTACTGCTAAGGGGTTTCCTCAGCCATACATGTCCTAAAGGCAACCATGAGAGGGATGGAGTACAGCGAATAAACACCCAAGTTCATTAACACCTACAGGTTGCGGACCTGCTAATGTTTCCCACTGGACTGTCTAGAAAGTCCGTGGTCGTCATCCAAACTCCGCTAGATGACTGAATCACAAATCACAACGAGGCCTCTCATCACTTTTATTTTATCACACATCACTATCTACCCATGTTCTACCCAACATATTTGTAGATAAAAATACTTATACAGTTTAAAACTTGTATAAAACATCAACTCAACAGTCACCTCAAATAAACAATTAATATATTTACACATAGCATGTATTATAAGGTAAATACTTCATATCTATGTGTAAAATGAAAGTGACTATACACTCACTTGTTTTGATGATAATCGGGCAGCAATTCGTTTCCTAAAATGTCCGTTTCTAATAAAACCGGGAGTTTTATTGAGAAACCGGGCTCTACAAAAGTCGGCCTTCGAAACCGAAAAGATAAATTTTCCGGGCTTTACGGGCTCTTCGTGGCGTATTCCGGGGCTTATAATCGATATCGGGGCTTCGGGGGATGTTAATATGAAGAAAGGGGTGAAAAGTGGTGAAATCCCAAAAGTATCCGAGAAGGCTCGCAGGAGGCTTCTATTTATAGGAGTCCGAAGTCTTGATCCGACGGCTGAGAAAGAACCACGCGTCGCAGATCCGAAGCTCGCGGGGGGGGGGGGGGGGGGGGGGGGGTAGATGGCTCGCACGAGGCTGCACATGCGAAGGCCTCGGTGGCAGTTGCTGATTGGACCGCGGACTCGCAGTCCATATGCGAGGCTCGGAGTAAGGCGTGCGAGGTTCGGATTGGGCCTCCCTTCGGTCGAATCAAAATCCGACAGGTGGCTTCGCATGACTCACCATTTCGGACACGTGGCACATGCGAGGCGAGGGTGACGTGGCAACTCGTGACTATGCGAATTTTCTCGGTTTTTGTGCAAAAACTTCTAAAATCCATAACTTTCGCATACGAGCTCCGTTTTTTACGTTCTTTATATGCACGCGTAGGTAAAATTATGCTCCACAACTTTCGTTTAGACTTCGTCGGCTAATTTTGACTTTAATTTTTATATTATTATTTTTAACAAACTGGGACAGGAAATCCGTTAAAAATTCATAACTTCTTCATCCGACGTCTGTTTTTGTCAGACTTTTTACCGTTGTGCTACTAATGACGAGACCTTCGATTCTCATTTAGGTTGTGTCGGCTAAAAATCACTCGATCTAAAATTCGAGTTTTTAGCTGTCTACTACTAAGCTGAAACTTCGAAAAATCATAACTGCCTCATACGAAGTCAGATTTGGGCGTTCTTTTTATACCTACTCTCGGTTTAACGAACACTACAAGTTTCGTTTAGATCACTAAGGCCAAAAAGTAGTTTATCAAAAACTCACTTTTTACGACATTCGGCCCCGTGCCGGTTTGTCGCGAAACTTCGACATGTCATAACTTCTTCGTTATAACTCGGAATTCGGCATTCTTTATATATCCGTAATCCTTGTCACGCCCACTACAAGTTTCTTAATAGATATCGGCTTTATCTAAAATTTAATTTTTGACGCTCATTTTTATTCTTAATTAATTAAGCCCTAATAATTAAGCATAAAACACATAATTCACATAATATTCACATAATTCCTTTTCATTTCTTCAAAATGAGTTACAAAGGTTAAACTAGACTATAATGTCAATATAAATGCCTAGCCTAGAAACACGGGCATTACATAAAGGGTCGGGCGAATTATAAAACGGTGACAAGGTACACCAGAGCACCGGCGCCAACACGCTCGGAAATGTGGAGTTTTCTAATTTTTTTGGGTTTCTAATCGGAGGTCGATAGATGTTTTCAGATGAAAATCGGAGATTAGAGAGCCGAAGAAGAGAGAATCACAGAAGCGTGAAGTGTGGATTGAGTTTTTAAATGTTCAATGGCGGTGGCGGTGGCGGTGGCGGTGGCGGTGGCGTTGGCGATGGCTTAGGGTTTACAGAGAGAAGGAAGGAGTGAATGAAGGGATATACTGAGGAGAGAGGGTAGAAGCGGGGTTCTTCAAAATTTTAGAATTTCAAATGATTTCATTTTCCCCCTTTAAAAATGCATGTTTAAGTAAAAAAAATATATAAAGCGACATTCGAAGAGGACACACATTTAAGATAAGTGCCCTCCGTGTTTGTATTTTTTTTCTTTTCTGAAACTAATTTCAGGGCACGCACAAATGTGTGTCCTCTACCCTTCAAATTTTAGAAGAGATGACATTATTTTTGGGTGCACGCTTTTGCGTATCGTAAATCACTGCGTGTCATTGTTTGTGCGTCGTAAAAGGCTGTTTTTCTAGTAGTGGCATGGGTGCTCAGCGTATACCCGTTCTCTATTTAGCCACAAGGGCTAGGAGCTATCTTTAGTAGGGGTGTTTGAGCTTCGTAGGTTATGTATTGGATACTATAAAGGAGGTAAAGAGGATGGTTGATGATGTGTCGATCGTTCGAGAGTATCCTGATGTGATCCTAGAGGAAGTTCCTACAGTGCCTCATCTATGATTGGAACGAAACATGACTCATCTATGATCGAACCACTTCAAATAATGTTCGATTTCTCTTCTTAGACATACAAACTAACATGTTATTTGAGGATAAATTGGGATACAATTCCACAATTACTAAGATGATTATAAGTAGGATACTAAAGTACTTTGTTTTCTTTTCAGATTAGAGAATCTTTTATCTTTCTGTCTAATATGTTCTTCTATGCATTCTACTACTCTTTGAACCCTTTCAAAAGTATTAGAATTATGTTTAATCTTATAAACATAATCATATTTACTGATACATCAGTAAATCATGACAAATAGAGTTATTGTCCCTTGTGGTGGATCAGAAAGGTCTATATCAATATATACTAGATCAATAAATCCTTCACTTGCTTCACATAAACATGAGAACAATAAGTTATTTGTAATTTTTAATGAATAACATTCTCATGCATCATGCAATTCAAATTGTATGACTCCAAGTTTCTTTCCAATTGAAACTTAGTGATGAGATTTCTTTTCATTTGGTCAATTATGACAGTACCACAAGGGTTATCATAAGACTAAAATCCAAAATTAATATTTCTAATATTAAAGACATGATCAACACATTCATTTACGCCATTGCAAGGAAATATAAAAAAGGCAACTATATAAACCAAAACTTCACCTCTTGTTGATTAAATAGAAAATTGGAACTTGTCCTTACAATGCATGAAAAATTGAAAACTATGTTTCTAGACATCTTCGAAAGGTAACAACAATGTATTAAATTATCCTAACTCCTTAGTAGTATCACCAAATTATGATCGTCGAACCATGCGACAGTAGTCCATTTCCCACAATAAGATTTAGCTTGCTTTGTTCAGGCTTCCTTCTTTCTTTTAGATCCTGCAATACCACATCAAAATGTGATCATCACATTACGTATTAAGAATCTATGAATAAGAACTTATGGAGTTAGATAATGGATGTACCTGAAGTAGAGTCACACGACTTGACTTTACCATCTTTAAGATCATTCAGGTATTTGGGGCAAATTTGCTTACAGTGTCCGTTCAATTGGTAGTAGAAACAAATGCACTCACTGGGGTCAACATTGGGACTGATCTTAGAATCAACATTTCTCTTTACCATACGATCAAACAGTTTAACCTTGGCCGATCCATTTCGATTGGGAAGAGAAACCTTTTCTTGATCACAATGTTACCATTGTCAATGTCCATGGAAACCTTGGGATTAGACCCTATAAGCATTTCTACTTTAGTTTTGTTTTAAAGCATTTCTGCTTCAGCAACTACCAACAGTTAGGTCAGATCAATTAGGGTCACATCGATATTCCTTATATGAAAGTTCTTAATGAATTGACCATATGACTTTCGAAGCGAGATGAGAAACTAATCAATGGCTTGCTCCTTCCAGAATACGACACCCATTCTTTTCAATTTGTCAATGTACAATTTCATTTTCAGAACATGCGCATACACAGAATTTCCATCTTCATGTTTACATGCCAATAGGGATTGAGTAGTTTCATATTTTTCAACTTGAAGAAAACATGACGTCGGGAGAGTCACGGGAGGAAGAGGCGGAAGAGTTGAAGGAGGACGATGTCCAATTCCACCATTACCCAAAGAAGGGAATACATTTTCACTTTGATCATAATGTGGAAGACTATCTCTAGAAGATTGAGGAAAATCATTTCCATAAGAACGAGGAAGACAATTTTTATATTGATTAGACATCTAAAACTAGGAGAAGAGAGAATTCAAGTTAGTTGATTTTAATACTTAATTATAAACCCAAATTTAAATTAAGGCTAGGATCCATATTTTCATTTCGTAATATGAAGAGGGATGTCGTAGTCATATCATGAAACTATTTTAGGTATGTAGAAATATTTCACCAATTTCAATCACATGAAACTCCTAAATCTTTTGAGATTTTCATTGAAACATCAACGACATGTTTAATGTTGGATTATGCTCTTACCAATTATGTGGGGGATGTCAAGGATCATCACTAATATGTGAATAACCATGAAACCAATCCAAAACACCCTCGATCAATTTTTCATCTCCTATTGATGTGTCGGTTAACCACACACGCTCCATCTCTAAAATATGAGTTCTTTCATCATTTCATCTTTATAGTCCTATATTAGTGTGTCGGTTAACCACACACACACCACTAATGACTCAAAAAGAAATGATGTGTGTTTTCAGGGATTAACATACATTTCACATTTTCCTAAAGTAACTAGAGTGGGATTTTAAAAGACTGTTCTAGTACTTTATAACATTATACTTTTTAATGAGACTATGTCCTATCAAATCTGATCGGCTAACGACCCTCCACCACATAAAGGAGAAGTAGGTGAAAAAGGACACTCATTCAATGATCATTTTATAGGCCGTTTCCATATCTCTCTCTTATACCATGGCTTCGTGAATGAGGTATACTACAAATTTGACTGACTTTTCTTATACGAATAGTAATTAAACATTTAATTATATATATATATATATATATATATATATATATATATATATATATATATATATATATATATATATATATAAGGAGTATTTTAAAAAAATTTAAAACATAAGGTTTAAATATTAATTATCTAAATTAATCATATAATTATTTAATCAATTTAAACCTAATGTGATTGAATGTTTTCATTTTATTAAAAAATTAATTAAATCATTTAGGAATTAAATAATTATCTTTAATTATACCTTTAATTAAATCATTCAAATTTAATCTTAATCCTTCTAATTTTCGAAATTAGGGTTATATATATATATATATATATATATATATATATATATATATATATATATATATATATATATATATATATATATATATATATATATATATATAAAAGGTGTATTTTAAAACTTTTTAAAACACAAGATTTATATGATAATTATCTAAATTAATCATATAATTATTTAATCAATTTAAACCTAATATGATTTAATGTTTTCCTTTAATTAAATAATTAATTAAATTAATTAAATCATTTAGGAATTAAACAATTATTTTTAATTATACATTAATTAAATAATTCATATTTAATCCTAATCCTTCTAATTGTTGAAATTATGGTTAGGGTTGCCAAGTTTTAATTTCTCAAATTATAAGGCATTTAAAATAACAAATAAGGAAACTAGAAACCAAAAGAAAACCTTATGGATTTTCGAAAATAGGCAAAGAGGCTAGGGTTTCAAGAAACCCTAGCAATTATCGAAATTTGCAAGAGGCAAGGGTTTAATTTGATAAACCCTAGCTAGATCAGTTCACCTCATGCACAATCAATTATGAAACCAAGTCTTTGATACCACTGGTGGGTTTTCTAGGTTATAAAAATTATATGTGAATACGGAAAATCACTTAGCACTTACGGGCACATGGAACTTGGAAAGACCTATGTCTTCACAATTATTAGCAACAGATTATGAATATCAAGAATCTTATTGAAACACTATTATAATCAAAAATACAAGAGTTAGGGTTTACATACCTTTGTGTTGTTATAGCAAACAATACTATTGAATCTTTATTGGTCTTGAAAAGTTAGCACCAAAAATATAATGCCTCTGATGGCTCACACCCAAAACCAGAAACTCTAGAATGAAGAGGAGAAAGGAAAGATGAGGGAATTTTCGTTGAACGGCCTTTTAGAAAGGTTGTGTACGAATTTTGGCTCCGAATAGGTCCTATTTATAATTTAGGTTACTTGCAGGCAAAGCCGGATTTGAATTGATTAAATAATAGATTTAATCATAGTTCAAATCCTTTCCTGATATGAAACTATGAGGCTTCCAGGAACCCTAGGAATCCCTCTAAAACCATCCATACTATGGAGGGTTCTAGAGTTGCTTATTGTTTTCAATTATTGAACAATTACAATTCACCCCGTGCACCTTTAATTAATTTCAATTAATTCTAGATTAATTATGACTAATAATTAATTAATTAATTATATTGATTTTATATTAATATATTAATCATATAAATTAACAAATCATTATTTAACCATTGATCTCATATTAATTTATTAATCACATAATAACATAACAAATCAACCATCTATTTCTAATTAATATATTAATCACATAATATATTAACAAATCATTTCTCCATAATTTCCAATTTGTTTATTAATCCTATAATAATCTAATAAATTATCCTTCTCTCTCCTAAAAGCATTTCCAGCTATTTCTGGTTATGAAGACAACCCAAAAAGGATTTTGCATCTAATTATAAGTTTATACTAATTTAGTTATGAACTTAGACACATTAATCCAACATATAAATCATATGTGATTGTATACATATAATCACATATGATTAAGTACACAAGCACAACTATTAAATCGAAAATGCAAAAATGAATTTTTTTTCCACATAAATCATATGTAGATGGATACTCACATGTGAATATATGTATCTAACCACATATGATTTACATGGACAAGTTTCATTTTCGCATTCTCGATTCACTAGTTGTTGTTGTATTTAATCACATGTGATTATATATATATATATATATATATATATATATATATATATATATATATATATATATATATATATATATATATATATATAAACGCATATGATTTAATATTTATATGGACAAGATACGTTTTTGTTTTCTTAATTTAATATTTATTCTCGTGTATATAATAACATGTGATTTATGTACATAAGATTTGTTTTTGAAATACAGATTCAAAAGTTGTTCTTTATCCACATATGATTTATATGATTATATGAATTTAATCACATATAGAGGTGGTAGTTTTAGGTAGCGGGTGATGAGTAGTAGTGGAAATGGGTGGTGATGGGTGGGTGGGTGGTGGGGTGGTTGGTTGTGGTGACGGGTAGGGTGGTGGATGGTGGTGGTTGATGGGGGTCGTAGATGGTAGGTGGTGGATGGTGGATAATGGTTGTGGTCGGTGGTGGTGGTAGTAGGGGTGGGTTGTAGTGGGGGTGGGGGTGGTTGGGGTGGTTGGGGTTGTTGGTGGTAGGTGGTGGTGGAGAGTGGTAGGTGGTTGGTGGTGGGTGGCAGCGTTGGCCGGTGGCGTTGGAGGTGGTGGTGGTGGTGGTGAGTTGTAGGTTGTGGTGATGGATGGTGGTGGGTGGTGGTGAGTGATGGGTGGTAGGTGGTGTTAGTTAGGTGGTGAGTGGTGTCGGTTAGTGTATTTTTTTAGTTGTTATTTAATTATTTTTTGATTTATATAAATATTTTTTCAGAATGTGCATGTATGTACATTTGAATGTTCGTATATATGCATGCATGTATATTTGTGCTTTTTCAATAGTTTTTTAGAACCAACACAATAATGAGACTCCAATAGTAGAGCTTAATAGAATCGCAACTTGAAAACGTCAAAAAAAACATAGAAAACATAAATATGCATGCATACATATTTAAATGTGCATATATGCATATTTACAAAAAAAAAATCGTCAAATCTTTTATTTAGTATTGATCCTTCATAGAAGTAACATTTGGTGAATATTGGTGATATTTGGTTTTTTTTTTTAAATAGTGGATTATTAGTTTTTGAGTTCTCGTAAATATTTAAGTTCTAAAAAAACTTTATATATATATATATATATATATATATATATATATATATATATATATATGGGCGGAAGGTTCAATTGAGAACGCGAGAACAAATCTTTGTCACATATTTTTTTTGCCGTAAAACCATCTCACATACCGGCGCGACGGAGAAACTTAAGACTCATAGGTGAATATAAAGGTAAGTATATTCTCGCATATTATAAATTTGTCGCTTAAGCGCTCGAGTGTACCGGAACAACGGAACAGATAATATTTATAATGTTATCTAATAAATACAATACTATGTACACTAACATTAAACAAATAAACTAACCACCGGCTAATGGTGGATTCGACCCAACTTGTCCTACTACCTTTGTTGAGTTGGTTTATTTTTTACTGAGTTAATGACTTATATTGTGTTTAAGTAGTCAATGTTTTTCTACACTATTTAATTTTATTTTTAGTTTTGAATCTACAATTGGTTATTGTTTATGCAGACATACCAGTCCATGTGTACAAGACAAAATGGGCGTACATCCATGATGATATTCGATCCTAAAACTGAACGAATAGCTAGATCAAACCAAGTTGCAAGACATCTATTTCACACCATGGGTATACACGACAAAGAGGTACACAAGATACCCGATGAATTTCGTTCATCGGTTTTGAAAGGCAATTTTAAGTCCAGGGGCATTTTTGGAAACTTTCTATTTTGACAATTTTTGTATTGGTTTAGGTTACTACTTTCATTAGTATAAATAAGAGCATGTACTCATTAGTTTTGATAGAGATTTATAGCAATAAAATCATTTGTCATGGTTTTTTTCCCTTCCTGTTCCTCCTTTGTTTCGTCTACGTAGTTTTTCTTGGGCATCAAGGTATTACTAGTTTAATTCCTTACATTTGGTATCAGATCCTAGGGCTCGTGAAGACGTAAGGCCGCCAGTTTGAGAGTCGGTTTCAAGAAAAGTATAGCCTTTCGTTGCAAGGCTGACGTAGCAGGAATCGTGTTACGTTGAAAGGGCTGTGATTCGGTTTTGATCGCAAGCAACCCCGATTTCTCTTGATCGGGCTTGTTTTACTTAAGGTAACGAGATACTAACTGGATGTGCGGAAAAGATGAGCGGAAAGACATTAAGGCGGGTGGCTTTGATTAAGATCATTTTTGCGAGTGATAAAAGACAGTATCGTGACCTTGTCTTGTTGTTTGGTGGAAGAGTACTCTCGAAACAAGCTTGATTAAAGAGGTCTGGGTTGTTAAAAGAGAGAATAAGACGTTGATTGATTGATGTCAAAAGGTAGAAAAATCAAAGGGTTGTGTTTACATTAATCGGACAACAATGATTAGCGTGGAAGAAAGATCGACTTGTTCATGATAAGGGGAGACTGGCATAGGTGCGTGAAAAGCGGGCATAAAGGATCCGTCAACGCAGGTAGCTTTAGATTCAATTTGTTTGGCAGGTTGAAAGTAAATGGTGAAGCGGGTGGCTTTGTTTTCTTAGTCGGTGGAGATGTCTCTTTGAACAACAATGATCAAAACAGAGTAAGAGATTGGAGAAACTACACGGTGTGAACATTATGGTGTTGGAGTTCAAATCGAATGACTTTGGATGTGGCCGGGGAGAGGTCGGGAATCCGGAAAAAAATCTAGATAGTAATGAACATGTTCAACGGAATGTCATGGTATATGTCATATGTGTTGTCAACAATCAAAAGGTTTGTTGTTGTGAGTGGTATGATCAAAACGGATAAGGGGATGATTTTTGGGTTAATCGATTTTGAAAGGCAATTTTAAGTCCACAGGCATTTGGGGAAACTTTTATTTTGACAGTTTTTGTATTGGTTTAAATTACTGTTTTCATTAGTATAAATAAGGGCATATACTCGTTAGTTTTGATAGAGACTTAAAACAATAAAATCATTTGTCACAGTTTTTTCCCTTCTGTTCCTCATTTGTTTTGTCTACATATTTTTTCTTGGGCGTCAAGGTATTACCGGTATAATTCCTTACATTTCGTCCATAAGATCCTCCGCCCCTGATTGTGCCTCCACTATGGCACCTCAAGTTTAAAACAATGTGAACAATGATGACAACAAGTGGAATGAAGTACTTGGAGACAATGGAGGCAACCAAGGCCGCAACAATGGAAAAGCGATATATAAAAAATAAATAAATAAAACAATAAGTTGATATAAATAAAATCGATGGATCTCAATAATAAGTTTATGGAAAAATCTTTCTATTGCGAATTTTTTTTAACTTTTTGTAGCGATGAGTTAATGTTTAAAAGTTATAAATTTTTAAAAAAATATATCTACTATTATGGCTCAATACTTTTTCTTTACGTATCTACGCGATTGATTAATCACCAACTTATATTTCAGAATTACATATAAATAATAACTAAAACATGCTAAAAGTAAAGGTAAAAAGATTTACATGTTCAAAATCTCAAAGTCAAAAAAAATCAGAAAGTCAAAGGCTTCTGCTAATCAACAAAATATGATTCTTTTTCATGTTGTTTATTGTTAAATATTTTATGAAATCAAGAGAAAAACACATGACTTCACGTGGGATGTTACATGATAAACATATATAGATTACACTATTACTACACATACATTAAAACTACGATGATATATCGATCTTAAGAAGTGACTAGAGCTTAGAACTTCTAGGATTTCTCTCGAACATTGACAATGTCTTGTACCTTGGTCGATTTTATGTCATGTTAACGAGCTCGTGAGATCATAAGTGTATATCGTCATAGTTGTAGTACACGTGTAATGCTACATGTGCATCCCGTTATTGATTCTATCAAAAGTCATACAACCAATATTTTTAAAATTACAACCATGAACCAATATAAGTTTTGTTGTATTTTTATTCGAATATGGTTTGAAGTGTCCCATGAAATAAATATTATTTCTTGCATGTTACATAGAGGGTAGTATAGTAAAAAACGATTATAATATTATTGTCGATGACAAATATAGTCAAAATTAACGAGCCATGATTGAAT
This sequence comes from Lactuca virosa, assembly GCF_052849685.1. Classification (NCBI taxonomy): domain Eukaryota; kingdom Viridiplantae; phylum Streptophyta; class Magnoliopsida; order Asterales; family Asteraceae; genus Lactuca; species Lactuca virosa. Next base: position 122,347,705 of record NC_136428.1, on the reverse strand, counting down.
AATTGTGTCTGTGAGTTTATAGTTTATAAGTACCATTAAATTTGAAGGCCCAGGCCTAGCTAGTAGCTACCTGCGGACAATAATATCGAGTAAATTAACAACAATATGTCAAATAATCAGATAACAAGACATAGATAGGTGTTCAAGCAAGCAGGGAATGTGATGATGCTGTAGAGTTTAAATTTCAAATCTAAAATATATCATATACATCATGAATCATGATCAAACTATTTTCTTGATCTATCAAACAAGAAAACAGAGAGAAGCATTTTGAAGTAGAATGGTACCAAAATACCGACGGTTTAGCCCTAATATTACGAAATCTACGAAAATGGTGTCACAAAAAGAGTGGAAACCGTGGGTATTTTGGAGAATTAGCCAACAAGAGAGGATAAAAGATGAACCAAACATTTGTTAATTGTGAAGAGGATCTGGGCAACTTGGTACAACTCTTTTGTTTTCTTGAAAGTTTTTGTCTGTGGAGAGATGAGGAAATCTGCCATTGAAGAACTTTCTGTGAAGCTCTGATCTTTTAACTGCATCTGAACTTGGTGGTGGTGGTGGTGGTGGCGGCGGCGGTGGTGTTGTTGATCTTATACTGCAATGGTCACTGCTAAGAATCCATATTTGTAGCACTGAAAAGATGATGAACAGAAGCAGCAAGTAAACCCTCCGTCTGCCGGGATATGACATCGCCGGTGAAAATGCACATAAAGCAATTGCCCAATAGGTATCCTCAGACTCTTCTCGCCACTGCTACTTGTGTTTTTTATTCACTCACTCTTGTTTTCCTTAAACCCTTCGTTTCTTTCTCTCTCTTACTTAGAGAGAGAGCTTGAGTTGTTCATGCAAGAATGGGACACCATTTGATATAAGAACAAAAATGAAAGATTTAAAAACTCAAAAATTATTATTTCTTATATGCTACTTGACAAATAACATGTTATTTGCTTTTTCTATAATTCAATAAAACAAAATTAATTTGGTTGTATCTAACATCATCACTGAAAATAAAGACTTCTTACATTTGCACATTAACAAGTAGTATACTGGGCCATTGCATATTACATAATGTAGTTTTAAATAAATAACATATTTATATTTGAAAGTAATCTATTAAAGGTTATAGATTTATAAAATGTGTTGTCAAAAAGTAATTTATAACAATATCTATCTAATTAACAATAATAACAAATTTACAACAACAAAGTTTAAGTAAGGATGAGCATTTTATTGGAGTTTTTAGGTCACAATAATATTTTACATGCGCAATTTCTCATAACTCTTATGGATATATGTAACCTAAATGAATCTATGGTTTTTCACTATTAATATCAAAATACTTATGAAATAAAACTAAAAACTCTACTATAATCGAAATCATGAGTAGTAAACATACATTAGTGCTTAATTCGAATTAAGCTAATCAAATGTTTGAAGCCTCCTTGGAAAACCTAGCTCCAAAAGTATGGTAGCATCTAATTCGTCACACCCAAAACTCGAGGAAACCCTAGGATTGAATAGGAGAGAGGAATGTTGGCCGAAAATCCAAGGGTTGTACCCTTTTATATAGCTGTCAGATAACCCCAAAAATCCTAGATTTGAATTTAAAATAATAATATTTTAATCATGTAATTATCTAGTTTTTTTATCATTTGGAGGCTTCCAGAAACCATATCTAGGGCACCAAAACCGTCCCCTATAGATTTCATCTATTGTTCAACTATTAAACAATTAAAGCTCAACCATTATACTTTTAATTAATTATAATTAACCCAGAATTAATTTCAAATTAATTATGATTAAGTTTTAGTTAATTATTATTATTTTTAATTAATATATTAATCATATAATATATTAAAAAATCATTTGTCTCTCTCTTATAATCATTCCAATCCTTTTCCTAGTTATAAGGGCAACCCAAAAAAAGACTTTACTTTTATTCTTCAACATTATACCAATTTTGTTAGAACCTTAGACACCTTAGTCCAACAGTCTCTCACTTAGATAAGTTGCTAACTAAAGTGCAAGTATAACCCCAAATAACAAGTAAAGATTGTTTTCCAAAGACATTGTCAAAATCTCGTTAGACGTTGACCCTAAGATAAGTTATCAATTATCCCTTCATTCTTCCTGATATTGTATGGATATGAGACATAGATTAGAATCAATCTCATTGTCAAAGATTTTGTTTCTCGATCACCCGATTATGATGACGGCATCAAACTACTAATTGAACACATCAATTTAATCTCAGTTGGTCCAACACTATAATGTCAACATCAAATCACCAAGGGGCGTAAAGGTATTGCTTTTCCTAAATAGGTAAAAGGAACTACTAAAATTTGATTGTATAATCATAGATTTTACTCACCTAGTCATACATGGAATTACACCGTATAACATCTAGTTATGAATGTGTTGGACTAAACCAATGCACAGTAGATTTGCAAACTATAACTTATATATCCATGTTTTAAGAATATAAGATATTATTGTCTTATAATTACCCATGATTGAATTCATGAAGCAATCTATAAGCACGGATTTAACTAATACTTAAAATCCTCATTTTCTAAGTACTCATGAATATTGCAGCAGTCTCATTGCAATGTCCAATCCCTATAAACAATCTATCAACAATTCACGACAATCATAAATCAATACTTACTCCCAAAGTATGACTCATTGTTACTACTACAAAAATGACCTATGGCCACGCTTTTAAAAATAGGGTTGACACAGATTTGGTTAATTGTGTCACTAAAGGTCATTGATCAAATTGCAGTAATGTTTTATTCATATTATTTAAAAACCGTCACGATTGCAAACTATTTTCACACATTTTGTCACCATTTCACATAAAAAAATTACAAATACTAGTCAGTAGTCACAGTAGATCATTGTGACTGTAAGTATTTATTATGACATTTAAAAAAAAACATGTCACTATAAGTGTTTTATGATAACAGTTTAATTTCATATGTATGTATAAAATTAATGATTTTGAATACAAAAGAATAAAAACATGTGGTTATAAGTATTTTATTAAAAAATGTCACTAAAAATATTTTATAATCACGTTTTAATTTTTATGTGTATCTAAAAGCACAAAATCGTAACAATAACAGATAAATAAAACACGTGACTATAAGTATTTTATGGTGACAGTTGAATGTTCAAAATGAAAACAAAATTTGGAGGGAATTTAACTTTTTCGTCTTTTAAAATTTTCAATTTTCCCTCTTTACTAAAATTATAACACTTTTTTCCCTCTTTACCAAAATCAAATATTTATATATTAAATCTAATCCCTTCTCTCTCTCTCTCTCTCTCTCTCTCTCTCTCTCTCTCTTTCTATATATATATATCTAGGGCACCAAAACCGTCCCCTATAGATTTCATCTATTGTTCAACTATTAAACAATTAAAGCTCAACCATTATACTTTTAATTAATTATAATTAACCCAGAATTAATTTCAAATTAATTATGATTAAGTTTTAGTTAATTATTATTATTTTTAATTAATATATTAATCATATAATATATTAAAAAATCATTTGTCTCTCTCTTATAATCATTCCAATCCTTTTCCTAGTTATAAGGGCAACCCAAAAAAAGACTTTACTTTTATTCTTCAACATTATACCAATTTTGTTAGAACCTTAGACACCTTAGTCCAACAGTCTCTCACTTAGATAAGTTGCTAACTAAAGTGCAAGTATAACCCCAAATAACAAGTAAAGATTGTTTTCCAAAGACATTGTCAAAATCTCGTTAGACGTTGACCCTAAGATAAGTTATCAATTATCCCTTCATTCTTCCTGATATTGTATGGATATGAGACATAGATTAGAATCAATCTCATTGTCAAAGATTTTGTTTCTCGATCACCCGATTATGATGACGGCATCAAACTACTAATTGAACACATCAATTTAATCTCAGTTGGTCCAACACTATAATGTCAACATCAAATCACCAAGGGGCGTAAAGGTATTGCTTTTCCTAAATAGGTAAAAGGAACTACTAAAATTTGATTGTATAATCATAGATTTTACTCACCTAGTCATACATGGAATTACACCGTATAACATCTAGTTATGAATGTGTTGGACTAAACCAATGCACAGTAGATTTGCAAACTATAACTTATATATCCATGTTTTAAGAATATAAGATATTATTGTCTTATAATTACCCATGATTGAATTCATGAAGCAATCTATAAGCACGGATTTAACTAATACTTAAAATCCTCATTTTCTAAGTACTCATGAATATTGCAGCAGTCTCATTGCAATGTCCAATCCCTATAAACAATCTATCAACAATTCACGACAATCATAAATCAATACTTACTCCCAAAGTATGACTCATTGTTACTACTACAAAAATGACCTATGGCCACGCTTTTAAAAATAGGGTTGACACAGATTTGGTTAATTGTGTCACTAAAGGTCATTGATCAAATTGCAGTAATGTTTTATTCATATTATTTAAAAACCGTCACGATTGCAAACTATTTTCACACATTTTGTCACCATTTCACATAAAAAAATTACAAATACTAGTCAGTAGTCACAGTAGATCATTGTGACTGTAAGTATTTATTATGACATTTAAAAAAAAACATGTCACTATAAGTGTTTTATGATAACAGTTTAATTTCATATGTATGTATAAAATTAATGATTTTGAATACAAAAGAATAAAAACATGTGGTTATAAGTATTTTATTAAAAAATGTCACTAAAAATATTTTATAATCACGTTTTAATTTTTATGTGTATCTAAAAGCACAAAATCGTAACAATAACAGATAAATAAAACACGTGACTATAAGTATTTTATGGTGACAGTTGAATGTTCAAAATGAAAACAAAATTTGGAGGGAATTTAACTTTTTCGTCTTTTAAAATTTTCAATTTTCCCTCTTTACTAAAATTATAACACTTTTTTCCCTCTTTACCAAAATCAAATATTTATATATTAAATCTAATCCCTTCTCTCTCTCTCTCTCTCTCTCTCTCTCTCTTTCTATATATATATATATATATATATATATATATATATATATATATATATATATATATATATATATATATATATATTTCTCTCTCTCTCTCTCTCCAAATCCAATAACCATCAACCACTAGCCTTCAACCTACAGTTAGAGCTGACAAACGTGTCGTGTCGTGTTGGGTTCGTGTCGTGTCAAGAAATTAAACGGGTTGAAAGGGCTTGACCCTAACCCGACCCGTTTAATTATCGTGTCGTGCCGTGTCAACCCATTTATTTTCGTGTCGGTTTCGGGTTAAGGTTTAGACCTTGTAAATATGTTGTGTCATGTCGGGCTGATTTATTTTAAAGGTTGGAAAGTAGGAGTTGTGGAGGCAAAAAGGAAAAAGTGAAACACTGGAGTTATGAGATGGAATGACAAAATTTATAGTAAGTATAGAAAAAAAATGAAAAGAGTTAAAGTTGGGGAGCAAAAGGGATAGGTGGTGAGGATGGCTAAAATTGAGTAACTTTGAAAATTTGAATATTACTTCTAATTATTGAGTTTGGCCCACTACAAGTCTATAACATATAATATATTTATAAAAATACGAAACTTATAATAAATAATATATAATTAAACGGGTCATATTCGAGTCATCTTCGAGTTGAAAGTCTTGACCCTAACCCTACCCGTTTAATTATCGTGTCGTGTCGTGTCAACTCGTTTACATAAACGTGTCGAAATCTCTGACCCTAACCCGCTAATTTCGTGCCGGGTTTTCGTGTCGTGACATGTTTTCCCAGGTCTACCCACAGTCTCCACCATCCTCACTGTCACCATCACCGTACAAAGCCAACTCAAACTATTCAGAACCTAACATTGCACATACAAAACCCTAACCCTAGAACTGCTGTCACTTGACACCACCCTTCCTTACCACCTTCGTCGAGTACTCCACTAAAAAGAATTAGAAATGGCCCAAAGATCGAGACCAAGTGTACAGTTTTCTCGACAAATGACAAGCATCGGGAGTCGGAACTATGCATGTAATCTCCACAAGTCAGTTTATTCTTTGGCGCCTCTCCATTAACCGTCGTCAACCACCTTTTCCACCATGGCTATAAGGACGCTATCGCTATCGAAGTTTTTCCTCTGTCTGTATCACACTATTCTTATAATCACTTCTTCAATTTCCTCGTACTTGTTTCCCTTCTTCCTTAATGGAACCCCAATGTTTCTCTAATTCATTTAGTCGGTATTTAGCTACACACGATAGAGTTAGTAGAAACAGGAAACAAATTGGTTGCCCTTCATTTTTGTGGATCTTAGCATATCCCTCTGTTCAGGTCTATCATCCAGAGACCTTTCATAGACATGAAATATGGTATACTTAGTCGATTGTTCAGTAATATTGATACAATTCTCATTTGTTAGTTTCTCCTTTGATTTTTATTTGCAGATTTTTTTGGGGATAGCAAGTGTCCGGCAAATGTCACATACTGGATCATTATTCGGGATTCGAAACTGTAAGGCAACATAAAAAGCAATATTCATTATTCATTAACTTTAACTGATGAAAACATGAATGTGTGACTTTTTATGGAACTATTGTTGACCTCCGTGGAAACAATGGATGTTTGTGTGTGTCCGGTTCTAGCATATTCATGTTATTTTTCTGATTCAGTTATCTTGAATAAATTAGGGATTTTGACAGTGTTTATCACTTGGTTCAGCAGGCTGAATCTTTAATTACAAGTGTAATGCCAAAGAGGTCTACTGTTTTGGTGGGTCTACTACGGTCAAATCATCTAGTTCAGGTGGGGGTCCCTTATTTGGTTCCTCTGTTCCTAGTTTTGGTCTCAGTTCTATTGTTACCATTACTACAAAAATAAAATATGATAGCTCCACCAATACCAGTAGTCCTACCACCAACAACATATTTAGTTCTACTTTCAGTTGAACACCTAGTTTTCCTTTAGGGCATCTTCATCTCCATCCTCAACATCCACTTCTATTGGTCTCTTTATTAATGTAGCAGGTGGTGCTTCTACAAGATCTTCCTTGTTTTCATTCTCTGACAGCTTTCCCAGATCAATCTACATCTGTTTTTGGAAGTTCAACCCTTATGTCCCTCTCCCTTCCATTTTGTGACCTTTACAACCTCTAATTGAAAGAAAACCAAATGTAAGTTATAAGAGGTTCTTTATTAGGCATGTGTTTTATCTTTCTCTTCAATATGCTTTCTCATAGTTGTACGTGTTTTCTTGCACATAGTTGTTAGTGGTTTAGTAATCCTACCATTTGTGAAGGGTTTCTTATTTACTTAATTATTCTCATGTGGTCAGTTCCATTGTTCTTATTTACTTAATTATTCTCATGTGGTCAGTTCCATTGTTCTTGTTTATCATATATATATATATATATATATATATATATATATATATATATATATATATATATATATATATATATATATATTATTACAGGCCACTGCTTTACAACGAAGACAAACAGAAGTTAAATAGCAATTGGAATGTTTTTTAAGGTAATTTAACACTCGGTAATCCAGCAAATGGTTTTTTGTTTTTTGTTTTAAACTATGATGTTAAATATTTTTTATATTTTGTATGTAATTGTATTAGACATTTTTAATGTATTTGACAATTTGTGTAGTATGTTTATTAATTTAAGTTGTTTATCAGAATATAGTACATAATGTGAATTGAACAATATTTAGCATATTAATGATTTTAAGTTGTTTAATAATAGTCATGACAAAAAAATAGTGTGATTAAATGTCAATAACAGTTACCATTTAATCTATTTTGTTTCACTAATAGTCGATAATAGCTATGACAAACCAAAAACATGTGACAAAAAGTAGTTTGTTGTTACGAGTTAATATACTATGTGTCATTAAAAGTCAATAGAAGTCATGACAAATGAAAAAACATGTGACTAATAGTAGTCTATTGTCACAGTTTAATATATTATGTGTCACTTAAAGTCAATAATAGTCATGACAAAAGAACAAAACGTAGTTTATGGTCATGGTTTAATATATTACATGTCATTAAAAGTCAACACTGGCCATGAAAAAAAGAAAAAAAAACATGTGACTAATACTAGTTTATTGTCATGTTTTAATATATTATGTGTCACTAAAAGTTAGCAATAGTCATGAAAACAAAACAACTTCTGAGGGAAAGTAGTTTGTGTTAACGGTTATCAAAAAAATTAATGGAAAAACTACAAAAATTGGAACCCTATGGTGACACTTTTACCTATAGTAATGGTTTTTATGGGTTATAGTCTCCACAGTTAAGCGTCACCATAACTTACCTTTAATGATGCAACCTTTCCTTTCACATTGAATGTAAAAATATGTCATAAAATGTCTATTGTCACAAGTTTTTTGCGTGGTCATAGACCAGTTGTGTACTAGTGTGTGGCATTTCGAATAAATTAATATTCTAGAAGTAAAACATACAAAATGAAACAAAAGAACAAATTAATTAACAAATGGTATCATACACTTTGAACATAAATAAATCTCTATTACTTAATCACCAATCAATTACAATTTATAATTGTTACATTGTTTCAAAATAATCAACTAACTACCAAAATCAAGAATCTAATATCATCTCTTATCCCAATGCTCCAAGCATGCTCGAAGTGATTAATATTGCTTAATCCCTTTTGTAAGAGGATCAAAATGATAATCCTTTGGTGATACACGATTCACCACGAGTAGGACTTCTTCTATTTTATGTCTGATGTAGTGGTATTTCCTTTCGAGATGCCTATATCTACCATGATCCTTCGTTTCTTTAGTCAAAGCCATCGCATCCTCGGTGTCGCAGAATATCTCCATTGGCTCTTGGATTAATGGAACAACTCCAAAATCTCCAATAAAATTCTTCAACCATATGGCCTCCTTTGTTACCTTTCTTGTTATGGTGTACTCTGATTCACAAGTGGAATCAGCCACCGTCTGCTTCTTGGAACTCTTTTAAGTCACCGCTCCACCATTCAATAGAAATACCCAACCAAATTATGAATAAATATTATCACGATCTGTTTGAAAGAAAGATTCAGTATAACCATTCACCTTAAGTTTCTTTTCCACCAAAAACTAAGATCATATCTTTTGTTTTTTCGCAAATACTTAAAATTGTTTTTCACTTTAGTGCAATGAGCTAAATCAGGATTACCTTGATATCTGGTAACCATGCTCAAGAAAGAAGCCACGTGGGGTCGAGTACATGTCATAGCATACATGATCGATTCAGTAGCAGAAGCATATGGGACTCAACTCACTGTATCTATTTCCTTATCACTACTGGGACATTGAGCCTTGCTCAATTTAACATTATGATGCATGTGTAAATCCCATTTCTAGGAATTCTCTTTACTTAACCGTTTCAATTTTTTATCCAAGTATGTACTCTGGCTAAGTCTTAGAAAATGTGTCTATGTGTTTTTGTAACTCCTTATTCCAAGAATGTATGTAGCCTCTCTCAGATCCTTCATAGCGAAACATGTCCCAAGCCAATATTTCATTTCTTGTAAGTTAGAACATTGTTTCCTATTAGGAGTATGTTACCCAATATGGATGACTCTTGAATTTCTTCAAGATTAATCGTACTCTCACTGTCCTCTTTGAATATGAGCTCTCTCTCGTGAAAGACTCCCCTTAAACTACAAAGACCATGTTCTCACTAGGTATGTATAGGAAGTATCCAAAGGACTTTTGTGGATACCGAATGAAAATACATCTCTTGGCTCCAGGTTCCATTTTATCTTGGGTCTTGCGCCTATAGAGAGCCTCCCAATATGTACGAGAGAGGGAGGTTTCCATGTCCACATTTCATGAGGTGTTTTGGCAACCTTCTTAGTGGGAACGAGATTGAGGATATATGTAGCTATCTCTAAGGCATACCCCCAAAACGATATAGGGAGTGAACCTCGACTCATCATGGAACGAACCATGTCTAGCATGGTTCAATTATGCCTCTCAACTACACCATTAAATTGTGGTGTCCTAGAAGGTTTCAATTGTGAAATGTTTCCACGTTCCTTAAGAAGTCGTAGAACTCAATAGTAAGATACACTCCACCTCTATTAGATCGAAGCATATTTATCTTCTTGCCCAATTGATTCTCTACTTCATGCTTAAACTCTTTGAACTTTTCAAAAGTTTCCAATTTCTCCTTGGTTGAGTAGATATACCTTATCTATTATAATCATCAGTAAACATCACATAGTAGTGATTAGCATCTCTTGTGGCTGATCTAAAAGGACCATACACGTCTATATGGATGAGTTCTAACACATCTTCACCTCTTTCATAAGTTCCTGTGAAAGATGACTTAGTCATATTGCCTAAAAAACAATATTTGCATTAACTATTTGTTTTTAGGTCAAATGATTCCAAACTCCATCCTTTTAGAGTTGGGTGATGCATTTCTTGTTGATGTGACCAAGAAGACAATGCCATAAGCATGCCTTGTCTAACACATTAGAATAATCAATACTAAATACACTATTTCCATGTTCATTCACACACACACACAACCATTTCAAACACGTTATTACAATGATAAGTTGTGAAAATAAATGCATCATTTTTATAAACTAAAACTGCACCATCATTGTTATCAAAACTGTAGCAATAACCTTGTGTAAATAAAGCATGAAATGAAATTATGTTCCTTGTCATTTTTGAAAAATAACAGTAACTATTTACATCAAACCAAACACTATTATCAAACATAAGCTCGTAAACTCCAATCCTGGTAACAGCCGACTTTCTCATATTCCTCATGATCAGGTTCAGCTTCCTATGCTCGACGTCTTCACTTCCCCTTAGTACCTGCGTATCAGAACAAATATTGAAACCACATCCCGTATCAAGGACCCAAGAATTTGAAAAACATGTGTAATTGATTTCGATAGAGTACATACCAGATGAAGAGTCAGACACCTTTCTACACATGAACACATATCAATGGAATGTTCTTTGTCAAATTTCACATTGAGCTTTTCCAATCTCTCCATGTGTCTCAGCATTTTCTACACATGAGCACACACATATTCCCCATCTTTTAATTTGCACGCCATAAGAGCCTTGACGACTTCATAACACTCTTGTCTAGATTTCTTGAGGAAATTCTTAGAAAGAGCCTAGTTCATTTCATAAGGCCAATAGTCCTCATTAGTCATTTGGAGATCAGGTGTCATGGTTGCAATCATAATTTACGCAACTATGGTAAAGTCATCAATATGTTGGTTATATTAAACCAATTCCTCAAGAGTAGCAGTTATTTATCTACTTTTGGGACTAGAGTGTCGATAACATTCTCTTGGTTCTCCTATCTCAACATTATCTTCAAATTATGCAAACAAACCATGTAGTTTGGAGCAGTAAGCTTGTCCTTTGAGAGGATTGACAAGAGAGTGAAGTTGTGTGTGGGTGGAGAAGGAGGAGGAAGATCATCATTTCCAAACATCTAAAATAAGAAATAAGATTTTAGTTAGTTGATTCAATCCTTAATATTTTAAGCCAAGTTATTATTCAAGGATAAGATCCATAAATACAATTCGAAATTAAGAACAAGGACGTTGTAATCTAATGGCGAATTTATTTTAGGTAGGTAAAGCATCTTACCAATTTCAATCTAATATGAAATTCCTAGATCTTTTGAGATTCATTGAATTGTTCAATGGCATGTTTAATCTATACTATGATCTTCGATTTTTGACTGGGATGTCGGGAATCATAAACAAGATGTGAATAACCATGCAAACCCGTGTGACATGCTCGAGGTCATTTAGGATCTCACATTGACATATTGGTTAACCATACACGATCCATCAACAACCGTAAATTCGAGTATGTGTCATCATTTCATCTTGGTAGTCCCTCATTAGTGTGTTGGTTAAACATACACGCTACACTAACGAATTGCAAAGAAATGATGTACCTTTTCATGGATTGGCATACAATTTCACATTTTTCCTAAAGTAACTAGAGTGAGATTTTATAGAAGGTTCTTGTACTCTATACTTTATAATTTTAATATGATTATGTCATATCAAACCAGTTCGGCTAACGACCCTCTACCACACAAAGAAGTGGTGGGTGAAAAGGACATCCATTCAACGGTTATTTTATAGGTCGTTTGCTTATACCTCTCTTATAGTGTGACTTTGTAAATGAGGCCTACTAACGATTTGACTGAGTTTTAGTTATATGTATAGTAATATACTCTTATACATATGTATAGGGTATATTTCAAAACTTTTCAAAACACAAGGTTTAAATTTAATTATCTAAATTAACATTTAATTAATTAATTTGTTAAACCAATTTTGAAATTAATATTTATATTATAATTATAAAATTAATTAAATATATATTAAATTCCATTCAGAGTAATTCGAATTCATTGAATTATCTTATAATTAAATAGTTATCTCATTTTATATTTACTTTCTCAAAATTTGAATTTATGTTTTATAATTATCTAGCATTAAGAGTTCGGATTTTAATTAGATAAAATAACAGATAATGACTAATAGTAACTTACAATTCAAATTAGGCAAGCAAATCTCGTAATGTCAAGTTAATCAGAAGACGTGTCGCGCCTAGCCCTAGGCACGTCGTGCCTTACCATTAAAGGGTTTCTTTTTCGTTTTTCAAGTTTCATTTTTTATGCACTAGTAATTGAAAAGGCATGACTCTGATCCCACTATTAGGGTTTTTAGGTTACAATAACATTGTACATGCGGAATTTCACATAACTCTTATGGGTACATGCAACCTAAATGGACTATGGTTTTTCACTATTAACTGCAACATACTTATGAAACAAAACTAAAAACTCTACTATTATTGAAATCATAAGTAGTAAACATACCTTTGTGCTTAATTTGAATTAAACTAATCAAATGCTTGAATTATCCTTGGAAAACCTAGCTACAACAGTATGGTAGCCTATAATGTGTCAACCCAAAAACTCGAGGAAACCCTAGGATTGAGTAGGAGGGAAGGGAGAAGGGAGAAAATCTGATTTCTCTTCGTGAAAGAAAGTTGGTCGAATATTCAAGGGGTTGTGCCCCTTTATATAGCTACCAAATAATTTCAGAAAGCCTAGATTTGAATTTAAAATAATAATATTTTAGTCCAATAATTATCTAGTTTTCTTTTATCATTTGGAGGCTTCCAAACACCCTATCTAGGGAACCAAAACCGTCCCCCTCATAGGAAGGTTCTAGATCCTCTCTATTGTTCAACTATTGAACAATTACAACTCAACCCTTGTACCTTTAATTAATTCTAATTAACCTAGAATTAATTCCAAATTAATTTTGAGTAATTCTTAATTATTTATTACTATTTCTAATTAATATATTAATCATATAATATATTAACAAATCATTTGTCTCTCTCTTATAATCAATCCAAGTCATTTTCTGGTTATGAGGAAAACCAAAAAATGACTTTACTTTTATTCTTCAACATTATACCAAATTAGTTAGGACCTTAGACACCTTATACCAACACATTTAACCCGGTGGAATCAGACCAGACCAGAAAACAATCGGAACTGAAACCATGATATTTGGTATGGTTCCTAATTTTCTATTTTCCATTAAATCAGTTTTTGGTTGTTTGGTTCTCGGGCCGGTTCCGGAACCTTACTGATTGCTAAAGATCATGATTCCTTATACAAACGAACTGGAACCGGGGTTTCTCGTCCAGTTCCCGTTTCTCCATTTTCCACTAAATTAGTTCCTAAATCGGTTATCGGTTCTCTTCGGTCCAATTTTGGTCCAGTGTTCATCCCTGGGCTTAACAAATTCACAACAATCAATTAGAAAATATCAGTTATGATATACAGCTGCAAGTTTTAATAAAATTATCAAGTCATGTCAGTCACATATAATTTATGGTCACAAAAACTTACCATTATATTATAACAACAACCAACTATAGTATTTACAATCATAATGGCTACAGTTATCATATATAGAATATAAAAATGGTATCACATCTACAATGGCTACCATTAGAGAACAATATCCACGAACAACGGTATTACAGTCCAAATGGTTATCATTATAATACAATTTTAATGAATAAAGGTAATGCAATCCAAATGGCTACTACTATAATACAAATTTAACAAACATCGTAATTACACGACTCAAATATCTAACATTATAACATGGCTTTAACAAATATTGATGATAACTCTTAATTACAAAATCTTTCCCTATTATTCCACAATTACCAGTTATAGTTTTCAGCAAAACTAGCTACTACGTCATAAAATAATATTTAGTTAGGATTTTCATCTATACAAGCTTACTTGTAAATCATTATTAGAGAACTACAAGTCAATGGTGGACTTGGTGTCTATAATGTTATACTTATAGATCGTTATTCAGGAGTAGTGGTAGCCTTGCATGGTTATAATATCATCACTGAAGAACTGCAAGTCAATGATAAACTTGGTTTATGTAATGTTATACTTGCAAATGAATATTTTATAATGGAAGCATCGGTGGTCGTGATGCTACTAGAGAAACGTTAGTTAGATAAAAAGGATGCTAATGTAGTTGTAATACCACTGGAAAAAAAAAGAGTTATCAAAGTATAATAGTAGCCAACATGGTTGTAAGTATTGGATTAGGTGTCTAAGCCCATAACTATAATTGGTATGTACTTGATTTGATAGTAACATTGGTCCTTTTGGGTTGCCTTCACCTTAGCAACTTGACAGGATGACTTTTGGAGAGAGAGGTTGAATTTATTATTTGGAATAATAAATTTATTTATTAATGTATTATGAAAATAATATATTAATTAGAAATCATGTTATTTAATTAGTATTTAATCATAAATTAATTTGGAATTAATTTCGGGATTAAAGGAACTTATTAAAAGAACAGGGGTTGTTTTGCAAATCATTGACAGTTGTGAAAGTGGGCTGGTGGACTCCTTATAATGGAGTGGACGAAAATCTATAGGGAGGCCCTATAGATTTCATCCAAGGCTTCTTAGTAGGAGTTCATGGGCTGCTTAAGCCTTAAGCAGGAAATTAGGGTTTCCTCCAGAAACCCTAGCAGCCCTCAGCTATATAAAGACCACATAGACTTAGGAATTTCAGCCAATGATTACATCCAGAGAACCCCAGCCGAAATTCTTAGTGCATTCCTCCTCTCTCCTCTCATCCTTTTGCTAGTGGTGTTTGTGAACCATTAGAGGTGAAACATTTAAGGCACTAAGCTTTCAAGAGTCAAGGATCTACAAGGAGTTCTTGTTATTACTACATAACAAGTAAGGTAAATATCAATACCCTTTTGTTATATAATTTCGAAATTGTATGCTAGATCTAGGTTTTATTGCTTTGGTATTCAATTGCATGTTCAACTAGTGAAAAAACTTAGATCCAAAGCAATTAGGATTGCATGATCAAATATGATGTAATTATGTTCATAACCCATCAGTAAGTCTACTATTAAGCTCATTACAACATCCACATTTGTCACGTATCACAATATTGTCTAATTTGTTCTCCTGGCATGAAAACTTCGTAGGGGGTCGCCCATCCTACAATTTCTCTCGCCCAGGTGCACTTAACTGCAAAGTTTTTATGGGCTCTACTGTGGACTTAAAACACATTGTGATATGGAACATATCCACACCCCTTATAAGGAATGCATAATTTCCTTCCTAGTCAATGTGGGATCAGGTGCATGTAGCCACCCAGCTTCACCACCATTTATAGGGTTTGACATCTATGTCGAACAAATTGACGTGTGCCCAAGCTCTAATGTCATTTGTAACATCCTCATCTAGCACGTATCACAATATTATCTGATTTCCACTCCTGGCATAAAAACTTTCTATGGGTCATCCATCTTGGAATTGCTCTCGTCTGAGCATTCTTAACTGAGGAGTTCTTAAAGGATTTGATGCCCTCGCGGCTTTAAAATGTTTTGTGATAGGGGAGGTATGGACACCCATTATAAGGAATGGTTAGCTCTCCTACCCAGTCGATGTGAGATCATGTACAAGTATTCGTAAATACATGCTTTATTTTCATGATAATTAGAATTTTATGAGGATTTGAAGTAAATACATGTCAAGTATTTGAAGTAAATACACGCCAAGTATTTGTAAGGTGTTCATTAAACTTTTTAAGAGTTCTTAAGCATTTTTGAATTGTGATTTTCTTTAAATATTCTGGATTCCAAGCATTTTATTCTACCAATAACTGAATCCAAGCTTGATTGTGCATCGGTCTAACCATAATTAGACATAGGTGATCAGTCTACGTCTAGTTGTGGTTCGACCTACGTACAATCAACTTAGCTAAGGTGTTTGGCCTAAAACCTTGCATTGTATTCTTATTTGAGGGTTCGAGTTTATATTTATATATAACCCTATATTTGTAGGTTAAGGAATATACCTAACCTAAGAGAGTAAGACCTAGGCTGTAGTCGCGCTTTCCTAAGAAAGTACTAGTTAACTATAGCCAACAGCTTTGATCCCAATCTGCCACACCCCTGGCCACCGGCAGAAACGCTGAGGTGCGCAACGTAAATTAGTAATCACAGTTATTGAACATACATTGAACAGTACAAATATAATCTTCTATTGTTACTGAAATAGAAATTACATTGACAAGACTATTGCTAAATCGAGACACGTGCCTAACAATCCGACGTTTTCAAAGGTATAATAAAAATAACAGAGAGCCTTCTGAGCGAACATTTCTGACCTTCTAAATGACCTGAGAATACATGCATTAAGATACGTCAACAAAATTGTTGGTGAGTTCTATAGGTTTTGACACAAAGTATTTTTATAGCCAAAAGTGTTTTATAAAATTTAGCTGGATGACCAGCTTTTATAAATACTTACTTTTCTATCAAAAGTATAAAATAAATTAGTTATAAAATTTTATATTAATCTCATTTAGAAATATCATTTGTTCAGATCCAACAGTACCAAAATTTGGCAAAAATACATATAAGTAAGTTAAACTTATATCAAATTTCTACGGTTCTCGTGACCAAAAATACATTTTTATATAAATATTTTGAATATTAAATTATATAAAAATAAGGTATGTTACCCTATGTGAGAACATAAAATGACTAACTTTACGCTTGAAATTTCGTACAAGAAATGGTATAGTTTATGTGTAGAACTCATAGTTTTGAATTTATAACTTTTGTAAAATTGTGTCGTGGTATTAATTAAGTGCTATCTACTTAATTTGGGAACCGACACTTAATCAGTGGGGAAAATTCCTCCCGCATAAATATGGTGTTTTCGTATAAAAACAAAGGGTTTTTATAAATAACTTATTAACTGTAAGTTATTAGACCTTAATCGGTCGTGTCATGATATTATTTAAGTGTTATATGACTCAATTTCTGGTATTGACACTTATTGTTTTAGTCACAAACTATTCCATTATATACAGTCTATTTCAGCTAGTATAAATGAACAAAAACTCCGTATAAACCCAATATTTATTATATACGGTAACTATACAAATTCGGGATCTATAATGAACTCATAACCGAACTGTGACACTACACTTTTTTTGCACCGGCTCCATGGTAGGGCAAGCTAAAGTCATTCACCTCGTTATAGCACGTGGTAATGTTCATGGAAACTAAACGTCAGTGCCTAAATTCGTCTCGTCAGACGTTAGTTGTAGCTAGCAACACCAAGCGGGCAGTCGAGCCGTATAAGATCAATAGTATGACACTTATACTTGGCGTTAGTAATTCCTTGCATATTAATGGTTATAAAAATAGAGGGTTTTCATCAAGACACACAGTCTTAGTATACCCAACAACATAGCCCAAATGGCTTAGGAAACGAACATAACTCATATGGATTTAGAAACAACGTGACACCTACAGGGAGACCCTAGAGTGTTGGATCTTAACAATGTGTGTAGGCATCCTAGTCCTAAACTTCCCATTATAAGATTGTTGAATATTTATGATTTTGTTGTTTAGGAATAATATTTGATTGAAGTCTTAGTATTTGAGATACATAAGACTTAATGGATTTCCAAATTTCTATTGTCTGTTATGACAAAATTTGGGCAGCATAACGACTGCTTTTATAATATTTTCCAGGTTTCAACCAACGTGAAACCAACAATTCCCATGATATTTATAATTCACGTGATCAATATAGTACAATATTTCGCAAATAACGACTCTTAAGACTTTAAGCCGATAATGTTATTTATTGCAATAGAAACTCATAACTTAGTAAAAATGAGTTATATTTTTATAATTATTATAAAATATATATTAATAAATTTTACATTCATTATTACATAACTTATATATATTAAAAGTTCATTTCGATAATTTTAAGTATTAATTATACGATTTCATAAATTTGACTTTTCTACTAAATATGACAATGTACTTTCATTTTATACGCGAGTAATATTTTTGGTTATTTTCATTTTTGTGACTAATAATATCAATTGTGTTATTATAGCAATTTACTTATAATCTTGTGATTTTTCTTAATAATTATATTCATATTTCACGTAAAGTATAAATATATCATCTTTTAACAATCTACTTTAACTTAATAGATTTATTATCGATTTATCACATTTTTAGATTGTTATTTCATAAACTTTTGACCATTAATAAAGTATGATGCTATTTTGTATATAAAACTTGAAAATCATCAAAACTTTAATAGGCATGCATATATTCTTCCCCAAATATTAAAACCATAAAAGAGGGGCCATAGAAACTCACTTTCGATGCGTGATCTCGATCTATGTTTGTTTTGTTGAAGCTTTTCGTGAAAAACCGAAGTCCAACAATTCTTGATCTTTGAAACGCTTTCAGGACTATTTTGTAACAAATCAAACTAATGGGATTATTTTTGAAATGATTTAAATCAAAATGATTGTTTTAAATCTTGTAATCGGATCGGAAGAGCTGATTTGAACAATAACCACCAATGGAGGGTTGATTTTGATCATCAAATACAAGTGGGGTTGTTCTTGTCAAACAAATCAAACAAGGAGCTATTTCGTAACATTGACACAAGAGGGGTTGATCTGATCAAGTCGTTAAACACAAATGAAGGGCTGACTTTGCCCAATCCATCAAATGAAAAAGGAGAGGTGCCTTCGTTTTCATCAGATCGAGAAAAGAATGGACGAAGCAGCAAGAGAGGTCGTATAGTGGTGGATCAACAATCGCGAGGAGGGAGAAGGTGGTTCGTCGAGATCGGAGACCCTTTGTGGGTTTACTCTTCATCACTGGCGGCAACTGTGGTGGTCGATTTCATATGCGGTGGCGAGGGAGGCTGCTCTGGCGGTTTCCCTTGGCTGGTCTCCTCTTGTCCGGTTAAAAATGCAAAAGGAAAATGGACCAAGGCGGATTAGCGACTTAAGAAGGGGTGTTTGGCTTTGAAGTCGACTGGTAAGGTGGAGGGTGGGACTGAAACTAATCTCGAGTGATCCAGGCTTCAATTGGGGTTGTAGAGATTGAGAAGGATATCAATAGTCGCAGGTGTTGCTCCGGCGGTCTCTAGACTGTTCCCTTCCAGCCCGATCAATAGGTGTACTACAATATCTCATAGATCATTACTTTGACATTTTAGGTGTACTACAATATCTATTAGGATTTATGCATGCGGTTGATGGTTTTGAAGTACTTGAAGAAATATCATATACACACAATACATATACATCAATGCATTATGAGTTTAATCGATATGTATAATCGAGATTTGGAATTAGATATGCTACAATTGTCACGCTAGTATTTGGTCTTTTGAAATTATACATAATACATTGTAACACCCCGACTCTCAGGTACAAACTTTCAATCTTATATTTCCATTGAAAAGGTCGACTCAACTAGTTGGATGCCCTGACTCGTCGAGTAGGCACGGTTTTGGTTGCGGGTCTTAAGTGACCGACTCGACGAGTCGGAGGACAGACTCGACGAGTTGGAGCTGGAATGAGAAAACCCTAATTTCAGGGTTTGCACCCTATTTAAAGGACCTTAAGTCCCTTCCTTCAGCCCCCTTATCACTTGTTTACGGCTAAAAGGAAAACCTAATCGATCTAGACTCCATTCTTGAGTGTGTGAGGAACTAAAGTGTGTTTTGGTGCTTTCATTAAGAGAACTCAAAGATTTAGAGGCTTGGATTGAAGAAGAGGAAGTGGATCTGCCATCTACATCGTTTTGGGAGCTAGCCTAAGGTAAAAAGCTTGTAACTTGACCCTTTTATACATCTCCCATTAGCACCTTGCATGTACGTAAAGTTTGCAACTTTACGTAGGAAGTATGCTCTAGGAACTCAGATCTGCAATATGGAGCTTTGGGGTGGCTTATAAGCATCTGAAAGGAGAAAGGACTGAAGAGACTCGACGAGTTGCTTGGCCAACTCGACGAGTCCGATGAAGATTGGCCTTAAAGGTTTCTGCATGGACTCGGCAAGTCAGTAGGGTGACTCAACGAGCCAGTTAGGGTTTCCTTTACTTCAGATTACGCATAGACTCGACGAGTTTGTGGTAAACTCGGCGAGTCAGTGAGGGTTTTATGACCTTCTGAACCCTTAAGGAACTCAACGAGTTGCTAGCTGCACTCGACGAGTTGGGTCAACATGGACTGTTGACTTCGACTATTGACTTTGACTTTGACCAAGGATTGACTAGTTTGACCTCTGGGGGTATTTTGGTAATTTGGAAATTTATGGAAATGATCTTATGGTAACTATAGGTGGTGGAGTTAGTGGCGGTGGTTCGAGAGTTTGAGCTTTTCATTTCAGTTCGACAGTTGCGAGGTGAGTTTTCTTCACTATGCTCAAGGGTCTAAGGCACCAAGGCCGGCCCTTTTTTATTGTGACTCTGATATGTTATGCTAGTATTAGATTAGCATCCTGGTAGAAAGGATGGTATTATGTTGCTATGATCTGTAGATCAGTATCCTGGTAGGTAGGTTGATGTTATGCTGGCATGATCAGTTAAATCGGTTTGTATGTCTATAGACTATTACGTGATTATCTGATATATGTGCACATGTTGATTGGTGGTTGAGGCTCCTCTGCTTTGTGCGAGAGCCAACAGACATGGGAATTCCAACCCGATGGTTGTTAGCCGTGAGTATTCCATCCCGAGGATGATTGGACTCGTAGTATGAGGGCATTCCAACCCAATGGTTGTGGGCCTAGGGTATTCCATCCTGAGGATGATTGGACCTATAGCATGAGTGGCATTCCAACCAAATGGTTGAGGGCCTGGGGTATTCCAACCCGATGGTTGATTGGACCCATAGTATGTTGTTTGTGTTATATGTATATTGATGTGCGTATAGGTATTTTAGGGGAACTCACTAAGCTTCGGGCTTATAGTTTCAGTTTTGGTATCAGGTACCTCAGATGATCGGGGAAGGCAAAGGCGTGATCATACAGCTCCTCACATTTTATGACTATGTTTCTGGGATACTCTGATATGGAACTATTTTGAAAACAAATTTGTAATAACTTTTGGTTTCTAAATGTTTTAAAAAGTTTAGATTTTGCTTGATTTTTTTTGGATGTTACATACATAATCTTATATGTATATGTATTTAGGTTTTCATATATAAATACGATTATATATCATACACGTATTCGAGTATTTGCAAGAGTATATAACTTATATATGTTTTTATAGAGAACTACGTTATTTCAGTCATCTTAATTTACAATATATCAACTTGATTCCTATAATCATCTCATACATGACTAACATGATGATTCAAAAAATATACATGGGAATGAATTTCCTATACCTGAATTCATGTTTAAACAACAACTAGAGTTTCACGTTTAATTTGGTAAAATTCAATATATTTCACGAAACCGGTCAATCTTCAGGATATAAATGTTATTAAAATAAAATCAATCTTTAGACATAAGTCAGAGTTCAAAAATGTGTTCAAAAATAATTTATGAGATTTGTAGCTATTCCAAACGAAGCAGTGTAGAGTTAGTTTCAGGAAAATCAAATAAATGTTGATTTTATAACTTAAAATGAGCATAACTTCTTCATACGATCTCCGTTTTGGACGTTCTTTATATGCACTGAAATCTGGAGAACGTAATCTATTCGAATTTCTTTTCCATAATCTTAGATATACTTAATGCAAAATTTTGTTTTTAACGTCACAATTAAATATATTTTTTTGGTGATTTTCGATTCGATCTTAAACGATAGATGGTTTGAGCAATTTGAGATGTTCTGAAAGTAATTATGTATATAATACTTTTTAATATATATTATAAACATAATTTACAAATAATTGGTCCTTAATGCATAACGGTTCGCGGTGGTTTTACAGCCGAACTCTAACTAATTTTTACCAATTGTTATAGTAGATCCCATAAGAACTTCATAGTTGAGTGTGTCCGGACAAGAGCAATCCCAGGATGGGTGAACTCCTTGGAAGTCTTGTGTCGGGATCCAAAGCAGACAATATTATAATACGTATTATAGGGTTGTTCAAATGATATTTTAGCTAGGGCGCGAGTCAATGTGTTTGATAGGGACAACAAACCCAATAAAGGAGTGAAGGTGGGTAGCTCCCTGCACCTAATCCCACATCGGTTGGGAATGAGAACTAAGCATTATTTATAAGGGGTGTGAATATCTTCCTTAACACGACACATTTTAAAACTGCGATGGAAGCAGCTCCCATAAGAACATTGCAATTAAGCATGCTCGTGCAAGAGCAATTCCAGGATGCGTAACCCTCTGTGAAGTTTTCTTGTCAAGAGCCCAAAGTAGACAATATTGTAATACATGGCAGAGAGGGATGTTATAGTAATTGTAGCTTATCTTTTGTTGTGTATGTCTTAGGCTTAGGTAGACTCGTTATAGCTTATCCTTTGTTGTGTATGTATTTCAGGTTCAAGTATACTCGGTAGAAAGGTGTGAAGTTGGTAGCACCCAGCTTCGATTCTTATACAAGAATGCCATAAGATCCTTTTGATAACTTCTAGTATCGATTTCGTAATACGAATGTAAACCAGAATTGCTTTAATTGTCGAAGATCACCATATTCAAAACTTGGATAATTTATTCTGATTATCGGAGGTCCAAAATTTGGCATCCCCATATTAGTGGATTTTCAATGAGAATGGAGGTATTAATCTCATTATACAATTTGTAAGCTCATTATATAATTTGTGAAGTTGAAAGCCAAATGAAAAGAATAATTATCTTCTATAAACCATGTTTAAATGGTTGTTTAGTGCCTGTTTTACGTTCATTAAATTATTCAAAAAACCTATTTTTACCCCCAATTTTAAAAAATTTACATAGTTTTTGAGCTTAAAAAGACAAGTTTACGTTAAATTTCCTGATGGATTTCAAATCTACTGGTTGATGTTTCTTTGTCCCATTCAGTTGGGATTGACCTGCTTTGGTGGGTCCATCATCGGCTATTCGATAGGTTGGTGGGAGTTGGGCTTCCTTTTATGAAGTCCAAAGTTATTAAATGGATTGATGGTCCATTAACTTGTTTTTATAAGTTCACCTAAGTCCTTTAGGTCCCCACCACCTACTCGATGGGTATTGGTGGTAGTTGGTTTTCATCTCACGAAATCTAAATATAGCTTTTTGTAAGCTTTTTAATATGAATTGACGGCTTGCATCACCACTTGTCATTACAAGTGCAACCCTTACAATGTGGTTTTCATCATATGAATTGATGGTTTTCATCTCACGAAATCTAAATATAGCTTTTTGATTTTCATCATAAATGCCATTGCGATGATATATAAAGTAAATAAGATAAACAAAAAAGTTCACTTTATTGATAAAATGCGGAAAAATATTTATCCTTACAATGCAAATATATGAAAACTACATATTTCCGAAGCAATCTATTAAACTATCATAACTCCTAAGCAGCAGCTCCAAATTCTGATCATCGAACCATGTGACTGAAATCCATTTCTTACGATCAGAATTAGATTTCTATTCTTAAGCTTCCTTCTTTCTCTTAGATCCTGGAAAAACATCAAAATATGACAATCACATCATGTAATAAGCATCTTCGAATAGGAACTTAATAGAGTTAGATAGTGGATGTACCTGAAGTAGAGTCATACAACTTGACTTTACTATCTCCGCGATCCTTCAGGTAGTCAGGGCAGCTTCGCATCCAATGTCCCTTCAATTAGCAATAGAAACATATGGACTCTTTAGGAATGACACATGGGACTATCTCAGAATTAGCCTTTCTCTTTATCATATGGTCAAACAGTTTGACCTTGGCTGATCCCTTTCCATTGGGAAGAGATACCATTTCTAGATTACCAATGTTGCTATTCTTAAGGTCCATGGAAATTTGGGAGATTGATCCTTCAAACTCATTTTCTTGACCATTGCACTTTAGCATTTCTGCTTCATCAGCAATTAGCAAATATATCAGATAAATAAGGGTCACGTCGTTGTCAGTCAAATAGTAGTCCTTAACAAACTGACTATATGACTCAGGAAGTGAGTGAAGAACCAAGTCAACAGCCAACTCCTTTGGGAAAACGACACCCAACATTCCCAATCTGTCAATGTGCGATTTCATTTTCAGAACGTGTGCACATACAGAATCTCCATCTTGATGTTTGCATGCCAAAAGGGCTTGAGTAACCTTGAACTTTTCAATTTGACAAAAATGTGGGTCGGGGAGAATCATTGGAGGAGGTGGAGGAAGAGTTGGAGAAGCATGATTTCCAATTCCACCATTTGAAGAAGGGAACATTTTTTCACCTAGATCAACTTGTGGAAGATCATCTTCAGAGTGAGAAGGAAAACCATTTCTAGAAATATCAGAAATGCTATTGTTGTCTGAACTTGACATCTATAAAGGGAGAAAAGAATTCAAGTTAGTTGACTTATTTAATCCTTAATTATTAACACAAAATTTTAAATTAAGGCTAGGATCCATATTTTTGATTCGAATTCTGAAGAGGGATGTCGTAATCAAATTAGAATCTATTTTAGGTAGGTAAGCATTTACCAGTTTCAATCTAATGAAACTTCTAGATCTTTTGAGATTCATTGAACTATTCAATGTCATGTTTAATCTCGATTATGCTCTCACTTTGTGACTGGGATGCTGAGGATCACAAACGAGATGTGAATAACCATGAAAATTAGCTTGGTACTCTCGATGTCATTTATCACTTGAAATTAGCGTGCCGGTTAACCACACGTGCTCCATTAACTCAACGATAATTTACGAAACACCCATTGCCAACAATATTAGTCCCACATTAGTTTGTCAGTTAACCACACACACAGTCCACTAACGACCAATAAGGCACAATGTGCAATTTAATGGATTAGCATCAAATTCACATTTTCCTAAAGTAATCAAGATTGGGAATTTTTATAAAACATTTAATTACTTTATATATTTCATTATACTTATTAATGAGAGTTTAGTGTTGTAACACCCCGTTTATTAAATAAATAAATAAATAAAATTAATGGATGAATAGTATGTTGGATAAGGTGTCTAAGTCAATAACTATATTTGGTATTTACTTGACCCGACTTGGCATGGTCCATTTGGGTTGCATGGCATCAGAACAATTTGGATAGACTTTTGTGAGAAGAGGATATTTGAGATTTATTAATATATTATAAGTTCTAATATATTAATATGAATTATTTAATTAGTATTGATCAAGAATTAGTTTGGAATTAATTTTGTGATCAAAAGAGACTAATTAAATAAATGGGGATTGATTTGGTAAATCATTCATTCTTATATAGTGGCCTTATGATCCATAGTTCTTCATGTTGGGCTAAACCCATGTGGTTACCCATGGATACTCCATGGAGTCTAAAACCCATGGATCATGAGGAATATGGAAAGACATGAGTTACATGGTGTAACCCTAATATGCATACTATATAAAGAAGCCTCATCCTTGTAAAATCGGCACTTAAGTGATTCTAGTGAGGGCTAGTCGATTTTGGTGCATATCAATCTTCTCTCAAGTTATTCGAAGGTGTTGGTGGTGTTGTGTGAATCATTTGAGGCATCACATTTGGGGTGCTAGGCTCACAAAGTCTTAAGGAATCCAAGCTACAAGAAAGGTATGTCATTCTACTAGTTTTTTATATTACATATACCCCAATCATATGCTAGTTAGGATGAAACTTTGGAAAAATGAAAGTTTGCATGTATAATAGAAAAAACATAGATCCAAGGTTTCTAGGGTTGCATGTACACCATAGGAGTGTTAGAATGCTCAAAACCCATCATAGTAGCCCAACAATCCATAATATTTATCGGGGTGTTGATTTCGGGGAGTTGAATGGCATGATTTAGATTTTCGGGGGCTAAAGTGTAATTTCGGGATTAAATTTGTAAATATTTTTAGAAGACAGGGGGTTTTGGTAAGTATCAGACTTATTCTGAAAGGATTTTTAGAGCTGGGAGTTGTTGGGTAAATTTTGGACTTGATTTGAAAGGGAATTCAGAAGGCAGGGTTTAAATGGTAAATATTGGATTGAGTTTGAAAGAAAAAGGGAAAGGAGGGACTTTTTTTGGCATTATGGGAACTAGTTAAGGGCATCGGGTATATAAGCATCACCCTTCGTAACCCTAACCCTAAATGAGTTAGCAGTCGTCACCCTCCTTATACCCCCCACCCCTTCCGGCTGTCGCCACCATTGAACTCGTTCGTTCTTCGGCCACCAAGCATGTAACGCCCGTAGATCCGGGCTAGTCAATTTGGAGATAATAGGGGTCGAAAACGACTTTTTGACAAAAGATTATTTAGAATAAATAATCTTAACCAAGTTGTATAATACGTCTCAAGGGTTCCGTACATATAAAGAACGTTGAAATCCGAGCTATAACGAAGAAGATATGGTACGTCGAAGTTTTATGGCAAAACCGGCACGACACCGGAAGACGTAAATAGTGAATTTACGATGGAGGACTTTTTAGCCTTAGAAATCTAAACAAAAGTTGTAGTATACGTTAAACCGAGAACATACAAAAAAAGAACGCCCAAATCTGACTTCGTATGAGCAAGTTATGAATTTTCTAAGATTTGGCTTAGCAATGCACAGCCCGAAACTCGAATTTTAGATCGAGCGGTTTTTGGCCTACGCGACCTAAATGATAATTGAAGATCTCATTAATAGGAACTCAACGGTAAAAAGACAGATGAAAACAGATTCTGTATGTAGAAGTTATGAATTTTACGCGGACATTTAACAGTTTAATCTCCTCGTACTGTTAAATTTAAGATCGGTCGAGAATTAGCCAACGGAGTCAAAATGAAAGTTGTAGATCTTATTTTTACCTACGCGTGGATATAAAGAACGTCAAAAACGGAGGTCGTATGTGAAAGTTACGGATTTTAGAAGTCGGAAGTGTGTTGTGCGAAAATGGGTGATGTGGCACAATCTTGGCCATTGCTTTCTCCCCAAGTCTTGCCACTAGATGGAGACATGTGGCACCAAGTTCATCCATTTTTCACCCTATAAATAGAACCGCTCCCACCCTCATTTTCTTCACACCTTTCCCATTCTTTCTTCTCTTTACTCTCTCTCTAGAAGCTCTCTCTAGCCCCAAACCCCCCCCCCCCCCGAAAAGCCTAGAGAACCTCCCTAGCACGAGGCGGAAGCCCCAGAGTGCTCGACGGCTCTGAGAAGAAGAGCTTTTTGGCTCGAGAACGCTGCTCCAAGCAAAGCCCGATTTTCTATAAAACCCGTTGTAAGTGAGGTACGCCTACGCTATTTTTAATATAGCTTTTATTTAATTATAGTAACGTTATTAGGAACTTATAATAAGTACTTGGGATATTATTATGGGTTATATAAGTATTGTTTAACGCTTATATAATAGTAATAATAGCTAGACTATTAATTAGTCTCGGCGAATAATAGACTAAACTCTAGTGGTAATAATACTAGGTTTCGTCGAAGGAAATTATTTTTTTAAGAAGCGAAGCGCTGTCTGAGTTCGGAATCACCACCTTTTCAAGTGAGTGCATAGTTACTTTCATCTTACACATAGATATGAAGTATTTTATATAAATTACGTGTTATGTGTGCATATTATCTGTATACTTGCTATCTATGTTGGATGAACGATTTTATACGAGTTTTATATGATTTAAACTGTATATGTATTTATATCTACATAATATGTTGGGTAAAACATGGGTAGATGAAATATGAGTTGAATGATGAGTTGAGAGGTGATATCGACCATGAGGTAAGGGTGAGAGGTGGACGATGTGAGAAGCCTTGTTCCCAAATGCTGGCCCCGTCATCTAGCAGAGTATGGATGACAACCACGGACTATTCTAGACAGTCCAGTGGAACACTAGCAGACTCGCAACCTGTAGGTGTTGTGAACGATGTGTTCACCCGATGCACTCTAAACCCTGGCGATCATGCAGACTTGGTGCCTAAACCTTGGCGATCATGCAGACTTGGTGCCAAAACCCTGGCGACTATGCGGACTTAGTGCCTGTTGTATAAACCATGGCGACTATGCAGACTTAGTGCCTAAACCCTGGTGACTATGCGGACTTAGTGCCTATTGTATAAATCCTAGCGACTATGCAGACTTAGTGCCTAAACCCCGGTGACGATGGACTTCGTGCCGATTCCTTAGGATGATCCTTAGGAATGAATGAACGAGGAATAGTTGATTCTTAGGGTAGATCCTTAAGAGTAAAGAAGATAATGGGGATGGGTAATTGGGTTGATTGTTTGATGTTTAAACATAATAATTATATTATTGTGGGTTGAAAACCCTATGTACTCACCAGGTTTCCCAACCTGACCCACTCAAGCTTATTTGTATCACAGGTGTCAATATGAAGCTACTTTAGACTGAGAGATTTAAAAGAGATGTAGATCACTAGTGTAAATGAATGTAAGTTATGTTTATGCTTATGTCTTTGTATTGACGATGACATCCCAAATGTTTTAAAATGAATAAAAATACATTTCTTCGGAAATGCTTTGATAATGTATTTATCATGTTTTACTGGGAACTAATTCCGCAACATTTTTATTAAAAGAAGTACTCTGATTTTTATAAAGCATACACAAAATCGGTCTTTTCTGGCCGTGAAAATGGGGATGTCACAAAGCACCATCAAGCTGTCCTTGTCACCGGAAACATCGAAGACTGACGATGAGTGGAGGGCAGCCTCCAGGCGCTGCTGCTTCGTCACTCGCCATTAGCGATCGCTGCTGCCGGATCTTGTCGTCTTGCTGTTGCCGCTGCTCTAATTTCCGACGAGAATAGAAGTCGGGAATCAGAGCTGGATGATAAGGAGGTTCTATGGCATTCATTCCATCGGAGAGGGCGAATCCTTCTCTTCCTTTCACTGCTGTGGTTCTAATGACTCCAACCGCCGCCTTTAGCCACCGTTGTGGCCGTTAGGGCTGCTGCTGTCATCGTCACGCACCACCAAGTGGTGGTTGCGTCCAGATTTCCAAGCAAGGGCTTACCGGTGTCGTTGCTGCATGACTGGGAAACAAAAGAAACCATCACCACCATCATGAGGTGGTGGCTGCCATCATAAAATCATCACTGTCGCGGTCGTGAGCCACCAGGTGGGTGGTTGGAGTGTATTCTGCAATTTGGAGTGTGTGTGTGTGTGTGTGTGTGTGTGTTTTGTGTGGCTGGAAAACCAAGGAAGTCACCACCACCACCGTAAGGTGGTGGCTGCCACCACGTGCCACCGCCGGCCACCACTAGGGTGGTTGTGTGTGTGTGTGTGTTTAGCTTAGCTTAGTGTGTATGTGTGTGTGTGTTATTGGGATTTTGCTTTGTATGTTGTAATCTGTAAAAGGATAATCAAAGAAAAACTCAAACCACCACTGTGAGGTGTGGCTGCCGCCTTTTGCCGCCACCAGCCGCCGTGTAGGGTGGCGGTGTACCTTGTTTGTGTTTTGACTCGTTTGGGATGTTTGGAAAAAATAGGCTAGAACCATAACCACCACCGTGAGCCGCCGTTGACCACCACTACCCGAGGTGGTAGTGGGTGGTGCTAGACTAGTGAAACCCTAACGAGCCTAGTGAAACCCTAATTGGCCTAATGAAACCCTAATTGATCTAAAGATTTATTTTTGGGCCATTTGGACTATGATTGGGTTGGAAACCCTAATTAGGGTTTAGAAAACCCTAATTTTAGAATCATTGGCTTGGACTTATCGGGACCTGCATTTTGGGCCATTGGAATTGGACTATGTATTAAGCCCGATCACATCATATGATTTATTTAGTAGAGTAATGGACTTAATGGATTAAGTCCTTAATGGTTTAAGTGAGAAACCCTTAACCCTAATTGTCATTTTATGTGAAAACCCTAATTTCACTTGGGCCTTAAGTTGGGCCTTTCTATTGAGCTTTGGTGATTGGGCTATTGATGGGCCATCCAAGAATAATTATATGGACTAAGAATTATGAATGGGATTTAGGGTAAGGCCCATGTGGGGTTTTGGGCCCAATTTGGAAAATTGGGCCATAATTGGGCCTTTATGATTATGAGATATTGGGCCATTAGAAATGCCAAATGTTTGGACTGGACTAAATAGTTGGGCCTTATAATAAGACCATGTAAAGGTTTGGGCCCAATTTGGAAAATTGGGCCATATGTTGGGCTTTGATTCATAGTTTAACTTTTGGGCCTTTGGATTGGGCCTTGAGTTTGAATCAAGCTAAGATAGAGGTAAAGCAGTCTTTTACCCCAAGCATGGACTTATGATTTTCGTGTTGGAACCCAATTATTAATTGGGTGTTGTTTTGATTTAACAGTTCGGGAAGTTGTCATCCAGTAGCCAGAGTTGTGTCTACGGGACTTCAACAGTGTGAGGTGAGTTACCTTCCAGTAGAAGTGGATCTACGGCCATCATACCGGCCCACTACTAGGAGTTATTTGATTAGATGATTGTCTTTGTGATAATTATCTAGGGTTGTTACTGCTTGATATGTTTTATGTGCTACCGTTATATGATGTTATGTTATAGTGGTAGTAGGGGGAATAGTCCCCGTGTCACGGTCGTAAGGACCGAAGGGTAGGTCGGGCACCCCAGAATTTCCTGACAGTATGTTTATGCTATGTTATTATATGGTAAGAGTAATAGGGGTGAAATAGTCCCCGTAGTCGGTTCAGATAAACCGGAGGGTAGGTCGAGCACCCCAGAATGGCCTGACATGGGTAGGTCAGCCACCCCAGAATTGCCTGGCAGGATAGGTTGAGTACCCCCGAATGGCTTGGCATGGGTAGGTCAGGCACCCCAGAATTGCCTGGCAGTATGTTGCTTATATGGTATGTGGTATGATGGGGGAACTCACTAAGCTTCATGCTTACGGTTTTCAGTTTTGGTTTCAGGTACTTCGTTTCAAAGGAAAGAAATCGGCTCGATCGCAGCGCATCACACTATGAATTTCCACACATGAGAGCTTTGGGATTACACTCTGATATTATTTTATGATAATATGTTTTGATTACTGACACTTTAGTTTTGATATGTGATGTTATTATGGATGTTTTTATACTATTGGTCTTATAATAACTTAATTAAAAATGAAATTTTTGGTCTTGAATTTTGGGATGTTACAAGTTGGTATCAGAGCCTTAGTTTGAGGGATTCGGGCACACTCTCGGGTGTGTCTGGACTCAAACTGAGGACCTGGTATGAAAATTTTCATAAGAAAAATCAATTTTATAAAAAGAATTTTGAAAAGAAGAAGGTGTGTGATGCGTGCAATCAGCCAAACTCAAGTAAGTTTTCCCCAAGATACTCATACATGTTATGTTATGATATGAATTGAGAATATGTGAACTGCATGCTAGATTAGGGATAAGGATCTACGAAGGATGCCTTATATGCCTATTGTATGTGCTTGTAGACTTGCATGCTAGTACTGATCAGTTAATGATAGGATAGCCTGTTTAGGTTATGCATGATTGTATGAGCCTTAGAATCTCATGCCAGTATAGAGGACAAAATGATTTGATTGGAATATGTTGGTTAGATTTTCCATTGTCTGAATGTTGCTTGCTTTGTGCTTTGTGGGACTCTTCGTAATGTAAGCTAGCTATTAAGTGAATATGTTAAGTCACATGTGGCACAGGCTGGATAATCTCAAAGTGATAGATTTTACCCTATTGCGCAGCTCTTGTTTGAGTCCAACCATTCTAGGGATGGGACTTTTACTCGAAGGATTATCTTATATCTGTTGCATGTGGCTATATTCATGAGGTAGCTAGTTGACATTACTGAGAATATTTCAGCAGCTGAGGACGGGGTTAGTTTAGGAACCTAGGAAAGCCTAGGATATGTTTCACTGGGTTAGTAGTGATGATTAGTGAGACTTGGGTGTACCAGTTTGAGGAAGTGACTTGGAGGATTCAGGAGGATTGTTGGGGAAAGTATGGATACGTGTGGAAGGTAGTATTGGGCCCGTACTATTGAAAGAACAGGATCCATACTCGTATCGGTGAAAGTCTTGGAGAATCTGAGAAGCTTCGGGGAGAAGTTTGCGACCCGATTTGGGGACAGAGGATGTTCCAGCTGTTGCAGCTCAGCCGTTGGTAAGTGAAACAGTGAGCGTGACAGGGTGTCAGACCCTGGAGGATATGACTTCTAATCCCGAGGATGCGAGATCGATTTGGAGCACTTTGAGAAGAGAGGGGCGTGCCAAGTGCATATAGTAAAGGGTCCCGGAGAAAGACCCAAGACTTCTGATCATTGGATGAAAGGCCAGCAGGGTCGGAGTCAGTACAGCACGTGTGGAAAAGTACACAAGGGAGTTTGACATTCCAGGGGTTAGGCTGTTACAAGTATAGCGGGGTTGGTCATGTTAGCAGAAGGAGTCAGACCCTGCAATGTCAGACAGGAGAAGTCAGAACTCCAGCAGGTGACGTTGCGGGTATGTAACCTTGCCTTCTTTTAGTTTTATATGCATATTGTTGTGGGAATTGTAGTGTGGTTTGGGATACTGTAGTAGGATGAGTAAGTGTATCCCTGGTTTATTTCTTTGCTCCTGTTGGGTTAGACCAT
Source organism: Lactuca virosa (assembly GCF_052849685.1). Taxonomy (NCBI): domain Eukaryota; kingdom Viridiplantae; phylum Streptophyta; class Magnoliopsida; order Asterales; family Asteraceae; genus Lactuca; species Lactuca virosa. The sequence continues at coordinate 122,314,565 of NC_136428.1, read as the reverse complement.
CAAATATCGTCATATGCCAATTGCATACCTTGAATTACTAGTGGTTAGTGTAAGACCGAATCCCTTTTTCTGGTTCGGTGTTCAGTGTTCTCTCGGGTCATAGTATAGAATTGTCACGGATCAGTTAGGGGCCTATCGGAAGCCCAAAGCCTGTGAATCCTTAGAGTCCTTCAGGAAGGAGGATCCTATTGTTAGTTCCTGTCATCGGGATCGAAAGGGAGTTTTGCACCATGATCTCAGGATAATCGAAGTATCTTTGGAGAAGGTGATCAGGATCCCTCCAGATGTTGCGGGTATATCATCTTCTACTGCTACTAGGTGGATGTCGGGAATCTGTATCGCTTTGGAATTTTGATTGACTTCAAACCAGTTAGATTGCGGGTCGGTTTCTGCTATTGTCTGGGTTATCGAGGATTGTTATATGTCATTCTGCATGCCGATAAGTCCTTTATGAACCTACGGATGGGCGTGTCCTGCAAGCTGGGATTCCGCGTGTACCGTTATCATTCCGTGTCTTTCCCGGGATCTGTTCAGGAGTACTGCTCAGGGGATCCTTGGTCATAAATTCATGGGATAGTTCTCTAGTGAATTCAGAGTCCAATGGTTCTATTATTGTTTGGGTATGGTCGATAATTACCTATGGAAGAACTTTGTAGTTCAAAGCACTAACATTGCTAGGAAAGGGCTGGTAACATGAAGATGGTGGTGTCAGTTGTGGGTGTTCGATGCATGAGTGTTCGATCATTGGATGTTCAAGATAATTACATTTCTCGCATGGGTTGTGTTCGGTTAGAGTTCAGTGATCCTGCGAGATTAGAAGTGAGAACGAGGATTCGTCAGCCAGGGTGAAGACTAAGGCCTCCATTTGTCAGCATGGGAGGTGGACTGAGGTGTCAGACTAGACCAGATTTCAAGAGTACTCTTCAAGATTTCAGAGGATGAGCGATCTTAAGGTTTGACTGCTAATTGCTCGCTAGCATTGGTAAGCACAGATTGTCATCGGTGGATTATTAGAAAGCAAGAAGGATTGGGAATCCTTCGATTCTCACGGGTCGTGAAGACTTAGTCGAATCTAAGTAGGCGAGAATCGACCAGGTACTTAGGAGCAGTAATAGGTGTGAAACTAGGATGAGTTTCGCATCCTCATCAGGACGGAAGGCGGTCGAGTGGCCGTCTAGGTTGAGGATTGGGTAAGTTCGGAGTTTAGAAAACGTTCCAACTTTTGGTTCGTGTTTTTCCTTGGCAACAGATAGCAGGTTTCAGAAACCATGTTAGGGCTCCAGTTAGGACTCAAGTTCAATTGGGTGTTAGGTCGAGTGCGTGTTTGACCCAATATGGAAAGTGTTGTAAGACTACAGGGGTAGCTGTAGCATTCACTAATAGTCAGACAGTATGGAAAGTGTTGTAAAACTATGGGGGTAGCCGTAGCATTCACTAATAGTCAGATAGTATGGAAAGTGTTGTAAGACTACGGGGGTAGTCGTAGCATTCACTAACAGTCATTTAGTATGGAAAGTGTTGTAAGACTACGGGGGTATCCGTAGCATTCACTAACAGTCAGATAGTATGGAAAGTATTGTAAGACTACGGGGGTAGCCGTAGCATTCACTAACAGTCAGATAGTATGGGAAGTGTTGTGAGACTACGGGGGTAGTCGTAGCCTTCACTAACAAATAGTTAGCATGGAAAGTGCGTAAGTCTACGGGTGTAGTCGTAGCATTCATGAGGTTGGAAGATAGTGATAGAGTGTCGTGAGACTTCGGGTGTAGTCATAGAATTCACTAGGTTGGTAGATGGCATGAGCGTGTTGTTAGAACGCGGAAGGAACAGTTGTACCCACCAGTTCGGGTGCAACAGTGAGAATATGGAAATCCACGGATCGAATTTCGAAACTACCCAAATGGATTATATCTGGTTGAGCCAGTGATAAGACTGTAGGTGCGCCACTACAGTTATGGGATCAGGGAAGCAATGGAACGTATAAGGTCGTTTGTAATATAAGGCTACCATTGGTCAAGTAGCAATCACTTTTAGCCTTGGATTTGGTGACGTTAGGATTCGACGCATGGACCCGATCGGTTGGAGACTCGGAAGGTCTCGGTAGATTTTAGAAAGCAGCCATGTGGCAGCATACTGCTTCAGGCAGTTCAGGGTTCGGGCAGTTTCAGCGTTTGGGAAGTGTTAGTATTTATGTTTTAGGTTGCAAGTACGGATGGAATAGCTGTTGATTGGGAAGTGACAAGTCACTCACAGTGGGATTAGCTGAGCCTTGGCCAAGTATAAGTGATCTACAGGGATAATTAGGTTTGTGATCATGTTTTATAGTGGGAACCTCAAGCTATTAGAAGTTGAGTAGTCAGTTGAGGGATAAACGGACTGACTTCAACGATAATGATTCAGTATGAGTGGTCTGTTAGGGACTCAGACCATCTCGAGACAGCAAATTTCAGACTGAGTAAATGCGACTGTTGCAAGGGGTTCGTTTATTTTCGGGTTTTAGAACCCTGTGAGGGATGATTTGGATTGCCTTGGAAAGGCTAGGGTGTACCCAGGATTGTGGCCATGTTACTTGAGTGGTTTGGCGCGTAAGGAATGGTAAGGAATGATTTCGAGGATGAAATCTAATTTAAGTGGGGGAGATTTGTAACACCCCGTTTATTAAATAAATAAATAAATAAAATTAATGGATGAATAGTAGCCCTAAAATCCATAATGTTTATCGGGGTGTTGATTTTGGGGAGTTGAATGGCATGATTTAGAGTTTCGGGGGCTAAAGTGTAATTTCGGGAATTAATTTCTAAAGATTTTTAGAAGACAGGGGTGTTTGGTAAGTATTGGACTTATTCTGAAAGGATTTTTAGATCTGGGGGTTGTTGGGTAAATTTCGGACTTGATTTGAAAGGGAATTCAGAAGGCATGGTTTAAATGGTAAATATTGGATTGAGTTTAAAAGAAAAAGGGAAATGAGGGAATTTTTTGGCATTATGGAAACTAGTTAAGGGCATCGGGTATATAAGCATCACCCTTCGTAAATGAGTTAGCAGTCGTCACCTTCCTTATACCCCCCACCCCTTCCGGCTACCGCCACCATTGAACTTGTTCGTTCTCCGGCCACCAAGCACCATCAAGCCATCCTTGTCACTGGCAACATCGAAGACCGAAGATGAGTGGAGAGCAGCCTCCATGCGTTGTTGCTTCTTCACTCGCCATTAGCGACCACCGCTGGCGGATCTTGCCGCCTTGCTGCTGCCGCTGCTATCATTTCCGACGAGAAGAGAAGTTGGGAATCGGAGCTGGACGATAAGGAGGTTCTATGGCATTCATTCCATCGAAGAGGGAGACTTCTTCTCTTCCTTTCGTTGTTGTGGTTCCGATGTCTCCAACCGCCGCCATTAGCCACCGTTGTGGCTGTTAGGGTTGCCGTTGTCGTCGTCACGCACCACCAAGTGGTGGTTGCGTCCATATTTCCAAGCAAGGGCTTACTGGTGTCGTTGCTGCTTGACTGGGAAACAAAAGAAACCACCGACACCCCCGTGAGGTGGTGGCTGCCATCGTAAAATCGTCACTGTCGCCGCCGTGAGCCACCAGGTGGGTGGCTGGAGTGTATTCTGCAATTTGGAGTGTGTGTGTGTGTGTTTTGTGTGGCTGGAACACCAAGGAAGTCACCACCACCACCGTGAGGTGGTGGCTACCACCACGTGCCACCGTCGGCTACCACTAGGGTGGTTGTGTGTGTGTGTTTAGCTTTGTGTGTGTGTGTGTTATTGGGATTTTGCTTTGTATGTTGTAATCTGTAACGGAATAATTAAAGAAAAACTCAAACCACCACCGTGAGGTAAGGCTGCCGCCACCAGCCGCCGTGTCGGGTGGTGGTGTGCCTTGTTTGTGCTTTGACTCGTTTGGGATGCTTGGACAAAATGGGATTGAACCATAACCACCACCGTGAGGTGGTGGCCGCCGCCGTGAGCCGCCATTGACCACCACTACCCGAGGTGGTAGTGGGTGATGTCGAACTAGCGAAACCCTAACGAGCCTAATGAAACCCTAATTGATCTAAAGATTTAGTTTTGGGCCTATTGGGCTATGATTGGGTTGGAAACCCTAATTAGGGTTTAGAAAACCCTAATTTTGGAATCATTAGCTTGGACTTATCGAGACCCGCATTTTGGGCCATTAGAATTGGATTATGTATTAAGCCCGATCACATCATATGATTTATTTAGTAGAGTAATGGACTTAATGGATTACGTCCTTAATGGGTTAAGTGAGAAACCCTTAACCCTAATTGTCATTTTATGTGAATACCCTAATTTCACTTGGGCCTTAAGTTGGGCCTTTCTATTGAGATTTGGTGATTAAGTTGTTGATGGGCCATCCAAGAATAATCATATGGACTAAGAATTATGGATGGGATTTAGGGTAAGGCCCATGTGGGGGTTTGGGCCCAATTTGGAAAATTGGGCCATAGATGGGCCATAATTGGGCCTTTATAATTATGAGATATTCGACCATTAGAAATGCGAAATGTTTGGACTGGACTAAATAGTTGGGCCTTATAATAAGACCATGTAAAGGTTTGGGCCCAATTTGGAAAATTGGGCCATATGTTGGGCTTTGATTCATAGTTTAACTTTTGGACCTTTGGATTGGGCCTTGAGTTTGAATCAAGCTAAGATAGGGGTAAAGCAGTCTTTTACCCCAAGCATGGACTTATGATTTTCGTGTTGGAACCCAATTATTAATTGGGTGTTGTTTTGATGTTGACAGTTCGGGAAACTGTCATCTAGTAGCCAGAGTTGTGTCTACGGGACTTCAGCGGTGTGAGGTGAGTTACCTTCCAGTAGAAGTGGGTCTACGGCCACAATGTCAGCCCACTAGTAGGAGTTATTTGATTAGATGATTGTCTTTGTGATAATTATATAGGGTTGCTACTGCTTGATATGTTTTATGTGCTAGCGTGATATGATGTTATGTGATAGTGGTAGTAGGGGGAATAGTCCCCATGTCACGGTCGTAAGGACCGAAGGGTAGGTCGGGCACCCCAGAATTGTCTGGTAGTATGTTTATGCTATGTTATTATATGGTGGTAGTAGTAGTAGTAGTAGTAGTAGTAGTAGTAGTAGGGGTGAAATAGTCCCCGTAGCCGGTTCAGATAAACCGAAGGGTAGGTTGAGCACCCCAGAATGGCTTGACATGGGTAGGTCAGGCACCCCAGAATTGCCAGGCAGGGTAGGTCGAGCACCCCATCATGGCTTGGCATGGGTAGGTCAGGCACCCCAGAATTGCTTGGCAGTATGTTGCTTATATGGTATGTGGTATGATGGGGGAACTCACTAAGCTTCGTGCTTACGGTTTTCAGTTTTGGTTTCAGGTACTTCGTTTCAAAGGAAAGGAGTCGACTCGATCGCAGCGCATCACACTATGATTTTACGCACATGAGATCTTTGGAATTACACTCTGATATTATTTTATGATAATATGTTTTGATTACTGACACTTTAGTTTTGATATGTGATGTTATTATGGATGTTTTATACTATTAGTCTTATAATAACTTAATTAAAAATGAAATTTTTGGTCTTGAATTTTGGGATGTTACAAGTGTCCTATCAAACCCGTTCGGCTAACGACCCTCCACTAGTCACGAGTATGGTGGGTAAGAATGGATACCCAATGGCGGTCATTTTACAGGCCGCTTCCTTAAACACCCCTTATAGATCAGCTTCGTGAATGAAGCCTACTAACGGTAAGACTGACTTTTCTTATACGTACATATATATATATATATATATATATATATATATATATATATATATATATATATATATATATATATATATATATATATATATATATATATATATTAAACTTTTAATTCTATAATATTGTAAGGGTGTATTTTAAACTTTTAAAATACTAGGGTTCTAAATTTTAAGATTTCAAAATTAAACTATTTAATTAAATTTTAAATTACAAAACCACAGGGTGTATTTTTTAAAACATTTCAAAAATACTAGATCAAATTTTAAATAATTAAATAAACTAATTTTGTCTTTATCCATAAAATTTGACCAAATCATTTATTTTGATAAGGATATACAATTACCTTTTCAGAAAATTCTATTTTAAGCAATAAAAACAAAATAAGGTAATTATTGTAATCAAATCAAGATATCAAAATCGAAAAATCATGGATCTAACGAGTCAACTCGTCGAGTCAGGCAGTGAACTCGCCGAGTTGAGACAACTCGTCGAGTTCCAGTATGAACTCGTCGAGTTTGATGAACAGAATGAGGATTCTGCTCCCTTCTCCTTTGAACAATTCACAATTGCATCATATTCAATTGAAAAACATCCTAGGCTCTGATACCACTGATGGGTTTAGAGCATAACTACAAATCACATGTGTTCATGCAGCCCTATTGCTTTGGATCTAGGTTGTCACTAGTTGAACATACAAATTTGAATACCAAAGCAAAACCCTAGAATCTAGTACATAATTCGAAATTTGAACAATGAAATTTAGATGTTTACCTTACTTGTTATGTAGTAATAACAAGGACACCTTTGAAGATCTTTGACTCTTGAAATCAAGTGCCTCAAATGTGACACCTCTAATGGCTTACAAACACTCTTTGCAAGAGGATGAGAAAGAGAGGGGAGGGAATGCTCTTAGAAATTTGGCTCTTCTAGGTTAGAAGCATACGGCCGAAAATCCAAAGGGTTAGATCCCTTTTATACATGAGGTAACTTAGTCCCAAAGCTAGGGTTTGCAGATGGAAACCCTAATTCCCTGCATAAGGCCTAAGCAGCCCATGGACTCCTCATTAGAAGGCCTTGGACGAAAACTTATAGGACCAACCTATAGTTTTCGTCCACTCCTATCCAAGGAGTCCAAGAGCCCAGTTTCACAACTATCAATGATTTGCAAAACAGCCCCTGTACTTTTAATTAATTCCTTTAATCCCAAAATTAATTCCAAATTAATTTCTGATTAAATATTAATCAAACAATATGATTTCTAATTAATATATTATTTTCATAACACATTAATAAATTATTTATATCAGTTTATTATTCCAAATAATAAATTCAACTTCTCTCCAAAATTCATCATGTCAAGTGTTTCTATCAATTCAAGTATATACCAATAATAGTTATGGGATTAGACACCAATCCAACAGTGCTTCCTTGTGTCTTTAATTCAAGTGAGTTTCCTCACTATACTATGTGTTACAGTTTATATCCTTGTATGGTAGGATATAGGAGTAGTGGTGTGCTGGTTAGAGTACTAAAAGGTCGGTAATCGTTTAATTGAGTATCCTAGGGGTTGTATTGCCACACCCCCGAACCGTCAGAAATAACGGCGGAAACGTTCGGAGGCGGGTGACGTCATACGTAGTATCACAACAGTTGTATCATAGTAAGCAAAGTAAACACAACCATTACATTGCAAACTAACCTCTAAACAACAACCTAGGGGTTGTGACTTCCTAGACACGCGTATGGGTCATGTGCTTTCAGTAGTACGGGCCCATACTACCTTCCACACCTACCCATATTTGTCTCAAGTATCACCACAACGCCTTAAGCACAAACATTCATAACAAGCACTCAATCCTCACTCCTTGAGGAATACTGAAAATCTCATATCAAGAAAACCCTAGGCTAGCAGGCATCACAATCAGGCAACTCTATCATGCAATTCCTGAAGATCCCTAGCCTAGTACTAGCATGCTGTTCTATCATATCACATAAACAAATAGCTTGTATGGTATTTTGGGGTTACTTACTGGCTCCGGCTGATCGTACCCTTTGCGTCCTCCTTTACTTATTTTGAAAACCATTTGGAAACCACTTTTGAAAATCTCCCCTTGATTTGAGACTGGATTCACACGAATGTTCCTCCAATTCACTCAACCCAAGGCTCTAATACCAACTTGTAACGACCAAAAATTTCAACCAATTAAAACATTTTATTTCATTCAAAAACCATTAAGTTCATACATCTTGTTTTCAAAATAGTTTAGACATCAGACTATCCCCCAGAACCATATCACATAAATCATAAAACATGAGGAGCGGTACGATCACGCATTCGCCTTGCCACGATCTCCTGAAGTACCTGAAACAATAAACCACAACTGTAAGCCCGAAAGCTTAGTGAGTTCCCCCAAAGTACCCATACGCACATAAACATACATACAGCAAAGAACATCATGCTATGGGTCCAATCAACCTTCCGGTTGAAATGCCCCTGGCCCTCAACCTTCGGGTTGGAATGCCAACATACTACGAGTCCAATCATCCTACCGGGATGGAATACTCTCGGCCCACAACCATCGGGTTGGAATGCCCATACACCTATACATACTACTACAACCACTATGGGTCCAATCATCTCGCGAGATGGAATACCCCAGGCCCCTCAACCATCGGGTTGGAATGCCAATCTACTATGAGTCCAATCATCCTACCTGGATGGAATACTCCTGGCCCACAACCATCGGGTTGGAATGCCCCACCTCCTATCATACACTAGCAACTACCATGGGCCCAATCATCCCTCAGGATGGAATACCCCAGGCCCCTCAACCATCGGGTTGGAATGCCAACCTATTATGAGTCCAATCATCCTACCGGGATGGAATACTCTCGGCCCACAACCATCGGGTTGGAATGCCCATCTACTAGCAACATGAATACATAACAGGCAACCACATAACATTCTACAGAATCAACATACTAGGGCCCTATCATCCTACCGGGATGGAATACCCTCTGCTACGGATCAACAAGCACAAGCCACAGGTAACCTCCTACCAGCGTACATAAGGCAAGACCAACTACAGGTCTATACTCATAACCACTACCCAACTACCAGGGTGTTGATCCAACAGAACTAGCCATCACTTAACTACCCTATCCTCTAGGATACTAAGCTAACCAAGCATATCATCATATCATTATCCTATCTACCAGGATACTAGCAAGCATATCATCACAAAACATAACAAGCTCTAAACAACAATTCGAAGGGCCGGCCTTGGTGCCTTAGACCCTTGAGTACAGTGAGGATAACTCACCTGAAATGAAGAACCGAACCACGGAAGCACACACCCGAAGCACTGCTCCAAACTCCAACACCTATTGCCATCAATTGACCATTGACATAAATAACCAATTACCAAAACATCCTTGAAGGTCAAAGTCAAAGTCCAGGCCAAAGTCGAACTTCCTGACTGACCCTACTCGTCGAGTCAACCCGTTGACTCGTCGAGTCCTTATACTCTGAAAACTCTTAGAACACGACTCAACTCGCCGAGTCACCCCAAGACTCGTCGAGTCCAACGATCTCCGAGTCCCATCCTGTCCAACTCACTGAGTCACCCCTCGACTCACTGATCTGCGTCTTAACCAGAAGAGGTTAGGGGTTCTGCGACCTGACTCGCCGAGTCCAAGAACGGACTAGCCGAGTCCAAGGCAATCTTCAACAGAGTCGCCGAGTTGTTCTTCCAACTCGCCGAGTCCATGCACATGTTCATACAACTCGTCGAGTACACCCATGTGACTCGCCGAGTCTCTCCAGTTCTCAATCCATACAGTGGCTTTTCGAACCATGCAGGGGCTCCAATCCATAGATCCACTCTTCCACAGTCTAACCCTCGCATAAAGTGGCAAACTTTACGTGAAACCAAGGAGATATAGGCCCAAAACACTCTAGGGCTAGGGTTAAGGACTAGGGGGCTTCACCAACAACTCTTAGACGGGAGCTTTATGACATTTTGGATCATCTCAAGCCTAGATCTGAGGTAGCAACCTCAGATCTAAGCCTCTAACTCGAAATAGCGCTCAATCATATCAAAAATGCCCCAAATCTCAATGATAAAAGATTTAGATGCAAAAGATCCCAAGCAACAGATTCTTACCTCCAATATAAGCTCCAACTGAAGTAGATCCCGGATCTACACCACTCCTTTGCAGCAAGCCTCTTAATCTTCAAGCCCCTTTCCAAGATTTCCTCCTCCAAAGCTCTATCCTCTCTATCAATGGAAGCTCACTCGATTTCTAGGGTTTACAGGCTCTCAAGAGTGGTAAGGAGGCTGAGGAAGGGATATAACATTCTTTATATAGGGCACAACCCCCGGGATTAGGGTTTTCTCCCTTCAGTACCAACTCGTCGAGTCCCAGTCTCCGACTCGGCGAGTTGGCCACTTATTCCGCGACCCAAAACCCGCTCCGACTCGGCGAGTAAGAAGGCCTACTCGTCGAGTCCCTTCCTTCAATTACACTTTGAGCCCTTTGATGATACTTCTGAAATTTGGGATGTTACATAAGTATTTAGTTCTGGTGAAATATGTTTCTTTGCCCCTTTGAAAAGTGTTTCCCCAAGAAAATCCTATATTGTCTTATGAAAAATGTTTGATTATCCATTAGTTATTTGTTAACAGTCTGGTTATGAAAGGTTGAGTTATCCCGGGAAAATCCTATATTTTCCTTAAAAGTTGATAGTTGGTTATCTGTTCTTGCCTGAGGTGTACAAGTATGTACCATACTTGTGTCGTTAGACGTACTTTTCTTGAAAAACCATGTTTGCTCCCTGTGAGGTGTATTAGCCTTATTACATAAATAAAGCTAACAAATAAGTGGTGAACTAAATCCTCAGGGTGTTATTAATACCCTCTAGTAATCGAATCATTTATTACTTTGAGGTTACTTCACTTGATTCATTATTACAAAAGTAAATTCCTGTTATCTGGGTTGTGGGTGTCATAACCGTACTTAAACTTGATATGGCACGTAACGGGGCCAGTATCCTTTTATGACTTTGTCACCCCAAGCACGTATGTCTAACTGTAGCTAGCAGTTTAGGTGCGGGATAGTCAGTCCCGTATAGATCTATACACAACAGTCACGCTCTCCCTACAAGAGATTCTGGTTACAAGTGCTAGTCCTACACTCTCGAATTCGGTGGGAGTGTTACCAATGACGTGTCCCCAACTTTAGACTAACAATTTACAAGTAATAACACTAAAAATCCCGTTTATAATCTGTATGATATACATTTTACGAAATGTTTCACGAGTTCATTGCTTTAGTTTGAAAACTGTTTCTACGAGTTGATTTCTTAATCGTTTGGTAAAACTGTTTTCTGTGTTTAAAAGCATGCTAAAAATATAATTATCTTATACAAAATAATATACTTTGAGCACAAGTTTCCTTGTACTTTTGCTTGTATTCCCCCCTGAAAACATGAAAAACTCGGAAAAAGCGTAGGGGTATGAACTCACAGTTCGTAAGATTCGAGCGTAAGGTCGGTGTGGATGCTGAGTGTCAACTGATGTTTCGCACGCAAGTGGATCCTATTAACATATGGTAACACATATATGTATTAGATGAGGACATAACACTATTTGTTATGGAAGGAACCCACCTTAGGGACTAGGAAACACTTGAAACTAAGTGTTAGAATCACACGTGATTAAAAATGGGGAGTTTGCGGCCGTAGTCAGGAGTTTACGGTCCATGAGTTTGCGGCCCAAGTGTTTGCGGTCCATGGGTTTACGGCCCATGGGTTTACGGCCTGTGGGTTTACGGCCCATGAGTTTACGGCCGTAAACACTTGGTGAGAGGTGTGATTTTTGGTTCCAGAGTCCTTTCTAGCCTCTTGGAAATGTTCTACGCCTTATGCACGGCTCAAAGTAGGGTTTAAAGGCCAATAATCGACCAAAAAGGGAGTTTACGGCCATTGAAGGGAGTACGGCTGTAAACCCATTTCGTGTTCATGTTTTGGGTCGATTTTTAGGTGATAATCAATGATTTCTAGTAGATATCAAGCATAGGGGTAGATACTTACTCTTAGGAGGCTCGAAATGAGGTTTTTAGCAACCAAGAACTAGTGTGTGTTCTTGGTGTTCTTGGTGAGAGAGAAAATCTAGAAAAAGATGAAATTTATGAGATGAAACATGGATTCATCACTAGAAAAGGGATTGAGACACAATAGGAGTGAAGAATTCACTTACATTTTGAAGATCCTTGAGCAAAAACTCAAAAATTGTAGAGAGAGTAGAGAGAGAAAGCTTATGGGATGTGTAAAGTGTGAAATGAAGGCCACTCATCCTTTATATAGGGGTGAGTTTTTGGCCAAGGGGGTGGGGTGGGGGTGTACGGCCGTAAACTCGAGTTTGCGGCCAACACTCCTCTCGAAGGGTTGTTTGGCCCGGATGCTATGCTTTGACTTAGAAAACTTTGATAGGTCAAAGTAACTTAACATCATTTGAGAAGATGGCTTTTTTTTTCTAATTTTATTGACCACTCAATATATATTGAATTTTATTGACCACTCAATATATATTGAATGGTCAATATTTTTTAATGGTTTGAACACTCAACCCCTTTCTTTTTAATAATATTTAATTTTATCCCCTTCATTTAATTTTAAGTATTTATTATTTATAAAAAGTTTATATATAAACAAATATATAAATATATACTATAGTAATATGTGAATCGTATTAAAAAACTACGTGTTTAAAAAACAATTACTTAAACGAAAAGATTTTATATATCATTTCAGATAGATAAAGAAAAAAATAGTTGAATTAATAAAAAAATCATAAAAGAATCAAACATTGGAGAAACAATTTAATTTGAGGTTAATATTAACAAAACTGTGAGGTGACAATATTTTTGACCAATAATATAGACTTAAGGGAAAATGACTTATGAGGGTAATGAACTATTGATTTTGTTCATATTTAGTCCCTTTTCATTTTTTGTACACTATATACCATCCAACTTGTTGAACATATTCATATTTTATCTTTGTGCCCTGCTACCATGAGTAAAAAGGTAATATATTCATATTTTATCTTTGTGCCCTGCTACCATGAGTAAAAAGGTAATATGTAAACGGTTCAAGAAATTAAATGATATATAGTATACAAAGAAAAATGACTAAATATGAAAAAAAAAATCTAGACTTATCATTGAAAATGCTCTTAAATAAATACACTATTACATAATGCTTTCAATCCGTTAAGGTCCTTCTAATGACAAAGTCCACCACATAAAATAGCATTAAATAAAACTCTTTTATTTAATATTAAACCAGAAAAGTGTCAAAACGGGGTCAGAAGCCTTCAATGTTGTTTTTCTGGAATCTTTCAATGTTGGTTCTTTGTTTCTACTTTGGAAAACTGACTGAATGTATACGCAAAATCTAGAGTAAGTATTGTATAAACCAAATCTCTTTCTTTTTTGATAAACTGTCTGTCTGTATGTGAGTAAATGACCATTTTACCCTTACAGAAAAGTTTATAGTAAAGTAAACAGCTAACCTCATCTTTTGTAGCCAAATAGATTTCATTAAAAATAGCATCATACAACGATGGCAGAAACTGAGGAGGGAGATTTACAACACGTTGTCAGATCAAAAGATCAACATCCACTGTTTTTTCCCCTAAATATGATTTTAAATTTTCTTTTATTTCTTTTTAACGACACTTTGATAGAAAAAACAATTTGACTTCCATCATGCAATTACAATCCTGGATTAAACAACCACCATATACTCAATCATTTTTCAAAGAGAAGTGGAATGTGAATCTTGATAAACGAAGAATCTTGTGAATGAATATTTTTACCTTATATCTTTGTAAATTTAAAACAGATACAAAGCCATAAACTGATTCATGTTCATCATCTTCTATTTTAACAACTATTCCCACCGAAGTTTGCTGCAATATAAAGTCAACAAAACTGGTCAAATCCAATTCACATCAACATCGATTACAGTTAAGAGAAATAAGAAAAATGTTACGGTCAACATAAACATCGGATGATATATTTAAGTATATTAGTGTTGGAACTTGCCCTTATTATCTAATCATTTCAAGTAAAATGACTATAATGCCCTTCATTTTACATTACCCTTCATCTAATTTTCTTATGTAGAATGACTATACCATCCTTTATCTATATTATAACATGTAATTATAAAAAATATAGAAAGGTAATTTAGGCATTTTATTTGGAGCATGACAAAAAAAGTTAAAAAAAACTAAAATGAGGACCAAATTGCTCTAACATGAGGTCGATCCATATTTTCTTTCTGCAATTATTGTTAACCTTCCATCGAAGACACATAACTTTAAAAAAAATCAAATTTAAGAAAGGTGAAATGTGAAAGCATTCAGGACCTGAAAAAAATAAAAAATTAAGACATAAATTAATTGTTTTACATAAGCTTTCACTTCCATTCTTTTGTCGTTATCTGTTTAGTTTGTACATTTATCAAAAGAACTCGAATGAAAATTATGCTCCAACACCACACTACCCTTTACTATTTTTTTGCAGTTTCTTCCTAAGAATGGACAGAAATTACCTTTGATAAGAACTGTTGCAAGTATCCCAAGAAAATTGAATATAGCACCATACCCATACAAAAACAAATTCTGTAATCCAAAAACATGATATAAAATTAGAACAGAAATTCACTTTTTCAATGCATATTTAACAGGCAAGAGCCTCCCACTAAAAAAACATTTTTACTAAAAACTAATATCAAATGTTTTATGATATATAAAGAAATATTTACGGTTTGAATCTCCTAACAAACCTGAATAATGGAATGACATATTAAATGACAGGAAAAGGCGCCATCTTGAGTTTTTTGCTTCATAGTATAATTGTAATACATGAAACGACATCTCTTTGATGCATTTTGTCGAACAGATGGCATGCTTTGTCGATGTTTCCACTTTTTGAGTAAATATCAGTCAAAGCATTGCATACACTTATCTTCTCCACGAAATGATTTTTCTCTGCATAGAAATGGATCCATTTTCCTAGGGATTTGTTGACAAAACAAATCCCAAATCACTGCCTATAATAGTGAAGAAAAGGTGGTGACAAAAAATTATTGAATTTTCTTAAAAATCAATATCACAAACCAAGTAAGCTTGTAATCTAGATGGAGACAAAATGTTTTAAATTATATAATCTCCTTAACTCAGGTGGAATGGTTCCTAAAATATAGTTTGCTTCAAAGTCCCTGAATAAGAAATTGAATTGGATGATTATATAAATCCAAAAAACAAAAGTTAAAGGGTAAAAAAGGAATCTCATATACAACCTTGTGACCGGAGATATAGTTTCCAAGAATCAAGCTGCAAAATGAAAGGATAGACAAAGATTGTTCAGATTCTACTTCTGATAAACAAAAGATTATATATGAAAGTAAAAGGTATGAAAGTAAAACGTGAAGGCGTTTAATGACTTCAAAGTCGCGATTTGTGGGTTATTGATCAGTGTAACGCATCTTAAAATTGATTATTAAGAAGTGAATGAGATAATTAACTGATTAAAGAAACAAACTGGAAGTTAATTCAATATTTATTTCCATAATTTTTTTTTCAAATCAGAATTATATAAGAATTTATTGACAAACCTCAAAATCAACAGATTAAAGGAACGAATACCAAGTGGTTGAACCATTCCCTCTTAGTTGTTCATTCCAATCCTGGCCGGATTACACCCTGATGAAAACATAATGAAGTAGCAAAAAAATCAAAAATACACAAAGAGACAATACGTCAAACACCTTACGTGCAAGAAACCAAACAAATTGGAGGAAAACTGTCAAATTACCTTGGGAAAAAAATCCGGTACTCAGACAAGTTGTCCTGATTGTATCGATCATATTCCTTGCACAAAAAGTAATAACAAAACATAAAAAAGTAAAAACTTTACCATAAAAGAGTTGCAGGTTTCTGATTTGTAGTTGATGACGTAACCTATTTTTTCCCTACAGATTGAAGACCGGAGACAACATCTGTTCAGTTGGATGTAGATGACGAAGCATCAGTCGACGCAAAACCGAGGAAGCACTAATCGATTGGAACAAAACCGGTCAGTTGAATGAATGTAGGGTTCGCTGCTGATGTTTGACACTGACCTAATAACCTCCGTTAAACACATGCTAGACGGGACTGGTGGCAGCAACAATGTTGATTTTCCTTCCGACTCCTTCTAATATCTGCACAACTAACAAAATCGTAACTGAATACTATAATGAAGTCAACGACGGCGGTTCCGGTAGAGACCCCTGCTCGTTGATCACCACCAAGACCAACGCCCTTAGAAAGCAAACTGGGGTGCCGGTGACGGAGAGGGAGACGGTCGCTTCTTTTGAAACTGGAAGGATCGATTAGAAGCTAAAATAAGCGGTGGGAAACAGAGACAAAAAGAAATTGGCTAATGACACTGATCTTAATCCGATTGGATTACACGGGCGGTGAAGTACAGATAGAACTTACATGTGCATCTCCAGTTTTAAAAATGACCTAAAGGACCCCTGAAAAAGAAGGAAATAAACAGACCAAATAAACAAACGATCTACAGGTAACAACTAAAGGGACCAAAAGAGACAAATCTTCTCCAAGTATACTGTTAAAATTCTTCAGAACTTTAATATATATATAATAATAAACTATTTAGTCATAAATGTCCAAATCATTTTTATGTTAATAGTACGCATTAAAAGATAAAATACTTATAGTGGAAAATCCTTTTAATTATTAACAATTTGGTGTGAATGATCGTTTTTTATGCTTTGACATATTGCACTAAACTTAAATCAAATAGTCTTTAATATAACGTCTAGTTTACTTTATTTTGGAAAAGTAACTTCCCTAACGAGGGTTTTCGGGCCAGCTTTCGCGCACCGACTAATCTCCCATTGCAAACATGAGGCTTTGACTCATGCCCTGGAGTGACTGTAGGCGAACCTCCATGGCCACAAGGGCTGACTGGTGCCAGGATTTGAACATGGGTCGATAGGTTATCCACCATATATTCCACATGTCTTACCAAGTCACCACAACCCAAGTGGTTTCTAGTTTACTTTATTAAAGTGATGCATCATGTTTTTAATTTAAAATGGAGGCTAGAACATGTATTTTTTTAAAAGACACCAGGGTATCCTAAACCGGAAAAAAAAATTCGTTATGAATTGTTGTAAACCCAATAAGATACCCAAAATCTGACCGAAAAAACCTAAAACCCAAAAATTTCAAACAAATTTAAACTTTTAAACTTTTAAAACATGTCAAGTTCATCAAAACATTACAACTTTGTTTTCAAAATATTATTTATCAGAGTATTCCCAGAAACATAAACATAATATGAGGAGTTGTATGATAATGCCTTCGCCTTGCCACGATCCCCTGATGTACCTGAAACAATAAACTGAAACTGTAAGCTCGAAAGCTTAGTGAGTTACCCTCAAAATACCGATACACATACAGTCCACATAACCATGTCAGCAATAACATATCATAACAAACTGAACAGAACAGCATGCAATGGGTCCACAGCTTTACAAGCTGGATTACCACTGGGCCCTCAGTACGAGTCTGGAATGCCTATCGGGCCCTCAGCTCGTATCTGGAATACCATCGAGCCCTCAGTACGAGTCTGGAATGCCTACCGGGCCCTCAGCTCGTATCTGGAATGCTCCCGAGTCCTCAGTATGAGTCTGGAATGTCTACCGGGCCCTCAGCTCATATCTGGAATACTCTAGGGTTTGTTGGCTACCGCACGGAACAGTACAACCTCAACCCATCCCACATAACATATCAACATGTAACAGATAATGCACATACAGGTAATCAATCAGTATCACAGGTAGTCCTACAGACCCACCCTCTAGCATATCAAACTAGCATGCATAACCAACTCATATTCAACATAATACAACTACTAGGATATCATATCCAATGGGCCGGCCTTGGTGCCTTAGACCCCTTAGTATAGTGAGGATAACTCACCTTGCAACTGTCGACTGAAACTAGAAAGCTCAACTCCCGTATCACCAACCCGAACTCCACCACCTATAGATACCATAAAACCCCTTTTTCATAAATCTCCGAATTACCAGAATACCCTCAGAAGTCAACTGGTCAACCCTTGGTCCAAGTCAAAGTCCACAGTCAAAGTCAACAGCCCATGTTGACTCGACTCGTCGAGTGCAGTTCACCGACTCGTCGAGTCCTTCCTGAACTCGAGAAGTCGTGAAATCCTTGATTGGCTCGTCGAGTTCCCCTTTAACTCGCCGAGTTCATACGTGTCCAAGAATTGGGAGAAACCCTAGTCGACTCGCCGAGTCTTCGAATGACTCGCCGAGTTCAAGGCAATCTTCAACGGACTCGCCGAGTTGTTCATCCAACTCGTCGAGTTCATGACCATCTTCAACGGGCTCGCCGAGTTGTTCCTCCAACTCGCCGAGTCCTTGCAGACCTTCATCCATGCAGACGCTTTTTAAGCCATGGCAAGGTCCCAGATTACAGATCCAAGCTCCTAAGGCATGTTTATTACGTAAAGTTGCAAACTTTACGCACATGCAATGCTCTAAAGGCCCTAAATGACCAATCTAAGCTTCCAATGGAGCTTTGCACCTTGGGAGAGTCTCATTCTTGCACAAGCTGGAAACTTTATGGACTAAGAAGATCAAGGGAGCTCAGTTCTGAAGTTACAACTTCAGATCTTAGCTTGCACACAAGAATAGCTTCCAATCATACCATGAAAACCCTAGAATTGTCCAAAGAGGGGATCTAGAATGAAATGAGGTCAAGGTAACGACTATACCTTCCAGAAGATGCCCAATAAGGTAGATTTCAGATCCCACAAGCTCCTTGCTTCTGAATACTTGCTCTCCAAGTTCCTTTCTCCACAAAATCCTCTTCCAAGCTCAAAATACACAAATGGGACACACACACTCGATTAGGGTTTGAGAGGGACAAGAAGCAATAAAAGGGGAGGCTGGGGGAGGCCAATGATCCTTTAAATAGGGTGCAAAACCCCGAGATTTAGGGTTTCATCTGCCAGCTCCTACTCGTCGAGTCCCTTATTGGACTCGGCGAGTAGGTCATTAAAATACGCGGACCAACCCGCTGCTACTCGACGAGTAGGACAATCAACTCGTCGAGTAGCCCTTGAAATCAAGAAATTCACACATTAAATCAATACCTGAGAAACGGGGCGTTACAAAATTACAAACACTAATTTTTTTAATTTAATATTTGGTTCCCTTGGTTTTCAAACTAAACCAAACCGAATTAGAATTCAGTTTTCGATTTGGTCTAGAGAATTTGAATTAGAATTGGTTCGGTTTTCGAATTGGACCAAAAAAAAATTCAAACCGAAGAAACCGATTCGAAGAAGCCGAAGAACCCGTAAACCGAGTTGATTCCCACCCTTAGTTTTAATATATAGTTTGTGATTTGACAATACAAGAGTCTAGAGGTAACAATCTATTATTCTATTTTAAAATTCAAATTTCCCATATACGAATGAGAGATCCTTAATAATCCCTATTAATGATACTAATATGACCATTTTACCCTGACCTTCTAACAACAATTTCACAATATTCAAAGGGAAGAAGGGAAGTATTGATGTCTTGATACATTAAGCCACGTTTTTTGCTTAACCCATTAACTCATTCTATCTAGATCTCTGGATTAAGTAAAAAAATAAAAGAAACAACCACATATAACCATATAGATTAAGTACTTAACCTATTAAGCTCATTAAATCCAAAAGAAACAAACCCTAAATTGGAACAATTAGGTAAAAACCAACTTCATCCAACAAAAAAGACCCACAAAAAACAAAGATCACAAGCAAACAAAAACCGATCTTTTTCATAATATGATCAAGAACCAAATTCCCATATATCTAACAACAAATAATTGCAATCATATGATGCTAAATGTACACCTTTAAAGTATTCTCAAAACTCAACCAACATGGTCTTATGCATAAGAAGCCATTCCAACAGTTGAGCTAGATCGGTTGCTTTTATGAGCAGGCTGAGTTGTAGCCTTAGTGAAATACATGTAATAATACACATTCAGAACCATTGTCACCACCACAAACACTGCTCCTGCAACAAAAACACCTTTCCTTAATGTATCACATGAAAAGCTTTCTGTCATGCCCTTGTATTTTGTATGGTATGCATTCTTCTTTGCCCCTGCTATCAAACAAGCTTCTGCAACCACAAAACACAGCCTACAAATCATGCAAAAACACAACACTTTTTAGTTTCAAGTTTCAAGTTTCAAGAATTGGGATAAAAAAGTTTGTTTCTTTCGGATATCTGTTGAGAGAATGAAAGATTTACAATGAGAATGTGAAATAGATGATGGTCCAAGCTCGATTTCCACCAGGTGCTAATGGCCTTCCAAAACACATGCATTTGGTTACTCCCATGAGTAAGGATTCACCTGAGAGAAGAAACAGAAAGGCACCAACGCCATAGCCTGTTGCTACATCTGAATCATATACGCAGTAAGTGGAATTGGTTGCATTATCTGTGCGAATGGTCCCCTGTCATCAATAAAAAGCACAAATTCAATAACCTAGTGTTCACGATTCACGATCATCATGAGTTTCGATTATTTGAAAATGAACTACATAAACAGAAAGGAAGAACTCTAAGAACAGTCACAAGCTAAAAATCACTTAAAATTGTGTACAAGTTCATAGCAGCTTAAGTGTTCAAAAACCTAGATCTCAGGAAGCAGAAGAATGGAATTGAAATGACGAACTCGTTTAGCAAGTCAGCAGATATAATCGTCGCTAAACATGAGAAAATCAATGTGAACAGAGGAATCGAACAGAAAACCCTAGCTTACAGATGAAATCGACAAAAACAGTTCAAATTTTGATGAGAGAAAGAGAAAGTACAGTGCTACGGCGGCGTTCGGCGGCAATGGCGAAACCAAAAGCAACTAAGCATAAGATGATAACTAGAAGATGAACTAGGGATGAGCCTTTTCCTTCGCCCATCTTTCTTCTTCTGCTGCTTCTTGGTTGTTTGTAGAGAGAGAAAGAGTGGAGTGAAAAAGGGTGTGCTGCTATTGATTTGGACGGAGTAAGAAATGAAAAAGAGCGGCGAAATGCTTGAGAAACGCGAAAAAGGAGTTATCGCGTTTTCGAGAATTTCAGTTTGCTTTTGAATACCACCGATAAATTGGTAGATTTGTGCCGTTAGTCTCGATATTATCATTAAATGTATCATAAATTTCATACTTGCTATGAACTTGTGCATGCACTATACACTAGGGTCTTATACATTAGATGTGAGAACATTATATTATACGGATTAAAAAATATTATATATATAGTATTTTTTAGAAAAAATTTAATTATCAATATGTAGACATTAAATATTTTTTAAAGTAAAATTTTGAAATAAATACAAATAAAATGATGAATAAATAAATAATACAAGTTATACTAATAATACAAACTAAGGAGAAATAATTATATTTTGGCCATATAACCTTTTTTTTAGTTTTATCAATAAAAAACAACTACTTTGATTATTTTTCCTATCTAAACCATTTTACCCTAAAATGACAATAAATTTTGAAAGAAACATACAAATTTTAAGTTATGTAGATTGAAGGAAACATATTAAAAATTGAAAATATAAAGAAACAAATTAATGACACATTAATTACTTTTTATAACCCAAAAATTAAAATAGTTAATTAAGAAAATCAAAAATTACCTAAAAATGACAAGTGAAAATTAATTTTTCTAAGACCTAGTTATAAAATAACATATGTCAAAATACATAAGAATGTGACAAGTGGTAGAAATTGTTTTTATTTATTTATTATAGTAGAAGTAGATATACCAATGGGTATGTTCCATATAACTAAAACTATATATTAATATTATATATAAATAATATATTAAATTTAAAAGTTTATATAAAACTAGTAAAAAAACATGGGCTTCCGTCCTGATCGGTATTTTTTTTTAAACTTTTTTCCAATTAGAGCATCGTACTTTGAAAGGTTTATTTTTATCTATAGTAGCAACGTTCTTACACAGTGATACAAATACCTTATTTGATATTAGTTGCTATCATTGGTAATTAAATATATATATATATATATATATATATATATATATATATATATATATATATATATATATATATATATGTTGTTATTTGAAGAAAATAAGACAGTATAGGAGAATATCGAAGGTGGGGTGGGGGGGGGGGGAAAGCAGCAACTCCACAAACTAATGTGGCAAAAACTTGAGGTGTCACATTTGGTAAATGTCAGGGACCAAACGTGGAAAACTCTTGAACCATTCATGGCTAACAGTAGAGAATATCCAAGTTGGGGGACCAAAAGTGTCAACTTCACAAACTAATATGGTAAAAAGTTAAGAAGGGACCAAAAGTGGCAAAGTGTTGAAATTTTTGTGTCAAAACTTTGAAAAAGCTGAGGATAGACCAAAAGTGAAAAAGTATTGAAACTTTTGTAGCAAAACTTAAAATAATAGAAAATATACTATTCCTAAGACCTTTGTTATATATATATATATATATATATATATATATATATATATATATATATATATATATATATATATATATATATACTCACAAAGATCGAGAAATATGAATTGGAAACTGGATCTAGGCTTATAACAAAGCTCTTTAGCACTACAATGACCTTCCTCTGCCTTCAAGCTTCACCAAAACACGAAAGAACTTCAACAACGCAAGAGAGATGTTAGGATTGCAAGGTAATGCTCTCTAATGATGGAGGTGAAATGTCGAAACCCTAGGGGTAAGTGCCCTTAAAACAGGTCAAAATCCTAAGATCTAGGGTTTGGCCCATCAGTCTCATTGCACCGTGAGTTTCATTAGACGTCATGCCGCTACATGGCGTGTATCTACACTCAAAACTAGCATTGCTACCAACAAAAATCCCTAAAACTTAATTAACTCAAATTAAAGGATTGAAAATACTATCTGGGAAAATAGATATTACATATGTATGAGCAATATGGGACAAATTAAAAAATAAAATTGATGTGATAAAAGATAAATCATTTATTCAAAGTCATATTGATTTTGATGGCATCCTTTATAAGAGATATAAGGCGAAACATCGCATATTGCACAAAAATTGAAGTGTGTGTGTGTGTGTCTATATATATATATATATATATATATATATATATATATATATATATATTATACAAACCTTACTATTTCTAAAAATAGATTTAAGACGTCCAAACCGTAAAGCTAAAAGTACAACAATTCATAAATATAATAATATTCTAATTTAAATTGTACAACCGTTTAAACTGAAAGTGCAATTAACTAATACATAGTTTAACTTGACTCCTTATTTTCCCTTTTTTACTTTTTATCTGTTCTTTTGACTCGGCTCCTTGTTAATTTGAATCAGTCAAATAACCAACTCTGCCAATTGAATCGATTGATTCCTTCGTATATATCTTGAGTCAATATTCAATCCTGAGATATCGGCTACTATCTATGGATTCTGGCCACCTTCCCTTATGTATGGGGTCATACAACAAACCTTTCAGCACCAAACAAACTATCGCTAACTGGATGTCATATTTGTTCATTCTTCGTGAACATCAGCTTCCCAGTCTTCGACGAACACCCCCTGTACTTTATGTCGACTCAAAAGCGGCAAAATACCCCGATTACACTTTCTCTCTGTGTGTGTTTGCAAAAACAGAACCAAACCACTTTGATTTCAAATTTCACAGATCGAGCAGGGGCTGAAGTTCCCAAGCGTTGTCCTTCACGATTTTCTTATCTGAAAGTAACGACCTCCGACCTCCTATTTGCGCCTTCTTCATCGATGCAAACGACCTCCTCCTTTCGCCTTCTCCGTCGATGCAATGACTGCCATGTGAGCAATGGGAAAAACATGTGATGAAGAGGTAAACCTGAGTAAGCCAAAATGAATATGAATGGTCTACCTTACTGATTAAAGGCAAAAAAAAAAAAAAAAAAAAAAAAAACGAGTGTTGTATTTTCTGAACTTTATAGAAAACCTTTGTTTCTTTTTAGTTATTTTATGGGATTAAAAGCCTTTGATTTGTTATTTTTCTCAGGTTATATACAATAGATGGGTATATGACTTTGTACCAAGCTGATACAACAGTGCACAACATGTGTTGGATAAAATGCCAGAAAGATTGTTCATAGTTGAATGATGATTGTTGACTTCCGTTTTTGTGCAGATGATTTTTGTCGTTGGCAATGGAAGGTTAGTTTATATCTATATCAATGAGAAACGCTTAAAGGAAAAGGGTGAAGACTTTAAGGAAAACAAGTTTGTTTTTATTGTTTTGAGACCTCGCTTTTTATCTGTACCCCTGACTTGCTTCTATCTCTGCCTCTAATCGTTTGTATCAGGTAATGGATATCGATTGTTTGTATTAGGTAATTTGTCTCACAAATTTTTTTCTCTTTTGATAACATCGATCTTTGTTGAAGGGCTGATTGGAAGTTGGTGGTGTTAGATTTGTTGTATTGTTTGTTGACCGTCTTTAGTTAGGAATCAGTAAGCTTCATGTGATGTCTCACACTGGTAGATCCTTGCCTATCAATGATGTTTCCACTTCTTATAATTATTTTTTCAATGGTTTGTTACCATCATTTGTTGCTCCACTACCATCACATGCTTTGCTCACTGCCATCGCTTTGTACCTTGCCATAAACCACGATTCAACCACACACCTGCGATATTATGATTTACTAGGCTTGAATATTGGATCTATCTCCCCTCTTCACCCGGATCTAGGTAAGAACACATTTGCTTTTGCGTTTTTTTACTGTATTGTCTTTTTATTTTGGCTTATTTCCATTAGATTCAACGGAATTTGGGTTTTATTTGTTATCTCACGTTACTAACTACACAAATCTATGAGTTTTATTTTGGTCTTTTGTTGGGTTTTCTATATTCATAGATCTGTACTGAAAATCATGTTGAGAGAACAAAGATTTTTCATGGCTAAGGTACATTTTTTTTTGTTTTTTTTTTTTTGCAATAATGTAAGGTTAATAAATCTCTCAAATCAATTTAATGTTTTTTTACTAATCGTGTAGGAAATGGAAAAGTTTATGCTTTGATTCAAAGGAAAGTTTATAATTTTTGACCTAGATTTCCATGATTTCGCGTCAACTAGGTTTTTTTGGTCATAACATGTAAAAAGCGTCACCGTTTTACCTTGATTTTATTCAAAATTTGACCGAGAAATCGTTGATGCGAGTGTTTCTTAGTTTTTTTAGTATGTAGGTTCTTATTTGCACTTTTTGATGCGAAGTGTCTTGCAAAACCCAAGAACCGGATGTGAACTTATTGAAATTAATGTAGGTTTTTCATCTCACTTTACAAGGGTAACAAAGGCGTTTGGAATGACGAAATGTCTATGTTATGTTGAAAGTTCTATTAATTGAGAAGGTGCAAGTATCAAGTTATACTCAATATAATTAAATAATGAATTAGTTTTTGTCTTAAATGCAATTGGTAGATAAATATCAATTTGTCTTCTTTAATGAAACATGTAGATAAATTTTTTTACTAGAACTTTCACCAACCACCTGGGTCCGACTTCTGTAAGGAATTTTTTTTTTACTTTTTGGAAATTTATTTAAAAAATAATGTCTTTTTGATATGTTATTTGCTCTAACACTTTTTTATCCATTTTAGTTCCTTTTTCCCTCAAAACACAGTTTCCAATTTTATTAACCTTTTGTTCCTCCTCAATGTAACCTCTGACTCTTGGTTGGTGAATGTTTCATTGTTTTGAGGATGTTTATAGTTAGGTTTAATTAAATATTGATTTTATTATCTTTGTTGAATGTTAACTGTTATGAAGGAAAATCGATGTTTTCATAATAATAGATTGAAGTTATGTTTTTTTGAGTGAATTAATTTTTGTTTTGCTATAGGGGCAAGGTCTGCGACAGGCTCTAACTAACTAGCTTAAAAGATCGAGGGACTTTGGCAACATAACACTATTTGCATCCTTTTTTGCTCCAGTGGTTAATGAAACTGGTTTGACAAAGAAAGATATATTAAGTGCTTGGGTTTACTCGAAGAAGGAATCAAGGAAAGCATGGAGTCATCACATAATTGCTTTGCTAATAGCAATGAAGGTTTATATATTGATCTGTTTGACAATAAAAAAGGATAAATTGAAAAAAAATAGAAACATAATTTTCTCTCTTGACCAATATAGGAAATGCATTTCGTTTACCCTTTATATCGATTTACTTACAATTATATACCAACAATAGCAATCTACTAAAAATTGTTTGTCAGTAATCATAGTTTACTTACATTTATCGGTAAAGAATAGAAGTATGTTGCTATGATGTGGATAGATAGATTAAACCATACTCAGCCCCCTAAAACTGTAGTCGATGTCAAAAGCTCTTTGCTTATTTTATTTATCAAGAAATATAATTTACCATCTTATCTGTTTGTAGGTTATTGAGAAGATGATGAGAAGGACATTGAGCTCCTGTTTGTAATAGGTCTTTAGTTTTCTTTATTTTTACTCATTTTTTCTTGATTTTCTCTCTTTTAAGCCATAGCAGTTTGAATTTTACTACTAATGTCGCTTTGTTTTCTTTTATCGGTTTGTTCTTTTCAATTTTGGAATCAATCTCCAACAACTTTTGTTGGACCCCCTTGCATACAAAATTAATGTCACCTTCAAATCTACGAAGGAGTTACATTGAACAAGCAATAATTATGAAACCAGCGGCAGAAGCCGGGGGAATTGTCTTTGAACTTAGAAACTTATAATTTTTCTATTTGGAAATATCTATGTTAAATTTCCGCCTTCATACCCTTACAGATTTCATGCAGGGTTGTACTTCTTGAAACTATTTCATATAGAAAGTCTTCAACAGAGGTTTTCATCTTATCAAGGCCCGCCAACTAAGGTTATAAATCGATGTCTTTTCTTGTAGGTCTTTCAATCTTATCTTTCATCATGTTTATTAATGCTTACATTGTAACTAATTAGTTACTATTTTCTGATTGTCAAGTTCATGAAGATAAGGAAAAGACTTTTACTTCTATTACATCCATAGGAAGTGTCTTCGAATGACTAAGAGGAAGATGTGTCAAATATCTAGAAATCTGCTACTATGTGGCTAACGAATATTATGAATAATGAATTGTCTTTTATCATTCATCTTGCTAATAGCTCTAGATGGTTCTCAGGATTTATTAGAAAACTTGTAGTGTCGCTCCTTCATCATTTGCTGTGTGTCTCATAGTAGGGCATTCATGGTGGCCCATGTTTCATGTGAAGCACTAATTTTAATATCTTTATTTTTAGGCCAATTACATGAAACGGAAAGGTACTTCCGTTTATTTGTTTATTATAACATATTAATTTCATTTTTCCTATAACAGTAATATATTAAACACAAATGATGTGAACGGCCTAAAGACTAAATATTATGTTACTATAAGTCACTTTTTACTTGTTTCATGAATCTCCTCACAAAATATCTTACATGCACAAGATATGATAGCATAGATTGAAGTCATTATATATTAGTTTTTTTTCCTGTAAAGATTGATCTACTTGTGTATGGTTGTGGTTAGGGCTGTAAATGAACCGAACGAACACGAACGAGGCTTGTTCATATTCGTTCGTTTAAGTTAACCGAACAAATGAACGAACACGAACGGATAAACGAACGAGTTTTCTTGTTCATGTTCGTTCGTTTAACAAATTGCATTGTTCATGTTCGTTCGTTTATGTTCGTGAACGTGCTAAACGAACATAAACGAATGAACATAAATGAACAAAGATAAACAAACATATTTTGAACATATATAAACATAAATGAACATATAATATAGTAATGTGATCAAATACAATAAAGCATATATGAACAAAAAAGGAACTTTTATGAACGAACATAAACAAACATAAACGAACGTTTGCGAACATAATTGAACGAACGAGACCATTGATCATGTTCGTTCGTTTAACTAAACGAACGAGAATTTGTGTTCATGTTCGTTCATTTATTAAATAAATGAACATAAGCGAACTTCCCGCCGAACGGTTCACGAACAGTTCGCTGAACGTTTGGTTCGTTTACAGCCCTAGTTGTGGTTGTATTTGTGTAAAGTTATATAAAGTTAAAATATATGAAAGTATGTTGTTATTTTTTGCTTTTATTCTGATGAGGTACTTTTAACATTTGGAAGCATCTAGAGTTCGTAAACAATAATTTGTTTTTTTTGCCAATTTTATCTATGTCATGTATATAGAACCACCCCTAATGATGTTATGCTACGTTTGAATACTACCTCATTATTATATAAAAATTATAATATATACAAATTGTTTGACATCAATTTTTCATTTTTAATTCCAACTTTATAACAAAATTAAAAACAACAAAAAGAAATTGATTTATTCTATATTTTTATGGTTATCTCATTTATAGATATATAACTTTTTGTCATAAACTATCAATATTTTATAAAAATTTGATTTAATAGCATGGCATGATCGAATGAAAAGAAAAAAAAAACTTATTTAAACCGGTCCGGAACCGTAAGAACCGAAAACTAAATTTGAACAAAAATAGGAACCAAAAACCGGACCGGTTATTCCGGTATGAAACCAGTTCTGGATTAGGTATATTACTGGTTTCGGTTTGGGTAGTAACCGGGAAGAACCAGAAAACATGTACAATTTGCTATGGAACCGAGAAGAACAGATTAGGTTCTAGAACCAAAAAAAACCGTATTGTCTTATTAAAAAAAATGTATTCATGGGTTGTTTCGTACTTTTTTTAAGGTCAAGGACTGTTTGGTACTTTTCTTAAACTAAACGGATATTCTTTTGTAATTATTACTTTCATGCAAAATGTTCATACAATCAATGAAGTTCTTATAATTTAAATATAAGTCATATATAAGTCTAAGAAAAAAAAAACTTTATTTGAACGCACATATTTTGCAACATATTAGTCTTACATAAGAAATATCAAACAAATTGGTGATCGAGTCGACTGTAGAGACTTTGAGTTCGTGTCGTATGTGGTCAGAAGTTTATTTATTATTTTTTTTAATGTGTGTGTTGTGTGATAGGTCCATACTCACCAGACAAGGAAAACAAATCTTTTCACATTCTCAGTTCCGATTTTGTAGAACTGATTGAGGCCATAAAGAGGTAGAATTGACTCGATAGAAACGATGACCGATTAAACCTAAATTACATATCCGGGAACCAAATTGGATATACTTATTCGGTCCTAACCGGTTCCGGTCCAGGTCTAAACGCCCATCCCTAAACCCATACGCATTTTATAGTAAAAATGTATCATTCGATGCATCACGTGTTACTTGTAAGCACAATGTTTTCTAATAAAACTTAATAGCCGAAAAAAAACTATATGAACACCCGTCGCTTGGCGCGGGTAAACGACTAGTATATATATATATATATATATATATATATATATATATATATATATATAATATTAAGAATTGTACCATTTAAAATAAGTTATGGCATTTGGTTCATAGGCCGTTGTAATATTTGATAGAATTTTAATGGGTGGAAATTAAACATAATTAAGGGGATGGGGGTTAGGTTTAAGTAAGGTGTCAAGTTTTCTACTATGCATTGAGAGTAAATCACATTTACCAAATGAGGTTGCTTTTTCTTTTACTGGGAGTACAATGTGTGTGTTTGGTGTTGTATTTAGGGTTCTGATTCATTTATAAGGGTGGTTTAATTCATGATTTTGCTATATTGGCAAGGACTACACATTGATATATTTTAAATGGCTCATATAAAAGTGGTGTTCATGATTTAAATGTGACATAATATCAATGTTTTAAAAACTCGTTTGAACCGGACGATCGAACCGGTTGGACCGGGAATCAAGGAATGAAGCAGTTCAACTAGCACCGGTTTTAAGTCTATTTCTAAACCGGAACGAAACGTTCGGTTTTTACAAAAACCCGATTGAATCGGTTAAATAGAATAAAAACTCAGGGAAATGAAGCATTTTCCGTAACAAACTTGGGTGGTCGTTTTAACATTTATTTAGATTTCTCTGAATAAAAACACTTAGTAATACTATGAAGGTTTTTTTGATGTGTTTGTATTCATCTAAACTATATTCTGCTTTGATATTATACTTTATTTTCTTTTTGTGTACGTGGATTAATGTAACATTTATGGTTGTTTGTTTTTTTATGTATTTGGATTGATATACAAGTGGTTTTATGTGTATTTTTAATGTATGAACTTATGAAAGTCAAATTCTTGATTTGTGTATGTATGTATGTATGTATGTATGTATAGGAAAATAGAAAAAAATATATGAAATTTAAAGAAACCGGTTGAACTGGGAACCGGTCATCATATATGTTGAACTAAAAAATCGATTTTTTTAAAACATTACATAATATCTAATGATGTTTGCTTATTGGTTATAATTTGGATTGATAGACTGGACAATTAAAATGAAGCTTATTATTATTATATATATATATATATATATATATATATATATATATATATATATATATATATATATTAAAGTTGTGGAAGAAAGGAATAGTAAACTTGGGATACTGTGTCCAAGTTTGGTCCCTTGATTTACATATCCGGTCCCTGTACTTCTTTAATTAATTTATTCATGTCCTTTTATTTGTGTTCCATTCAACTTCCCATTTTTTTGGTAGAATTGGTCCCTTTATTATATTTGGAAGTTAGGAATACTAAATTTGGATGTTTTTTGGCAACTTTGGTCATTATTCTTTACCCATTTTGACACTTTTGGTCCTTGCAATCAATATTTTTACACTTTTTTGGAACCTTTTAATATTTAAAGTTTGACCACAAAACTTTAACGGTTTGACAACTTTGATCCCTTTTCTAAAAAGTTGCTAATTCCTACCCCTTTAATTCTTTAGCCATTTTCACACTTCTGGTCCTTGCAGTCAAAACTTTTACATTTTTTGTCCGGGGCAAAGCCCGGACTTTTCATCCTTGCACTTTCTATGTCTGTCATATTTATCAATTCGGAAACAACATTGAAAGCTTCTGGCCCCCGCGTAGCGGGGGTAACCTTTCTAGTTATAAATCAAGATCATAACTAGAATTTTGCTTTTGCATTGGTTTTAGAATCTAACTTTTTCTATTCAATTAAAATACATCAACAATTTTTGCCCTAACGAAAAGTGAGTGTTTCTCTCTTTATTTTTACATATAAATTAGTTATAAATGTAATTAGGTGAGAGAGACGGTGACATATCGGCCTGGTGGAGAAGAGTAAAGAGTTTTCATCTCGATGCCTTCAATTTGTTATTCCACTCAACCAATGTTACGTGATCAATGGTGAGAGACTAAAGCAAGGAGTCAGTTGATATATGTAAGAATGTATGTGTATATAGGATGGAAGAAAGAGCGACTTTGATGTTGAAGGAATAGGTCACAGCGGTGATCGAAAGGGTCACAATGACGTTGTGTGTGTTGTTCGTTTAGATGATGTTCGATTAGAAGTAAAGCATTAAGAGAATTGGCGGTGACAACAATGTATTGGAAGACAAAGTCGATAACTATATTCATCTTCAGCCATGTAAGGCATTAAGGAAGGCCAGGGACTAAACTTGCCAACCCTACTGTAGCAAAACTCTGAATAATAATAAATATATTATTCCTAAGTGCAATGGGAATATATATATATATATATATATATATATATATATACACACACACGCACGGTCTAAAATAATGTAAAGATCTATGTTGAAATTAAACTTTAATAAGCTAAATTAGACCTTCATCCAGTTTAATATGTATAGTTAGTTAAGGCGTGTAGTTAATAAATAATTATTAGATGGGTGGGAGCGGGCAACGCCTTTAGGCGTTATTCCGACGTGGCTCGAAAAAACGGCGTTATAACGCCCCGTACACCCCCCCCCCCTTGCGTTTTTTGGTGTTATGGTAAGAGATGTTATGGTGGTAACGGGATGAAACGAGGCATTTGATTGGAAGGGTCACATTTTCGACCGTTTACAAACGGTCACAAATAAAAAAAAAAATCCCTATTAATATAAATACACAACTTTTTTATCTCCATTTTACCTACAAAACTCAACAAATTATTTCAACAATTCCTATTTCTTTCAATTTCATTTTCTTTTCTAGTACTCTATTTAATTAAAAAATGGATCCTTTTGATCCGTTCCATCCATATAATCATGATATCGACGAGGATGATATGTTCGTGGGTATGATGTACCGATATGTTACGGAAATGCTACCCCCAGAGTCAACTCCACTACTGACCAGACGTGCGGCGTGAAGAAGGGTGTAGACGTCTATTACACGATTATTTTGCGGATAATTGTGTCTACCAACCTAGCGATTTTAAAAGAATCTTTCGTTTGTGGAAAAATGTGTTTCAACGAATAGCCAATGCAATGGAAATGAGGTATCGTAATTACAGTTGTTTTAAAAATTAAATATATGTTCCTTAGATTATTAAATAATTGTTTTAAAATTTTAATATATGTTCTTTATATTATTAAATAATTGTTTTAAAAATTAAATTTATGTTTAGGTATGAATATTTCCAAATGAGGTATGATGCGAGAGGTAAACAAGGTTTTACAGGGTTGCAAAAATGTGTTTTTTCTGCAATCAAGTTTATGGCTTTGGGGAGTCGTCTGATTCTATTGATGACTATATGAGAATGTCAGAGCGAACTGCATGAGAAAGTTTGTATAGATTGGCGAGAGGTGTTATCGAAACATTCGGCGACAAATACTTGTGCAAACCTTCATTGAATGACATACAACAACTATATGCAGCACATGAAGAACGTCATGGGTTTCCGGGTATGCTTGGAAGCATTGATTGCACAAGTGGATATGGAGAAATTGTCATGTGGCGTAGAAAGGTCAATACACAAGTGGTCATCTTGGATCGCCTTCGTTAGTATTAGAGGTCATTGCGTCACAAGACTTATGGATTTGGCATACTTTTTTTGGAGTTGCGGGTTCTAACAACGACGTAAACGTTTTGATCAGTCACCAATATTTCAGGACCATTTGACAGGAGAGGCATCGGATGCTCCTTTCACAGTAAATGACCATAAATATAAGTTCGGGTATTACCTCATGGATGGAATATACCCACCATATTCCACGTTTGTGAAGGCATTTCGACACACAATAGAACCAAGAGACAAATTTTTCAAGAGAAGACAAGAAGGAGCATGTAAGGACGTGGAACGTTCTTTCGGAGTTCTGAAAGCAAAATGGCACATAGTTGAGCATGTAGCACGACCATATGAGTTGGACACTCTACGAGATATTATGTATGCATGTATCATAATGCATAACATGGTGATTAAAGATAAAGGATGAAACATTATGGAGTATTCACCTACGAAACCTGGACACATTTAATTTCAACCAGGAACAGCAGAATACTTACATAGAGTCGTTGATATTTAAGACCAACGAAAACACAAACAACTTCGAGATGACTTGGCAGATCATATCTACTATGACACTGAAGATGAATAATTTACATCAAAAACGTAATTTCTTTCGTCTTTTTTTTATTTTAGGTTTTTAAATGTTTTTATCCTTAGTTGTAATTTTTTATGTTGTTTTTAATCTAGGATTTTTTTAATTTTTTAATTTTATTTTTAATTTATGATTTAATTTATATGATAATTATAAATATTATGACATAAATAAAAAAATGGAAACATCGAAACTAAAAACATCAAAAAAAAAATAAAAAAAAATAAAATAGAAAATAAGGGGTGTTATTACATGTTATTTGGTGTTGTTCATTTACATCTTAGATGTTATAACACTCATAGGTATAGTAACATGAAATAACATGTTGCCCACACCCAACAGCCTTAGTAAAGTTTTGGATAAAGTTTAGATAAAATTATTTATTTAAATAATTTTTTTTTGGAAATTTTACTTTTCTAAATTAAACAAAATAGACAGTAAATGAAGGTATTTAGTGTTTTTTATAGACTCTACTGGTTTTTTTTTGTGCATCCATATTAATATTTTATACAAAAACATTCCAATTCAGCATTGTATCTATATTTCTTTTAAAAAAAATCATTTTAGAAAAATAAACATAGACGGAATCAAGCGGCGTCAACAACACGTCAATAGTGGTATCCGCGCTACCACCAGCAAAACGAATCAGAGCAATGGTTGTGCCGCCAATTAGGAGAACTCATGAGTTGTATAAACTCTCTCTCTCTCTCTCTCTCTCTCTCTCTCTCTCTCTCTCTCTCTCTCTCTCTTAACCGTTTGAAACGGTCAAAAATTGTTTTTTTAACTTCTTTGCCCATTATAAATACAACATTTTCCCATTTCAAAAAATACACATTCTCTCTTAACCGTTTGAAACGGTCAAAAATTGTTTTTTTAACTTCTTTACCCATTATAAATACAACATTTTCCCATTTCAAAAAATACACATTCTCTCCAACTTTATTCTATCTTTCTTCCATTTTATTTTTTGTTCTCTCTAATTCCATTTTCTTTTTTTTGTTGCTAATATGTTAATTTTTGCTATGATTAAAATGTTGAATTGGTGGGGGTTTCAATTAACAAATGTATTTGCCACACAAAAGACCCGTAGACCTATCTGATATATATATATATATATATATATATATATATATATATATATATATATATATATATATATATATATATATATATATATATATATATATATATATATATACACACACACACGCAGGTTACATACAAAGATAAATCCAAGAGATAAACCTTATATATACAACATTTAAATATTTGAATATTATGTTCCTATCTAATCTTCTTCTGTTTACATTCCTCCTCAATCGTAACCGTTTCAAGGTTTAGATTGTATTTTAATCTTTCCAACATGTTTCGAGTGGCTGGCTTAGTAAACCCATCAGCTACTTGATCTCCGGAAGAAATGAACCTGACATCCGGTGCATCCATAGCTACCTTCTCTCGGACAAAATGAAAATCAACCTCTATGTGCTTAGTTTGTGCATGAAATACTGGATTGGCTGTCAAATATGTTGCACCTAAATTATCACACCATAACACTGGTGCTCTTGGCTGATGAACTCCCAATTCTTTAAGTAATGATTGTATCCAAGTTGCTTCAGCTGTTCCGTTTGCCAAAGCTTTGTATTCAGCCTCTGTGCTTGACCGTGATACAGTTGGCTGCTTACGAGAACTCCATGAGATCAAATTTGGACCTAAAAATATAGCATACCCTCCGGTAGACCTGTGATTATCTAAGCATCCTGCCCAGTCTGCATCTGTGAACACACTTAATAACGTGGAGTTTGATTGTCTAATTCTTAACCCGGTAGATACAGTTCCTTTAACATATCTCAAAATTCTTTTGACGGCTTCCCAGTGCAGATCGGTAGGTTTGGAAAGGTATTGGCATACCTTGTTTACTGCAAAGGAGATATCGGGTCGTGTTAGCGTGAGATACTGTAAACCCCCAACCATGCTTCTGTATTTGAACACATCTTCTTCAGCAAGTGGTCTTCCATAGTTAATAGCTAGTTTTTCCGTGACAGACATAGGGGTTGAAACTATTTTACAATTCTCCATGTGGGCACGATATAGCAAATCAGTGGCATACTTATGTTGAAGCAATGTGATTCCCCCTGAATTGTGAACTACTTCAATCCCTAAAAAATAATTTAAACGACCGAGATCTTTAAATGGAAATGAGGAAGACAACGCGCAGACAAGCTTATCGACCACTTGTTTTGATGAACCGGCAATGATTATATCGTCGACATAGACCAACATGTAAATAACAACCCCACCAAGGTTGAAGAGAAAAAGGGAAGTATCAGCCTTGGAGGATTGAAAAGCAAGGTGATGCAGTTTTTCACTCAGACGGGAGAACCAGGCACGAGGCGATTGTTTAAGACCGTAGATCGCCTTTTGAAGCTTACACACATAATGAGGTCTGTTGGAATCTTCAAATCTAGGGGGTTGACTCATGTAGACGTCTTCATGTAGAATACCATGAAGAAACGCATTGTTGATATCGACTTGGCGCAGATGCCACTTGTGAGAAACAGCCAAAGAGAGAATCAGTCTTACCGTTGCGGGTTTGACAACGGGACTAAACGTTTCATGATAGTCAATACCATATCGCTGAGTGAAGCCGCGAGCAACCAAACGTGCTTTGTGCTTGTCAATGGAACCATCTGGATTTTGTTTAACTTTAAAAATCCATTTACATCCAACTATATTGACACCAGAAGGTCTGGGAACAAGAACCTATGTTTTGTTTGCATGCAAAGCATCATATTCTGTTTTCATTGCTTCGTACCAAGATGGATTAGACAGAGCTCGCTTATGAGAAGTGGGAATAGTGAAAATGCTCTCCTGTTAGGATTATAAAGGATGGTTCCATCATTATACTTTTTAGGAAACACTTTACCCAGTTGACCACGAGTGACAGCACCTGAGGGAGCAGTTGTTGGGATCGAAACAGTAACCGGAGCTGCTGGTGATGACTGCTCAGGAGAAACTGGTTCAGAGGGAACCGGAGCTGTAGCGGTTGTAGGTAAGGTTGCTGGTGTTTCTGGTGGCGTCGGGGCATCTCGTGTCACATTTGGTTGAGTTGGAACAGTGTTTTCATTGGTTTGGAAGCCCTGGATCGACGGTAATGGAGTTGTAGCTACATTGTAGTTATTAGTGGACAACATAGATAAATCTTGGTTAGTCATATGATCATTTAAACAGCCGGTTCAGATTGAGGAAATGACACAACACTTAAGTTTGGAAGATGAACAGATGTATGAGATGAATCAGTAAATGGAAAACGTGATTCATCGAAGACAACATCACGAGAGATGTAGATGCGACCTGTGTTTCTATCTAAACATTTGTAACCTTTGTGCATGGAGTTGTAACCAAGAAACACGCAAAGTTTTGATCTAAGTTCAAGTTTGCGCGTGTTATATTTACGTAAACTCGGCCAACATGCACACCCAAAGTTCTGAAGGAACGAGTAGTCAGGAGTGATTTTAAGCAATCGGGTAATGGGTGCAAGATTGTTTGTGACACGACTAGGTAGTCGATTTATCAAATAACAGGCAGTCAAGAATGCTTCATCCCAAAAACGCAAAGGAAGAGAAGAGTGAGCTAGGAGAGCTAAACCTGTTTCGACGACATGTCGATGTTTTCTCTCGGCTATACCGTTTTGTTGAGACGTGTGTGGGCAGGACACACGATGGGAGATACCTAATCTTTGAAAATATTGATGGAGTTTGTGATATTCACCTCCCCAATCGGATTGTATAGCACGAATTTTACTATTCAAAAGTCTTTCAACATGATTTTGAAAATTATAGAAAATTTGCTCAACATCAGATTTTGTTTTAATGAGATATATCCAGGTATAACGACTGTAATCATCGACAAAGCTCACATAATATTTAAAACCACCACTAGACACTTGAGCAGGTCCCCAAACATCCGTGTGAACCAACTCAAGTGGAAAAGAAGTAACACGAATAGAATTATTGTACGGGAGTTGATTACTCTTCCCTTTTTGACAAGCATCACAAACAGAAAAATTACTATCAAAAGAACATCCTAAATTAGTAGACCTCAAAATAGACTTGACTACTGCTGAAGACGGATGACCACGTCGTCGATGCCACTGAGAGGATGAGACAAGAACACTAGATGAAGCAAGGTGAGGTGTTGAAGATTGCTTGAATGGCACCGGATAGAGACCACCCTTGCTTTTACCGACTAGGAGGATTTTCTTTGTGAGTTTGTCCTTAACAAAGAAAGCATTGGTGTGAAATTCAATAAAAACATTGTTATCATAAGCAAACCTGTAAGCAGAAAGAAGATGTTTGTTTATATTTGGGACACGTAAAACATTTTTGAGAACAAGAGGTTTTCCTAAACCGGATATTTTAGAATGACCAATATGAGAAATGTTCAAACCTGTTCCATTTGCAACTTGTACCTGATCCTTGCCATTGTAACGTTCTTGGACAGAAAGCCGATCTAGATCACTTGTGAGATGATCTGTAGCCCCAGTGTCAATGTACCAATTTTGATCTCCATTGTAAGGACTTATAGTGACACTATTACCCCCACGATAGTCATCAGCTTGATAAGCATGATTAAACTTGTTTCGACAATTTAGTGCACTGTGACCAGGTATGAAACAGACTTGACATCTTGGGCCACCATTACTCCTGCCTCGGCCCCACGATAATTAGACAACTGGTTATTGTTGGGGTTATTTGAGTTTTATCGTGGTTGATTGAACCTTGGTGAGTCACGCTATTTGCTGAAGAGGTGAACTCAGTCATGTTGTCGGTGGCAGTGGCCTGTGCTTTATGAGCTATTAGATAGGAGTAAAACTCAGGTAAGGTTACCTTATGCTGATCACTGAGAACTGTGATGGCAGTGAAAAGATCATCGTGACCTGGTCCTAGTCCGGCTAGTATATAGCCAATAACCTCCTCATCAGTCATGGGATGGCCAATGTTCGCCATCGTGTCAGAAAGTGTTGTCATTTTTTGATAATATTCAGCTGCACTCAGGTCTCATTTCCTGGTTGTTGATAGTTGAGTGCGGATTTGTATAGAGTTACCTCTATGTTGTGCTGAAAACATAGTGTGAAGAGCAGTCCATAATTGACTTGAAGTTTTTGTGCATCGGGTAAGTTGAGCCAGCACTTCTTCTGTCATAGAAGACAGAAGACCACCAAGAATTGCTTGATCTTGCACCATCCACGAGTTATACTCGAGATTATCTGTTTCCCGTGCTTCAGTGCCAGCCCCTGTGGTTATTTTGGCAGGGGGGAGATTTAATTGAGCCATCGAGATAATCGAATAGCTGAACACCCTTAAGAATGGGCACCACTTGTGCTTTCCAAAGCAGAAAATTCGATCGATTTAGCTTACATGTGATAGTTGTGGTGATCTTAGAGGAGTTGATGTTTGAAACAGAAATAGACATGGCGAGACTGGAAAGGGGTTACCAGCAGCCGAAGATGAAAGAGGAGATGGGAATGAGAGCCCTAGGATTAGCTCTGATACCAAATTAACAAATGTATTTGTCACACAAAAGACCCGTAGGCCTATCTATATATATATATATATATATATATATATATATATATATATATATACACACACACGCAGGTTACATACAAAGATAAATCCAAGAGATAAACCTTATCTATACAACATTTAAATATTTGAATATTATGTTCCTATCTAATCTTCTTCTGTTTATAGTTTCCCTAGAAGTGGGTTTTTTAAGAGATGTTGATAGATTGTTTCTTGAAAATTCATATGATTTACTAAACGTTGGAGATATGTCATTCTAAAGGTTTATAGTCAATACAAATGGAAGAATAATGTAACTTTGCTATGATTTGTTATTGCACCATCAAAACAAATTTGATTATATGGTTCTCCTTTGGTTACATTCATGTGGTTTGATTTCAATTCATTTGATTATATAATAGATTTATTAAATAATTCAAGTTGAATTAAAATAGTTGTGTGATCTGATGATGAAGTTGTTATTAATGGTTCGATGTAATAACTTGTGAATACTATTGAGAACTCCATTGGTGATGTTTTTGTTAAATCGGTGAAATTGGCAATATTGTTTTTGTTAGAAGGTTAAAATGATCATTTTCTCATTCAACAGATTTGTTCAACAACCTTACTAAACAACACTAAATCATTCGGGCCTTTAAAACATTTAACATTGAATCATTTAGTACTTGATCATTCAGTTTCGACCAACCAACGCCTAAAACATAATCTAACAACGTCATAGGATAAAGGAAAATTTGTTTTTCCTTATGTAAACTTGTGGTCCCTAGAGTTATAGTTTTGAGCCACTTTTACCTTCATTGATTCATATAATAAATAAAGATAACAAAATTTGACTTCCAATGCAAGAAAAAGAAGCAACATTCATCATAAAAATGGAGTGGCGACAAATAAAGGTCGGGAAGGTAGGGTAATGAATCTTTTATATGACCGACAATAGAAGGGTAACGAAATCATTTGTTGAGTTACACATTAATAAAACCTCTAAATCCCTTAACATACAAAATAAAACAAACCATTTGAAACTAAAAGCTAAAAACATCTTAATTGTATTACTTGTGAATGTTAGTCTACTCTAATAATGTATAGCCCATAGTATTTCTCGGCCCATGGCTTGTATTGCTTTGTATATATTGTGTTCATCATCCATTTATGGACGGATATATTTAACGTCTTAACATGATATCAAAGTCTAGTTCTACATTTGTGTTCTACTGAAATTGTTTCTCTCCCCATGGCCTATATTGCTTTGTATATATTGCATTTATTACCCTTTTGTGGAAATTCAATGGAATATATCATGTGACACCTCATCGAATAAAAAATAAGTAACCAACAAGAGATGTTTAAGAAAAAGAAATGCCCCATTACTCTTAAAATAAACTTATCATTTCTCTAGAAAAGGGTATCAAAAGCCACGAACTTTTACCATACACTTCTAAACAAACCATCAAACATAATGAATATCAAAGAGAACAAACATCCAAACTTTTTATTAGTAGTATTTATATGAAAGGAGAACAAAATAGTATCATGGTCATTAAGCCACTATATTTAAGGTAGAAGTTAATCTTTTACTTTTATCAAATTGATCAACTTGAAGGAACCATTTGCTTTTTTCAACAATTGAGAATCGGTGCCGCTTTTCACGCAATCAGTCCCAAATCTATTTTGCTTTTTGATGTATGGCCATGATGGATTGATGGGTATAAAATGACCCAACATCTTAGCTGTAAAGAAACCCACTACTTTGACTTCAACACGCCTACCATCATCAATTCTATAATATGATTCAACAAAATACCATATTTACTATTTTCATCTTAAACCATACGTCTATTCTATCATATTATAATTTCATTTTTTTTTTATCAAAATCACTTCATAAAGACAACATTAACTAACATACAATTCCTTTTTGTAATTTTTCATATTACTCTTTTTATCCCAAAAGCAAAAAAATGTTCTATGACATTTTGAACCAAAGTTGTCACTAATTTTATAATCAATTACTAATCATTGTAACCTTCGTTTTCTTAAAAACTATTTCACATTTCACAATCAATTGTTAGACAACATTATAGAAAACTTTTAGCGGGATGTCTTTTTTAAAAATATTGATAATATTGTCTTTACCACAAAAAATACTTATAGCAATGAACAAGCTTTTTTCAATTTCCTTTTGTTTATTTTGAGAAAAATATATTAAACGTTTGCTTCTTTGTTTTTGAGAGAGATTGGCTATAATTTTTTATCTATTTGAATTTTACTAAGCTCCAAATTTTCAATAATATTTTTTTATATTTTTAATTATATTTAAATTGCAATTTAATACTATATTCACCCAATTAATTGATTTTAATCTTTGATAAAGAATTAAATTCTTTTTACAATCATTTAACCTCCTTATTATCCTCTTATTTTTTACAATACATATATTTTATCAAAGAAAATAAAAAAAAATCTAAGAATAAAAATCAACTCTTAAAAAATATTTTCAGA
Source organism: Lactuca virosa (assembly GCF_052849685.1). NCBI lineage: Eukaryota > Viridiplantae > Streptophyta > Magnoliopsida > Asterales > Asteraceae > Lactuca > Lactuca virosa. The sequence continues at coordinate 122,273,017 of NC_136428.1, read as the reverse complement.
AACGGCTTTCTGCCCTTTGAAACAATATAAAAGGCATCCAATATCAAGTATACACGATACGCATAATAATACCTAAATCTCATCATATTAAAAGTTAAAATCCAACCACCATATTTTGGCTGGCGTGCCAAATTCGGTCACCTTTTAAAAAAAAAAAACCACTCCAAAACATTTATATGAGGATATTTAATTTCTCTACCAAAAAATAATAATAATAATAAACAAGAAAACAAAACGAGAAATATAACCTTTATAAAAAAGATCACATATTCATATTTACAATCTCAAAATGCTACAAATAAAAAGATCGACCTCGATATGCGACCTTACAATTTTATACAAATTTCTTCTCTTCATAAAGTCGCAATATCATCTCTCTCTCTCTCCTCTTAATTCTTACATAATAAAAAACACCAAAAAGAATTCTTCTTCAACTTTTGGTAATTACCCCTCTCTTGATCTTCTTCTATACTTACAAATCATCTCCAAAAGGGTAAAACCGTAAATTTAACCAAACAAAAACACCATCATCACAAACTCCCTCACTCTCCATTCTCCAATTTCCCCCATTATTTTTAACCATTAACTTCTAATTAATTACATACAGATTACAGACCTTCCTATTTACACTAAAAGTAACCAAATCTGCTTCATATATCTCTCTCATATCTCTTCAAAATTGCTAGAATTTAAACTGGTTGCTGAAATTATCTGATTTTTTATGTACTTGTATGGATTTGGATTCGGATTCGGATCTTTAAGGATTTGATTTTTCAGGCGAGGGCAGGGATGCTGCAATTGCGGCGGTTGTCCCTGTCGAGGCAATCAAACCCCTCAATCCTGACCGCCGGTTTGTTACCAAAATTGGCGCGAAGGCACCCACCTTTTCTTGCGGAAGAAGATGAAGGAGAAGATGATGACATACCGGAAGATGAAGGATTGGGGATCATTGAACGGGGTGACACCGGAGAGACCTTGTCGTCTCCGAACAGGGCGTCTTGAATAAGGGGGTTAGAAACTCTACTCGGCGGTGACCCACTGAAAAAAGGGGGCGACGAGGCTATCTGTGTACATGTTTGCTCCGATGATCCGCCGTAACCACCACCTTTTGCGAAGATGATGTCCAACAGTTCAGGTCCGGCTTTCGTTTCGTAGCCTTCCGATTGATAACTGAAGATAAAATAGAAAATCGGGGTGAGTTACTGAGTTTAAAGATCCGAGATTTATTGAAAATTGTAGAGTTTTGGAAGGAGGGCTTACCACATCTGCCATCTCAGAGGCCTGACGGAGTCGTTGGTGGTGGTGAAGAGACCGAGGCGTCTTGGCTTTGGACAAACCATCGGCTCGCCGTTGCCGAAGGTTACGGAAAGTGAAACGGAACTTCTCATTTCTTCGCGGGAAGATGCAAAGGTGGTGTTCTGATGGATTCCACAGTGATTCATTTTTCTTTCTTCTGATGGAATAAATCCTGTGTTTTAAAGATAGATCGTTAGAATCAAAGCACGTATACGCGAAATCAGAGCGAAAAACTTTAGATCTGAGAGAAGGAAATGTTTTTGTACAAATTGAGAACTAAACTTCTTAATTTAACCAGATCTGATATCGAAATCACAACGTTTGTCGATCAGATTATGTAAATTTAAATCTGGAAGACGTTAAACGTCATCTAGAAATTAGATATCGTTCAGTTACGAAGCAAAATAGACAAGTTTAAAAAACAGATGCAGATCTGACGTAAAAAATCAATTATTTGTTCTCGATAATTCGTAAAGAACAAATAATCAATTTTAGAGTTAAAAACGAAATTACCGAAACAAATTAAGAACAAACAAAACTTCGAAAAAGGATGAACAATCTTAACGAAGATGTCAAAATTTGACTTTTTCGCTAATTAAATTCATCATACGTTAATAAAAAAACAAATTTTCTGATATAATCAATCGTGAAAACCAAGTTGTCCACTCCAAAACAATTCCAAAAAAATTGCACTTAGATCAGTAGTAGCCTTCAGTTCCGAAAAAACCAGTCGAAAAAACTTGAAATCCACAACAGCCCCATAGATCAACCTAACAAAACCCCAAATCCGAAACACTTTTGAACAGAAAGCGAAGAAACTGAAACAGAAAGCGAAGAAACTGAAAGAAATCTAAGTAAATCCCTCTCACCTGTTAGAACTGGAACGTTGAAACAGAGGCTCCTGTGGCCTGGGTAATTAGAAAAAAGCAAAAAAGGACGGAAGAAAAGCAGAGGAAGACGAAGAAGAAAGGAGAGAAGGGTTGAGGTGGGTGTGATATATAGGGGAGAAAGGTTGAAACTGAAAAGCAAGAAATTGATTTAAAAATTGAATGAAGAATTAGGGTTTGAGGGGAGAGAGAGAGAGAGATGGTGGTGGGAGACAAGAACTGGGAGGCCCGCCTGCAAAAGAAAGCATTTAAGAAATGGGGATCACGTTGGCGGTGCCTGTGGCCAGCAATCTCATCGGTATTCTCACCCGCTCTCTGTAAAATACGGAATCGTAGTATTTTATTGTATTTTTACTCGTTTTTCAGTTGTGGTCCTCTTAGAATTTAATACATAGAATAATAGAAAATAATACAAATATTTAAGAAATATGTTTATTTATTTTGTAACTTATGTAGTCCTCCTCCATCTTTGGCCCATCAACATCTCTTTGAATGTGGGTAGAAGTGTTTTAAATTCATTTTTAGGGATATTCATAAAATATGATCATAGAAATGGTAACTTATTTTTTATGATCAACTTTTTTAGGTATTTGTAAAAATAATTATGTGATCTTGAATTAGGCTATTTTTTAAACTATATATATCTTGGACAATGTTTTTAGGGATATTCATTAAAAGTTTCGAATTTTGCACAATGTTTTTCACATAAAAACCATAAAGGATAAATAATTTTGACCACTTATTTTATATTTTGATGTTGATGTACTTTCGAAAAAAAATCAAACATTTATGCACAAATAATTCATCCTTTTAGTAGATGATTGTGGTATTCATGTTAACTTTTAGTTTTTTAGAGCGATAAACCTTATGTAAAAATAATTTTGGTTATCTATATTTTCTAAATAAAAACCAAGATTGCAAGTATTTTAAATGGTTATTAAGAATTACCTAAAAGTTAGTACTAAGGAGAATGTTTTTCAAATCATATTAGTTGATTAATATGATTAAGCATCATCCTAATGTGCAAAAAAACTATTGAAGCAACCAATAGTAATATGGTGAATCCGACAAACTTCAGTTTTTTGTGTTTGTCGTTTTGTTACAAATAATGTACAAAAAAGAATGAATCAATTGTATTGTTATGGTATGTGAACATATAGGGTAACATATTAAAAGGGTGTTACAATAAAACACATAAATATGTGTATAACGTATAATTTTATTATTTTACCATTTAAAAAAATATATTTTTTATTATTTAGTGGTTAAAAGGTTGAATAAATAAATAAATGATTTGTTTACAAATCAATTGTGACTTGGTTTATGTGTTATGTCTTTTATGCTCTACTCATGTTTAAGACTAAGTTTGTAGTCTAAGTGTTAGTTGGTTGTGATGTTGTAAAGGAATTTGGAGCAAAATGCTTAAATTATTTGATCTTCTTTTTTCTTTGTTTGTAAATGTTACATAGATATTGGAATGGGTGAATGTCATTCCGTAACGCCCACGTTTCCCGCTAGATTAGTCATAGTATGTAATCACTTTAGTCAACTATTGTAATCTTTACATAAATGAATAAGAAATGATTATTCATATATTGATATGCTAGAGTGTTTTATAGGATATTATGTGTAAATTATATAAGTATTTAATAATAAAATAAATAAGATTAAAATATGCGTCGAAGATAAAAGATTATTTAGGACAAATAATTTTAACCTAGTTGTACTATACGTTATAAGGATTCTGTAGATATAAGGACCGTTCAAATCCAACTTTTTATGCAAAAGTTATGCTTCCTTGAAGTTTCGCGATTAAATAGGTACGACTCTGCGTATCGTAAAAAGTAAATTTTTGATAAATTACTTTTTAGGCTAAGTGATCTAAACAAAATTTGTAGTAGTCGTTAAACCGAGAGCGTGCATATAGGAAACGTCCAAATCTGACTTCGTGAGAGGAAGTTATGATTTTTCTAAGATTAAACAAGTAGTATACATCTCAGAAATCGAATTTTAGATCGGTCGATTTTTAGTCAAAACAATCTAAACGAGAGTTGAAGGTCTCGTTAATAGTAGTCCAACGATATAAAGTATGTCGAAAATAGACACCGGATGAGAGAGTTATGCATTTTATACGGCCTTTAACATTCTAAGTCTGTGTGAAAAAATATAAAGTCAAAATTAGCCGACAAAGTGAAAGTTGTAGATCTCGTCGAGAGCTTTCCGGAGATATAAAGAACATCACAAACGGAGATCGTATGAAGAAGATACGTTATTTTGAAAATCTAAAAAAGGTACGCACGCGTCAGGAGCGCGGCGCGCCCGACAAGACCATGCAACCCCACCCAACTTTTCGCCACGTTTCAGGCCAACACTTCGCCATGTCACTATGCTACAACCAAGAGCGCGGCGTGCCCTATGGCATGCGCGGTGCACATTTCTTTTCTGGTCTATAAATAGTCGGCTTCGTATAACATTTCATCCTCACACCCCTACAACACTTCTCCCTCGAGTTCTACCCCGTTTTAGCCCTTTTTCCTTCATTTTTGGCCTGCGGTGAAGCCATGTGACACCCCTAAGTACTCAACTGAGTAATAGACTTCGGTTAGTTAAGCCCGAGTCAGTATTTTGCTCGCTTAGATCTCGGTTCTCATCATTAGTACTCTGTATGTGAGCTACACTTACTCTGCTTCCGTATAAATTACGATTATAGTTATAAGTCGTGCTTAGGAACTTATAATTAAGATTTATCGATGATCCAAATTCATTATACTGATTAATCTACTTGCGGGAGAGGTGTCTATAATGGTCACGTCGGCTTGATTGTTGGATTTCAGAAAAGTTATATGTTGAAATGGTCTTGCCTGGTTGATCCTTACTTGATAGATCTTGAAGTAGACTTTGGGATTGTCAAGGAATATAATCGCTTAGGATAATAGTTCCATGAAATATGAAATTAGACAAAGACTTAGTGTTATATACATCTAGGTCTTTTTGGAAAATGTGTAAGGCGAAGCTCTGCCCAATTCACCAATCACCCGACACTTTGTCAAGTGAGTGCGTAGTTATTATCGGGAACATAATCTAAATTTAAAAAGTATCAATACTATTAAGTAATATTAACTGTTTACCTGTAATATATGTGTTATGTGCTATTTGTGTAAACATGATAATTGGATTAGAAACTATATAGGAAATCGATCGCCTTTAATTATAAGTCTTGCCTTAGGTTTAAGAATAAGACTCGTAACGGGTGCTTGGGACTCATAGTTAGGATAGAATGTGAGATCAGAACAGAGTTAAGTCCTCCTATTTTTTGGATGACCAGGAATGGTGGGTCCAGATCAGACAACTAGCAAGTATGTCTGGGTCATCGACCAGAGTAGATGACAACACTTGACTATTCTAGGCAGTCTAGTGAATTACGTTGCTAGCATAGACTTATAACCCATGGACGTAGATAAAATGGGATACCATATTTTTCAAATCTTTGAACATTGGTTGTCTTATATGACTTATAGTGGCCAATGACACCCCTAACTGTGTAGTCAATCTGATACTCAAACAATTCATCATGTAAGGTGATTCTTCCAGATTATGTCGAATTAGGATCTGTGAGGATTGTTTGGGTTAGGTAGTTGGTCTTAGGTAAGATTTTATATACGTATATTATCTGATAACGTTGTTCCGCGGGATTGATATTATTTATTATCATTAAATTTTTATGGGCTTGAAATTCCTATGCATTTCACTAGGTTTTTCCAAACCTGACCCACTCATTTTCATATATCACAGGTAGTGGAACCAAGGCTGTTGTAGTCTAGATAGGATGTCGAGTGGAATAAAGAGATGCGCATGTAATAAGTAGTTTCATGACCTTTTATACTTTACGTTGTAATGTATGTTTGGATATGAACGAATGACATCCTCAAGGTTTTAATAAAGTAACTTCCGTTATCTTAAAAATGTTTTAATTTAACTGGGAATTTCCGCATCTCAATTTATAAAGCGTAAAGAAAAATGTTTTAATTGGTTCTGAAAAATGGGGGATGTCACACATTCCTTCCACATCGTCAAAAAGTAGAAAGCTTGAAGTTATTATCATCATCGCGATCTGGTTTATCTGGTATTATGACAGGAACATTGAGGTGTCCAAGACGTACATGCATAAAAGTCATATTTTTAAAAGCATTGTTATCCATTCTTTTAATCGATTCTTTATCTGGTATTATGACAGGAACATTGTTATCCATTCTTTTAAAAGCATTGTTATCCATTCTTTCAATTGACGACTTTAAAGCAATAAGCAAAGAAGATTGGTTTCATTGTTGGTCAATATAGCAATTTATGTTCCTGTTTACTTGTAAAGATTGTCCATTTTGATAATTGTTCTCCAACATCAAATGATCATTACCTTATTATTGTCGTAAGTTTTAATAGTTTATGGTCGGTTATTGTTGATCTAGGTATTGTTATAATTTTATCTAGGCTTTTGGGTTATAAAAAAATAATTGTAATTTTAGCTTTTGTAGTGCATGATTGTAAAACGGTTTTCTAATCATCAATCCTCAACATGGTTTTTGTTGTTTTGGTCATTTTGATGTTCTTTAAGTCTAATCATGTAAAGCTATTTTACCTTAATTAATTTTGTAATAGGTTTGTAAGGTACTTGTGTTTTGTTTTGTATCTCTTATGGGTATAAGGAATGGAAATGAAATAATAATTCATGTTAGTATACAAAATACATCAGATTACGTTTTATCATAAAATATATAAGATATGTTACATTATTCAACAATGGAGTTCTAATGCTTATAGCACACCAACCTCATAGTGAACATCATAATTATCCATGTGAGTTATAATTAAGTTCATATCATTGTTGGTCAATAAAAACCGATCACGTATCGCTTGAGTGGGAACACACGTGTCTTCGATTCTTTAAATTGACTTGATGAACTACTATAAATTGTGATAAAGAGCATTATCATACGATAATTTGTTGAGTGTAGACAATCATCAGTTTCTTAGGCTAGTTATAGGGTATATGTATTGTGCAAGCGCTCTCGTAGATGTTTAAAATGAGAATTAGAGTTATATGCAATATTGTTAACAATACTGCATTTTCTAACATACACGCATAACACCTTAACTTATAGTGTCAGCTGTGACAAATGTGACATAGTAGATTCTTATGAGTCGGAAGCTTCAAAACATCCAAATTAACTAGTAGATTGAATACTTCACTATAAATTTAACATATGATGATACAATCAAAACTCAAACCATGAAATAACACTAACTTAACCTTTGATTTATATTTGGATGAAACAGTGAGCGATTGATTAAAGTTAGTGCTCAAAACACTCATAAAAGAATACAAAACCCAAATTAATGCATAAAAATTAATCAACATCAATAAATTATTGTTCTAATGTCTAAAACCTAAAGGGACAACTTAATATAAAATCAAATAACTAAAGGATTTCATATTTTAAAAAGATCCAAAACCCTAAGTTTGCTAAACGAAAAACATGAGAAGAAATTGATACCTCCAAGAGTTCTAATTGATGAATTAAGCTATATTTCTTCAAATTCACCCGATAAATACTCAATTCCTTTCATTTTCTTCCATCATGGACATAACTCTCACTTATTTATCTTTATTTCTAAATCAATTTGAACATAATGATGTTTGGAGAAGATGACTAGCTTCTTATACGTTTGACAAGTGGACAATTAATGCCCTCTGCTTTCTATTATCACACTTTGACCACTTAAATGACTATTTTCTTCCTATATTTACATATCTAACCTCTTTCCCATGATGTTTTTAACCGTTTGGTCCACAAGGGATTAATTTTACTAAATCTTGGTCGAATACTAGTTTTTCTAATTTATCAAATTAACCCCTATTTTATGTTATTGGCAAAATTAATTATTTATTTTTATTAAATTACGGATTTTTCCTTTCAAACTAATAAATAAATGTATTTTATATTATCTTATTTACCTATATTATTTTATTTATTTAAACTTGTATTAGAAAGACAAAAATTTAGGTCCACACTATTCATGTTACATTATATTTCTATATGGTATACTACAAAATATTATAATATATTATTATTTATAGTTATTTATAAATTATGCTCATAATTTGAACATTATGAGAACTACTAATAAAGATATAAATGGAAGTTTTAATTTATGTTTGCATGTTAAAAATATTTTTATAGTCACAACAAATTATTGTTTTTCTTTATAATTAGTAGAGTTTTTTAGGTTACACGTAAAACATGATTTTGAGTACAAAATAAATAGAAGAAAATTAATAGGATTGCTTTATTAATTTGTTGTCTTTATCTTTATGGTGAACTAATTAGAAACTAAAGGAAATTGAGGGTTTTAAGTGTAATTATCTTTCATTCAAATTGGTAAGAATTTATCCCTTAGTTTAAGGGATAAATATACCAATTTTAAGGGGATAACGAGTACACAATAAAACCCTAGCTTTTGAAATACTGCTTATATTTGTTGAATTATCGAGATCAACACCAATATTTTGTGCGATTGAATTATCGAGATCAATTATTTAGGTTTCGAAACACTGCTTCTTGTAACACCCCGAATTCAGAAGGTCTAGAAAGGAAAGAAAACCTCAAATTAAGGAAGGGACTCGTCGAGTAGATGGAGTGACTCGACGAGTAGGAGCGCGGATAGGGTCGCGAGTTAAGTGACCTACTCGACAAGTCAGAGGACTGACTCGACGAGTTGGCCAAGTTTGGGGAAAACCCTAAATGCGGGCCTTGCACCCTATTTAAGGAACATTATAACCCTTCATCAGCCTCCTTGATGCTCTCTCAACTCCAGAACGAAGCCCTAGTGCCTCACATGAGTTTGTGAGCCTTTGTGAACATTCTTGAGTGTTGTGAAACTTGAAGAAGAAGGTGAAGCCTTGGGGGTTCAAGAAGAGACTAGTAGATCCAGAAACCTCTTGCATTCTCCTCCATTTTATGGTAAGAAAGTTTCCACCTTGATCATTATGCATGTAGATCTCTCTTCTTTTTCATTTTGGGGGTTTTTAGTCCAAGAACCCTAGCATGAGAGGAATGGACGTCCCAAGAGCTTGTGTTTTCAGATCTAGCACTATTAAGGGTTGTTATAGCATAAAGGTGCAAGCTTTATGCCATAGGAAGCCCCATGCAAGCATATGAAGTGTTCTTTTGGCCTTTTTAGCTCAAAAGGTGTAACATACACGTTTACTTATCGTGTTATGCAAAATTTAAAAGTGAATACTATTAAGAAATATTATGTAGCTTTGAGTGTTGAGTTCTAACGGATAGTTTTTACTAGAATTGAAGTAAAACTATGTTTAGAATCACTCGGAAAAAATATTGGAAGTCTTATGAGATTCCAATCTAATGTGAAATATTGAAATTTAATGAAAATATAAAATTTGAAATAAGTAAAATTTTATTATTGAAAGTTGTAAAGAATCTCGTTAGAAACATTTAGGCGAAAACCTCATCGAAATCTGAGTTATAACGAAGAAGTTATGACTTATTGAAGTTTCGCGACAGAACCGACACGATGCCGTATGATGTAAAAAGTAAGTTTTCGATAAGCTACTCTTTAGCCCTAGTGATCTAAATGAAAGTTGTAGTATTCGTTAAATCGAGAATTTTCATAAAAAGAACGTCAAAATCTGACTTCGTATGAGGAAGTTATGATTTTTCTAAGTTTCGGAATAGCAGTAGACAGCTAAAAACTCGAAATAAAGATCGAGCGATATTTAGCCGACATAACCTAAACGAGAATCGAATATCTCATCGATTGAAGTTAAACGGTAAAATGACAGAAGAAAACGGACGTCAGATGAAGAAGTTATCTATTTTTAACGGACATTTCTTGTCCCGTCCTTTTAAAAATATAACATTAAAAATAAATTCAAAATTAGCCGACGGAGTCTAAACGAAAGTTGTAGAGCGTAGTCTCACCTACGCGTGGATATAAAGAACGTCGAAAACGGAGTTAGTATGCGAAAGTTACGGATTTTTAAAGTTTGGAAATTCGGAGTACGCCCAGCGTACATGAGTACGCCCAGCATACTCGTGTTCACGGTCCGAGATTGGCCACTTCGCCTATTCCTCGCAATTGACACGTATCATGCAAATTCGACACGTCCGATGCCAATCATCAGAGTACGCCCAACGTACTAAGATGTACGCCCAGCGTAATGGGTAATTGAGTAGTATGCCCAGCGTACTAAGATGTACGCCCGACGTAATGGGTAATTGAGCAGTACGCCCAGCGTACTCATAATTTACGCCCAACGTAATCCGGGTTTCAGCCACTATAAATAGAGAGCAAAGCCTTCAGGTTTTTGTTTAGGAAATTTATTCCCTCTCACTCTCTACTCTCTTTAGCCTACTTTTAAACCCCTGAAGTCACGATATCATCCCCAACACCCGAAGCAAGTCCCGACGCCCCGCAGTTTCCGAGAAAATCATATTTTCAAGTCGAAACTCTGCCCGCGTAAGGCCGGTTTTCAACACAAATCCCCAGTTTCGTCACGGAAAGTCATTTTTAGAGTCGAAGTGCTGCCCAAATTAATACTTTAACCCCCGGTTAATTCACGGTGAGTTCAATATATAGGAACAATTGTATGTTATGTGTTATATGTGCTATATGCTTTCCTGATTTATTTTGGTTTTATACTGTTGATCATGTAGAGCATGTCTCGTATCACTTCTGGTATTGGCTTTGAGCCTTTGGCCATGTAGAGCATGTCTTGTATTATTCTGGTATCGGATTTGTGCCTTTGGCCATGTAGAGCATGTCTCGTATCACTTCTGGTATTGGCTTTGTGCCTTTGGCCATGTATAGCATGACTCGTATAACTTCTGGTATTGGCATAGGGCTATGTAGGGCTGAAAGCCTGTATATTCTAGCAAAATGATAATCCAAAATTGTATGTCTTCTGTGCCATTGGGGTCGAAGTGTTATTAATGTATATCAATTATTGAAATTGTTATGTCTTATTGATTGATATGGAAAGCTTGTCGCATGATTCACATATGCCTTTGTTGTTCCTTGTACCTCTTTGCTTCTGCCATATTAAAGTATATATATATATATATATATATATATATATATATATATATATATATATATATATATATATATATATGGCATAACGTTATATTGTATCTATTATTGAACTCACTAAGCGTCACCGCTTACCCCTCTCAGTGTTTAACAATTGCAGGTAATGAGAATCCAGTATAGTCATATACTGTTGGAAGAATTAGAATAGTTTATACTAGTGCTTTTGTACTTGGGTTTACGTATGTATAAAACTATAATATCCTGGGTAGTTATGTAATAAATATAACACTTTGTAATATACTAAAACTTAGTCGGTTTGTATCCAGTCTGTTGTAATCACACTATCAATGTAAAATATTATTTATAAATATGCATGTAGCATGTTTTGAAGTAATTTAGAGTGACAATGTCTTTAGTACGAAATTTAGGGTCTTTCAATCATGGTATCAGAGCGGTAGTTTAAGTGAACTAAATACCACGGATTGGTATTTAGACTTAAACCGTCAGAAGTTCAATATATGAACGGATTCATTGTAAGTATATGGATACAAACCATAGGAAAGATTTAAGTGGGGTATTGGGTAGTGATAAACCTTAGTATTCTAAAATATTAAGTTATTTCAAAATTTTTAGAGCATTTGTTTAAGCGAACTAGGAATGGTAAGGAATTTCTAGGCTTAAACTTAAATTGCTAAGTAATGATGGTACGATGTGTGCCTAGTATACTTTAGGTTGAATACCTAAATGGACAAGCACTAGAATATTAGAGGAGATATGCCTTATATTCTAATATGTGCTAAATGATAAATGAATATAACGTGTCTTAGGTTGCTTACTTATATTGCTATTACTTGAGAAATATTAAGGTCTGTTGCCGACCATAGTATGGGAAAGGAAATTTTATGATTTAAAATTTTCTGTATTAGAACTGATATGAAACTTTTCGAAGTAATAAAAAGACTTATGATAGTCGACTCCGATAATTTTATAGATAAACGATCGAGGGATATCGTAAAATAATATTTAACAAGTGATATCGTAAATAGTGTATTAATACCTATAGAGTGGTGTTGTACATTCAAACTGTGTTTAGTGAAATAATAACACCGTTGGAAGAATGTTGTGTATTCGAAATACATTCGGACGAGATGAATGTTTTCGCATAACCGATGAAGTTGTTCCACCGCTGTCCAGAATGAAGCAATGATTGCTTATAGAGTAAGAAGAACCGAAGATGGTGAATTAAGTCATTTAGTGGTAAAAGGCTAAGTAACTTACTTGTCTAAGTAAGGTAGAATGCTTAGTTGAAGAAGCAATACACCCATAGTATTGTATGAGAAGAGATATTGTAGTTAGGAATGACAGAGAACCAAGTTGAAGCTAGTAGAGCTTGCTGAGATACAACTATAATGCGGACTTCCTAGGATAGACTCCTATGAAGAAGACTTAAAAGATACACCCATGAGAAGAAAATTTTCGCATATAAATGAATGACGATGTCATGAAAGGTTAATGAAACGAACAAATGTGCATGGTAACTTGAATGAGCTAGAAGATGATGCACGAAGTTGGAAACTGTTTGTCTCCACACTGCTAGAGTAAATTTTGGTGTAGTATGTCTTGCAGAGTAGACACTACCCGAGAAATAATTTATATGAAGAATTGGAAGTAAAATTTCTATCGACCTATGAAAAAGTATTAGAATATGCTAGATCGAGCATATTCATGAGAAGAATCCTAGAAGACAAGTATAGGAAATCCAAGATATGTTTGATAGAAACGCGAAATCCGCAGTAGAGTCTAGGAGAAATTGTCGTATGTACTTGTTTGAACACATTCATGTGTGATAAGTTCCTTTGTAAAAATTCTTGATATGGTGACTTGGGGACTGCGAGACAATTCTTGGAACGAGTATGAGTAATTGTGAATGGTAGTAGAGGCCTATACTACCAGAAGCACATGACTCACACTTGGATCAGAGAAAGTCACAAGGTTACCAAGAAACTAGAAATTGATTACGTTCTTGTTCGAGTATGTCATTACCTTCGTTTCGGTGATGACTAAGAAGATGATTTTCGTTAAGACCTTAATGGTCGTAAAGAATCGAGTCCGACTAATATAGATCTGTGAAGTGAATTGATTGGTTCAGAGAACCATGTCTCGTGTAGTGACGAAATTTTAGTCAGAGAATTGAAGAAGGAGATGGCCAAGGTAGTCGATAGAAATATAACGATCATCATTAAAGGATTTAGCAACTATTAGCTAGAAATGCTACTAGTTATGAAGATATTATATCACATTAGAACATGAAGGAAGGTTTCTTCTATGATAGTGTTTAACTATTAGAAATAAGAGTATGAATTGTTGTTGTAGCAAAAGTGAAGACTTTATCTTGAGTTGAGTCTATAACCCAAATTCATGAAGGAGTAAGAGTATGCAATGAGAATTGATTTCTATTTAACTCAGAGATTAGGATCGAGGCCCAAATTATACTTGGGAATATAAGAATGAGATAAGAGCGAAATATCTCCAGTTATTTAAATCGAAGTGATTTCGGGGACGAAATCCTCAAAAGGAGGAGGTATTTGTAACATACATGTTTAGTTATCGTGTTATGCAAAATTTAAAAGTGAATACTATTAAGAAATATTATGTAATTTTGAGTGTTGAGTTCTAACAGATAGTTTTTACTAGAATTGAAGTAAAACTATGTTTAGAATCACTCGGAAAATATTGGAAGTCTTATGAGATTCCAATCTAATGTCAAATATTGAAATTTAATGAAAATATAAAATTTGAAATAAGTAAAATTTTATTATTGAAAGTTGTAAAGAATCTCGTTAGAAACATTTAGGCGAAAACCTCATCGAAATCTGAGTTATAACGAAGAAGTTATGACTTATTGAAGTTTCGCGACAGAACCGACACGATGCCGTATGACGTAAAAAATAAGTTTTCGATAAGCTACTCTTTAGCCCTAGTGATCTAAATGAAAGTTGTAGTATTCGTTAAATCGAGAATTTTCATAAAAAGAACGTCAAAATCTGACTTCGTATGAGGAAGTTATGATTTTTCTAAGTTTCGGAATAGCAGTAGACAGCTAAAAACTCGAAATAAAGATCAAGCGATATTTAGCCGACATAACCTAAACGAGAATCGAATATCTCGTCGATTGAAGTTCAACGGTAAAAAGACAGAAGAAAACGGACGTCAGATGAAGAAGTTATGTATTTTTAACGGACATTTCCTGTCCCGGCCTTTTAAAAATATAACATTAAAAATAAGTTCAAAATTAGCCGACGGAGTCTAAACGAAAGTTGTAGAGCGTAGTCTCACCTACGCGTGGATATAAAGAACGTCAAAAAGGGAGTTAGTATGCGAAAGTTTCGGATTTTTAAAGTTTGGAAATTCGGAGTACGCCCAGCGTACTCGTGTTCACGGTCCGAGATTGGCCACGTGGCCTATTCCTCGCAATTGACACGTATCATGCAAATTCGACACGTCCGATGCCACTCATCAGAGTACGCCCAACGTACTAAGATGTACGCCCAGCGTAATGGGTAATTGAGCAGTACGCCCAGCGTACTAAGATGTACGCCCCGCGTAAAGGGTAATTGAGCAGTACGCCCAACGTACTCAAAATTTACGCCCAACGTAATCCGGGTTTCAGCCACTATAAATAGAGAGCAAAGCCTTCGGGTTTTTGTTTAGGAAATCTGTTCCCTCTCACTCTCTACTCTCTTTAGCCTACTTTTAAACCCCCGAAGTCACGATATCATCCCCAACACCCGAAGCAAGTCCCGACGCCTCGAAGTTTCCGAGAAAATCATATTTTCAAGTCGAAACTCTGCCCGCGTAAGGCCGGTTTTCTACACAAATCCCCGGTTTCGTCACGGAAAGTCATTTTTAGAGTCGAAGTGCTGCCCAAATTAATACTTTAACCCCCGGTTAATTCACGGTGAGTTCAATATATAGGAACAATTGTATGTTATGTGTTATATGTGCTATATGCTTTCCTGAGTTATTTTGGTTTTATACTGTTGATCATGTAGAGCATGTCTCGAATCACTTCTGGTATTGGCTTTGAGCCTTTGGGCATGTAGAGCATGTCTTGTATTATTCTGGTATCAGATTTATTCATTTGGCCATGTAGAGCATGTCTCGTATCACTTCTGGTATTGGCTTTGTGCCTTTGGCCATGTAGAGCATGACTCGTATAACTTCTGGTATTGGCATAGGGCTATGTAGGGCTGAAAGCCTGTATATTCTAGCAAAATGATAATCCGAAATTGTATGTCTTCTGTTCCATTTGGGCAGAAGTGTTATTGATGTATATCAAGTATTGAAATTGTTATGTCTTATTGATTGATATGGAAAGCTTGTCGCATGATTCACATATGCCTTTGTTGTTCCTTGTACCTCTTTGCTTCTGCCATATTAAAGTATATATATATATATATGGCATAACGTTATATTGTATCTATTATTGAACTCACTAAGCGTCACCGCTTACCCCTCTCAGTGTTTAACAATTGCAGGTAATGAGAATCCAGTATAGTCATATATTGTTGGAAGAATTAGAATAGTTTATACTATTACTTTTGTACTTGGGTTTACGTATGTATAAAACTATAATATCATGGGTAGTTATGTAATAAATATAACACTTTGTAATATACTAAAACTTAGTCGGTTTGTATCCAGTCTGTTGTAATCACACTATCAATGTAAAATATTATTTATAAATATGCATGTAGCATGTTTTGAAGTAATTTGGAGTGACAATGTCTTTAGTACGAAAGTTAGGGTCTTTCAAAAGGCCATGAATGGAGGAAAAAGGTGGTAGCTTTGCATGGTTAGGAGATGGTTGGGTCCAGATCTATGTTTTGGGTGCCTTGAGACCCTCAGAAATCGTCTGAATAGTGTTGAACATAGAGAGACTCGGCGAGTCAATTGTGGCACTCACACACACTAGATAGCTAGGGTAAGTAAGGGTCGAATCCACGATGAGGTTGTGGTCAAACTTTGTGTTAAAATAGTTAATGAAAAACTACTAGCAATTGTCACGAAATTATTTAAACTAAAAGTTGATGAAAAAGCTAAAAACTTGGTTATGCAAATATTACTAAAACAAACTACTATCAAAGAGAAAAAAAAACAAGATACTTCCGGTTCAGTTGTTTAGATGGTTGGACTTACACGTTTTTCTTCCCTTAAATTCCAATTTAATTACCTAGACATAATTAAGGTTGATTAACTTGCAACAAATAATTTTGAGCACACAATATGTTATCCCAACTAGTTGTCTTACTCCCTATGTCTAATTGGATTAGGAACAACTAGTGGTTTGGCGATAATGTGTCTTACGATTACCTATTACAATGTTGAATATATAATACTACAAATTTGGAATAATGTATGTGGGTTCAAGTGGTCATCTTAGTTCCTAAACTACTTGAATTCAGAATGACTAGTGAATTAACAATACACTATCTTAGTTGCAATATCACACAATAAGAAAACCCAACTCCAATTACTATAAGTAAAAATCATAACTTTAAGAATGAAATAATAACTGAAATTGACTAGAATAAAAGTAATAATCAAAATGTGTTCATCCTAACATCCTACAACGTTCCCGGAAGTAACCTAGGTGGTTTAGCCTTCCATATGATTAACAAAACACACAACTTCAATATAAACAATGGAATTAATGCTAAAATTCACAAACCAACTTGAAATCATAAAATAAATGAATTCTAGTGATCAATCAACTATGGAATGATGAAACCTTAGGGATGAAATAATCAAATTTGGAGCTTGATTGAACTGATGTAGATCCGTCGGTTGAATAATCTTCAAATGTTGAATGATAATGAATTTTATGATTTCTCGTCTTGGATTTGGAAATTAATGATCAAAAACGTGTTTGGAGAAGCTTTGAATGTGTTTGGAACCCTTCAAAATTGTGGAAAATCACAGGGAAGAAGTCCAAAGTCGATTAGGGTTAAATCTCCTTTAAATAGGTGCTGAAAAACGGATTTTCGGAGATGTTTTCGGCGTCGACGTCATAGTGGGCGTCTTAGACGTCATATAGGACGTCTCTCATATTTGTTGCCCCTTTTTGGTGATTAAAACGGTAGAATCAGTAAAAATGCAAAACATTAAAGTTGTAGGAAATTTTGTCTAGTTTCCAGAACTTCTTCATTCATGTCAATCGGAGCTATAGATCTTGAGATATTATCAAAACATTGAAGAGTGGTCAAATTTCTCAGCACCATTTTTCTTCATTCCTTTACCAATTCGTCTCCCATGCTTGTTAGCTTCCTTTTGCTCGTTTTTCTTGCGGGTTCCACCTACTTTAGCACTAAGTAGTTGCCTGCACATAATGTGTAACATTTCATCAAAGTAGTGTCATTCTTGGACAATTATATATCAATTCAACTGATTTATGACAATTTAGTACATTCATAAAATAGACTTATCAAACCTCCCCAACTTTATTCCAAACTCAGCCCGAGATTGGCCTGAAATAATAAGAGTAGTCTTACTCTCTTATCCAAAGAAAAAATCAATGGAATCACGAATTCCGTACTTTTTATCACAATATTTTCAATAGCACAATATATTGATTTCAGGGATTATTAGTTTCATATCCGGACTTTTAAACTCAAAACACATGTTATGCTTATTTTACTTTGTTGTTTGAAACCCTTCACTTTTTGAACCCTTTCCAATAATCAACCTCATGAGTAATCAGTTGAACTCATTGTCAAAGTCCCCTTTTCAAGGTTCACTAACATAGTTAGCGCGGTCGGTAACACTTAATGGACCAACCCATAAACTCCCGCTATCGAGGGGTCACATATTGTTTCACACAATGTCTCCAACTTGAACTTGTCTTCATATTAATCTTGATTGAGCATTCTTCTAGTTCTTTGATGGCTTCATCGGATTTGATCATCTTTGTATTTGACTTGAGCTTGAATATAGATACTTGGAAGTTCTTTAATGTCTTTTGATGCTTTTTGGTTGTGTGAAAACAATAATAGTCCCCTCCCAACCCCAAAGCCGCAGGAGTAAGTAAGACCAAGTACTCAGAGCGTGATGGCACATATTGTTCGGTTGGGTCCTCAATTGAAAGATCGTAGGCTCGAGCCAAAAACCTTCATTTTTCAAACACTTGGGTATTTCACATAACAATTTTTTAAATAAATATAAATATTCCCAAACCGGCTGAGCAACCCACAAAATCAATATTTAATATATATTATGACTCGATATATGAAACTCCTATCATTTTCCTTCTTGATGAGTTACATTCAATATATAGAGAAGCTACTAACTCATCACATATTTCATGGTGACCAACTCGGGAAAATAAGATAATAAATAAATGAAATTAAGATAACATTCATTTATCCCAAAATGATTACCTAATAAAAATCATCAAAACTAATAAAAATAATACAAATGAGGAGGACGACACACCTGATGGTACCGGTGGTAGAATAGGTTTTGATTATTGAAAAGCTTCACTAACTTGAGGCATTTTCATAATGTTCCATTATGCCCGAACGAAAACCGAAAAAAATATGATTCTTCTTTTTAAATTTGTCACTTTTTCTTCAATCTTCAGTTTTCTTATTGTGTACACCCCTCCCCAACTTTGAATCTTGCATCGTTGTCGATGCATCCAAAGACAAATTCCTAAAATAATAACAAAAAAAAACTACAAGCACACAAATCAAATCAAATAAAAATAAATCACACTAAGTAGCCCTCAATTTCGTAGGGGTCCACGATTGCACTTGGCACGTGCAACAAGCCTTTTAAACCCTTAGGTTACCCCTAGTGGACGAGTGAAGTCTCGTGAGGGTTTGCAGTGAACACACCCACAAAGTTCCAAAATTGCCAAGTTTAACGTCATTAAGCGGGACGAGTTACCTCGAGTGATGTCTATGGAGGATCATATGTTCGTGGAATTTTTTGAAAGTCAACCGTCTTGTTGTTGACCTTAACCTGAATGACCGGATCGTGTGGCATGCTGTAACGCCCGTGTTTCTAGGCTAGGCATTAATATTGACATAATGGTCTAGGTTAACCTTTGTAACTCATTTAGAAGAAATGAAAAGGAATTATGTGAATATTATCTGAATTATGTGTTTTATGCTTAATTATTAGAGTTTAATTAATTAAGAATAAAAATGAGCGTCAAAATTAAATATTAGATAAAGCCGATATCTATTAAGAAACTTGTAGTGGGCGTGACAAGGATTACGGATAAATAAAGAATGCCGAAATCCGAGTTATAACGAAGAAGTTATGACTTGTCGAAGTTTCGCGACAAACCGGCACGGGGCCGAATGTCGTAAAAAGTGAGTTTTTGATAAACTACTTTTTGTCCTTAGTGATCTAAACAAAACTTTTAGTGTTCGTTAAACCGAGAGTAGGTATAAAAAGAACGCCTAAATCTGACTTCGTATGAGGAAGTTATGATTTTTTGAAGTTTCAGCTTAGCAGTAGACAACTAAAAACTCGAATTTTAGATCGAGTGATTTTTAGCCGACACGACCTAAACGAGAATCGAAGGTCTCGTCATTGGTAGCACAACGGTAAAAAGTCTGACGAAAACGGACGTCGGATGAAGAAGTTATGAATTTTTAACGGATTTCCTGTCCCGGTCTGTTAAAAATAATAATATAAAAATTAAAGTCAAAATTAGCCGACGAAGTCTAAACAAAAGTTGTAGAGCGTAATTTTACCTACGCGTGCATATAAAGAACGTAAAAAACGGAGCTCGTATGCGAAAGTTATGGATTTTAGAAGTTTTGGCGCGAAAACCGAGAAAATTCGCATAGTCACGTTTTTGCCACGTCACCTTCGCTGAAAGAGTGCCACGTGTCCGAAATTGGCGAGTCATGCGAAGCCACGTGTCGCCTTCCCTCGCATGAACAGTAGCTGCATGTCGGATTCTGATTCGACCGAAGGGAGGCCCAATCCGAAGCTCGTAGCAGGACCGAGCCCCGCACCGCCTTAGCCTCCGAGCCTCGCAGATGGACCACTAGACCTCGGTCCAATCAGGAGAGGACAGCGAGGCCTTCGCACGTGCAGCCACCTGCGCACCCTCGCCTGCGGACCCCACCACCAGACCGACTTCGGTCCCTATAAATAGAAGGGTCATGCGAGCCTTCTCGAGTACTTTTTGGAAATTGTCACTTTTAGCCCCTTTTTCCATATTTTCTTAATCTTAGCATCCCCCAAAGCCCCGGTATCGATTATAACCCCCGGAATACGCCACGAAAAGCCCGTGAAGCCCGGAAAATTTATCTTTTCGGTTTTGAAGCCCGACCTTTCACAGAGCCCGGTTTCTCAATAAAACTCCCGGTTTTATTAGAAACGATCGTTTTAGGAAACGAATTGCTGCCCGATTTTCATTAAATCAGGTGAGTGTATAGTCACTTTCACCTTACACATATATATGAAGTATTTACCTTAAAATACGTGCTATGTGTAAATATATTAATTGTTTATTTGAGGTAACTGTTGAATTGATGTTTTATACAAGTTTTAAACTGTATATATATTTTTATCTACAAATATGTTGGGTAAAACATGGGTAGATGAATTAGATGATGTGTGATGAAATAAAAGTGATGAGAGGTATCGATGTTTAAGATGATCTAGTCATCTAGCAGAGTATAGACAACGGCCACAGACTATTTTAGATAGCCCAGTGGAACGTTAGTAGACTTGTAATCGGTACGTATGTTTGAACTATATGTTCATTAGGTATTTTTGAACTATGTGTTCATCCATTAGTTCTTCCTTTTTGACACTATTACGTGTCGGGGTACGGGAGCGTACGGGAGTACTTTATCAGTATTTTGCCTATACTTTTATTTGGAAGAGCTTTGGAGTCTTTGTTCTTTTATGAAGTGATCGGACGAACTTCATGAGTTAGTGATATAGATTATGAGTTAAATAGTTGGTGTGTGATAAAATAAAGTGATGAGAGGTCTCAATGTGATTTGAGATTCAGTCATCTAGCGGAGTTTGGATGACGACCACAGACTTTCTAGACAGTCCAGTGGGAAACATTAGCAGGCCCGCAACCTGTAGGTGTTAATGAACTTGAGTGTTCATTCGCTGTACTCTATTCCCCTCATGATTGCCTTTAGTGCATGTGTGGCTGGGGAAACCCCTTAGTATGTTCATCAGCTGTATGGAAAACTCATTGACATGTATTGCGGGGGGAAAAACCCGTGGGAAATACCGTCTATGAATAAGAGCTATGGACTTAGCATATGGAAAACCCATTGACATGTATTGCGGGGGGAAACTCCCATAGGAAATACCGTCGATGAATAAGAGCTATGGACTAGCACATGGCGACGATGTGACTTCGTGCCTATTTGACATAAATTGCTGAAGGAAAGCAATGTTGTCACCTTGTTGGTTGTTTTATGTTAGGATGTCTTGTTTGACATAACTTGCTGAGGGAAAGCAATGTTGTTACCCCGATGTTTGTTTTATTTGACATAACTTGCTGAGGAACTCCCAAAGCAATGTTGTCGCCCCTAGTGATAATCCTTAGGCTAGGTCCCTTATGATAGTTGTTTTAGGGACGTAAAGTGAGGATAATGGGAATGAGTAATTAGGGTTATTTTGGTTGATGGAATTAATAAATTTATTGTTGATTGAGAACTTAATAAGTTTATTATTTATTGTGGGTTGAAAACCCTATATGCTCACCAGGCTCCCAAGCCTGACCCACTCAGTTTAATTGTATCACAGGTATCGATACGAAGTTGCTTTACACTGAGAGATTAAAAGAGAAGTAGATCACTAGTGTAAATGAATATAAGTTTTGTTTATGCTTATGTTTTTGTATTGACAATGACATCCCAATGGTTTAAGTGAATAAAATACATTTCTTCGGAAATGATTTGATAACATATTTATCATGT
Organism: Lactuca virosa; assembly: GCF_052849685.1. Taxonomy (NCBI): domain Eukaryota; kingdom Viridiplantae; phylum Streptophyta; class Magnoliopsida; order Asterales; family Asteraceae; genus Lactuca; species Lactuca virosa. The sequence continues at coordinate 122,250,756 of NC_136428.1, read as the reverse complement.
TTTTCTGGGAACAAATTCTGTAACACTTTTAATCAAATGATTACTCTGAAATTATTTTAAAAGCATAAATTAAACCGGTCTTTTCTGGCCGTGAAATTGGGGATGTCACACATGCCATCTTTGACCTTGTATAAATAAACCATGTTGTCTTTAATCTTTCCACGATGACGCCTAAACCTTGATTTGAACATCCAAGCATAATTTTTATTAATGGACTTCTTGGCTCGATGTTTGGTATCATGAAACATCTTCATCTTTGATTCGTAGGCAAGCGTACCATCATGTTTCTTGGTCCGTAATTTCTTCTTCACTTGTTGAAACTCGACCCCATCCAATTCTATTAACCTGTGACAAGGAAAAAGTTTCTCCAAATCGTGGTTGGTGTTAGAGAGCATAGTTGTGGTATGCTCGTAGACATAATCATCGATAGTATTTATTACAAACAGGTCACCACTGATTGGAGGATCATTAGTAGGTCCAAATAATAGGAGTCTCAGTTTATGGCTTACAAAGGTCACATTTATGGCACCTTCCTGACAACTAATATGAGCATATATACTTTTCAAAAAAGGACGATCAATGATTATACTTGGTTGTTTGTATATGGCCAATATTTTAGAATCCATCAGAAGAAGTTGAGGGTTGGTTTTTTTAAAAGTTGTTGGGTAGGGGGTGGTATTGGCCTCCACAAACCCCTCCCCAATTTTGGACATTTCAAACTCATGAAACTCTTCATTAGACTTTTCCAATTCAATTACAGCTTCTTTAATTTCAAACATCCTTTGGGTATCATTATCATTTAAAGGTACATCATCCTCCACCACAACCTCAAGTTTGGGTGGTGTAGGATTATGCACAATGTTATCATTGCATAGAAAACTTACCTCATTTACTTGGGTAGTGTCCGAAGGTTTGCCCGGTAGTTGTTGCTTTAGCTGCTCTGTTATTCGTTCTAGTTGATCTTCAATTGCCGAAATTGATTTGGAGTTGTCTTCCTCCTTGTTGAAGGTTTCATTCAACATCTCTAGCATTTGATCCAACTTCTTGCTAAATGAATATTTTTCTGATTCTTGGTCGTCCGGGAAATAATATGGTTCATGGTGTTGGTTTTGAGTCGATTCGTCAGTCCACCAACAATCATCATCATATGGATCATTGTATGGATAATCATTATATGACTGATTGTATGGATCATTACTATATTGATCTTGACCTGGATTTCCACTCCCCCACCACATATCTTGGTTAATATAAATGTATTCCTCCATTCACGACAATCCCTAAACAAAAACAGTAAAATAGTGAAGATTCAAAACTAAAAATAAAACAAAATATAATAAAACTTAAAGACTACTTCAACACAATTGTTTAAGTGCACAATCTCCCCGACAACGGCGCCAAATTTTGATCGAGGTCGTTGTCTCAATAAAAAATAACCTCAAAAACCACTAGATAGCTAGGGTAAGTAAGGGTCGAATCCACAAGGAGTTTGTGGTCAAACTTTGTGTTAAAATAGTCAACGAAAAACTACTACTTGCAACTGTCACGAAATTATTTAAACTAAAAGTTGATGAAAAAGCTAAAAACTTGGTTATGCAAAAATTACTAAAACAAACTACTATCAAAGAGAAAAAAAACAAGATACTTCCGGTTCAGTTGTTTAGATGGTTGGACTTACACGCTTTTCTTCCCTTAAATTCCAATTTAATTACCTAGACATAATTAAGGTTGATTAACTTGCAACAAATAATTTTGAGCACACAATATGTTATCCCAACTAGTTGTCTTACTCCCTATGTCTAATTGGATTAGGAACAACTAGTGGTTTGGCGATAATGTGTCTTACGATTACCTATTACAATGTTGAATATATAATACTACAAATTCGGAATAATGTATATGGGTTCAACTGGTCATCTTAGTTCCTAAACTACTTGAATTCAGAATGACTAGTGAATTAACAATACACTATCTTAGTTGCAATATCACACAATAAGAAAACCCAACTCCAATTAGTGTAAGTAAAAATCATAACTTTAAGAATGAAACAATAGCTGAAATTGACTAGAATAAAAGTAATAATCAAAACGTGTTCATCCTAACATCCTACAAAGTTCCCGGAAGTAACCTAGGTGGTTTAGCCTTCCATATGATTAACAAAACACACAACTTCAATATAAACAATGGAATTAATGCTAAAATTCACAAACCAACTTGAAATCATAAAATAAATGAATTCTAATGATCAATCAACTATGGAACGATGAAACCTTAGGGATGAAATAATCAAATTTGGAGCTTGATTGAACTGATGTAGATCCGTCGGTTGAATCATCTTCAAATGTTGAATGATAATGAATTTTATGATTTCTCGTATTGGATTTGGAAATTAATGATCAAAAACGTGTTTGGAGAAGCTTTGAATGTGTTTGGAACCCTTCAAAACTGTGGAAAATCGCAGGGAAGAAGTCCAAAGTCGATTAGGGTTAAATCTCCTTTAAATAGGTGCTGAAAAACGGATTTTCGGAGCTGTTTTCGGCGTCGACGTCATAGTGGGCGTCTTAGACGTCATATAGGACGTCTGGGCATCCTTCGTGGCATTTTACATGTCTTCTGTCGTCCTTGATTTGCACTTGAAAATGGCCTAAAACGGCTAGGCGTCCTAGGGGGCGTCTTAGACGCGTTATAGGACGTCTCTCATATTTGTTGCCCCCTTTTTGGTTATTAAAACGGTAGAATCAATAAAAATGCAAAACATGAAAGTTGTAGGAAATTTTGTATAGTTTCCAGAACTTCTTCATTCATGTCAATCGGAGCTCTAGATCTTGAGATATGATCAAAACATTGAAGAGTGGTCAAATTTCTCAGCACCATTTTTCTTCATTCCTTTACCAATTCGTCTCCCATGCTTGTTAGCTTCCTTTTGCTCGTTTTTCTTGCGGGTTCCACCTACTTTAGCACTAAGTAGTTGCCTGCACATAATGTGTAACATTTCATCAAAGTAGTGTCATTCTTGGACAATTATATATCAATTCAACAGATTTATGACAATTTAGTACATTCATAAAATAGACTTATCAGGCACTCGGCGAGTCAGGTCAGTTCTTGCCCCAAAACCCTTCTGTTAAGGGTATGAGTTGAGTTTGTAAAGGGACTCAGTCGGCCCGAGTCCATGATGGTCATGAAGTTCATCGTACTCGACGAGTTCAAGGAAGAACTCGGCGAGTCTAAGGCAATCTCCTTAGTTTATGAAGATGGACTCGACGAGTTGTTCATACAACTTGGCGAGTCACAGACTAGACGCATTCATATGTGGATGATGAACTCGACGAGTTCAATGGTGAACTCGATGAGTCAGTTGAAGATGGTCCCAGTGGCATAGTTGAAGGAGAACCCGTCGAGTTCTTGCTAGGCTCGACGGGTAGAGTCGGGGTTGTTTTGGGATTGGAGGAGTATGGACTCGACGAGTTGGTAGACCAACTCGGCGAGTCAGGTCAACTGGATGTTGACTTTGACCATTGACCTTGACCAAGTTTGACCAGGGTTGACTTTTGGATTACTGTGGTCTAAATGTTATTTTGGGTATTGATAGTCCGGGAAGCCGAAGGGTCAGCGGTTCAGAAGTTGCCGGTTAGCAGTCAGAAGTGTTCAGCGAGTTTTCAGCAGTACGAGGTCAGTTTCCCTCTGTGTGAATGGGTCTAAGGCCACAATGCCGGCCCATGTAGTTATGAGTAGGAAGACCCGAGGGTTAGCTCTAGGCACAATAGAGTAGTTTTAGCTTATATGTTATGCGATATTTTATATGGTTGTATGTGTTTAGCGGGCGGGTCCCAGAGACAGGCGGGGACTAAGGAAAACAGATTTGTTCATCGAGCGGGGCTCATAGCCAGGCGGGGCCTGGAGCAGGTGGGACCTATTACCAGATTCATCCGAAGCCGGGCGGGGCCCGAGGTAGAGGGCGAGGCCCAGTACTTGCAGTATATGGTTATGTGTATGGTATGTGGTAGGTTGGGGAACTCACTAAGCTTCGTGCTTACGGTTTTCAGTTTTGGTTTCAGGTACTCAGTTTTCAAAAGAGGAGCTCGGGAGGGTTGCAGTGCACACACCATGATAAGTTAGCCTGGGATGTTTACTCTGATAATTGAACAAGTGTTTTGGAAATGAAACTCTGATTTGTACTAATGACTAATGTTTTGGATGGATGAATTATAATTATGACTTGATTAATGATTTAAAAATGAAATTTTTGGACCTGATTTTTGGGATGTTACACTTCTATTTGTTGAACAACAACATTTTGTGGGCTTGGTTTTTTGCCATCAAAAAAGAAAATGAGTTGTCTTTTACTAGATCATAGTATTTTGTGCGACTACATCAAAAGTGTTCTCCTTCGAGATCTAAATCATCCAAGACAAATAGGATTTCGGCTCTACTAGTTCATCAAGAAGGTATGATTCGATATCTATCTTCTTAGTTATTTTTGTTGCTAAATGGTCCCTATATCATGATCCATGGTGAGATATGATGATCAAGTTTTATATTCCATGATTTTGTTGCTTGGTGCTCTAACGATCATCATAACCTAACACCACCAACATCTTCTTGTAATGATTCCATTACTTCAATAAGACCTAATAATTCCAATCAACTTTTAGTTACAACGATAAACTATCACTTGGGCATGTATAATTCCATTTCCTATTTTTTATCTTGATCTTGAGAAGGCTATGAAAATGTTTTGGAAAAAACATATGTTGAAATATGGATGACATGTTACATATATGGATCTCCCTTGCCGAGATTGTTATGATTATCATCTCTATGGTTCTTCATTATATATCTGACCGCATGTTCCTTCTATCAACTATCTTGATCAGTTAGAACAAACTCTTCAACTTCTATTTGTTAAATTTTACCTTGATGTAATAATATTATTTGGTACTTTTAAGAAATTAGGTATGTTAAACTCCATGGTATTTTTGTCACTAGTGGATTTTTTAAAACTTGTATTCACTTTGCCTTTTCTTTTCGTTGTTTTATAAATATATAAGTTTTTGTTAATGATGAATACCATCTTTATATATATATATATATATATATATATATATATATATATATATATATATATATGTCAACATCCCTTCGATTGGGAGATAAGTAAAGAAGTGATGAACGTTACACCACCAATTATGTGCAAACATCAATTCCATCAACTACGTAAAAACTCTAGTGTAACATCACATGAAGGGGAAGAAAATATGTAGTTAATGCCATAATAAAATGCATGTTCATATTTGTTGCTCGTTTCTATTACTAACTAATATGCCAATGCCTGGTTTATTCATATGTGCATATCTACACATATATTTTACATCATATCTTAATACTTTTATCTATAATTATGCTTATTATAGAACAAAATGTACTTATTATGCTTAATATCTGTTATGTAGTATAAATACATTCTCGGGAGCAATATGGAAGCTAGAAGCAGGAAAATACAAGCTTAGACAAGAAGAAGATACAAGAAGGATGTTGCTAGACAGCTTGACCCCTTGTCGGTATTTTGACTATATCTCATGACTCGTAACTCCGATTAAGGTTATTCAAAATGATCTGAAAACTAGACACAATTTCGGACGACTTTCATGTTTTGAGGAAAGTCGGATTTTCAACCACCACGACGTGGTGACCTCACCACGACGTGGTGAATGGAATCTTCACGATTCTTGATGCTGGCTTGGGGAATACATGATAAACTTGAGAACCACGACGTGGTGCCTTTACCACGTCGTGGTGTCAAGATATTTGGTAACTATATATATCTCGGGCATTAGGTCGATTCCAGAGGAGAGAGGATTGAAGGCTACGACTATTAACGAAAAAATACCCTTCCAAGACCCCTTTGAGGGCAGAATTCAACTAAAGATAAAAGGATAAAGAGATTGGAGTAAGGATTTGCATCTACACATTCGGTTTGCTTAGTTTAATCATGATTAGTCTATTTTCCCTTATGTTTATGTGTTTTCCAGCTGTGATTATGGGCTAAAAACCCTTGCTTTCGTTTAGTTAGATGAACCTAAAACTATGAGTTAGTTTCTTACTTTATGGATTATATGAATTTGGTTTATGCATGTGTTTGATTATCATTACCTAGCATGTTAAAGTTTGTAACTTTGTTGCTTAATTTCAAGTGTAGTGTAGCTTAGTGACCATTAAATTACATGAACTTGATTACCTAGTGATTTAGTGACCATTAAATTGCTAGAGCTAGGATCGACCAAATCTTAGATAAGTAATAAAAGTAACAAATTTAGATGTGCTGGAGAACATAATTGTGACCATAATGGTGTTTGTTTAGATAAATCTTACATAGCCCATCTATAATGAATAACTAATTTTTTGTTTTGCTTGTGTATGACCATACAAGGTAGTTCATGAATTGATGAAAATATTAGTAAATTTTGACTTGAATTGCTAATTACAATAACTTGGTAACCAACTTCATTAGTCCATAAATAAGAACTAACCATAGGAAAAAGGTGGATTCGAAACTAAATGAAAGTGTTTTAGTATATTGATTACAATCGTTTTTATTTGAGTGCTTAAGTTTTTCTGAACTTGTAAAATCAGATAAAACCCCCACTTTTAGTTGTTTTTCTTAGTTTAGCTTTTAGTAATTGTTTTATTAATTAAATATCGTTCCATGTGATCGACTCCCGACTTACCCAAGCTATACTATAATCTGACTAGGTACACTGTCTATAAGTGCATAGTTAGTATAATTTTGTTAGGTTATAAATTTAAAAGTTGATAGATATAATTTGTGCACATCAAGTTTTTGGCGCCGTTGCCGGGGAACGACTATTTTAGTTGTTAATTTAATTTCTTTAGGTTAATCGATCCTTTTTGTGGGGTAAAAACCGCAAAAAGTTATTTTTATGCATTTATATTTTCTGTCTGATCTGTAACCACATCGTGGTCATCATCACCACGTCGTGGTCACGTTGCAGTTAGTTTCTAGTTCGTTTTTAGCTTTTGTTCCTTTTACGCGTGTTTTTCTAGTTTTGTTTTAGCAGGAAATATGGGGGACATCACGATCATGTCAATGGAAGAGTACAAACGACATATAAGGAACGAAAATAGATGGGGTCTTGATCCAGCAAAAATCCCAGCCACGACAAAGTTTGAACTTCCGGGGCACATTCTCAATATGTTAAGGGAACTACCTTTTTATGGGAAGGAGCACGAGGACGCTTATGAGCATATAGAAGAGGTGGTGGAGATTTCACATTATTTTCATGCACCAAATGTGAGTAAAGATGCAGTGATGCTTCGACTTTTACCGGTCACCTTGAAGGGTGAAGCTAAGGAATGGTTAAAATCACTTCCCTTTGGAGCAATCACGACATGGGCTGATTTTAGGATTGAGTTCATAAACCAATTTACCCCTCCTTTAAAAGTGGCAAAGCTTAAAAGAAATATCCAAAATTTTCAACAACTAGAAGGGGAGTCGCTATACGAAGCTTGGGAGCGTTACAAGAGATTGTTAAGACATTGCCCTCAACATGACTTCAGTGTGCAACAAGAAATCTTGATATTTTATGATGGAGTCAATGTGTGCACTCGTCAACTTCTAGACTCGGAAGGGCCCATGACAAAGAAGAATCCAACAACAAATAAAGCTTTGATTGAAGAATTCGCTAAGCATTCAAGAGAGTATCATAACTCAAAGGAGGATTTCACTAGAGGAAAGTCAAGTAAAGATGGAGGTCAATATACCATCAGTGCAGTAATTGCAAAGCTCGACACAATGGAAGAAAAGATCACAAAAATGGGTGGATCAATTCATGATAGATGTGGAGCTTGTGGTTGACCCCATTCTACTAAGGATTGTGAGGTGGAGTACAAGAGAGAACGAGATGTGAAAGAAATTCAAGAACTTAAGCATGATCTCTACCAAATTGAGCAAGTCCAATCAGAGAAAATATATGCTCTCGAGTCAATGTTATTTAGATTCATGGAAGCTAGCGAAAAATGACATGATGCTACAGACGCAATACTTAGAGAACAAAAAGAATCTATTTTAAGTATATGTACGCAAATGGTGCAGTTAACAAGGCTTGTACAAGAAAAGCTACCGGATTCACCTTCAAGAAAAATCGAGTCAATCCAAAATGCTCAAGTCATGGCCGTTGATACAGAAGAAGAAGAAGATGAATTGGTGCATATGAAGAACCTTAAAGAGGAGTCTAATCAGTCACTCGAAGTAAAAAAGAAAGAAGAAGAAGAAGAAGAGTATCGTGAAGCTTACCAGTCGCCACGACGTGGAGGCAATAGTGCCACGTCGTGGGCAATAAAAGAAGATTATGATTTTTCTGTTGTTGAGCCGTATCGACCACCTCTTCCTTTCCCATCTCGTGCCAAGGAAAATCTGGTGAAGCAAGGAAACACAATGTTCATGGAGCATAAAGAACTTGAAGAGCAATTGGAAAAAGAAGAAAACCATTCGAAACCTCCAGTTTTAACTCCAATGATTTTTGAGGTATTTGCTTTTACAAGACCACCAGATCAAGTCACAGAGCTGATTGAAGAAAAAGAAGAAGAGAGTGATGAGTCTCATTTTGACAAGAAAAACCCGGAAAGAGACAAGACAAAAGCTAAAGACACGAGAATGAAGAAAGAACCCAAGTGGAAACATAAAAGAAGATGTCAACCCAACAATGCAAGAAAGTTCAAGAAATACATTCAATAGAAGGGTTGCTTACAAACGAGTAAGGTTCAAGATGATGGAGAATGGGGAGGTTACACTTCCACCTGACGCAACGTAGAGTGGGAAGGAATCCAGCTAACGACTCCTAAAAAAGAAGCGCTTGTCGGGAGGCAACCCGATTTTTATGAGTTTGCATTTTTGTTTCCTTTTGATTTGTTTTAGTTTTTAATTTTTAGTTTTTTTATAGTTTAACCGAATAATGATGTGTTTCTCTAGTTCTTGATCTTATTTTGTAGCGTTGAATGAAAGTGAAGAAGTGAATGAGCTTAATTTGAAGAAGTCGTGCGATTTTTGAAGATCATAATTGAAGAACAAGTTTTTGAATAAGTGTGGGGTTCCCACATAATGAAGAGAAAAGCATTTTGAAAAGAAGACAACACGACGTGGACATTATCAACACATCGTGACAGTGCTTCAACACATTTGTTCAAGAATGGTTCTTTAATTTCATTCGATCCGGCACATTTGCATTCACAAGAAGAAGCTTTCCAGAAATCAGCTCATTCTGACACCGATTATTGCATTTTCAAGACCAACACGTCATGGTAATGCCCACCACGTCGTGTTGTCGCAGTCAGAATACCAGAAAACTAATCTGTTTGATCCACCACGAGGTGGTGAATTCCGCCACGAGGTGGTGCTTTTCGAGTCTGATCCCGGAATTTTAGTAGTCTAAGTGTTCAAGAGTGGCGTTTCCAATTCTATATTGAATTCCATGGTATGGATGAGTTGTTCCCACACCATCGAATTTTATTTTTACGCCATGCTGAAGTAGTGTCCCGGCTGCCACGACATGGTTGACACTTTCCTATGTCGTGGGGGAGTTTTTCATCACATCAGGAGGCTGCCATTCTACTTTCCAATTATGTTTCCATACTTCAGAGCAAGCTAGAGATCCTACACACGATTCGAGATGCATCTTCTATCCCAGGGGAGTCTGTTCCTTTTTCCCTCTCTTTTTAATTATATGTTTTGCATAGCATGCAATGAAGGCATTGTATGTAATAAGTGTGGGGTAGGGGGTCGAAAAAGTAAATTGCTAGAAAATTTTAAAATTATAAAATTTTGAAACTTTTAATAGGTTTGAGATAATAATCTAAAAATTGAATTTAGTAATAGTTTAGACTTAAGTTGCTAGTGTTATATGGGATGATCCAATGCGAGCTCAAATGTTTAATTGAGCCAACATATGTTATAGTGTATTTGTGGCTTCCCATTCCTAGTGAAAGCCATGAGATATGAAAGGTAGTCTGGTAGTTTTTATGGCATAATATATTTTGCAGCCTAAACCTGAAATCTATCCAGGAAAGCTTATGTAGTCATTGCACATAGACTAATACCTTTAACCAATAAAGGTTGAAGTTAAGCACCCATGCCTAAGCATGTAGGATTTGAGAGAAAAAAAGTGAGATACATGTGAAAAAAAAAGAGAGAAATTACCGAAAAGTTGAAGATACCAAAAATTGAAAAAAGAAGGTGGTGAATTCAAAGAAATCAAAGATCAAATATCAAAGAAGTGAAGAATTCCAAGAGCTCCAATTTGGTTTCTAAAGTTGTAATTTCTAGATTATGTATTCTTGGGTTGCTTAACCAAAAATACCTTGAGGTTAAGAAAGAGTTCTGGGGATTGATTCGGAGGGTTGCAGAAATGAGTGTCGTATAAACTAAGGGGTGAAGGTTCATAAGGATTGTGAGTATTTAGGATTGGGGAAGTTGTTAGGATTTTAGACACAAATATACGCATTGAGGTCTTGGTATAATGGCTGAGTTCAAAATGGATTGTTCTATATGATGGTGGTGATGAAGGTTTGAATTAAAATTAATTAGTTTTGCTTGAGGGCAAGCAAAAGATACGTGTGGGGTATTTTCATATGTGCATATCTACACATATATTTTACATCATATCTTAATACTTTTAGCTATAATTATGCTTATTATAGAACAAAAGGTACTTATTATGCTTAATATTTGTTATGTAGTATAAAGACATTCTCGGGAGCAATATGGAAGCTAGAAGCAGGAAAATACAAGCTTAGACAAGAAGAAGACACAAGAAGGATGTTGCTAGACAGCTTGACCCCTTGTCGGTATTTTGACCATATCTCATGACTCGTAACTCCGATTAAGGTTATTCAAAATGATCTGAAAACTAGATACAATTTCGGATGACTTTCATGTTTTGAGGAAAGTCGGATTTTCAACCACCACGACGTGGTGAATGGAATCTTCGGAATTCTTGATGCTGGCTTGGGGAATACATGATAAACTTGAGAACCACGACGTGGTGCCTTTACCAGGTCGTGGTGTCGAGATATTTGGTAACTATATATATCTCGGGCATTAGGTCGATTCCAGAGGAGAGAGGATTGAAGGTTGCGACTATTAACGAAAAAAATACCCTTCCAAGACCCCTTTGAGGGCAGAATTCAACTAGAGATCAAAGGATAAAGAGATTGGAGCAAGGATTTGCATCTACACATTCGGTTTGCTTAGTTTAATCATGATTAGTCTATTTTCCCTTATGTTTATGTGTTTTCCAGCTATGATTATGGGCTAAAAACCATTGCTTTCGTTTAGTTAGTTGAAACCTAAAACTATGAGTTAGTTTCTTACTTTATGGATTATATGAATTTGGTTTATGCATGTGTTTGATTATCATTACCTAGCATGTTAAAGTTTGTAACTTTGTTGCTTAATTTCAAGTGTAGTGTAGCTTAGTGACCATTAAATTACATGAACTTGATTACCTAGTGATTTAGTGACCATTAAATTGTTAGAGCTAGGATCGACCAAATCTTAGATAAGTAATAAAAGTAACAAATTTAGATGTGCTGGAGAACATAATTGTGACCATAATGGTGTTTGTTTAGATAAATCTTATATAGCCCATCTATAATGAATAACTAATTTTGTGTTTTGCTTGTGTATGACCATACAAGGTAGTTCATGAATTGATGAAAATATTAGTAAATTTGGACTTGAATTGCTAATTACAATAACTTGGTAACCAACTTCATTAGTCCATAAATAAGAACTAACCATAGGAAAAATGTGGATTCGAAACTAAATGAAAGTGTTTTAGTATATTGATTACAATCGTTTTTATTTGAGTGCTTAAGTTTTTCTGAACTTGTAAAATCAGATAAAACCCCCACTTTTAGTTGTTTTTCTTAGTTTAGCTTTTAGTAATTATTTTATTAATTAAATATCGTTCCATGTGATCGACACCCGACTTACCCAAGCTATACTATAATCTGACTAGGTACATTGTCTATAGGTACATAGTTAGTATAAGTTTGTTAGGTTATAAATTTAAAAGTTGATAGGTATAATTTGTGCACATCATTTATCAAGTAAGGGTTTTGGTAGCCAAACATCAGATTATTTTTTGTATATTTAAATATTTAACCTTCAAAATGGATATTATAATATTGAGTTGTAGTTTGGCTTCAAAACAAAAAACATGATGGTTACCATTATATAATGTCTTATAAAAAAACACACCAGAGATCTTACATAGTGCAACCAAGTTCATTAATGTTACAAACTTTTGATGTTAACAAAGATGATACATATATATGACATGTTTGAACTCATAAGGACTTGCAAAACTTCAATCATATTTACATCACAATGAAGATCAAACAATTTAATATAAATTCCAATTAAGTTAATGGCATTATCGATCAATATAATCCACACATCTTATGGTGGTAGCATCACCCACAAGACGTTAATTTTGTCCATTTAAATTCATGAACCCCCTCATAATGTCATACATGGTAATTAAGACATGTACCACGTTGCTAAGAACTAACTATCAAAGATACTCGGGTGCATACTAATGTATTGCCATTCCATGCCATTCAACCATATATATGAGGCACGCATCATGCCTCCCAAATGGTTAAACTGAGAAATTAAGTGCGATGCAGTGCTGTCCATAATTTTGCTACGTCTGATCAACAATGATGCTACTTACGATCCATTGATTTTACAAATGATGGTGACTGACTGAAATGTTGTTAATGTTAAAAGATCTTAGATTTTAATCACTCACAATTTATATGTGTGCACAAGCTACATTTAATATATAGTACAATATGAAAACAACCATTTTTTTTAGTAATAATACTGCAATGGCAATCTTCAAGGCAATGGTTTCTTCATCAGTTTGTCTATATGACCATGAGGTCTATAAATTCGAAAAGTTTTTAATAAACAAGTAAGTAAAATGAAAAAGACATGACACACTATGTAAACAACCACTTTTCGTTATAATAAAATGCAAAAGGCAATCGACAATGCAATGGTTTATTTGCGTGTTGGTATATGACCATGAGGGCTATAAAATCGAAAACATTTGAAAACAAAAAGTGGTACTTACTTTTCGTAATGATATGTCATTCGATAATATCAAAAAACTTTGTTCGCGAATGTATTTGCTTTCTATTTGTGTTAGATGTTGATCGCTGAAAATCATTTGAATTTAAAACCGAAACAATGGAAATTGGAAAATATGCCCATGAAGTCACACGATCGATTTTTACGTTCTAGATATTCATTTTATTCTAGTATCTAAAAATATTATTATATTATGTATATGGTGGTTTGAAATTTTGACTTGGACGATATTTCATAATTTCTCGAGGGGTAAAGTGTAATTATAATAAATTAGATGGAGAAGATTGGAAATATCTAGTTGTTTGAGAGCGTGGAGATTTTGAGGAGCGCTTTAACTAAAGTCACATGCTCATCCTGAGGTTCAATCATGGAGCGTACTCGCTTGTGGGCAGTTGCCACGTGTGCGATAAAGACGAAACGACGCCGGCTTGTTTCATGAGGTCGGCAAGATTTTTTTTGCCCCATTAATTTATGAGCCGGTAAGCTTACTCTATATATGGTTTACCGAATCAACGGAACATGTGGTTACAACACGAAAAGGAAAAAAGAAAAACTTTATTCTTTTAATGTTCCAAATGCTTTACTAACTTACTAATAAAATAAGAATGCTTTACTTTTTTAACACCAACAAGTTCAAACATATGAAGTATGAACTAGGTTTGTAATAATCAACTTACAAAACAATTTACATTTAGCGATGAAACTGCTGTAAATACAAAATAAAATACATGTTTCTTAAGGTATATTTGACAAAAGCAATTGTTATAAACTTTTACAAAATAAAAGTTTTAAGCTCAGATAGTTATTGGTTTATAAACTTTACAAAATAAAACTTTTAAGCTCAAACAGTTTTTGGTTTATAAACTTTACAAAATAAAAGTTTTAAGCTATATATTCAAATATTTTTTTCTTTATTATTTTTTGTAAAGAACAAAAGTTGAAAGCTAAATTTTTTTTTTGAACGGCAAATCTACACTTACTCTTAAATTACTCTTAATACCACCTATGTCTCCAATGAGACTTGAACCCTCAACCTCTAGGAGGGAAGACAATACTCGATACCGCTGGGTTATAAGTCCTTAAAAGTTCTTACAAACTCAATGTCGACCATACTCTTAATAAATAACAATCTTTAAATGTATTCAATCTTGGTATTAATAAATGTTTAGATTTGTTTTCTATTTGTTTTTTTATTCTACCTATAACGTAATAAAAAGACGGGAAAGCCTCCAGGAAATGAAGGAACATCGCCATGATGTTCTGGAAAGTTACGGAAAAAGCTTCCTTCGGGTTCTCTCTCTCTCTCTCTCTCTCTCTCTCTCTCTCTCTCTCTCTCTCTCTCTCTCTCTCTCTCTCTCTCTCTCTCTCTCTCTCTCTCTCTCATTTGTATCTTGTGCATCATTAGTTAGTTGTACAAAAGAGATAATAACTTGAGAAGGTAACCAATTATATTATTTGTACATATTTGATCACTTAACTTTTTTTGGTGTTCTGTTAACCTTTAAACTTGTTTTTTTTTGTTTAAAAGATACCATTATGACCGACCATTGTAAGTTAGCCGGTCAAGTTGAAATTTTCGGCAAAAATATGAATTTTCCGGCAAATGTAAGAATTTTTTGGCGAAGCTATGAACACATCTGATGAGCCTGATGAATGTATTCATGGAATGCTACCTGAAATCGAACCCTAGGTTCATGTTCTTGTTATTGGAAAGATTTCTGAAACCCTAGAAATTAAAAATCAAAGGTGATGAACAACTTAAACTCAAAGTTGCCATGGAAATCGATTCAAGGAAAAGACCTCATCAAAAATCGAAGTTGATGAAGGGTATGGTCTCGGTTGCAATAATCTAAGGTTGAAGAAACATCATGAAGTTCCTCATCTCCATTAACGAACTTGCAACACCTTCATTAACGAACACGCAACACCTCGATTTTCTCCATTAACGAATCTGCAACGCCTCGATTTTCTAGAACCCTTCATTTTCCTCGAGTTTAAATCCTTCATCCTTGGCAGATTTCAATTTTGTTTCTGGAACCCTTTATCTTCCTCGAGTTTAAACCCTTCATCCATGGCAGATTTCGATTTTGTTTCTAGAAGCATTTATCTTCCTCGAGTTCGAACCCTAACTCATTTCTGACGATGAACAAACTCTAACAAGAATCACATATTTGAATCATTTTGTGTGTGCGTGTGTTCTTCAACCATGAACACATACAAAAATCCACACATTTGGAAACAAAAAGATAAAAAAATAGAGAAGGGGAGAAATAAGAAATCTGAAAAATGTGTCAATAACTCATTGATTGTGCAATTTATATACTACCTAGTTTTAAATTTATAATCCTAACCTACTTAACTAAGTAATTGCACTTATGCAGTGTACATAGTCAAATTTATAGAATAGTTTAGGTAAGTTGGGTATCGAACTCAGAGAACGGATTTAGATAATAAAATAACTAGTAAAAATTAATCTAAAAACAATAAGTAAAGAAGGAGTTTTATCTGATTTTGCAAGTTCAGATTAACTTAAAACTTAACACTCAACTAAAAACGATTGTAAACAAGATTAAGAAGACACTTTCGTTTAGCTTCGAATCCTTCTTTTTCCTATGTTTAGTATCTAAGTATGGATTTATTTAGTTGGTTGCCAATTTGAATATAATTAGCAGTCTTGATCCGATCTCCTGATATTTTCACCAATTCATGAAATACTATGGAATGATCATACACAACCAAACACATAATTGATTAATAATAATAATTGTGTAATGCCTGGATCTTGAGGTTCTTTATTTGTAATTAAAATTATCATTTTGAGGATTGCCACGACGTGGTGGAGGCACCACCACGACGTGGTGAGGCGAGAAGGGTTCACGTGTTTTATTTAAGCCGCCACGGCGTGGTGGACGGATGACATGAAAATCCTATTTTTCCGAGTTTGCTCCCTATTTAAAGGAATGAGGAGGGTAGAGTTTGCTCATCCTCAGCCTCCATCAGCCCCCTCAAGCCCTAAAGAAAACCCTAATCACTTTCCTCCAATATTGAGCTAGTTTTGGTGTTCCTTGAAGCTAAAGAAGGAAGAAGGAGGAAGAAAGAAGCAAAGATCAAGAAAGCAAGTTTCCATTCTTCACCTTAGCGCTCTTTTGGACCTTTGTAATTGTCTAAGACCCAATTTTAAGCTGAGCTTGCTGGACCAGATCTGAGCTTTGGAGCTCTTGGAATAGAAGAAAACAACTTAATGTATTAAGTTGATTGGAACCTCGACTATCATGGCGTGCCCCTAGATCACCACGGCGTGGTGGCTGGGATTTTCCCGACTGTTTGGTCGTATGCGGGCCACGACGTGGCCAAGGAAGACCACGTCGTGGCGGTCGGCTGAAGTCAACATTGACTGTTGACTTTGACTGTTGACATTGAGCGTTGACTTTTGACTTGTGGACTTTTGTTCAAATGTTAATAGGTAGATTAAGGTCTTTCCTTGTGTGATTATCTAGGTGGCTTTTAGCACATGTTATGGGATTTTTGAGGGCATGTTGACTTTTGAGCTGCTTTGCGAGGTGAGTCTCCTCACAGTACTTGCGGGTTGAAGGCACCAATGTAGGCCCATTGGATTATGTTATAGTATGCTATTTGTCTTTGTGACTCTTGCATGTATTATATGTGTTTGTATGTATATCGGGCGTGACCCGATGCTAGGCGGGGCCTGATGAGTGTGTTGGGCGAGGATCATCACATGTTACTGACAGATCTGTTCCGGGCGGGGCCAGAAGAGTTGCGGAGCCTAATGGTTGTCGGGATAGGCCCATTGTACGTATCATATGAGGTGTTTTAGGGAACTCATTGTAACGCTCAATGGAAAAAATAAAAATAATATAGAGACATCATCGAAACAAACGCAAAATCCAATGGAAAAAATAAAAATAATATAGAGACGCGAAACAAAACTAGAACAGAAACAAATACGACTAAACTGTAACGCCCGATTTCAAGTATGAACTGCACCTTTTTATTTTGAAATTTGTGGTTGACCACGACGTGGTGAAAGAATCACCAAGACATGACATTCCTGTGTGAAGCACATGTTTTATTTAGAACACCATGACGTGTCATGATGTTTGCTATGGCGTGATGGCGACAGATGTGCAAAACCCTAATTTTTGGGCTCAAGGCCCTATTTAAAGGATGTGATGGCTAGGGTTTCCTCCACCCTCGGGCTCCATCACATACTTAAGTGTTCTTGAGCAACCCTAACCCCTTTGCAAGCCTTGAGCTCATTTTGGTGTTTTTAGTGCACTTTGAAGAATGAAAGAAGAAGGTTTTGGTGCAAGGATCAAGCAAGCAACTCCTCACCATCTTTGGAATCACTCTCCGGACCATTTGTAAGACTTCAAGCTTCCACCTTTTTGGTTCTCTCTTCATAGATCTAGGTTTTATGGCAAGTTTTGGTTCACATTTGAGATTGGATCGGTTAGATGAGATAAAGTTTGCACTTTATGGCTCACCTTGGTCCCTTGGTCACTATATCTTATGGATCTAGAAGATAAATGAGTTTTGAGAAACACACATGATTCTTAGGTCATTTTTCTCATCTTTTGACCTAGGTGGATGAAGGACATGCATGGGTCATGCATGTCCATGAAGTTTGGATTTTTTTGGACCATTAGGGTCCCAAGAAGTTTACTGGAAAGTATGAACAAGGGGCTTAGAAGATTAAGGACTAATTCCATTAAGCTGTCCAAGTGCAGTAGTCACGACGTGGCAAGATGAATGCCATAACGTGGCAACATGGGTGCCACGACGTGGCGATGGAGGACTTCGTGACTGTTTTGCTTGTACGCTGCCATGACGTGGTAGCAAATTTTGATCATGACTGAGTTGGATAGCCACGACGTGGAGGTCAACCAGCGTTGACTTTAACTGTTGACTTTTTGACTTGGCTGACTTTTGGTCAAATTTCTAGTTTTGGAGTGTAGACTACGGTTTGACCTTGAGTATTTCGATAGGTGGATTGTAGCACCAGTTTCTCGACTTTTCGAGCTATAATTGTTGATTGCGAGTGTGAGGTGAGTCTTCTCACTATACTATGTAGGTTGCTAGACTGTCTTTGTAACTTCAACATGAAAGACCATGGGATGACCATGACACTTGTATGAAAGACCATGGGAGGACCATGACACATGTATGAAAGACCATGGGAGGACTATAACAGCCGTACGGAAGGCTATGGTAGGACCATAACAATGAAGACTATATATGAGGGGACCATAACAATGAAGACTACATGAGGGTTGCATCAGTGAGTGATTGTAAGACTGTAGGAGGACCACAATTTTCACATGTTATGTATTTTATGTATGATATGTGGTATTTTGGGGAACTCACTAAACTTTGTGTTTGCGGTTTCATGTTTAAATATTTTCAGGTACTTTTGGTTCTAATGAGAAGGGCTGAATTGATCGCACTGCATCTCATGGAGTCTTTTTCCGCATTATCTGTTTTATGATGTTACTCTGATGTTTGAGAATAATTTATACTTTGATTATCTCTTGGAAAAATGAATGAATAATTTTGGTTGTTTGAAAAATGAAAATTTACTGAGTGTTTTTGGGACGTTACATAAACGGATACAAATATGAATCAAATACTTTTGTAACCGAAAATGGAAATGGAAGCTACAACTGGAAACCGAACAAAGGACTCCAACCGAAACAAGACCGCTAAAAAAATAAACAAATAAAAAACACAAAATGGAGTGACCGAATATAGCAAAACAAAAACAAAAGAACATTTTTTTAAATAATATCAAACGAAGCATAACATCTATATTTTTTGTAACATTAAACTTAAATAGAAAAAACATTAAAACCCTAAACAAACCATGTTTATAACAAGAAGTTAAAACGAAATCATTATAGCTGCCCTTAACACGAATTGATATTCTTGAAAAAGTAAAACAATTTTTTAAGGAACAATAGGACGAACTAGATTAGACATATCATTCAAAATAATAAAACCTCTTTTTTAAAAGAAGCTTTAACCAAAAAAGAACTTGAAATGAAAAGTGTAATAAAACTTTCGACTAGGTTTCATAATTGAAAGAAAAAGTATAATAAAATCAAACTAATACCAACAACGAATATGGACAAATACCAACAACAACCAAACAACAAAACTTCGAACAATAACCAAAACGGACTAACGAAGAACAGTACCAAACGATGAATAGTAACGAAGATGAACACTATTGATGAATAGTACCAGTGTTGAACAATACGAACGATAAACAGTGAAACAACAGAGAGAAAAGGTGATGCGATTTCACCAATTGCGTCACTATTTTTTTTAATCAGATCCAAACTTAGTATATCAGACGTATAAAACAATAATCAAAACCCTCGAAATTGAAAAAATCGAACAATTTAAACGAAACGAAATACAGAACGAATCATAAAATAATACCCAAAATCGTCAAATGTCACAACCCTACGTTCGCGACGTGATTAACAGAATCGTGTCAAAAATATCGATCAAAAGGTATTTTCACAGCGCGATATTATAAACAGCGACGAGAAAATCGATGATAAGCGAACAAAACAAACCAGAAAGTAACGAAATAACAACAATCGAAACCTTTAAAACGACAAAATCGAACAAATCAAACCAAACAAAATACATAAACTAATCTAGAAAAACATACCAAATAATCATAAAAGACGGATCGAATACGAGTCTGATACCATATGAACTAATAAAAATATATAAAGAACTAATAATAATATCAACAGAAAACGGATAGGGTTATATTGTTGATAGAAAATTGTATATACAAATAACATAAAGGTAAATAAAATTATAAATATGAAACTTATTTAGCGTTAACTCTAATGAGCTAAACATAAGGTCCAATACACAAAACTCAAATAACTTATTAAGCTAATTATAATTATTTTAGTGGTATGTATGCATGAAAATTTTGCATAATGCCAATTACATAACCATATGTTAATTAATCAAACATTTTAGATTATCAAACTCATATAATGCCATTTTGTATGATAAATTTATTTATACATTTATTGTATAAAGTTGTCGATCATCAACTATATGTTATCTCAACAATATGACATTATATTGTAGTTTCCTTGTCGATTTGTATTTGTTCAAATGGATAATGATTTGAGAGGATAACCAACTATATTTTTGTATATATTTGGTCACTTCACTGTTTTTGTGCTCCGTTAACCCCTAGACTTGTTTTTTTTAAACATACCATTATGACCGATAACAGAGGGGTTTTCCGGTTTCCGACGTCAATTCCGGCCAAATATGATTTTTCCGGTCAATTTCTCCGAACAAAATAGATTTTCTGGCAAGATGAGTTTTTGATACATTTTTCAGATTTCTTGTTTCTCTCTTTCTCTCTCTTTCTTATCTTTTGTTTCCAGATTCGTGGGTTTTTATTATGTGTTCATGGTTGAAGAACACACACACAAAATGATTCAAATACTTGATTCTTGTTAGAGTTTTGTTCATCGTTAGAAATAAGTTAGGGTTCGAACGCGAGGAAGATGAAGGCTTCCAGAAACAAAATCGAAATTTGCCATGGATGAAGGGTTTAAACTCGAGGAAGATAAAGCGTTCCAAAATCAAAATTGAAATATGCCATGGATGAAGGGTTTAAACTCAAGGAAGATGAAGGGTTCCAGAATATCAAGGTGTTGCAGGTTCGTTAATGGAGGTGTTGCAGGTTCTTTAAGAGAGATGAGGAACTTCCTGATGTTTCTTTAACCTAAGATTATTGCAATCGAGACTAACCCCTTCATCACCTTCGATTTCTGATGAGGTCTTTTCCTTGAATCGATTTACATAGCAGTTTTGAGTTCAAGTTGTTCATCATCTTTGATTTTTGATTTCTAGGGTTTCATAAATCTTTCCAAGAACAAGAACACGAACATAGGGTTTGATTTCAGGTGGCATTCCATGAATACATTCATCAGATGTGTTCATAGCTTCGCCGAAAAATTCATACATTCACCGAAAAATTCAACTTGACCGGCTAAACCTACAATGACCGGTCATAATTGTATGTTTTCAATAAAAAAAAACAAGTTTAAGGGTTAACAGAGCACCAAAAAAAATTAATTGATCAAATATGTACAAATGATATAGTTGGTTACCCTTTCAAGTTATTATATTTTGTTCAAACATAATTGATTGTCGGTCCACTTATTACTTGTAAAATAAATCATAAACTAGCTTTTTGGGATAACTACATAAAAGCCATCATATTTTGTTTATTTTTGCGGATTAATAACTATATATTTTGTAATAAAGCCACAATATTTTGGAATTCTTTTTTGTTGAAAAAACTATTACCTTTTATTTTCAGTTTAGCATGTCACAATGATTAGGTACCATTATTTTTTCACTAAAACCACTCAAATTAACAACTTTTTTTTTATTTATAATAGGATGATAATAAATTTATGTATTTTTCAGTTTTTTGGTTAGAAAAAATTGTTAGCCAGATTATTTTGTTTTGTTTTTCATCTTTTATTATTAAAATTTTAAAATGTTTGTCTATATCTTGTGCATATGGTTATTGTCACATTTTTTTCTCACATTGGACTACTTTTCAAATTTGTTAAGTGAGTTTTATATTTTTTTGTTAGGCTTTAACCAATGTTGATCATCAAACAAACTTACTAATCAAACAAATTACTTGCTATACTTGTGAGTTCAATTTTTTTATTGAAATTTCTTAATTTTGTTTTGAAAGACTCTATAATATGTAAGATCGCAAGATTTACTCACTTAAGAAATTCCTTTCAATCTTTTTATTGTTTGCTTTTGATAAGGTTTTGAAAGTTTAAATATTGCATTTAAACCATTGTACATTCTTATTAGGCTATGGGGTGTGGTCACTACATGTTCACTAGAAAAATATGTCATCTATACGCCACATCACCTCCATTACATGTTCACTAGCCCTAGGAAATGGTTATCACTCCATATTATTTATCATTTTTTTATATTTAGATTAAATAAAAAACATAATTAATAAACATAAATAAATATTTCACATTACATAAAAACACATTACATAAGTTAAATTACTAAAAAAACATAAAAACATAAAATTTCAAACCTAAATTATTAAAAAAAACATAAAACTACAGAAATTTAAACCTAAATGACTTAAAAACCATAGAAAATTAAACATAAAAATTAAAACGTTAAAAACCTAATTTCTATACTTGTCACGAACTTGTTTTTCGATTTTCAGAAACGCGGCTATATTTTTTGGGTCGATATCCGGTTGCGGCTTTGTGTTTAAAATTTGAAGATCAGTAATCGCTAGTTTCCGGCGACGAGATACCTCCGTTGAGTAGTATTTTTTTTTTTTTGCAAAAAACTTAGAGTTTTGTCAAAATTTTCCACAAATACGTCTTCATTACTCGCTTTTCCGCTTGAAGACGCCGCTTTTTTCCCTTTGTCCCTTCCCGGTGGTCGACGAAGTTGGACTTCCGGTGGACCCTCCCCTTCGGTGTCGTCGAAGTCTTCGTTGAGATCAACACCAAAACCCACACCCGACTCGGAAGTTCTTGACCTTTTGTTGGAGCCGGTGGTCGATTCCGAATGGGAAGTCTCCGGTTTAAAGACCCATTTTAGACCCTTACGACAAATTCCCCACACTTTTTGGTGGCCGAATGTTTTACCGTCGTTGGTGACCTTGTATTGTTGGCAAATGGTTGATAAAATATTGAAATCGTTGCTACCACTTTTATGCATATTTTTCAGATTTTCAAATACGCCGTTAAACTTGATGCAAGCCGCTCGTAGTTCACACCATTTTTCATTGACCGCGTCGTACGTTCGACCCGTTTGCCTTCCCAAAAGCGAGTGAAAGTGATTTAAAACATGAATCCAAAAACTGTTTCCCGTTTACGCGTTGCCAATTTTTTTTGTAGCTTTTCCAAAAGCGAGTGAAAGTGATTTAAAAATCCAAACTTTAGTCAAAGCTTCCTCCTCATCTTCGTTCCAAGTTGTTCCACTTTTTTTTGTAGCTTTTCCTTTTGGTTGCCTTCTTCTAGATGGTTGTGTTTCTTCGACCCGATCTTCGTCGTCATTGTCCAAGTTTATAGGTGGGGATTGAGATAAAGAGACCTGAGATGGTTGTGTTTGGAATTGTTGAGATAGTTGTGTTTGGAATTGTTGAGGTTGAAATTGTTGAAAAGCTTGGAAGTGGGGTTGATTGAATTGTTGTGGTCTTTGTTGTTGGAAGTAGTTTGATTGATATGGAATGTTGGTAAATAGAGGTTGTTGTTGGATTGAGGATGTTAACATTTGCATGTAACATTGATATTGATCATTTGGAGTGTTTGAGGTTGTTGGGGTGTTTGTAGTTGTGGTATTTTGATTTTGATCCATATTTTTGAGAAAATAATGAGAGAATAGAAAGATATTTAAATGATTTTGCGGTGTGAAATGGTATAAAAATATTAGTATTTATATGGTTTAGTTTAAGGTTAAAAAGATATATATTTTTTAATTGTCTAATGGGTCAAAAAGTGACCGTTTGCCAAATCGAATGCTATTGGTCGTAAGGATGTGTAACTGGTTTCAATCCACACCATATTTACGGGCTAGGGGGGCGGTCCCTGCCACCTCACCATTTACGCGTAAAAACCTTCCCCGTACCCGATGGCCTTAAGTTAAACACTTAAACTCACACCTAACAATTTTGATTTCAGATGCTATATCTCCATAAGTTGTAAAGTACGCGATTATGACTATGTTTGTACTCAAATTAATGTAAGTTTTTTATTTTATTATTATTATTATTATTTTTAAAGGATATTTACTTTAAATCACAGTTAAGGTGTTATAGATTTTTTTACCGCATTAGACCTTCGATATAAGGGAAAATACCGGCAATAGTAAAAAAATGGGGGGTATTTTCAAAAAATAGACACAAAAAATTGGATTTCCGGATATAGACATGGATTCCGCGGAGATAGCTCCGCGGAATGGCAAAATCGTAAATAAATGAGTGTATTAAAAAAAACCTCAAGATCCATTCCGCGGAGCTACCTCCGAGGAATGAACTCATTCCGCGGAGGTAGCTCCGAGGAATGAACTCATTCCGCGGAGGTAGCTCCGAGGAATGAATCTACAGTTTTTTTTTTTTTTTTTTCACATTGATTCTTCGATGTTTATATTCATTCCCCCAACTAATTATTTTCAAGCAAAGATTATCATACTATCCTATTTTTTTTTTTGAAAATAATTAGTTGTGGAATTAATATAAACCCCGAAGAAACGATGTGAAAAAAAAAAAATTCAAAGATCCATTCCGCGGAGCTACAGTACATTCCGCGGAACTCCGCGGAATGCATGTCTATACCTGGAAATTTCAATTTTCATGTCTAAATTTTGAAATTACCCCCCATTTTTTTACTATTGCCGATATTTTCCCTCGATATAAATGTTAACGTAAGTATCCTATCTCTTAAGGTGAAATACATATGATGCTTGTAATTTGTTTGTTTTTGAAGCGGTGAAGTTGAATATAATTCGGTTTACAATTCATCTTTAATAGTAAGGATGTCATAAGGTCTCGTCGGACCCCGATCCCGTATGAGAGATATTTGTTTAAAAAACCAGGGGCGGGGGCAGAATTGGGGCCAAAGTTAACCACCGTTTTAATTTCGAGGGCGGGGGCGGGGGTGAGCAGTCCCGTCCCGAACCCCCAATGGGGACCCTGTTAATATATTATTTATATTAATATATATTAATTATAAAAATATGATAAATAATAACAATGATTTTGAACTTCCAAAATTCAATAAAATACGATGTTTTTAAGTTGTTAGTATAACATTTTTGAGATGTTATAATATTTTTATTTTAATCATGTAAAATTATAATATAAATAACTATTTTTACCCAAAATAACTTCTTTTAGCAAAAAAAAAAAAACAAAAAACAAACTTCGTTCGTCAAAAGAAAAGTCATCCCAAACGGGGGCGGGGGTGGGGGCGAGGGCGGGGGAACACATTTTTTTTGGGGGTGGGGGCGGGGGATGCAATCTCTGCCCCGTTTGCTTCCGTTGACATGCCTATTTAATAGTGATAGAAAATAGGAACAACAAACGAATGATGTTGGGTAACTATTAATGTCAGTATCTTAGTTTTAACCTACTTGTTTATATAATGATGAAATACATATACATATGATGCTAGCAATTTGCCTGAACTTCTTGTTTTTTAAGTTGTAAAGTTAAAGAAGTTTCAACCTACAATTGAATTTTAACAACAATGAAAAAAGAATAAGAACCAAACGAAAGATGTCACTGTAAAATATAGTAAATTTAGGTTTTTAGTGTTTTTTTTATAACTTTTTGCTATATTGTATTGTTGCATATATTCTCTAGAAAAAGATAAATCTAAGAAAAGAAAAGTTAAATTTTTTGAAATCTATATAAAAATTAAATGTTTTCCTCAAATAACTTGCTAATTAGGCAGACCTTGTAAAATGAGGTTTGACCTTAGTTTAAGAAGATTATATATTTGTATTTGCCGGTTCAAAAAAAAAAGATATATAAAGCATTTCGTTTTATTTTTCTTTAGGTTTATATATATTTTCTGTAAAATATCTCTAAATATTAAGACTTTGTTTTGGAAATAATTTCTTTCTGTTATGAAAATGATCTTTAAAGATTCATATAAAAAAAATTAAAAATATATTTTTTTGATAAAAAAAATAATTTTCTCAGGCGAACAATAATATTATAAGTCTTTTTTTTTGTATATTTTTTTTTTGTATTTTTGCAAATTAAAACAATGATTTATTTTGTTTATTTCAAAATGATGTCATTTAAGTTATTTCACAGTTGACCAGATGCAGGTTAGACCTACGAAATTAATAGTTATTTGGTGAAAAACCATTAACTTTGTCTAAATTTTATAAAAACTTAACATTTTTGCTTAGATCTATATATATATATTCTTTCTCTAATAATAATACAATTTAGTTTTTGAAATATACTAAATTGCATAGTAGCATAGTTATTCCCTTTTTTCTATCCCTATCGGTGTCGCCTTACTCAAGATTTTCTTCCAGCTCTTATCGATGAAGATTGATCTAACTACTATTATATCATTTTTTTTCTTATCATTCATGGAAAATACTGAAAACTATTTGGTATTACCAACATCAAGGTGGTTGTTCCTCTGAACCTAGACCTTGTATGATGCATGAGAAGAACTTTTAGAAACCACTACGTGAGTTTTGGTGTTCTAGACCATCATCATGGATCCCTAATCCCTAAAACCATTAGTGACCATAAATGGCACAAACTTGGTTAGTTGGTTAGGCTATATGGAGTGGTCACCACCAACTCACCGGAAAAGTGGTGCCACATCTGCGCCACGTCACCTTCACCATCAACCCACTCCACATAGGAAATGGTCACCACTAACAACATTCACTTTTTTATTATTTATTATTTTTTTAACATTATGTTAAATAAATAACATAATTTATAAAATAGGTAACTTTTTTTATTTTTTGTAACACTATATGAAATAAAAAAACATAATTTATAAGATAAATAAATTTTTTGAAAACACAAAAAGAAAAAAACATTTCATTAATTAAAAACATACAAATTTAAAACCTAAAATTACTAAAACACACATAAAACCTAACAAATCAAATACTACACTACTTAATTTAAAAAAAAAAAAAAAGAAGTAAAACATAAAAACCGTAAAAAAATACTACTCGTCGTCATCATCCTCATCCGCCTCGTCGTCACCGTCTGCATTTTCGTCGTAATCATCGCCCTCATCCTCTTCGTCTCCACCGTCATTTCCCCCTTGGAGTTGTCTCCCCCATATGTGCTCGGTCAAATCGTGTCGTAGATTGTGATGTGTTTCACGATTTTGTATTTCCAAAACCCTAGAGAAGTATGCCGGGCTGCCAACTTGTATTACTGCAGGTGGGTTAAGTACATCGTTCCCGGTATATGAACAAATAGCTCTGCCATCTTCTTTTATTATCATGTTATGTAAAATCACACAGGCAGTCAACACCGTCGTTAGTTTTGCCCTATCCCATGTCCGTGCTGGATGCTTGATTATGTGCCACCTTTGTTTTAGGACTCCAAACGCTCTTTCAACGTCCTTCCGTGCAGATTCCTGTGATAACTTGAACAATTTTCGTTTCTCATCGGCTGGAAACGAAAAAGACTTAACAAATGTAGCATACTCTGGATATATCCCATCACCTAGGTAATATCCATACTTGTATTCATTTCCATTCATAACGTATGACATATCTGGTGCTTTACCCTGCAAAATATCGTTAAATAACGGAGACGCGTGAAGCACATTTAGGTCATTGTTTGACCCCGCCATACCAAAGAATGCATGCCAAAACCATAGGTCGTTTGAAACAACCGCCTCCAGTATAACAGTCGGGACCCCATGATCTCCACGTGTGAATTGACCACGCCACGCATTGGGACAATTTGCCCACTCCCAATGTGTACAATCAATACTACCAAGCATCCCTGGAAAACCATGTTTAGTTTCATGCGCGGCATACAACTGTTCGACTTCACTTTTAGTCGGATGTCGCAAGTATATGTCATGGTAAAGCTCTATAACATACTCACAGAAAAGATATGTACAATCTCGACCCGTCCTCTCAGACATTTTCAGATACTCATCTGATACGTCTGCGGTTATACCATATCCCAATTGTCTAAGAGCGGCCGTACATTTTTGTATTGTGGTAAAACCACGTTTACCTCTAGCATCCCATCGTAATTGGAAAAACTCATAATTACGTTCCAAATCTGAAGCTATACGTAAAAATAAATTTCTACTAATACGAAAACGGTCTTCGAATTTCGCCAGGTCATAAAGACTATCAGGGGCAAAATAATCACGTACCAAAAGTTCATGTGCCGCCTCTCGATCCCGATTGATATATTTTATATGTTTCTTCTCGCGGTGTGAAGTTTCGCCTCTCTGACGAATCACGTCTTGTGCCGCAGACAATAGTGTGTGCAACACCAAATCGTCATCAGAACCGCTATCCATTTTTTTTGTTGAATTTGTATGTTTGATTTGAGAGAATTTGTATGATTGTTTTAAAAAAAATTGTGTATAAGTGGATGTATATATAGATAGAGAAAAGAAATTAAAGGAAAAAAGTTTTTTTTTATTTAATAACCTAGCCAACGGTCAAAATTAAAGGACCAATGAATGTACACGTCTTCGTCCGTCCTGGGAGCCACGCCACCACCAACCCACTGAATCCAGGGGCGGTGTTCACTCGTGGAGAGAGCCTCCACGTAAGCATTTCACGCGTGGAGGTCCTTCCACTCCTGGTAGCCTTAAGTTGCGGATCTATGATACTATCACCAAACAACTTTATTAATATGAAATAATAAACAAGGCAATAAGAAATTTTTTAAAGATCTTGTATGCTCAAGAATCTTGTTTTTTCCATTGGTTGGTTCATCATTTAAGCGACGAAAGTGGTTTTTTTTTCTCAATGACTTACAATATATATATATATATATATATATATATATATATATATATATATATATATATATGGGGATAGGGAATATACATTACAGCCCCACCTAAGCTTAGGTACTAAACCTCTAAAATATTTCGTTTTAACTTAGTAATTAAAGTCGATTTGGTTGTCATTTGGTAAATATATCGTCCCCAATAACATTTCTTCCCTCTATTATCGTTTTACCATCCTTGTTTTCATTCTTCCATTATCGTTTATTATTTCACCCTAGTGAACATTATTGTTTTCCACCGTCACAAAGGTCGAAGATAATCAATGTTCTTGCTTCCTTATCAAAACTATTATGTACATCATGAATCTACATCTTCAATTATTAATCGTGAATCTCCTAATCGCAATCTTTATATAGTAAAACAACTTATTTTCATGAGGTTTAGTACCTAAGCTTAGGTGAGGCTGTAATGTATATTCACTTTTCCATATATATATATATATATATATATATATATATATATATATATATATATATATATATATATATATATATATATATATATATATATATATATATATACTTCTAGTTTAGTTGACCCAACAAAACCTCACTATGTTAACATTTTCTGCAAATCTTTTGCCCTTAAATAGGTTCTTTAGACATTTATTAGTTTGCCAAGTTTGTGTATTGCGCTGTGTTGCAACTTAGTTGTGCTTCGTCTATTTTCATTTATTATTATGGGTTATCCCTTACTTATTTGCTTCTCCATCCGGATGATATTGTACTTACGACATCTTTCTCATCTTTTTATAAAAAACTATTAATTCCTTGAGCATTAAATTTTTTATAACGGTTATTGAATGTTTGTATATGACTGCAGGAGAGATGTATTTATAGTCGCATAAACCCTACGATACTCCAAAAAAAATGGATATGTGACATTAAAATCCTAACATGGCTCACTATGTGTCACGTAGTTTGACTAGGTTAAACACTAGTCGTGACACCTTATTCTTGAGACAACATGTTTTCTCGAGGCTTTTAGAAGCTTCCACGAGCTCAACGCTAATCGAGTCGGTTCAAGCCGATCCTTGCTAAAAATAAAAGTTCCCCAACTACCAGCGAAGATGTGGGATGCACCGAAATTATCCATTGCGTTAACCTCGCATCTTGTGTCCACAACTCGGTTAAGCGTGAGTGTATGTTTGGCTCATCCTAAAGTGGTTGAAAGATAAAGGCAAACCTATGTGAGACAAATAAAAAATTGTCAACTTGCCTTTAACTTTTAAAATTCTAACATTTCAGTCATTTTTTCTCAAAATAACTATTGTTAGAAAAAGCTTTATCGAGAATTCGAGAAATCTTTTTGCATATCAAGCAATCATTTTGTATCGTATGTTAGAAAATACAACAATCGTCCGATAGATGGTTCTTTATATTTATCATTTTAGGATGATTGTCACGATTAACGATCAATATTGATATGTTTTTGATTATTTTGTAAACAAATAGATCCACAATATCTTTTCTACTTTTTATTTGATTTGTTTTTTTTATGTCAATAGTTATTATAAATATAAAAATACTGAAAATCTGCAAATCGTGCATTTTTTAACTAATGATTCTGACTAGAAAATAAACTTAATAATTTTTTATGTAACTTAAGACATATCAAATTAATTGAAGATGTGGTGGCATGTTTTGTGCTGTCTCGTGGTTCCCCATAAGGAAAAGGACCATGTGTTTCGAGCGATCTACGGGTCTACCCGTGTGTGTATGACTGACTATGTATATTTTTAATATAACTAAAATATAAAAATTGAAAATCACTAATACAGTATATAATAATAATAATATCATTACGTGCATACAATCTCTAATTTTATTGTTATAGCTTTGCGATATGTAGGTGCAACTTGTAATTAAAAATGATAAAATTAAGTTTTTAAAGGGTAATTTAGATGCTTTAATATCGGTCTAAATTATATTTAAATGTATATAACTTCGATTTTTTTTAGAAGAAGTATATTATTACATTGATAAGAAATTTTATAATCATTCATAATAAACCAGTTATTTAAAATATATAAAAAACAGTTAACAAGTATGTTAATCGATTATACAATCATATTTGATATGTTTAATCTTTTATTTCGATTAGGGGTTTATTCATGCAACGCACCAAAAAAAATTCAGTTTTTATATAAACGTAGGGGTGACAATTTATGATACGACATGAAAAAAATACACGACAAGAAACGAAATTGGGACGAAACTGAAATTTGAATTTGTGTTTGTGTCGTGTTCGTGTTAAATGTAAAAAACACGATGTTGTGTCGTGTCGTGTTCGTGTTCAAAATTCGACACGAAATTGACACAATTTAGCAGTTATTTATCGTGTTTTTCGTGTTTGTCGTGTTATATTTGATAAAGTATTCATTAAATAAATTAGTTTTTAGTATATTTTATATTTTTCGTGTCGTGTCGTGTTTGTCGTTTTTTAATTCATTCGTTTTCGTGTTAGTTAAAAAAAATACGACATCGTGTCGTGTCGTGTTCGTGTTGCATAAAACATTGTCGTGTCATGTCGTGTCAGACAGAAACACGAAACGATAGCACGGTTTGCCACCCCTGTATAAACGACATACTGACAAATCACAAATTTTAGTATACCGAGATCATCTAGATATAGAAAGAAAGTATGATTTAAAATTTGAACCGAAAGTTTGTCGTACTTGGTATTTTATAGTCTCTTGCAACTTTAAAATTAATAATTGCACACCAAAACTAATATGATCAAGATTTCCTATAAATGCTAACCTATTTTATTTGTCTTTGAATAAGGACAATCACAAAAATTACCACGTAGTTAAGAAGAATCATTGTAATTGACTTAAGTTTGTCTTATTAAATCCAAATAAACATTGTTTTCAAAATAATGTTTTTTAGAGAACATTAGTTTTAGACATTTGATACATGACGTAAAATAATCTAAAATCCGACATTTCAAACATTCATAGATTTTAGATTGTACTATGTAAGTTTAGAAGTGTAGGATCTGCTTTAAACTCAAGCAAAACAAGAACAAGGAAGACAGAATAACAAAGAACCAAGAGATAGTTGCTTGATGCCAAAGACTTTTCTTATTTAATCAAAACAAGTTTTGCATCCAAATAAAGATGCAACGAAAACCTATATTTATACTAGACACATAATGAGTTCGACTCTAATACAAAAACTAGGAATAAACTTAAACAAAAGGAAACTTTCATATTTTACCCCTAGAACTAAAAATTGTCGATTGGTGATAAAATGATTAACTCAACAATCACCCCCTTAATCGGTTTGGTCAACCGCCCATTCACAACAACCTTTAATAACCATCTTTTCGAACCATCTTGAGTCCCGACCTTTCCCGGACACCCCACCTTCACTCGGTCACGTCCAAAGTCTTTTCTCAATCCCTTTGATTGTTGACAACACATGTAACATATACCATGGCATCCCGTTGGACAAGTTCATCACCATCTTGACTTTTTCCGGATCCCGACCTCTCCCCGGCCGCCCTACGCCTTCACGAGCCCTAGGCTCTGATACCAAGTGTAAGTTTAGAAGTGTAGGATCTGCTTTAAACTCAAGCAAAACAAGAACAAGGAAGACGGAATAACAAAGAACCAAGAGATAGTTGCTTGATGCCAAAGACTTTTCTTATTGCATCCAAATAAAGATGCAACGAAAACCTATATTTATACTAGACACATAATGAGTTCGACTCTAATACAAAAACTAGGAATAAACTTAAACAAAAGGAAACTTTCATATTTTACCCCTTGAACTAAAAATTATCGATTGGTGATAAACCGATTAACTCAACATACTATACTTAGACTTAGTATTTTGGACAAAGTAATTTTCTATTTTTAGGGTATTTAACTATTTGTTATATTTGGGTTAGAGTTTTAGCAAGTTTATCTCAAGCACCTTTAGTCAAATTTTTTTTCTCGAAATCAGTTCATATTGTTAACCAAAGAGACTGAGTAAACACAACAATTCTGCACTTAGCAGATTTTCACAGCAAGGCAAAAAGAAAGAAGGAAACACACACAGACACAATGTTTTCTGGAACTGCTTCACACTTGCAATAGAAAATTACATGACCAAATACAAAGTCTTGAAAGAAAACAAAGATAGAACTACCCACTACATAAAGCAGTTACTGCAAAAAGAAACTACCCACTACAGAAGAAAATGACAAAACAACAAAAGTCATAAATGATAGACATATGCATAGTGCACTTGTACGAATGTAACATGCATGAAATGGTGTTGATACGTTAATACCCCCTCTCAACACCAGCTTCGCCCATTCCCATTTTCTCACCAAATTCCTTCAGTTTTGGTCCTGCTAAACCCTTGGTAAGAGAGTCACCAACTTGTTTGGTAGTCTGCACATACTTCAGATCAATGGCCCCTTCTAAAACTTTCTCTCTTATGAAATGATAGTGGACTTCAATGTGTTTGGTTCTTGCATGGAAGGTGGGGTTTTCTGCAAGTTGGATCGATGAAAGATTATCACATAGCAAAGGAATCATGTAGTCTACTTCTTCACCCAAATCTTCCAACAATTGTATAAGCCATACACTCTCTTGAGCTGCCATTGCAGCAGCCCTGTATTCAGCTTCTGAGGTCGACAAAGAAACTGTGGGTTGACGTTTACTGCACCAAGACACAACACTATATCCAAGCATGAATACGTACCCTGTTGTTGACCTGTGTGAGTCCAACTCACCCGCATAATCCGCATCACAAAATCCAGCCAACTTGCACTCTCCTCCTCTTTTAATCACGATGCCATAATTTAAGGTTGTTTTAACATACCTTAGGACCTTACGGACTGCATCAAGGTGAGGTTTTCTGGGGTTTTGCATGAATCGGCTAAGCACTCCAACAACATGTGCTATATCAGGTCTGGTTAATGTTAAGTAAATAAGGCTTCCAACGATCTTTCTATACATTGTTGGATCTTCCAGGTTTTTACCAACATTCATTCCCAGCTTAATGTTTGGTTCCATTGGAGTCATTGTGGGTTTACAGTCAAACATTCCAAACTTTTTGAGTACATCAGATGAATACTTCCGTTGATGAAGAATTGCTTTTCCTTCTCCATACTCCAATTCCAATCCTAAAAAATGCTTCAGTTTTCCAAGATCTTTCATGTGAAAACGAGTGCATAAGTTCTCCTTTAGTTGAGAAATCATCCCTTCAAAATCTCCTGTAATGATTAAATCATCTACATAAACAAGAACAATGGCTATATTGCCTCTCTCGATCTTCACAAACAGACTTGCATCAGCATGAGTCATCATAAAGCCATTAAATTCAAGAAACTCTGCAATTTTACCGAACCAGGCCCTCGGTGATTGTTTTAAGCCATACAAGGCCTTTTTGAGTTTACATACATGGTTTGGGTTGGATTTACTTACAAATCCAAGTGGTTGCTCCATGCAAATCACTCGATCAAGCTCTCCGTACAAGAAAGCGTTACTTACGTCCATCTGCCATAATGTCCACCCTTTGTTGATTGCCAGAGCAATTAAAACTCGAACCGTTGTTAGTTTGGCTACGGGACTAAACGTTTCTTCATAATCCAGTCTATACTCTTGAGAGAAACCGCGTGCAACTAGACGTGCTTTGTATCTATCAATCGACCCATCTGCCTTCTTCTTAAGTTTGTACACCCACGTACATGACACCGGTTTTACACCCATTGGTTTAGGAACCAATTCCCAGGTTTGATTCCGTATTAATGCATCATATTCTTCCTCCATGGCAGTGATCCATTCTCTTTTTGTACAGGCTTGACCATAGTTCTCCGGTTCTATCGCTTCATCTTCGACCACCGCAACATTGGCATACTTTGGATTAGGCTTTCTAGGCCTAGTTGATCGTCTAATAGTTGATATTTCATCAACCCTGTCATCACCATTCTCAAAGTGATAATTTCCTGTTTGCCATGGTCGTGGGCTTCTTGCTCGGATTTCTTTGTCATCTATAGTAATATCACTTTCGTCAACATTTAGATTAACTCAAGATGATTCGAGTTCTTCTTTCAGAAAGGTTGAGTCAGGTAAGGCTTCTTTATTTGGTGACCACCAAGATGAACATTCATCAAATACTACATTCCTGGATATGTAACATTTTCCTGTGACAGGATCGCAGCAACTCCAACCCTTTCTTTCTGAGTCCTACCCAACAAAGATACTCTGTATGGCTTTCTTTTCAATCTTGTGATGAAGATGACTTGGTATAAAGACATAACAAACACAACCGAAGATGCGAAAGTGACTTACATTAGGCTTCATGTTCCAAAGCTTCTCAAATGGTGATACATACATTAACCCTTGTTGAGGAATCCGATTAATCACATAAGCCGCTGTTTTCATTGCCTCAGCCCAATAACGACCTGGAACATTCCTGTCATGGATCATGCTACCACAGATTTCAGCTAAATGACGATTCTTTCTCTCCGAAACCCCGTTTTGTTTCGGGGTATTAGGGCAAGTTAGTTGACGACTTATCTTGTTCTTTTTCAAGTAATCATCAAACTCGAATGACAAGTATTCTCCTCCATTATCTGATCTCAGACGACGTATACTGTGATTGGTATCCCTCTCTGCCTCATCCTTAAATTCTTTGAATTTGGTTAGTACTTCAGATTTTTCCTTCATGAAGTACACCCAAACATAACGTGAAAAGTCGTCAATAAATGTTACCATATATTTCATGCCCTTAACTATCAGGTGCTTTACTGGCCCAAATACATATGAGTGTACTAGTTCGAGAGGGTACTTAGCTTTATAGTTCGACTTTTCGTAAGGTTGTTGGTGAGCTTTACCATACTGACAACCGGCACATACCAAGTCTTTCTTTACATCGAGTTGAGGGAGGCCACTAACTAACTTCTT
Organism: Lactuca virosa; assembly: GCF_052849685.1. Taxonomy (NCBI): domain Eukaryota; kingdom Viridiplantae; phylum Streptophyta; class Magnoliopsida; order Asterales; family Asteraceae; genus Lactuca; species Lactuca virosa. The sequence goes on along the minus strand of NC_136428.1, from coordinate 122,215,055 downwards.
CTTCATCATTAGTTCAAGTTTCTCGTAACTTACATGACTAAGGCGCATGTGCCATAAGTCTGCAGTTTCATTCCTCTTTGCCTTCTTCACATAGGCTGTCTCAGTTGACATTACGTAAATGGACTCAGACCTTCTTCCCTGCATTACAGGAATTGATGGGGTTTCAAAATGCTTGTAGATTTTCACGTCGTTAGGGCCAAACAAAACATAATGACCAGCAGACGCTAGTTGTGCCACTGACATCAGATTCTTCTTCATTCCAGGCACGTGATATACATTTTGAAGAGTTAGTTCTCTCTTGCTGTCTTCCGGTGAGAAACTAACATCTCCAACGTGAGCTATCTTCAACTTTGAGTTATCTGTTATTACAACAACTCTGCTGCCACCGTATTCAATTGGGTCTTGAAGTCTTTTCTTCTCACCCGTCATGTGATTTGAACACCCCAAATCAACTATCCATTCATCCAAGTGGTTCTGGCGATTTTCTGTAGTTGCTGTGAATGCCATATCTTCTTGAACCTGGGCAAACATAGCCTCAACATCCCATGCTTCTTCTTCTTGTGAAGTTGCAGCATTAACTTCCTCCATGGGTGGTGAGCGACAATTTCTAGCCAAATGACCTCTATGCCCACAGTTGTAACACTTAAAAGACCCACGTTTGTTTGTATAACGTCCTTTATGCTTCTGACCAGATGTACTTCCCCTCTCGTTGTCTTTACTTTTCCTTTCTTGATCAGGAACTTTATGTTTATCTTCATTAACTTTATGTTTATCTTCATTACGCTTAACATAATGATTAGAATGTACTTTGGACTTTCCTTTCCCTCTATCTGCATACAACGCTTCTTCTTCATGTGTCCCTGACATTCCACCCATCTGCTTAACTAGCGTTTCTTGGGCTGCTAGTAGATTTTCAAACTCGACAAGAGACGGTTGCACTGGCCAGCCTTGAATTGCTGCAACAAAACTTCTAAACTTGGGCTTTAAACCATGGATAATTATCCTTTTAATCCTTGTTTCACCAATCGGGGCTTGTGGATCTAATTCAGTGATTTCTCTACACGTTGATTTTACTTTATGAAAGTATTGTGGGATACTCAGTTCCTTTTGTGAAACAGACAGCAGTTCGTTTTCAAGCATTTGCAGCCTTGTGTCATTCTTTTTAGAGAACAACATTTTCAATGTATCCCACGCTTCCTTGGGTGTCACCGAGTCCCTGATATGTTCTAGAACTTCTTCTTCTATGGTTGTTTTGAGAACAAACATTGCTTTGCCAACCTTAATCCTCAACTTTCGAAGGATACCATTGTTATCTTCAGTCTCTGGTTGTTGTATTTCAGATCCATTCACAACCTCCCACAGGTCCTGGCCTTGCATATATGACATTATGCAAGTAGCCCAAGTATTGTAGTTGTGTTGGTTGAGTTTCTTCACACCTGCGGCTACTTGAAGCTCTACCATGGTGAACCTGGCTCTGATACCACTTTGTTAACCAAAGAGACTGAGTAAACACAACAATTCTGCACTTAGCAGATTTTCACAGCAATGCAAAAAGAAAGAAGGAAACACACACACACACAGTGTTTTCTGGAACTGCTTCACACTTGCAACAGAAAATTACACGACCAAATACAAAGTCTTGAAAGAAAACAAAGCTAAAACTACCCACTACATAAAACAGTTACTGCAAAAAGAAACTACCCACTACAGAAGAAAATGACAAAACAACAAAAGTCATAAATGATAGACATATGCATAGTGCACTTGTACGAATGCAACATGCATGAAATGGTGTTGGTACGTTAATACATATAACCCAGTTTTATAGTCCCTTTTTGTATCGGATAATTCGCACAAGTCTATAAGACTTATACATATGAATTCAAGTTGCATACATACAAATTGACCAAAGAATAGAGTCATACGACTTTGGTATGTGACTTCTGCAATAAGATACTAAGTTGCATTCGATGACTAGATGGTAAAATTCTACATCATCATTTTTTCATTTTATTCTTCAAAATTTTCGTATCATATATTTTGTTTCTCTCAAAGCATATACGAGTTTAAGCCCTACCTCTTGTTATCAATAATACACGCCTCCATCTTTATTTGGGAACATACTCGACTTCACAGATAGTGGAACCATGATATATACTTAGGCTAAGGGGAGTGGTAACACCCCAAGCATCTTGCCACATCAGTTTTTTGAATGCCACGTCAAAATTTTCTCTTAGCATTTGATAGGGAGTGGTGGTGTACTATTTTAATAGGGTTTAGTTTGAAAAAAAAACATAAAAAAATAAAAGATAAATAGGAAACAACCAATCATAATTCACATAACCATTTTTTATTTCCTCTCTCTTCTCGCCACCTCTTTGGCGACACACTTTTGGCGAGTTTGTTAGCAAAGGATAAGGAATGGGTAACATTTTACTAGCGAGGGAGGTGGCGAGGCTTAGCACCTCCCACTCCCTCAAGCCTTATGTTCATTTATATGGTCACATACTTGATAATTTGTTGATACCATTTACATATGATGTGATACTATGTATTGTTGTTCTCATTAGTAGACTTTATTATTGATATTGTTTCGCGATCCTATCTCTTATCTCTTTGTGTATTGGTTACACAAGTTGTTGCTCATTTTAAGACCTAGTGTTTATTGTTACTTCCTCAAGGTGTAGTCTAGATGATTAGCTTAGGTCGCTTGAAACATACATACATTATGAGTTATGTTTGACCAAACTAGTTGTAGCCGGTTGTAATATTTAATCGTATAGAATTTTCGACAAAGTAATTATAAGTTTTTGAAATGCATAAAATGACATAAAACATAAAAGTTAAAAGCTAAAAGTTATAAAAAAACATATAAAATAGCTTTTGGATTATAAAAGTTTTGATTAAAATAAAACTTTATTTTCTTATGATCACTATTGCCAGTTGCCAATGCCACCATCACTTCACTTGCCCTCGAACCTTTCATGCATTTGTGAATTTTAATGGTTGTAAACTGTAGTAGTTATTGCATCAATCCAATTTTGAAATTGACCTCTGAAAATTTTAAAATCAGCCACATAATACTAATCTCCACATATAGGCGAGGAGTGCACACTTTCAACATGTGGTTTAAATTTTCTTGTCAAAGTCAATTTAATTAAAATACTTCATAATCATGTTACACGCCTTTCCCAATTGCCCTCTATTTGAAAAAGACATTTCTTTTACAAATAATGATGACGATGAGTATTCCAAAATATCAAATGTTTAAATATAGTTTTGTATTCTAAAATTTTTTAAATTATAGTTAACTTGGCAATGTTTCCTATTGCTTATGATGTCATTAATTGGTTAAATTTTATTTTTTATAAGGGAATAATTGGTACATTATAATTTTTTTTATAAAAAAAGTTAATGCTTTAGAGGGTTATACAATATAATATTTTAAAACATAAATTGTTATGTATGAAGAAAAACTGTTATGTATGACATTTTTTTAAATCTTATACTCACTATTGAGATTTAGACGACACATTATAACCAATTATGTTCTTTGAACTTAAATTCTATATAGTTTAGAATAAAGGCCAAGAAAAACTACTAATATTTTTTGGTTAGAATAAAATTAAAATAAAAAATTTATAAAAATGTTATATTATTATCCCATGTAATTAGGTGTATTAAAAAGCAAGCAACATTCATCAATTGAAAAGCACAATTATTGAGCCCCCCATTGGCCCATACAAGTTGAATACCATTGAACTACTGTTTATGACAATAACAATTCTCAGTTTCTTTTTAAGAATTATTTCTTGACAATTCAGGTTAATATATTTTTTAATTGAAAGATATATATATATATATATATATATATATATATATATATATATATATATATATATATATTTGTCAAGTAAGTCACTCTTATTTTATAGTTTTATCAGAATTATATTGTAATCAACATAGCTTCAACATTAGAAGATTGCTCGATTAAACTTTTTAAATATCAAACGCAAAATCTTCATTATGGAGATAAATCAAGCAAAAACAACAATAACTTCACCAGAAAAACTATTTTTTTTAAATGACAAACTAATATGCTTGATTATGTTGGACTAAAAGCCTTGTTAGCGAGAAAACCGATATTTAAAAAGTACTTCATACATCTGAAGTGTTAGATATTTGTCAATTGTCATTTCAATTTTCATCTTTCTTTATATGATTATTAAAGAAACAAATAAATACATATTTTGATTGAAGTCTTATCTAAGCCGTAGTGTATAAATGTTTGATCTAAAATATAGAAACATGATATATCATTTCATTTTTTTTAATCAAATACAATGAATGGTAAAATAAAAAAAAAATCTTAATTTGGTGTGGTGTAAAATCCTAATAATTATTTATGTGGTCACTGGTCATGGTACTTTACCAACACTCAACCACTTTTAGTGACCCACATGCAAAGTAATAAAATTAATAACTACCACCATGTGCTTTGCATAAAAACAATATTTCATATAAATTATTCATCCATTTAATCCATATGTAATGTAACAATAAATAAAGATGTCATTTTATAATTTTCCATTTTCTCCTCACATCACATCAGAGGTTGATGGATTTGCATCAAGAACTGAAGGTTAAAGATTGGGTTTCATAGTTTGAACTATCAACCATATCTGGGCCCATTATAACGGGCTCTAACCTTAGGCCCATTTTCTTCTCACATGACTTAGTTTTTTTTTTTTTTTAATACTAAGAAGTCTGAGGAAAGATAGACCAAACGATTACAAGTTCGTTTGTTTTTTAACGTCTGCAGGCTGTTGCAATAAACTGGAATTAACCATACAATAATTAAAAATAATACTAAATTGAATTTTATTTAGTTTAAGCATATGCAAATCAAATATAAATATCATTGTGATGATATGATTTTTAAATACATTTATATAATATAATTAAATATATTATTTGCTAAATAACAATCAATAAAATTGTTAGTTTAACGAACATGTTCATTTTGTTAAATTTTTGAAGACGATGGTTATTGTTCTGGTTAAGTTCAATAAATTTGGTAATTTTAGTGATTAACTTTATAATTTATTAATATTTGGTCATACACAATTTAACAAAAAAAATATTTATATGACATTTATCGAGTGGTTTTGAAATTATGTAAAATATACTCGAATTGTTTATTATATTATTCATAATATTATTAAAATAATAATCATGTTGAAAAAAATTAAAACAAATCTATGTTGAATAATATGACTTAACATATAGTGGGAAGTGGTTCGAAGAGGAATGTCCAGTGTTGCGCCACGCAGCACACGCACAACAATTTTCAATTCAGAAGTATTCTAAAAAACAAATAACTGCAAAAGGCGAAATACTGCGCGTTTTGAACATTTGTTGGAGCATATATTCGAACCCTTGACCTCTCTTGACATTTTCTACAACTATAACACCCTACAACCAACTTTTGTGACTCATGTTTCTTTAATTATAACATCCCAACAACTTTCACATAATTAAACAAGAGGTAAACTTTCAAGTTTCAACACCAAAAGTTACACAAATCAAGTTGTACACAAACTCTACAAAGATCAATCAATCACCAAATGAGAATATTGACATTTGAAAGCAAAAGATGAGATCTTTAGATTCTTGATGATAAAAAAAAAAGATAAAAAAGATTCCAGACAAACAGAATACGAATCAATGTGGCTTTACATCTAACTTCCAATCTTCTTACAACAACAAAAAATTCGATTTCATTTGCGTGAGTTTTAAGCGGTGGAAGGTGTTTCCGGCGACTCACCACCAACAGCTGCAGCAGCTGCCGCCCGTTTCTTGGCAAAGTATTCATCAGCACGGGCAATATTCTTGGCCACTGATGGTTTGACCCATTTCTTTCTGCCAGGTAATACAGTCAATGAACAGCCAGCAGCTTCAAGCTTCTCTTTTGCTTGTGCAGAAAAGGCACGTGCTTTGAAGTTTAATTTCACACTCAGTTCACCATCACCAAGAATCTAATAAAACCATCAGAGGGTATATCAGTAAATTCAAACGCTTTCATTGTTGGATGAATAGAAGTTACCTTGAGAGGAAGTCTCCTTTCTCTTCCTGAGGGATTGATCAAGCCCTTTTCTTTCAAGGATTCTAGTGAAACCTCTTCACCTTCTTCAAATCCAGCAGTTTCTATGTCTTTTAGGTTAACTGGAACGAATTTGGATAATCCAGCATGCATGCCTTGATTCAATGGACATTAGAGTAATTCAAGTATCAGAAAGGCATTTCATCAAACAGGTGGTAGGCGAACACAGTTCAAGTATCAGAAGCTTGGAAATTCACTCATAAAATCAACCTAAATAATCAGAAGAACAAGAAAGAGTATGCGAAAAGAAGTTTTTATTACCTCCTGCAATACCCCTCAATTTTGGAAGCCGGCGATAAAGCGGCATTTGACCACCTTCAAAACCCCTTCGCACACCGGGTCCCGACCGAGATTTCTGTCCTCTCATTCCGAATCCACAGCTCCCACCTTGGCCAGCAGCATGACCTCTTCCCTTTCTCTTGGCTTTCTTTCTAGAACCAGGTTGGGGACCCAAATTGTCCAGTCGGTATCGAACATTTGAACTGACTACAGCCGAGGGAATCGGCGATGATGAAGCTACAATTAACAATTTCCTCTGTTGTTGTACAGTGTTGTGGTTATTGTAATTTGTTTTTGAAGGAAACTGACAAGTGCTTGACTTGAGGTTTCTTACATTCCCCTGTTTGTCAAAAGATAGAATAAGCAAGATATGTAGACAGTAGACAATTAGACATAGATTCAACCAAATTGCAGATGAAGGAAAGTAGAGTGTACCTTGAAATTAGAAGAATGGTTGGTGAGTAATGAAGAGGGTGACGCGAGGGAGAAGATAGAAGCCATTGGAAGAAAATCCCCTGTGAGTGTGAGGGGGTTTTGCAAAGGGATTAGAGAGTTTCTGGAATGGATAAGATGATGAAGATTGTCATCGGGTTTGGAGAGTCCATTTTGGAAACGGGTTTTGGGCTAAATTAGATTCTGGGCAATGATTCTTTATGGACAACACTTAACACACCACTACATCATTTTCCCATGTTTATATGTTTATGAAAAAAATTCTAAATAAAATTTAATCTTAAGGCTGTAATTTTATTTATCAAACAAAGTTATCAACCTCATCTAAATTTCTTATTATAAGTGATCACGTCTCATATTGCACATTTAAAAAAAATGAGATACATTATCAGGAAACCAACCGAACAAACACCGGCAAAAACTTATTTTTGTTCGTTTAAGTTTAACCGAATAAATAAATGAATATAGATAGATAAACTAATATATTTTCTTGTTCGTGTTCATTTATTTAAATTTTTTTTGTGCATGTTCATTTATTTATGTTTGGTAAGATGCTAAAAACATATAAAAAAGAAGAAACATTTGTAAATGAACATAAACGAACACAATGCTCTAATAAATAAAAACTTTTTTATCATAGGCTGCACTCTCATTCATTTTACAAGATGTCATTTTGTAGTTATTTTAATTTTTTTCACATATAATTTTATGTTTTTTTTTCCATTTATTAAATTTCACATAATATTTAAATATCATAAATGTAATAATAAATAAATATCAATTTCATTAATGTAAATTTCCTTCTAATTTCAAAATTCATAACTTGAAGCCCAATTATTTCTTTGATTTATTTATTTAAATTTAAAAAAGAAATGGACTTTTCAATTTCAATAATTCAATACTTTTCTCAAATTCATTATAAATTCAAACTTTTTAAATATTAAGACCTTCATATTTACCTTTTTTTTTCTTGAATAAATTCATGTAGTACACATGTCTCACAACTAGTATAAATAAATAAATCATAAATCATTCTTTAAACCTATTGGAAGATCAACATACATAATATTTTCTTATAACAAAAAAAGAAAACAAATAATATATTCTTTTGTAGAAAATCAGTACTAAAATTTAAAATACAAAATATACCGTGTAAATTTTTATTTAAACGAACATAAAGAAACATACATCTATTAGAACTTAAACAAGCACAAACGAACGAACAAACATACATTACTATATGAACATAAACAAATGCCCACAAATTACACCATTGTTTATGTTTGTTTGTTTAACTAAACAACAAAAAAAATATGTTTTTATTTGTTTATTCATTAAGGTCCCGTTTAATAGACATATTTTCAAGTCCAAACAGATCTTTCTGGCTGAATGGGCCGGAAAGACTGTTTGATTTGAACAAAAAAAATGAAACTTTCCCGGTAAGATATATATTTCTCATAAAGCTCCAAAACCATGTTTTATGGGCTGAATGAAACTTTGGAATTGTGTCCTAACAAAAAAAAGACACATTTTTCATCAGTTTTTTTTTACTCCGTCGATGCCAATTCTCTCTGTTAATTTGTAACAAAAAAAGTCGATATTTTTATGTTTTATTTTAGTTGTAGAACCTTTTTATTTATATCACTAACTTGATTTGCATAAAAAAAAAGATACATGTTGATTTTTTTTGTTATTGTGTAATTTAATTTTGTATGGCAGTTTATATGTTTTTATAATTATTAAGCAACTTCATCAATCACAACATAGAACAACAAGGTAATATGATCATTTTTCATCATTCGGCACATTCAATTAGATGTACAATCAAACAACATGATTTCTTTGTCGGCCAGAAAACTTTTTCAGACACCATTTTCCCAAACAATAGCTATCAAACGGAACCTAAATAAACGAAATTAAATGACCTTCATGAGTCATGACCAATGTTTAACAACATGCGAGAAGTTTAAATTTGGTTCTCTAATACTATTTACAATGTTGTGCACACTAGTCCATGTGACCTAGCCTATTCATGTACCTTTGTCCGTATCACGCCCTAACCATCATAAACAAAATCAAGTAGAAATATCAAAAAGACCACAAACCCTAATCACCAAAATGACTAAATTTAATTTCTTGCTTCTATTTCCCAAGATCCTGTGGTTTGACTACGTAGGTCGTACATAAAAGCCAAACATACAACCTTAACTTGGTGGTTCCATGTAAAGACAAGAGCTCAAAATTAAGCTAGAATGTACGAGATGGATGCCTCAGGGTGCTATATGTGATAAAAGGCACTGCTAGCTTTCACTAGGCTTCTTTTACCATGCATCACCTTTATGAAGATGTGCATCGTTTTTTGTATGCGAGTACTAGGTTTTGTCTTCACTTCCCTTGTAGCTGATGCATTGCTTCCACACTACCGTCTCTTTTTATTATTTATTATTTATTATTTTTTTTGTGAGCTTGCTACTTGATTGAACTAGTCTACAATTTAAAGCAAAGACTTTTTTTTTTTTTTTTCAATTCCACATGAAGTTGATAACATTTAGACCATTAGGAATGCAAATTTATGTATACACCAGATACAAGGGAAACAATATATTTATTTATTTATTTTTATTATTATTATTTTTTTGTATAGCCAAAGTGATTTAGTGACAAGGAAACATGCAGTGAGATTTAGCAATGGTTATCCAACGGTGATACATTTGAGGAATTTTAGTCACATTTCGTCAGTCTTATGATACACGAGTGATTAATTATTATCAAAGAAAAGCAACAACAAACTCATTACTATCGATTAATCTGTTGCTAACATTTGATCAGTTTGTCGCTAGTATAAAAATCTGTCGCTATATTTTGACCACATGGCCATGTTTTAACCTTTTTTTCCCCATCATTTCTCCCTAAACATCCCCTATTTTTCAGAACAAAAAAAAAAAAAAACTTTTCTTTACGCTTTCAAAACCATGTTATCTTTATTTGCGGAAAAATCTCAGTATATTAAAACATTTTGTGGAAACTGTTCAATTTTATTAAAATATATTGAATAACGATGTTGTTTCAAAATACAAAAACTCTAAGGATGAAACAACACAAAAACTCTAAGGATGTCATAATCAATACACATACTACTAGAAATTTAGGTGCTTACCTACACATGTTATGTGTGCGTAAAAGCCTATTATGTGTTGGTAAGTGGCTTCACCCACATATAAATTAAGTGTCATCATGTGTTGGCTCATGACTGTAGATATAAATTATTACCCACACACCAGTTATGTATAGGTATAGATAAAGCTATACATACACATGCATGTATGGCTAAGACTAGTAAGTATGTGTATGTAAAAGTGATATGATTTGCTTAGATAGATGATGACATGGTTGATGATATAGCCAATGACATGGAAAATGACGTGGACTAGATGGATGATGTGTCAAGTTACATGACACGTCCCTCCAAAGTGTTGGTGACACGTGTCATAATACAATGTGTGGATAAAAATATTTTATGTGTAGGTAAAAGTGATAGATATATTTATATCGATTTTGATATGTAGGAAAATTATTGAACTATTGATATCAATATACTTATGTGGTGGGTCACATTGTTAGGTACATTGTTTATTTGTTGTATTTAACCCATAATTTATCAACATATACATGAATCAAATGTGCATACAATTTATATAAAATATGTAGCTTAAAAGAGAATGATTTGAATCTAGAATTCCCATAAATCCTAAACATTACAACGATGAACCAAACGACAAAATAAACCTCATTTAAAAGTACAAAGTTGAGGCGATACTACTTTGAAAATAATACAAAACTATGTAGGTTCAAACTTAACCATCTTTTATTGGAAGCCTTCTTCAATGATCTTTGAATGGAGGAGCTCTTCATAAAAAAAATGTGTCATGCTCAAACCCTATCACTGTAAAATTACTTAAGTACACCAGACAATCCTGTAAAAGATAACTAAAAGTTATGACTACCTGCTCCTTATAAAGCAAATAAAAAACTAATAGAAGAAATAAAAATAGGCTAACCTTAAATCTCGTTTTATATCTCTTTGACACTTCGTCTATCTTCCACCAAATCACAAAGTAACTCTCACAAAAACATTATAAATATTTTTCATTGCTTTCTCCTCGCTGTCACAATTTAAAAAAGGGAAAACCATAGCTTTATAACCGGTTGCACTTTGGCAACCGGTAACATACCCAATGCTGCAAAAAAAAATTGATGTTGACGATTTCACCCTTGCTACTGATTTGGGTTTTTAGCACACCAAACGACCACCATAAATTGAATAATTTCATGTTTTTGTCCAAAACAAACACATCTAAACTGAAAAAAACATAAATTGAACCAAATAAAAGAAACATAATCAAATCAAACAAAGACATTACATGTTGAATTTTTGTCCCAAAACATGACAAAAATTTAAGGTTTTTTTTTTGTGTGTGTGTGTGTATTCTTGAATTGAGATTGCATACTGAAATCAGTAAAAAACGCAGCTTCCATTACAGGGCTACTGCAAAAAAAATTATTTTGATGTTGATGATTTTACCATTGCTGTTGATTTGAGTTTTTAGCACACCAAACAACCACCATTAATAGAAAAATGAGTATAATTACATGTTTTTGTCCAAAACAAACAAATTTAATGGTTCCCACTAAACAAATTTGTGTTTCTAGGCATTTTAATCCACACTTCGCCATCTTCATTGACTTCATGTTCATGAACAACCTTGCTAAACTTTCTTGTTGGCCTGAGGTGGGTGGGTTCAAGGTGAGAAAGATTCGAGGGTTTTATACGAACTTCACCGGTGAATGGAGAACTCTTGTGATTTTTGTACCCCAGATGAATCAAGGGTTCGTTGACAGTAGAATCATCAAGATACCCATCTTCGTTGTCGTCTTCTTGATTAGACCAATTGTTCGTGTATGAGGAATTATGATTTGAAAACCTGGAATCGAAATCAGGAGTATGATTGGCGGAACTAGCTGCTAACGTTACTAGATTTTGAACATAAGAAGGTTTAAATCAAATTGTAACACCTCAATTTTAGACCAAATTTTTTTCATTTTTAATTTACAAAAAATAAAGTTTCACAAACCAAATCATCAAACATATAATTATCCAAAACAACCATCATCACAAAATATCAGAGTTTCTCAAACTGTCCCAGTAACAAATCTCGCAACGAGTGTGTACAATCAGACCTTCGCCTTCCCGCGGTCATCGAAAGTACCCGAAACACATAAATCAACAACTGTAAGCATGAAACTTAGTGAGTTCCCCAAGATACCACATGCAACACAACATAATTAAATAACTACGGGTTATCAGCAACCCTGGGGACTATCAACAGTCCCAATGGGCAACAGCACGTCCTATGGGTTATTAGCGACCCTGGAGACTACCCGCAGTCTCAGTCACACATAAACAATATAATGCAAAATAACAATAGAGCCAACTGGTCATCACAAATACAACTATTCTACCACACAACTCCAACTAAATCTATCATAATGAACCATCAAGTTAAAAGCTTTATACCTCCAAAAGCTTTCCAAGTTGGTGATGATTCTAGATCCACAAGCTCCAACTACACCAATGCAACTTCCAAGAGTTCTTCTTCCTTCAAGATCACCAAAAACACACTCAAAGGTCACTTCCAAGCTCACAACACTCAAATGGCAGTTAGGATTTTGTTCTCAAGGTTTGGAGAGGCGGAGGGTGGTCATAAGAAGGTCCAAGAGTCTCTTAAGGTGTTTAAATATGGCACAAACCCTAAAAATTAGGGTTTTTTGCAGGTGACCGTACGCCCTGCATACTCAACGTACGCCCGACATACGTCGATGCCTCCGCGACTAAGTTTTCGACCCTGTATGCCCAAAATACTCCTAGCGTACGCCCAACGTACTGGCCAGGGACCAAAATGCAAATGATTTTTAAGTTGAGGGCAAAAAGGGAAAAATACCTGAAATGCAAATGTTACAGTTCCACTCTTGAACTGTTACTTATTTTTATATAACTAGACTCAACAATGTAGAAAATTAAACAAATAAACTTGGAAAATTGACTCGCTTTATTTTAACAGCAAGGACCTAGGAGATAAATCGTTAGCGGTAGGCTTTTTATTAGGTCTAGGTATTCACAAAGGAAAACTTATTATGTCCCTCAAACTAAACTAGGTCGTGTTTTTTTCTCATGAGTTCACTAGGACTGCAAAGCCACAAATACAATATAACACATTAGTTTAATTAAACTTTAGAGCTCGTATTGAATTGTCCCGCACAACACTTGCAACTTAAGTCCTAACACAATAATATCAAAACTTTTTTTAGATTTCTGAATTAGACCATTTTTCAAGTCTATATAATCTTAAAAATTTTCAATCTAGTAATTTTTTTTTTAAATTTTCAAATCAACATGCCTGCATTCCTAATTCGACCCCTGTAACAATTGCAGATTCGGGCTAGACGGTTAAGATATAATAAGGGATAAAAATGACATTTTGATAAAAGATTATTTAAGAAAAATAATCTTAACAAAAGTTATAGTGTATGTGACAAGGATTCTGCACATATAAAGAACGCTGGAACCTGACTTCGTATGAAAAAGTTATGATTCTTCGAAGCTTCGCGATTAAACCGGCACAGTTCTGCATATAGAAGAAAGTGAATTTTTGATAAATTACTTTTTAACTTTAGTGATCTAAATGGAAGTCATAGTAGTCATTAAACTGAGAGTGTGCATATAGGGAACGTCCAAATCTGACTTCGTATGAGGAAGTTATGATTTTTAGAAGTTTCAGCATAGTATAGTGCAACACAGAAACCAAAATTAAAATTGGTCGATTATTAGGAAAAACAATCTAAACAAGAGTTAAAGATCTTGTCAATACATATTTGTTAATATTAAGACATTCAAGAATGGATATCATATGAGAGAGTTATGAAATTTTAACGGAGTTTAACAGTCTAAGCCTGTTAAAAATATAGTTTTAAAAATAAAGTAAGAGTTAGCCAACATAGTCTAAATGAAAGTTGTAGATCTCGTCGATATCTACACATGCATATAAAGAATGTTGAAAACGAACCTTGTATGAAGAAGGTATGATCTTTTGAAAAAACTGAAAATACGTGCGTGCGCGCCGACAAAAGGCGCAACACGCTCTGACACACCACCAACTTTATGACACGTGTAACCACCTAGAAAATGCCATGTGGCACCCTCCGGTACGCCTAAGAGCGTGGTGCACTTGGTAGGTTCGCTTCCCCAAAATTTTCCTATAAAAGCTAGTATCAAGCTCCATTCCTCTCCACACTAATTCAAACCTTCTCTCTAGTTTTAGGGCATGAAAATAGGTTCTCCCTTCGGGATTTATGAGTATTTTATTTTAGCAAAGCTCTAGGTATTCTAGCTCAACTAATAAAAGCTTTCGGATTAGGATTCTACCCGCGTATTTTTCCCAATTTTCACTAAAACATTTGTAAGTGAAGCAACACTCCTTTGATTCAAGTGTAACTTATATTTATAGTCATAGTCGTTATTATGAACCTATAAATAAGATTTATCAGTAATATCAGTTATGATACTGACTGATCTACTTATGGGGGAGGTGCCTAAAAGGGTCACATTGGCTTGGTTGTTGGATTTCAGAAAAGCTATTATTCCGAAATGATCCTGCCTCCCAACTGCCCTGCCTGGCTGATCCTTACTTGATAAATCTTGATGTATATATGGAGATTAGTGAGGAATCTAGACTAATATTAGTCACCATGATCATTAGACTAAGACTTTGTATTAATCATACTTAGGTCATGTTAAGGAAATATTTAAAGTGTTAGGCGAAACTCGGCCCATGTCACAACTAGCATTTTGGGCTAGGAAATTTTGCTCATGTGTAAATAACTCTTAGCGTATCTTGTAACCTTAATTTTGATATAATGCAAGTGGTTCATTCAAAAATGACAATTCAAGTCGAAACTTCCTCGTGAAAGCTCTAAACCTAATTCAATATGCTGCATTCACTCAACTTTGGGCTTGAAACCCTAACTTCCCGGTTCAAACCTCTTATTGGACCAAGATTCTCTTATTCGGTCTAATGGGCCAGAAACCCCTCAACTTGGCTCTTTTGGGACAAGAATCCACATTTGGGACCTAGTTGGACCAACATTCATTAAACAATAGTATTTTGGGCCATAAGACTCTTCATGGGCCTTATTGGGACGAAAACCACTCACTTTGTTTCTATGGGCCGAAAACCCACTTATTTAACCACATTGTGCCGAAAACCCATTTCTTTTACCATTTTGGGCCGTAAGCTCGTATGTGGGCCCAATGGGCCAAAGAATTTCTTATTGGGCTAAGGTATACTTGGTTGCTATTCAAATCCAAGCCCAATATCTAATTTCCCCTTTCCCCTCTCCTAATTCTCGGTTTTATAAATAAAAAAAGGAGATTATGGGGTGGATATTTGGAGTGCCACCTCATAATTATATAGCATTTATCAAGGTTTTAATCTAACATGTATCAAGAAGAGTGATTATTGTCCATCAAATATCTAGGCTAATCTCTCTCTCTCTCTCTCTCTCTCTCTCTCTCTCTCTTCATTCTTTAAATCCGGCCGAACCTCCACCATCACTCTTCATTCTTCAATTCAAACTTCACACTCTATACTCCTTCCTCTCTATAACTTCAAGGAATCCCCCTCATTTCCCTTACAATTTTCGTGAGCTTAGTGTGTGATTTCAATAGTTGTTCATCAAGTTTTCACCCTCTTGGTAAGTTGTTATCATACACAAATTATTACTTTCTATTTTATGCTAAGAATACTTCCTTACATGGTTTCATTTTGTGTTCTAGCTTCCTAGAACCATCAAGTTTCGAAACTCTTCCTAAAGGAGTTAACTAAGGCCGAAAACACCTTCATTCTTCTCTTTAAAACCGATCTAACACCAAGGTGAGCGTCATACCCCCTTGTTTTCGAGTTTACTATCTTTTGGGGGAGGATACAAGCTAGTTTTGTGGTTAATCTTAGTATTATGCATGTATGTGTGTATTTTTCATGTTATGTTGTGTGAAATTTTCCATGAAAATGTGTTAAACATTTACAAACTTGAAACATCTTACAAGATTTGGTGAAATTAGTAAGCAAACTACTTGAAGTAACTATTATGATGGTTTGGAAAGATTAAACATGAAAAAGTTACCAGACAATCCAAAGAATGTACACAAAAGGGCCACATTTAACAATGAAGAGGAACAAAATGGGTTTTTAGTGCCATTTTCGGTTGTAGTGAGCTAACATGACAACTCACAGTTAGTTGGGCCTAAAGTGTAAATTTCAATAAAAATGGGTCTTATTTCAAAACCCACAGTTTAGTGGGCCATTTTATAAAAAAGTGTCATTTTTCTTAAGAAGGGGGCCTTATTTGGAAATTCACGGTTTCATAGGCTAAAAATGTCATTTTTGATAAAATGGGCTTTAGTTGACAAGTTCACGGCTTCATGGGCTAAAAATGTCATTTTTGAATAAATGGGCCTTATTTGACAAATTCACGTTTTATGGGCCAAAAGTGCAATTTTTCATAAAAATGGGCTTTATTGACAAAACATGGTTTTATTGGGCCAAAAATGTCATCTTTAACAAAAATGGGTCAAAAATGTCATTTTTGACAAAAAGTGGGCCTTTATTGTAAATTCGATTTTTTTGGGCCAAAATGGTCATTTTTAATAAAAGTGGGCCTTTTATGTCATTTTGGTACTATTTGAGCTAAAACGACCATTTTGATAACATACAGACTATATACGACATTCTTACTCTAATTAGGCCTTATATACCCATTTACATGCTTATTGGGCCTTACATACCCAATTACATGCTTATTGGGCCTTACATGCTTATTGGGCCTATACGACACGTTCTATGCTAATCGGGTCGATATCAATAAATATTTGACATTTTGATATGAACAAATATATTTTATCACCGATGATTTGTAATCAAAATACATACTTGAAACATTATTTAAAGTGTTAAACAATGAGATACACTATTCGCGTAGATTTAGTTAAGGCTCTTGTGAGACACTCCTTCATTCGTACCTACCTAACGTACACCGTAAGCCCTATAGTTATAATCAGAGTCTCCTGGAGGGAGAGCGAGAATTTGTGTATAGATCTATACGGGGTTGACACCCCACACTTGAGCTACTCGCTACAACTAGACATGCCAGTTTAGGGTGACAAATGTCTTACCGTAACCGACGCCTGAAGAACGTCACGACAGGCATATCAGTCATATCAAGTATGGTTATAACGACTACATAAAGAATAACAAACAAATAAATTTACGAAATACATATACTCCTCTCATGATACAAAGTACGAACTATACATTTTCATTACTCGGGTCTTAGGGTTTTAAGACCACAACACTTTTATAAACAGAAAATATGGGATTTTCTAGGGAATATACACTATTATTACATTTTACATTATACAGAAAATATAAGATTTTCTGGGTTACTCTCTTTATACACTACCAAACGAGAACACACATGCTTTAATACAAGGTTTGAAACAAAACTCATAAACCATTTTTACAGAAAATAAAGGATTTTCTGGTGTTTACAAACTACTACAAGGCATTTTATACAAACTTGCTTATGAACTCACCAACATTTTATATGTTGACGCTTTTCAAAATAACCATTATTCTCAGGAACACGTTAAACAGGTTGGTCGATAAGGAATGAAGACTTTTGCTGTATTTTGTTTCTCACCATACTTGATGTTTTGGATGTATTGTTATAAACAAATACAATGATGTAAAACTATGATGGTTGGTATATTTTATGGTGATGATGTTGTCTTTGATTCATTTATATACACTATGATGATATTACAAGATGAAGTCACCCGCCTCCGGACGTTTCCGCCGTCTGGTTCGGGGGTGTGACAGATTGATATCAAATCAATGTTTATAGTGAACTGGCATATCTAATCATACAAGATATGCAACTATAAATACATTGGGATTAAAACACTCTGAACAAAGATAAGAAAACAATAAAAGTTTTTAGAGGAGTCGGACATCGCGATTAAACCCATGCAGTTATGTAATCGTATTGGGGATAAATATAGCCTGATAAACTATATTTATTCAAAATACGACCAACATGTGTTTGGGAGTGATCAAGGTGGACAACGAATCTGAAACTTGTCAACCTAATACCCAAAGGATTGATGAACCGAACATAAAAAAATAAAATACTATAGGGGTATCTTAGGATATCATATAACCGTCGCACGTACACTTTCTACACTCTTCTCACACCTCCATTCTCGCGCAGACACCATGGCTGAGTTTCAGCAAGGCGACCTCTACTACCAGGCCCTAGTGGCCCACGGGTGGATTGATGAAGAACCAAGAGTGGTTCAAGGGGGAGTCCCAGGGATAGGACCTGAAGAATATCAAGAAACGAACTATGAGGATGGGAGTTATGATAAGAGGCAGATGAGGAGTAGTACATTGGAGAAATTCCTAGCGAACCCCACCCTTCGGAAGTAATACATGATCAATATATATCACAGGAAGACTCCACTAACCGGCTACGCTCCTTAGAGGAGGAGGTAGCCACCTTCTGGCAACAACTCTTTGCAGTTGATGCTAGGGCAGTTCGAGCTGAGCAAAGGGAAGCTGAGATCACTCGGGAGATGAGTGAATTGGCTGAACTTCTGGTGCGTCATTTCGGCATCTGAGTACCACCACCACTATCGATAGGGCTCTTTTTCATGTACTATTATATGTAGGACCGAATTTATGATTAAGTGACTACACTACTCATAGAGTTGTTATGCTGGTAGCTTTCATTTTCTCTATGTACCGTAGGCCTTATAAAGGCCAAATTTTCATAAAACATGTCCTAAACCTTTATCAGTAATGAAACAAGTGTGTGTTTTATTTGTAATGTTGTTATCTGATCGAGGTCGTTGTCTCGGTCAAAAATAAACCTCACACACACACTAGATAGCTAGGGTAAGTAAGGGTCGAATCCACGAGGAGGTTGTGGTCAAACTTTGTGTTAAAATAGTTGATGAAAAACTACTAGCGATTGTCACGAAATTATTTAAACTAAAAGTTGATGAAAAAGCTAAAAACTTGGTAATGCAAGAACTACTAAAACAAACTACTATCAATGAGAAAACAAAACAAGATACTTCCGGTTCAGTTGTTCAGATGGTTGGACTTACACGCTTTTCTTCCCTTAAATTCCAATTTAATTACCTAGACATAATTAAGGTTGATTAACTTGCAACAAATAATTTTGAGCACACAATATGTTATTCCAACTAGTTGTCTTACTCCCTATGTCTAATTGGATTAGGAACAACTAGTGGTTTGGCGATAATGTGTCTTACGATTACCTATTACAATGTTGAGTATATAATACTACAAATTCGGAATAATGTATGTGGGTTC
The DNA here is from genome assembly GCF_052849685.1 of Lactuca virosa. Taxonomy (NCBI): domain Eukaryota; kingdom Viridiplantae; phylum Streptophyta; class Magnoliopsida; order Asterales; family Asteraceae; genus Lactuca; species Lactuca virosa. Next base: position 122,195,648 of record NC_136428.1, on the reverse strand, counting down.
AACTGATCATCTTAGTTCCTAAACTACTTGAATTCAGAATGATTAGTGAATTAACAATACACTATCTTAGTTGGAATATCACACAATAAGAAAACCCAACTCCAATTACTGTAAGTAAAAATCATAACTTTAAGAATGAAACAATAACTGAAATTGACTAGAATAAAAGTAATAATCAAAACGTGTTCATCCTAACATCCTACAACGTTCCGGGAAGTAACCTAGGTGGTTTAGCCTTCCATATGATTAACAAAACACACAACTTCAATATAAACAATGGAATTAATGCTAAAATTCACAAACCAACTTGAAATCATAAAATCAATGAAGTCTAATGATCAATCAACTATGGAACGATGAAACCTTGGGGATGAAATAATCAAATTTGGAGCTTGATTGAATTGATGTAGATCCGTCGGTTGAACGATCTTCAAACGTTGAATGATAATGAATTTGGTGATTTCTCGTCTTGGATTTGGAAATTAATTATCAAAGACGTGTTTGGAGAAGCTTTGAATGTGTTTGGAACCCTCCAAAACTGTGGAAAATCGCAGGGAAGAAGTCCAAAGTCAATTAGGGTTAAATCTCCTTTAAATAGGTGCTGGAAAACTGATTTTCGGAGCTGTTTCCGCGTCGGCGTCCTAGTAGGCGTCTTACACGTCATATAGGACGTCTGGGCGTCCTTCGAGACGTTTTATATGTCTTCTGTCGTCGTTGATTTACATTTGAAAATGGCCTAAAACGGGTAGGCGTCCTAGGGGGCGTCTTAGACGCGTTCTAGGACGTCCCTCATCTTTGTTGCCCCTTTTTGGTGATGAAAACGGTAGAATCAGTAAAAACGCAAAACATGAAAGTTGTAGGAAATTTTGTCTAGTTTCCAGAATTTCTTCATTCATGTCAATCGGAGCTCTAGATCTTGAGATATGATCAAAACATTAAAGAGTAGTCAAATTTCTCAGCACCATTTTTCTTCATTCATTTAGCAATTCGTTTCCCACGCTTGTTAGCTTCATTTTGCTCATTTTTCTTGCGGGTTGCACCCACTTTTAGCACTAAGTAGTTGCCTGCACATAATGTGTAACATTTCATCGAAGTAGTGTTATTCTTGGGCAATTATACATCAATTCAACAGATTTATGACAATTTAGTACATTCATAAAATAGACTTATCATTATCTGCTATGAGTTCTATTTTTATTATTTCTTGATACTGTATGATTTCACTTATAAGCACAAATCGAATCATCGAAACAACTATTAAGTGCTTATCATCCTTCTGTTCCATGACAAAAGATGCCTCGATGGTACATTCGTAGAAACAACAACACGCAACCGCCACCACCGCTTCCACCGGAGGTAAACTCTGCTGCTTTCCATGCAGCAGTCTCGGCTGCAATCACCGCAACATTGGCTCACATTCAAAATGGAAGCAATGGTGGCGGAAACGTTCAGGGAATAGGAAGCTCCAACCAGGGAATGAACCAAGGTTCTACGAAAGTATGCACCTACAAGGATTTCTCTAATGCAAAGCCCTGAACATTCAATGGAACCAAAATGGAAGCAATGGTGGCGGAAACGTTTAGGGAATAGGAAGCTCCAACCAGGGAATGAACCATGGTTCTACGAAAGTATGCACCTACAAGGATTTCTCTAATGCAAAGCCCCGAACATTCAATGTAACCGGTAGGGTAATAACTTTGAAGCGTTGGATTGAGAAGATCGAGTCGGTCTTTGAAATATGCAAATACCCTGAAGAGAGCAAGGTAAATTTCGCAGCTTGCACATTTGTCGATCGAGCGCTGTCATGGTGGAATGTCCACGTTGAGACCCTAACACTCCCAGTTGCAAATGCCATTCCGTAGGAGAACTCAAGGAGATGTTATTGGCTGAATACTGTCCCCATGGGGAAATACAGAAGCTGGAACAGGAATTATGGAATCTAACAGTGCAAAACTCTGATATTGAAGCTTATATCGCTAGGTTCAGCGAACTAGTACTTCTGTGTCCGAGTATGATCACCTCATAAGGAAAGAAGATTGAACATTTCATTTGGGGGTTAACTCCTACAATTCAAGGGAACGTGATTGCAGCAAACCCTGAAACTTTTGATAGTGCAAAACGTCTAGCTCAGAAGCTCTATGATCATGGAAACAAGAAAGGTACCAAAACTACTGAGACCGAAGCCAAGAAGGAAGGGAGTAACAAGAAGAATTCGGGAAATAAAAGGAAAGGAGGACAGTCTTCAGGATCTTCTAAGAAACCGCAAACAGTGACAGTTCACGCTGTTACCACTCAAGACACACCAGCTCCTACGAAGCCTTACGCTGGTACTTTGACCAAGTGTGGAAAATGCAACTATCACCACAACGGCGCTTGTCGAGACATGTAGTGTACCAACTGCAATCGCAAAGGACACACTGCCCGGTACTGCAGGTCTCAGCTCAGCATAATCAACAGCCCAAAAACAACAACGTCGGGGCCGGTCAAACCTACTATGGATGTGGAGAGACTGGTCACTTTAAGCGAAACTGCCCCACGGCCAACACTCAGGGTGCAGGTTGATCAGGCAGGGTCCTAGAAATGGGGTAGGGGGAGGTGGTTCAAGATCCGACAGTGGTTACTGGTATGTTTCCCCTCAACAACACTTCCGCATGTATTCTATTTGATAGTGGGGCTGAGCGAAGTTTTGTGAGTCAAAAATTCAAACACCTACTAAATCAACAACCCCAAAAGCTAAGCGAAGCCTTCACGGTGGAGATGGCTAATGGGAAGACTGAAACAACCAAAGATATTTACGTAGGATGCACGTTAACACTGAATAACCACTCATTTTTAACCGACTTAATGTTAGTTAATATGCAAAGTTTTGATGTGATAATCGGTTTGTGTGACATCCCTATTTTCACGGCCAGAAAAGACCGATTTCGTTTATGCTTTTAAAATAAAATCAGAGTAATCTTTCAAAAGGTGTTGCGGAATTTTTCCCCAAAAAAAATATCATAAAAATTTATCAAAACATTTCTTAAAGAAATATATTTTCATTATATTACAAAACCTCGGGATGTCATGTTCCGATACAGACCAAAAGCATAAACAGTAGGATATAGGCCTTACAACATTTATTTACATCTACTGACCTATAATCCAAAATCCCTCGTCATCATCCAACTATGCTCTGGTTCCACTACCTGTAATATAGAAAGCTGAGTGGGTCAGGCTTGGGAGCCTGGTGAGCACATAGGGTTTTCAACCCACAATAAATAAATTTATTAATTTCATCAACCAACAATAAATTTATTAATTTCATTAACCAACAATAAATTTATTAATTTCATTAACCAACAATAACCCTGATTACCCATTCCTGTAATCCTTACTTTACGTCCCTACACACCTATCATAAGGGACCTAGCCTAAGGATTATCATCGGGATGGACTTTACTTCTAAGGGGATTCCTCAGCCATATATGTCCGTAAGGCAACCATGAGGGGGATGGAGTACACCGGTGAACACATCGTTCACTAACACCTACAGATTGCGAGTCTGCCAGCGTTCCACTGGACTGTCTAGAAAGGTTCGTGGTCGTCATCTATAGTCCGCTAGATGACTAAAACAACAACAACATCGAGGCCTCTCATCATTTTATCACACATCAACTATTTCATCTACCCATGTTTTACCCAACATATTTGTAGATAAAAATACATATACAGTTTAAAACCTGTATAAAACATCCTTTCAACACCCATCTCAAATAAACAAACAATATATATACACATAGCATGTATTTTATAGAAAATACTTCATATCTATGTGTAAGATGAAAGTGACTACACACTCACTTGGTAAGATGGTGATTAGACAACACTTCGTTCCTTAAAACAATCTTTTTCGATGAAACCGGGAGGTTTGCTCAAAAACCGGGCTCTGCGCGGGCAGAGTTTCGACTCGAAAAACTCTTTTTCTTGGAGACTTCGGGCTCTTCGGGGCTTTCTTATGATGCTAGGAAGGTATTCTAGGATTGGGGTATTTACTGCAGCTTAAAAGAAAGAAAAAGGTGTAAAGGTGTAAATTTTGTAAATAAAAATCGTTTGGTCTCGCATTCTATTTATAGTGGCCGAAGCCTCACATTACGCGGGGCGTAATCTTCATGTACGCGGGGTAGTTCAGCTCTTTGCTGGGCGTACCTTCGTACGCTGCGCGGAGGAGCGGGGGATCGTGGCGTCTGATCGGATTTTGAGCCTCAGACTCATCACAGCTATATACACGCGTACATCATGCGAAGGAGTAGGGGGATGTGGCCGACTTCGGACCATGTACACGAGTACGCTGGGCGTACTCCTGTACGCTAGGCGTACTCCTCTAAATTTTATTTTTCAAACTTCAAAAATTTATAACTTTCGCATACGGGCTCCGTTTTCGACGTTCGTTATATCCACGCGTAGGTGAGACCGTGCTCTAAAATTTTCGTTTAGACTCCGTTGGCTAATTTTGATTTTATTTTTAAAGTTATATTTTTAACAGGTCGGGACAAGAAAAGTCCGTTAAAAATTCATAACTTCTTCATCCGACGTCCGTTTTTGTCTGTCTTTTTTCCGTTAAACTACTATCGACGAGATCTTTGATTCTCGTTTAGGCTGTGTTGGCTAAAAATTTCTCAATTTATAATTCGAATTTCGGGCTGCATACTACTATGCTAAATCTTAGTAAATTCATAACTTCCTCATACGAAGTCAGATTTGGACATTCTTTTTATGCACGCTCTCGGTTTAACGTATACTACGACTTTCATTTAGATCCCTAAGGCTAAAAAGCATTATATCGTAAACTCACTTTTTACGTCACACAACGTCGTGCCGGTTCTGTCGCGAAACTTCAACAGGTCATAACTTCTTCGTTATAACTCGGATTTCGGTATTCTTTATATCTCCAGAATCTTTGTTTCGACCACTAAAACTTTCTTCATAGATATCGGGTTTATCTAACATTTTACTTTCAACGCTTATTTTTATGCTTAATTTATTATATCATCATAATTAAATATAAGGCACATAAATTACCATAATTCATTCTTATTACTTCAAAACACGTGACAATAGTTGACCTAGACTATTACATCATCTTTAATGCTTAGCCCAGAAACACGAGTGTTACAATTCTCTCCCCCTTAGGATGATTCCGTCCCCGGAATCATACATCAGCAAACAAATGCGGATAGCGACTCATCATGTCACTCTCCATTTCCCAGGTGAGATTTGGCCCATTCGTATGTTTCCATCGCACAAGCACTAAATCGACCATCTTGCATCGCAACTTCTTAGTCTTACTGTCAACGATTGCCTCTGGTTCTTCAATTAGCCTCTTGCTTTCGTCCATCCTTAACTCAGAAGTTGGAATTATGTAGGGAACTTCTCCCGTGAACTTCCTCAAATAACACACGTGGAAAGTGTTATGAATACCATCTAGTTCTTATGGGAGTTCTAGCTTGTAAGCTTGGTTCCCAATCCTCTAAAGAACTTTGAACGATCCAATTAACCTTGGACTAAACTTTCCTCTTTTCCTAAATCTTATAAGTCCCTTCCACGGCGAGACTTTAAGCAAAACCGAATCTCCAACTTCGAATGTTATCGGTTGTCTTTTCTTGTTAGCATAACTCTTTTGACGATCCTGAGCTGCTAACATCCTTTCCTTAATCACTTTAAGCTTTTCAGCAGTCTGATGAACTATCTCGGGTCCCATAAACTGCTTTTCCCCAGCTTCAAGCCAACATGACAGCGTTCGACACTTTTGTCCATACAAAGCTTGATAAGGTGCCATCTTGATGCTCGAGTGGAAACTATTATTGTAGGAAAATTGTACTAGTGGTAAATGTTCATCCCAATTAACTTGGAATTCCAGGGTACATGCTCTTAGCATATCCTCTAATGTTTGAATCGTTCGTTCGCTCTGACAATTGGTTTGCGGATGGTAGTCTGTACTTAGACACAAGTTCATACCCAATTTCTCTTGTAGACTTCTCCAAAACCTCGACGTGAAACGACTATCACGAACTGATACAATCATTAAAGGAACACCGTGAAGTCTTACTATCTCCTTCACGTAAGCATTTTCAAGTTTATCCATAGACCATTTTTCATTGGCTGCTATGAAGTGTGCACTTTTAGTAAACCGATCAACGACCACCCAAATCATGTCGTGACCGCTCTTCGTTTTGGGCAGTTTAGTCACAAAATCCATGGTGATGTCTTCCCATTTACCCATGGGTATAGGTAAAGGTTCTAAACTCCCATACGGTTTCTGATGTTGTGCCTTAACCCTCGCACATGTCACACATTCGGCCACATACTTTGCAACATCGAGCTTCATCGTTGGCCACCAGTAGTAGGGTTTTAGATCCATATACATTTTCGTGCTGCCGGGATGAATTGAGTACATGGTCTTATGAGCTTCTTCCATCAGAAGATCTCTTATTCCTCCCGTCTAAGGTACCCAAATCCTATCGTGGAATACCTTCAGTCCTTGACCGCTTGTATCGAACACTAACGTTTTGCCCAAACGTTCTTCCTTTCGGTCATTTTTCTCTAAAGCTTCTTCCTGAGCTTTCTCGATACTTTCTACAATCGTTGAGAGTACTTCGATTCTTAATACATTTGGACTTTTCCTTTCAAGGCTCACTTTTTGGCTTAAAGCATCAACTACAACATTTGCTTTACCAGGGTGGTAAATTATCTCACAGTCGTAATCTTTGATCAAGCCAGCGTCGTTGTCTCATGTTCAATTCCTTCTGATTCAAGAGATACTGAAGACTCTTATGATCAGTGAAAAGTTTGCATTTTGTGCCATAAAGATAATGCCTCCATATCTTTAGGGCGAATACTACCACTGCTAACTCCAGATCATGAGTGGGGTAGTACTTTTCATGTTCTTTCAATTGTCTCGATGCATATGCTATCACGTTATTGTTGGGTTTTGAGCACTATAGCACTCCTATGGTGCACATGCAACCCTAAATGCTTTGGATCTATGTTTTCTCTAATTATACATGCATTTTCTTTTTCCAAAGCATTCTCCCTAACTAGGATACAATTGAAGCTATCAACATAATTGGATGCTTACCTCTTGAGTAGAGTAGAGTTCTTGACCTTTGAAAGCTTGAGCACCTCAAGTGTGATGCCTCTATTGGTTCACAAACACCAAAATGCAAGAGGAGGTTTTAGGAGAATAAGATGCTTGACTCCATAGAGGGTGTAGCCGATTTTGGCATATTGGGAGCACTATTTATAATGTAGCAAAACACTAGGGTTACACTTGGTAAACCCTAATGCTCCATGACTTTTCACATTCTTATGCTCCATGGGTTAACCTCCATGGACTATCCATGGATTATCTTATCGGTTTAGGCCAACCACATAGTCATGGATCATTAGCCCACATTACAAGATTGATTGATTTACACAATCAATCCCCATATATTTAATTAGTCTCTTTTGATCACAAAATTAATTCCAAATTAATTCTTGATCAATACTAATTAAATAATATTAATATATTATACTTGTGATATATTAATAAATCACAAATAACCTTATTCTCAAAAATATTTCCTATCAAATTGCACTAGTGAAGGCAACCCAAAAGGGACCATGCTACAATCGGGTCAAGTACATACCAGTTATAGTTATGGGCTTAGACACCAAATCCAACAGTTTCCCACTTGGATAAGTCTAATAACTATTACTACTAATGCACTTCAGGATCCGAGTTAGCAATCGTAAGCTTTCAAAAGCCTTTGTCAACTCTGACCCAGTCAGTGACGCATCCTTTAGATAAGTGATCATATACTCCTCTATTCTCAAGATATCAGCTAGACAAATACATGGAACAATGTCATACTCATTGTCCAGCAGTTTGTTTCCTGATTTCTAATTCGTCTGACATAGAACATAACTGAACACATCAATTTAGTTCTGACTGGGCCCGACACATAAGTCAAAACAGAATCATTGAGGGGCCCAAGATATCGCTTTTAATCCTCTTAGGATAAAAGGAACAGATAAACTTCGACATTATATGCTTGTACTAACTACTCATCAAATCATGCACAACGACACGTTTTATAACATCAAGTTACTAATGCGTTTTCATGCCATCAATGCACAACCGACTCATAGTCAACAACTCATATATCTTGGTTTGAAGATTATATGATATTATCGTCTCACAATTACTCATGATAAATTCCATGAAGTAATTCAGGTGATCGCGGGTTGATCCAATACTCAAATCTTATTTCAGAAGTACTCAAGAATGGTGTAGCAAATTGTTGCTATGCCTAACTCCTTAGACAATCTACAAGCCAACTCATGAAAGTATTCTTTCACACTTACTTCCAACGTATGATCGACAGTGGATAATTGGAATAATAATAATAATCACATTTTTTATTATTCTGGAAGTCAAAACATGCAAAGTGAAACAATAGTAACTAATTTGCACAAGACAATAACTTTACTTATAAATAAAACCCCTTTTATTTAATCATCAAATGTCAATTACAATTTAGCTATTACAAGTTTCTATTTATCTAACCACTAAAACTAATATCGTCCGCTAGCCCAATGCCCCTTGCATGCTGCAAGTGCTTAACCCAAGTCAGTCCTTTTGTAAGAGGATCTGTTGGGTTGTCCTCTGACGATATCCCCTTTACCACGAGGTGTCCTTCTTCTACTTGATGTCTTATGAAATGGTACTTTCTGTTGATATGCCTAGATCTACCATGATCTCTCGGTTCCTTGGTTAAGGAAACCGCCCCTTCATTATCGCAAAAATCTCCATAGGCTCCTTTATGGATGAAATGACTCCAAGGTCTCTAATGAAGTTTTTCAACCATATTGCCTCCTTCGATGCTTCGCTTGCTGCTATGTACTCTGATTCACACGTTGAGTCTGTTGGATTAATGTCTAAGTCCATAACTATAATTGGTAAGACTTGACCCGACCCGGCATGGTCCATTTGGGTTGCATGACATCATGCATTTGGATAGACTATAATGAGAGAAATAACACTTAAGGTTGGTTAATATATTATAAGTTCTAATATATTAATAAGGTTATTTAATTAGTATTGATCAAGAATTAATTTGGAATTAATTAAGTGATCAAAAGGAGACTAATTAAATATATGGGTTGATTGTGTAAATCATTCATTCTTATATATGTGGGCTTGTGATCCAAGATTCCTTATGTTGGACTAAGTCCATGGGGTGACCCATGGATACTCCATGGAGGTTAAAATCCATGGAGCATAAGGAATGGGTAAAGTTATGAGTTACATGGTGTAACCCTAATAGCCACCATATAAAAGAATCCCATGGCTCAAGAAATCGTGACTAATGTGTGAGTGTGAGGGCTAGATGATTTCAAGGAGTGTTCAAGTTTCTCTCAAGTTATTCCAAGTGTATTTGGTGTTGTGTGAACCAATTGAGGTGTCACACTTGGGGCACTAGGCACTCAAGCTTCATGAAGACATTCTACATCAAAGAGGTATGTATTCTATCTTGTTATATTTATTATTTTGTATGCTAGATTAGGATAATACCTTGGATGTTCATAATTGTATGTATAATAGAGAAAACATAGATCCAAGGTATTTAGGGTTGCATGTACACTTAGGAGTGTTAGAATGCTCATAACCCAACAGTGGTATCAAAGCCTAGGCTTGTTTTCTTGTTATACTTGCAAAAGTAGCTGAAAAATCGAGTTGGATGCATATATTCGATTGTTTTGGCTGGAATTGGACTAGGAACATTACCCTAAGATGTTTTTGGACTTATAAACTTGTTTTTGATGTGGTAATGTTCATGCTAATCCAATTTCAAAGATAATTGTCATAATTTCAAGATTTGTATTAGTTTGTATGTTCATGCTAATTTCTTGAAGATTGATGATTTGAATTATCTTGTTCTTATGAGGTTCTTAGATTAATAGAAAAGTTGTGTGAAATAGTTGTTTTCAATCCATTTTAATCTAAGAGTTGATTCCAAAGTGTGTTTTTGTAACTTGTCCTCTAGTTATATGAAAAGTCACATTTAAGAATCATAAAACTCATAAAAGTTGGCAAAGGTTACAAAATGAAGAGTCTAGTTCTAATTAAATGGTTTTATGACTCCATAACTTGTCCTCAAGTTATAGAGGTTCAAGAGTCTCTTCATTAAATTAAAAAAAAAAGTGTAACCTTAATTAGTTCCATAAGTTACAATAAAAAAAAGTTATTTTTTTTATTAATTAGTTTAAAGTCTTCCATAACTTGTCCTCAAGTTATGGAACTTGAAGAGTTTTTTTTAATTAAAACTACTTTAAACTCATAAGTTATGGAATTAATTAGTTTTGAATAGTTTCAAAACTTGCCCTCAAGTTTTGGAATTTGAAAAGTTTTCACTTATGAATACTTTAATTCCAAGTTAGCCCTTAGAATTTTAAAAGTTAAAATTCAACCCTTATACTTTATAATATTATAAGTTAATAATATTTATATATATGTATAAGAGTAAAGTCAGTCTTACCGTTAGTAGGCCTCATTCACGAAGCCGGTCTATAAGGGGGGTATAAGGTTACTGCCTATAAAATGGCAGTTTAATGGGTGTCCACTCTCACCCACCACTTCCTTGACTGGTGGAGGGTCGTTAGCCGAACGGGTAGGACAAGGACTATAATTCTCCTTTCATTAAAAGTATTAATGATAAGTACTAAGTAACTAAACTCTTATTAATACCCAATCTTAGTTACTTAGGAAAATGTGAATTTGGTGCTAACCCATGAAATTACACTTTGCACTTTGCTTAAGTCGTTAGTGGAGCGTGTGTGGTTAACCGGCACACTAACCTGGACTTAACAAGGTAGACAAAGGGTAACTTAATATTTATCATAGTATCGGTGGAGCGTGTGTGGTTAACCGGCACACTGATTAAGGGGTAAATATTAAGGGTACCAAGTATATTTTCATGGTTATTCACACCTTGTTTTGTGATCCTCGGCATCCCAGTCACAAAACCTGAAGGGCACACTCGAGATTGAAACATGCCTTTGAACAGTTCAATGAATCTCAAAGATCTAGGACTTTCAAATCCAATTAAAACCTAATAAATTATTTCGTTTTTCATGGTGGAAATTGGTGAATCGTCATTCACCTACCTTCAAATATTTTATAGCTTGGATTACGACATCCCTCTTCTAAGTTATAAAATAGTTTGTTGGGTCCTAGCCTTAATATTTCATATTGGGTGTCATATTAAGGACTTTAAATCAACTATCTTGAATATCTCCCAAAAAGATGTCTGGTCTAGACATTTATGATCTTCCCAAATCTCTTGAAACAAGCTTTCCTAAATGAAGATGATGTCCCATGGATATCATACTTCTTTAACCTCCTCCAATTATTCTCCCTAACCCACAAGTTCCTAAAAAGTTTAAGGTCACTCAAGCTCTATTGGCAAGGCAAGGTCTAGGTGTGATCACATCTTGGAGATATAGTCACATATTGACAAGCCGGGAGAGTTGGGTGTCAAAGTCTTGAGAAAGTTGGTGGCTCAACTACTTTCTAAGTCACATAGTGAGTTCTTTTGGGAATCCTATGAAACAGACTAAGACAAGACCCTTAATGATCTTATCTATTTGCTAAGATCAACTTCCTAAAACGCTATGGACATTGACAATGATGACATTGGATATCCAGTAAAGCTCTCTCTTCCCAATGGAAAGGGATCGGCCATAGTCAACTCGGTTGACCCAATGGTAAAGAGAGAGGCGAAGTCTGAGATAGTCCCATTATCAAGGGTCCATAGGTAACTATTGCCAAAGGAAGGGACATTGGTTACGAAGCTGCCAAATTTACCTAAGGATGTTAAAGTCAATAAGTTTGGCTCTACTTCAGGTAAAGTCCATTGTCTAACTCTATTAAGTACATGCTGATTCTGATCACGAAGATGGATTTCAATCGCATGGTTCGGTGATCAGAATTTTGGGCTATTACTTAAGAGTTATGATATTTATATTGCTTAGGAATAGATAACAACAAGGTTTTATATGGATTGTAAGGATAAGTTTTTCCGCAAAGTTTTAAAATAAAAGAAAAAGGTTTTGATTTTATTTATTTTAAGTATCCTTACAATGGCATTTGTGAAAAGTTGTTGCTTATAAGATTCCATTGATAGCAATATTGGAAAAATGGATTTGATTCTTTCGGTTGTGGTAGTGTCTAATATTACCAAATAAGGAAAGATTCTCATCACCCAAGGTTCAATTGGATCGAAACTTGGAATCATGCAAGTTGTATAGTATGATGAATGAGAACTTTCAGCTTGGAAAATTAAGACTAATTCCTTATGTGAATAAGGAAAGGACTAAGGGATCGAGTACACATTCTTGTGCACTGGTCAAGTCCACCACAAAAGATCAAGAAGACTATTCGTCATGATTTACTTAAGTTCAGTAAATATGGTTATACTTATAAGTTTAAGTATAAGTCTGTAGCATTGGAGAAGTTTCAATGTGAGACAGAACGAATAAGGAGAATCAAAGTATGGCAGAAAGATAAAAGTTTCTCAAATATGAAAAGATGGGAGAGTACTTTAGTATCATGTTTATGATCATCTTAATGATTAAGATACCATATCACAATTGGTCCTCTAAAGTCATCTTAGTGCATTCTTATGACTAAGAAGAGGAGTCATGAATTGTTGAAATGGTTAAATCAAAAAGATGAGTCATACTTCGTTCCAAAACAATTCATAGAGTCATACTCCAAGATTGTAACTTGAGTGACATATCTTAAAGAGGGTTTGTTAACACTAGTCAAATGTAAGAGTAAAAGGTTATCTACTCTTGTACATTTGAAATTGGTAAGTTGTGATGTTTTGGATAAAACAGAGACCAACTTAGGCCAATTGTGTAAAGTGTTAGTCTTGATAAAGAATCCGCACTATCTCTTGAATATTTGACAAAGGAGTCTTATATGTCAAGAGGACAGTGGGAGTCTTAAAGCTCTTGAAAGTTTCAAGACTTAATCAAGAATAAAACCTAAAGTCCTTCACTAGCACACGACTTGAGGTTTATAACCTATCGTGTTGAAATTTTTGTGCCTATTCAAGTTGGCTTTGCATAGGAGTTCTGAGAGTTCTCAATTGGTTGCACAACTACTTGGAAGCAATGGCAGGCACCTGAGTTGCCAAATGGCAAGAATTTAAGATTGCACAAGTTTAATCAATATGAGTTTGGATTTGTCACTAACCTTGTCTTGTGATTATGGTTTTGACAAATTCACATGGATAAGAACACATACACTATTAAATCTAAGTGTCGTAAGGTTTCTCTCCGATTCATGAAAATGATGGTGAGGAAACACTTTCACTAAGTAGATTTTAGCTAGATAGCAATTGTGATATTTGCATTCTCAAAGTCGTTAGTGGAGCGTGTGTGGTTTACCGGCACACTAACATGGACTTGTGAGAAGTGGCAAAGGTCTAAACAATTGAGACTATGATTATGGCATCCCTTTTCATAGTTCTAAAATTGTTTAGACACACATGTTAGCTATCTAAGAGAGGTGTATGATTTTGATAAAGTTTTATCAAAACAATCTAGTATCAGAAATCTGAACTTTGGTAAGAAAGTCAGCTGATTTCTGAGTACATGTCAAAGCTAGTGGGAGCATAAGTGTTATGCTAATAATCATCATGTTAGTGGGAGCATGATAATTATGACAAAGGTTGCAAGTTAGCAATGTTAATTATAGAAAACAAAAGTTTCAATTCGTGAGGTTGCAGGGGTTGAAAAAGTTGTTTTGCTATAATTAAGGGAGAGGAAATTATACTTCATTTCAATTCTAAAAGCTTAGATTGAGATTTTAATCGTATTTAATCAAGGATATATATATGAATTTCATCTTGGAATGGCTCAACATAAGGAAATTCTATATATGGGTCCATTATTTGCGTTCTAAAATTCGATTATGATTACGGCATCCCTTTTCATAATCTGAATTTTGAGAACTTGGCAAATTGAAATGGAAATATTATAGCAAAAGACTGGTTTAGTCTTTATGTGAGACATCATGAATCGTGTCCCATATGCTTCGGATATAGGATCGATTACATGTGCTATATTCATCCTTTCTAAAATTTTCCAAATGCCTGGGGCATTATGAAGGGAAAAGGTCTAGAATTGGATATGACTAAAATGATTAAGCAATTGTTGAGGACAATCTAAGGTTTACCAAAGATTGGTTGCTCAAGGACAGTTGGAAGTATAATGTTAATTCTGGAAGGACCATATTGACATAATCTGTAAGGAGGCAACTCTTGTTCAGAAGTGATAGTCAAAATGGAATATGGAAATGTTTCAAAGTTAGAAATTATTCAATCTGTGTAAGATTAGGAAACTTAATGAAAGAAGGATGTTTCCAAGCAGCTGATCTCCTTTGGAATGCTCTGTAATGATTGTTGTCAAGTCTTTCTGACTTCGTGCATAATCATTAAGAGGATCAATGCATATAAGTTTCGAATCTAACAGATTTCAGTAAATGGCATGAATTTGGAATTCTTGCATTTGCAGTAAGGATTTGGGACTATGAAAAGAGGATCATTGGAGTGATGTTCAATTGATCTATTTTACAAAGTAAAGATCATAGACAAACATAGTATGCATACTTGGTGTATGGCATGACTAGTGTTTAGAAAACATAGTGTACATGCTTGGAGCATGGGACAACTATTGTTTTAAATTCAAGTATAAAGTTGATAAAACCGAAACAATGAATAATGAGTAATCAGTATGGTGATAAATAAAAGTGTTTATTTATATTCATAGGGTTTGATACCATATTTGATTCATTTATTCTTGTGTTTCACTTTGCATGTTTTGACTTCCAGAATAACTAAGTCGCTCTTCCTGAATGATTAAGTTATTCAAACCATCCACAATCGGTCATATGTTGGAAGTAGATATGAATCAAGACTGTCATGGGTTGGTTTGTAGAGGTCCAAGTTGGTGGACAAAGTGGTGCTACAACACTCATAAGTGCTCATAAGTTCTGAGTATTGGATTCAACCCGCGCTCATTTGAATCACTTCATGGATTTTATCACGAGTGATCATGAGACGATAATATCTTATATTCTTCAAACCTAGATATATGAGTTGTTACTATGAGTTGGTTATACATTGATTGCACGAAAACGCATTGGTAACTCGATGTTATAAAACGTGCCTTTGTGTATGATTCAACAAGTAGTAGAACAAGCCATATGAGTCGAAGTTTATCCATTCCTTTTACCTTCAGGATAAAGGCGATATCTGTGGGCCCCTCGATGATTTAAAGATGATACATGTGAGTGCTTTGCCAAGCCAGGACTGATTTGATTTATTCAATCAGTCAGTCATCATGAATTAGAAATCGGGAAACAACAAATGGACAGAGAGAATGATTGATAATCCATGTCTCAGTCCATATGATATCTAGAATGGAGGAATATATGATCCCTTATCTAATGGACAAGTCATTGACAATGGTCAGAGTTCATCGACAAGGTCAGAGTTCGACAGAAGCTTTTGAGAGCTACGATTGCTGATCGGTTCCTGAAGTCATACGCAATAATAGTTTTAGACTTATCCAAGTGGGAGACTGTTGGATTAATGTCTAAGTCCATAACTATAATTGGTAAGACTTGACCCGACCCGGCATGGTCCATTTGGGTTGCATGACATCATGCATTTGGATAGACTATAATGAGAGAAATAACACTTAAGGTTGGTTAATATATTATAAGTTCTAATATATTAATAAGGTTATTTAATTAGTATTGATCAAGAATTAATTTGGAATTAATTAAGTGATCAAAAGGAGACTAATTAAATATATGGGTTGATTGTGTAAATCATTCATTCTTATATATGTGGGCTTGTGATCCAAGATTCCTTATGTTGGACTAAGTCCATGGGGTGACCCATGGATACTCCATGGAGGTTAAAATCCATGGAGCATAAGGAATGGGTAAAGTTATGAGTTACATGGTGTAACCCTAATAGCCACCATATAAAAGAATCCCATGGCTCAAGAAATCGTGACTAATGTGTGAGTGTGAGGGCTAGATGATTTCAAGGAGTGTTCAAGTTTCTCTCAAGTTATTCCAAGTGTATTTGGTGTTGTGTGAACCATTTGAGGTGTCACACTTGGGGCACTAGGCACTCAAGCTTCATGAAGACATTCTACATCAAAGAGGTATGTATTCTATCTTGTTATATTTATTATTTTGTATGCTAGATTAGGATAATACCTTGGATGTTCATAATTGTATGTATAATAGAGAAAACATAGATCCAAGGTATTTAGGGTTGCATGTACACTTAGGAGTGTTAGAATGCTCATAACCCAACAGAGTCAACTACAGTCTCCTGCTTGGAACTTTTCCATGTCACTGCTCCTTTATTGAGGGTAAACACCCAGCCCGACTGAGAGCGGAAATTATCTCTGTCGGTTTGGAAGCTGGCGTCGCTATACCCTGTCACTCTCAAGTCATCACTCCCACCGAGGGTAAGGATCCAATCCTTAGTCCTCCGCATGTACTTAAGAATGTTCTTAACCGCCGTCCAATGAGCTTTACCAGGATTCCCTTGATATCTGCTGACCATGCTCAAAGCAAAGGCCACATCAGGGTGAGTACAAGTCATAGCATACATGATCGAACCAACTACGGAAGCATATGGTATTCGACTCATCTCTGCTATCTCAGCCTCTGTACTCGGACTCTGAATCTTACTCAGTTTTGTATTGCTTAGGATAGGTAGGTTACCTTTCTTGGAGTTCTCCATGCTGAAACATTTCAACACCTTGTCCAAGTATGTACTTTGACTAAGTCCTATTAGCCTTTTACTCCTGTATCTAAATATCCTTATCCCTAGGATACAAGCAGCTTCTCCAAGGTCCTTCATAGCGAAACACTTCCCAAGCCAGGACTTAACCTCCTGCAAGGTTGGGATGTCGTTTCCAATGAGCAGTATGTCATCTACATATAATAACAGAAAGCTAACTATACTCCTATTAGCTTTGACATATACACAGGACTCATCCTCGCTTCTCGAAAATCCAAACTCTTTGACTTTCTCATCAAAACAAAGATTCCATCTACGAGATGCTTCTTTCAATCCATAAATGGACTTATCAAGCTTAGACACTCTATTTGGGTACTCTGCATTGACAAAACCCTCTGGCTGACTCATGTAAACATCTTCAGCCAACTTTCCATTAAGGAAAGCAGTTTTGACATCCATTTTCCATATTTCATAGTCATGAAATGCAGCTATGGCCAACATAACCCTTAGATTTGATCTTCGCTACTGGTGAGAAGGTCTCATCATAGTCAACTCCTGGAGTTTGAGTAAAGCCCTTCACAACTAGTCGCGCCTTATATGTGTGTACTTTCCCATCCATGTCGGTCTTCTTCTTGAAGATGCATTTGCATCCGACTGTCTTACGACCCGGTACATTGTCAACCAAGTTCCAAACTTGATTGTCATAGATGGACTGAATCTCGCTGTCCATAGCCTCTTTCCATTTTGCAGACTCAGGGCCTGCCATTGATTCCTTGTAGCTGTTAGGTTCATCCAAATTACCAGTGTACTATCATTGATAAATGTATCACCTTCAGTAGTAATATGGAAACCATAAAACTCAAGTGTGTTTCTAACTCTACTGGAACGCCTCAGAGGTAAGGATTCGTCAATTGGATCAACTGGAGTTTCCTCCTCAGGTTGATTGCTAGTGTTTGAGGTTCCTTCACCGCTTGACTCTTGAAGCTCTTCAAGGTCAATTTTCCTCCCACTGTTTCCTTGGTTTATGAGTACTCTCTCACGAAAGACTCCTCTCCTCGCAACGAAGACAACATTGTCACTCGGTCTGTAGAAGAGATATCCAAAGGATTTCTGTGGGTAGCCAATGAAAATACATCGCTCACTCTGAGGTTCGAGCTTGTCGTGAGTTTCTTTTCTCACAAAAGCCTCGCAACCCCAAACTTTGATGTGGTCTAAGGTGGGAACTTTCCCTATCTACATCTCATGAGGTTTTTTGGAAACCTTTTTGGTAGGGACTAGATTAACGATAGGGGCGGCAATCTCTAAGGCATACCCCCAGAATGAGATAGGTAACGAAGCTCGACTCATCGTGGAACGAACCATGTCTAGCAAGGTTCTATTGCGCCTCTTAGCCACACCATTAATCTGTGGTGTCCTAGGTGGCGTCAATTGCGAAACAATTCCACATTCCTTAAGATAGTCTAGGAACTCGATACTAAGATACTCTCCTCCACGATCGGATCACAACATCTTTATCTTCCTACCCAATTGATTCTCCACTTCTTGCTTAAACTCTTTAAACTTTTCAAAGGTTTCTGACTTATGATTGATTAAGTAAATATACCCATATCTACTATAATCATCAGTAAAAGTCACATAGAAGCAGTTAGCATCCCTTGTGGCGGTTCTGAATGGTCCACACACATCAGTGTGTATGAGATCCAACAGACCTTCACCCCTTTCACAAGTACCAGTGAAGGGTGACTTGGTCATCTTTCCAAGTAAACAAGATTCATAAGTGTTATCCGACTTTAAGTCGAATGACTCCAAAATTCCATCCTTTTAGAGTTAGACTATTGCGCCTCTCAGCCACACCATTAAGCTGTGGTGTCCTAGGTGACGTCAATTGCGAAACAATTCCACATTCCTTAAGATAGTCTAGGAACTCGATACTACGATACTCTCCTCCACGATCGGATCACAACATCTTTATCTGCCTGCCCAATTGATTCTCCACTTCTTGCTTAAACTCTTTGAACTTTTCAAAGGCTTCTGACTTATGCTTGATTAAGTAAATATACCCATATCTACTATAATCATCAGTAAAAGTCACATAGAAGCGGTTAGCATCCCTTGTGGTGGTTCTGAATGGTCCAGACACATCAGTGTGTATGAGATCCAACAGACCTTCACCCCTTTCACAAGTACCAGTGAAGGGTGACTTGGTCATCTTTCCAAGTAAACAAGATTCACAAGTGTTATCCGACTTTAAGTCGAATGACTCCAAAATTCCATCTTTTTGGAGTTGGGCTATGCGCTTCTTGTTGACATGTCCAAGATGACAATGCCACAAGCATGCTTTATCCAAATCATTGGAAGAATCAATATTTAACACATTATTTCCTAAATTATCTACAACCATCACAGTTTCATATATACCATTGCAAGGTAATGCTTCAAAATAAAATACACCATTACAATAAGTATAAATACCACCATTTTCATTATTAAAAGAAAAGGCAAAACCTTGTTTATACAAACTGTGAAAGGAAATAACATTTCTCGCCATATCGGCCGAGTAAAAATAATTATTCAAATCTAAATTAAAACCATTACTAAGCAATAAAGAATAAACTCCAATCTTGGTAACAAGCGACATTTTCCTATTTCCCATGATTAAGTTTATCTTCCCGTGCTCCATATCCCTACTTCTTTTTAGTCCCTGCAAATCAGAACAAATGTGAATACCACAACCTGTATCAAGGACCCAAGAGTTAGCATATGATGAGTTATTAGATTGAATAGTGTAAATACCTGCAAAGGAGGGTTTGATCTTTCCATCCTTAATGTCCTGCAAGTACTTAGGGCAACTTCGTTTCCAGTGCCCTTTTTCATGACAATGGAAACAGTCAACATCCTTCGGATTGGAGTTCATGGAGGTGTACTTGGAGTTCATGGAGGTGTTTTTGGTGTACTTGGAGTTCATGGAGGTGTTTTTGGTGCATGGAGATTCTCTCTCAAGATCCACCTTTGTTCATGATGTGTTGTGACTTTATTTGAGGCTTCCACACTATTAGGGCTAAGCTCTTAAGGCCAAATACATAAAGACTTCAAGCCATACAAAAGGTATGTTACCCTAACTAGTATCTTGTATGGTATATAACAATTGCATACTAGTTATAGGCTTAAGACCTTGGAAACATCATTGCATGTATAATTAGTGAAAACATAGATCCAAGGTATTTAGGGTTGTATGTGCACCATAGGATGTTGTAGTATACTAAAACCCAACAGTGGTATCAGAGCCATGGGTTGTTTTCTATTATAATTGATGCTTCTTGTTTTTCCAAAGTTGAAAATGTGCCATTTTCGCATCTGACTGCTCAGCACGACGTGACAACTTTTACCACGACGTGGTGATGCACCTGTAAGCAAAATTTCATGTTTTGGCTTGCTATTGGATGAGGATCGTTACCCTAAACTGTTTTTTGAACCTAGAAACCTGTTTTTCATGAGGGTAATGTTCTTGCTTGTCCAATTGAAAGATAATTGTCATAGTTTCAAGATTTTATTAGTTTATGTAATAGACTAATTTCTTGTAAATAATTGATATGAATTATCTTGTTATTATGAGTTTAATCTAGATCATGGAAAATATATTTGATTATTGTGTTAATTGGAATATTTGATCTTAATGATTTTTATGAACTCCATAACTTGTCCTTATGGAAAATGAAGAGTTTGTCTTTTAAAAGTTCATTAAGATTCATAGGTTATGAAAAAAATGAAAGGTCTTATTTTAATGTCATCATAAAATAGTTTTATGTCTTCCATAACTTGTCCTCAAGTTATGGAACTTGAAAAGTCTTTCATAAAAAAACATATTAAACTCATAAGTTATGGAAACCAAAAGTTTTTGAATTGTTCAAAACTTGCCCTCAAGTTTTGGAATTTGTAAAGTTACCCCCATGTATACTTTAATTCCAACCTCTAGAATTTTAAAATTCAAACCTTATGGACTTTATTAAATTAATTAAAGTGTCTAATTAAAAGAAAGTTAATAACTCCATAATGACATGGTTTAAAGTTTAATTAAATTAAGAGTATAGTTTAATTAATAGATTAAACCACCAAGTATTTTAAATGTGTAAAATACACCTTTATACTATTATAATATTAAAAGTTAATACTTATATATATATATATATATATATATATATATATATATATATATATATATATATATATGTATGTATAAGACAAGTCAGTCTTATCGTTAGTAGGCCTCATTCACGAAGCCGGTCTATAAGGGGGGTATAAGGTTACTGCCTATAAAATGGCAGTTTAATGGGTGTCCACTCTCACCCACCGCTTCCTTGACTGGTGGAGGGTCGTTAGCCGAACGGGTTTGACAGGACATTTAAATTCTCATTAAAAGTATAATGAAATACTAAGTAACTAAACACTTATAAATTCCCAATTTTAGTTACTTAGGAAAATGTGAATTTGGTGCTAACCCATGAAATTGCACTTTGCACCTTGTTAAGTCGTTAGTGGAGCGTGTGTGGTTAACCGACACACTAATCTGGGACTGAAAATGTGTGGCAAAGGGTAGCTTGATGTTAATCATAGATCAATGAAGTGTGTGTGGTTAGCCGACACATTGATTAGGTGGTTGTAACATTAAGTGTACCAAGTTAATTTGCATGGTTATTCACTCTTTGTTTGTGATCCTCGACATCCCAGTCACAAACTTGAAGGGCACAATCGAGATTTAAACATGTCGTTGAATAGTTCAATGAATCTCAAAAGATCTAGGAGTTTCAATTCATTTAAAACCTAATGTTAAATTTGGTTTTTCATGGTGGAAATTGGTAAATCATCATTTACCTACCTTCAAATATTTTATAGCTTGGATTACGGCATCCCTCTTCCAAGTTATAAAATATTGTGTTCGGTCCTAGCCTTAATATTTCATATTGGGTGTTATATTAAGGACTTAAATCAGCTAAACTTGAATTTCTCCCTTATAGATGTCTAGTTATGACAACTATGGTCTTCCTTATCCTTTTGGATAAAGCTTTACTAATGAAGATGATATCCCAAATGGCGATCAAGGTGAAATATCAATCCCTTTGTTGTGGATTAATGGGACTGGAAATCATACTTCACTTCCTCCACCTCCTCCAATTATTCTCCCTAATCCACAAGTTCTTGAAAAGTTCAAGGTCACTCAATACCTATTGGCAAGCAGTGTCTATATGTACTCACATCTTGGAGATGAAGTCACATATTGACAGGTCGGGAGAGTTGGCTGTCTAAGTCTCAAGGAAGTTGACTGTTGACTGGGTTCTTCAATCACTTTCCGAGTCATATAGTGAGTTCATTAGGGACTAATATATGACAGACCACGACATGACCCTTAATGATCTTACCTTTTTGCTTGTTGCTGCTGAATCAACAATGATTTGGAGCACTGGTAAAGCAAATTTGATTGGAAGATCTACTTCACAAACTTACATGGATATTGTCAATGGAAACATTAGAAGTCCATAAAAGTATTCTCTTCCCAATGGAAATGGATTGGCTATAGTCAGCCTGGTTGACCAAATGGTAAAGAGAAAGGCTAAGTCTGAGATAGTCCCATGTACCATTACTAAAGAGTCCATAAGTTTCTATTGCCAAAAGAAGGGGCATTCGTTGCGAAGCCGCCTTATTTACCTGAAAGTTCACCAGGATGGTAAAAGTCAAAAATTTGACTATGCTTTAGGTAAAGTCCACTATCTAACTCTATTAAGTTCCTATTTGGAGATTATTATTACATGATGTGACTAGGTCGTATTTTGATGATTTGTAGAATCGAAAACGGAGAGGAAGCTTAGAAGAAGAGTATGCTGAATCTGATCACGAAGATAGATTTCGACCGCATGATTTGAAGATCAGAATTTTAAGCTACTGCTTAAGAGTTATGATAGATTGCTTAGGAATAGAGAACAACATAGTTTTCAAATGTATTTGCATTGTAAGGATAAGTTTTTCTATAATTTTAAAATAAAAGGAAAATTTTTGATTTTATTTATTTTAAGTATCCTTACAATGGGATTTGTGAAAATTGTTGTTTATATGATTCCATTGATAGCAATATTGGAAAATGGATTTGATTCTTTCGTTTGTGGTAGTGTCATAATTTACCAAATAAGGAAAGATTATCATCACCCAAGTTTCAGTTGGATAGAAACTTGGAATCATGCAACATGTATTGTATGATGAATGATAATTTTCATCTTTGGGAAATTAAGACTAATTCCTTGTTCACATGTATATGTGAGTCAAGTGAAGGACTAGGAGATCGGGTACACTTGGTTGTGCGCTGATCAGGTCCACCACAAAGAACGATAAGGCTATTCGTCATGATTTAATAAAGTTTAGTAAATATGGTTGTGCTTACAAGTTTAAGTATAATTCTGAAACATTGGAAAAGTTTCAATGTATGGCAGGACGAATGAGAAGAATCAAATTAGGCAGAAAGATAAAAGTTTTCTCCAATATGAAAAGATGGGAGAGTACTTTAGTATCATGTTTTATGATCATATTAATGATGATGAAAAACCATATCACAATTGATCCTCTAAGGACATCTTAGTGCATTTGTTTGACTAAGAAGATGAATCATGAATTGTTGAAATGGTTAAATCAAAAGATGAATCATACTTCATTCCAAAATTGAGTCTTAAAGTAACACTCCAAGATCGAGCCTTGAGTGACATAATGTTAAGAAGGTTTAAAACACTTATCAAATGTAGAGTAAAATGTTTTCTACTCTTGTACATTTAAAATTGGTGAGTTGTGATGTTTTGGATAAAACAAAGACCAACTAAGGCCAATGGTGTGAAGTGTTTTTCTTGATAAGAATCCGCACTAACTCTTGAATATTTGCTTTGTCAAGGAATGGTTCTTGACAAGAGAATCTTATATGTCAAGAGGTCAGTGGGAGTCTTAAATATCTTGAAAAGTTTCAAGAACTAATCAAGGGTATTGTTTATCACTAGCACACGACTTGAGGTTTATAACCTATCGTGTTGACATATTCTTGTTTCTGTGCTCATTCCAGTTAAAAGTTGACTATGCATGTGAGTTCTATGAGTTCTCAATTGTTTGCATGACTACCTGGAAGAAATGGTAGGCCCTTGTGCTGTCGAGTGGCAAGAAAAAGAAGATTAAACCAGTTCAGTCCATATGAGTTTGGATTTGTCACTAACCTTGACTTGTGAATATGGTTATGAAAAATTTACATGGATAGGAACACATACACCATAAAAATCGAAGTGTCATAAGGTTTTTGTCCGATTCATGAAAATGATGGTGAGGAAACGCTTTCACTAAGTAGATTTTAAGTAGATAGCAATTGTGATATTTGCATTCTCAAAGTTTTTAGTGGAGCGTGTGTGGTTAACCGACATACTAACATGGACTAGTGAGAATGGCAAAAGGTCTAAGCACATTATGATTACGGCATCCCTCTTCATAATTGTTTAGACACACATGTGAGCTATCTAAGGAAAGGTGTATGAAATCGGGAAGCTTAGATAAAGTTTTATCAAAGCATCTCGTATCAAAAATCTGAACTTTGGTAAAAAAGTCAATAAGTATTGATTTCTAGAAGTCCAGCTGATTTCTGGATACATGTCAAAGCTAGTGGGAGCATAAGTGTTATGCTAATAATTATCATGTTAGTGGGAGCATGATTATTATGTTAGATAGCAATGTTAATTATAGAAAACAAATGTGTCAATTTGCAAAGTTGTAGGGTTTGGAAAGTTGTTTTGCTATAATTAAGGGAGAGGAAATTATACTTTATTCCAATTCTAAAAGCTTAGATTGTGAGTCTTTAATCAATATTAGTCATGATTACATTATTTTTGTTCTAAAACTCGATTATGATTACGACATCCCTTTTCATAATTCGAATTATGAGAACATGGCAAATAGAAATAGAAATATTATAGCAAAAGACTGGTCTAGTATCATGTCTTTATGTGAGACATCATGAATCATGTCCCGTATGCTTTGGATATAGGATCGATTACATGTGCTATAATATTCATCCGTTCTAAATTTTCCAGATGCTAAATGCCTTTGGAATTAAGAGGGAAAAGGACTAGAACTGGATATGACTAAAATGATTAAGCAATTGTCGAGGACAATTTGAGGTTTACCAAAGATTGGTTGCTCATGGACGGTTGGGAGTATAGTGTTAATTTTTTTGGAAATACCATATTGACAAATTCTGAAAAGAGGCAACTCTTTTTCAGACGTGATAGTCAAAAATAGGAATATGGAAATGTTTCCATAGGTGGAACTTGTTCTTCAAATCTGTGTAAGATTAGAAAACTTAATGCAAGAAGGATGTTCAAAGGAATGTTCTTTGAATGTGAGACTTCGTTTCCATGGAATTGCTCTCCATTGGAATACTTTGTAATGTCTGTTGCTGAGTCTTTGTGGCTTTTGTGCATAGTCATTACAAAAGGATCAATGCATATAAGTTTAGAATCTAACATATTTCAGTAACTGGCAAAGAATCTTGTATTCTTGCATTTACGATAAGGATTTGAAATTGTGAAATGTGTATCATTTGAAATGTTTTCAATTGATCTATTCCACAAACAAAGGACCATAGGTAAACATAGTGTGCATGTTTGGAGCATGGGACAACTATTGTTTTGATTCAAGTATAAAGTTGATTATTCGAAACATTATACAATGAATAATGAGTAATCAATATGGTGATTAAATAAAAGGTGTTTTATTTACTCTCACAAGTGTTGGGGCCATATAGTATTAGTATTGTTCTTGTGTTTCACTTTGCTTGTTTTGACTTTCCGAATAACTAGGTTATTCAAACCGTCCACAGTCGATCATACTTTGGAAGTAGGTATTGAGGCAAGACTGTCATGAATGGGTCTGTAGTTTGTCTAGGTGGCCTAGACATAGCTGCAGGATTCATGAGTGCTCTTGGAATAAGATTCGAGTATTGGATTAAACCCACGCTCATTTGAATCACTTCATGAATTTTATCACGAGTGATCATGAGACGATAATATCTTATATTCTTCAAACGGAGAGATATGAGTTGCAGTCTACAAGTCGGTTGCACAT
The DNA here is from genome assembly GCF_052849685.1 of Lactuca virosa. Taxonomy (NCBI): domain Eukaryota; kingdom Viridiplantae; phylum Streptophyta; class Magnoliopsida; order Asterales; family Asteraceae; genus Lactuca; species Lactuca virosa. The sequence goes on along the minus strand of NC_136428.1, from coordinate 122,169,651 downwards.
TGATCATGTGAAAACGCACCAGTAACTTGGTGTTATAAAACGCATTGTTGTGTGTGATTTGATGTGTAAATAGAGCAAGTATATGAGTTGAAGTTTATTCATTCCTTTTACCCTTGGAGGGATAAAAGCAATATCTGTGGGCCCATCGATGATTTAGTGATGACAACCTTACCGGGCCTGGACTGATTTGATTTGTTCAATTAGTTGGTCGTCATAAATCGGAAATCGGGAAACAACAGATGGACAGAGAGAATGATTGTAATCCATGTCTCAGTCCATAGGATATCTAGAATGGAGGAATATATGATCGCTTATCTAATGGACACGTCATTGACTAGGCCAGAGTTCGACACCAGCTTTAAGAGCTACGATTGCTAGTCGGGTTTTAGAGTCTTACTTGCGATAATAGTTTTAGACTTACACAAGTGGGAGACTGTTGGATTAGATGTCTAAGCCCATAACTATTATTGGTATGTACTCGACCCGAGAGTAGCATGGTCCATTTAGGTTGCATATCATCAAGATAATTTGTTAGGATAGACTCTTGAGATAAGGTTATATATGATTTATCAATATATTATAAGTTATAATATATTAATATGAAATCATATGTTTTAATTAGTATTGATCAATAATTAATTTAGAATTAATTTAGTGATCAAAGGACACTAATTAAATCTATGGGGACTAATTATGGTAATTAGTTATATTTATATGTGTTGGGCTTATGATCCATGTTGGACCAAGTTTATGTATGGATACATAAACAGTTGGGCCACATGAACCATGGATCATAACACCCATGGGTATGGATTTGGGTTATACCCATGACCCTTGGAATCCTACATATAAATATGTCCATTCATAGCCAAAAACGCATAGACTTGTACTTGGAGTTCATGGAGGTGTTTTTGGTGCATGGAGATTCTCTCTCAAGAGCCACCTTTGTTCATGATGTGTTGTGACTTTATTTGAGGCTTCCACACTATTAGGGCTAAGCTCTTTGTAACACCCCAAAAATCACGACCAAAAATTTCATTTTTAAAACGTTACTTAAACCACAATTGCCAATCCATAATATAATTCTTAACATAAAACCAGAGTGTTAATTCAAAACATGTTCTTATTATCAGAGTAAAACATCCCAGGCTGACTATCTATGGTGTGTGCCATACGATCATCCCGAGCTCTTCCCTCCGCTACCGGAAGTACCTGAAACCAAAACTAAAAATTGTAAGCACGAAGCTTAGTGATTTCCCCAACCTACCACATACCATCCACATAATCGGATACTGCAAATACTGGGCCTCGCCCACTACCTTGGGCCTCGCCCGCTACAACAGGCCCCGCCTGCTCCAGTCCCCGCTTGGCTTCGAGCCCCGCTCGGTGTACATATCTGTTTCTCTTAGGCCCCGCCTGTCTCTGGGCCCCGCCCGCTAACATATACTAACATACAATCATATCATAACACACAAATTGAACATATACTACTGGATTTTTGTTCTAAGGCCTCGCCTATCTTGGGCCCCACCCCTGTCCTGCTACTGATGAGTCATGGAACCCCGTCCACACTCCTACTGATAGTGAGATACGAGCCCTCGCCCACACTCACTCCCTTCCTACCTTGGGCCTCGCCCCTGCTCTGCTGCTAATGAGATATGGAACACCGTCCATACTCTGCTATTGGTGAGATACGGGACCTCGCCCACACTCACCTCCCTACCAGGCACATACAAGTATCACACATACAACAAGTATACTCTATCATGCAAACAATTCCTTGGGCACCCGCCCGACATTGGACCTTGGTCCTGAATATCATGCTAGCAAACAGTGCCTAGGGCTAACCCCCGGGTCTTCCTACTCACAACTACATGGGCCGGCATTGTGGCCGTAGACCCATTCACACAAAGGGAAACTCACCTGCACTGCTGAATTTTGCTGATAGCCCTCTGGCTGCTGTCCGACAACTCTCTGAACCGCTGCTCCACTAGCTCCCCGAGCTACTATTATCAATATAACACTTAGTTCCAAACTGAACTCTAGAAGTGAAACTAAGTCAACTCTGGTTAAAGTCAAAGTCCTGGTCAAAGTCAACCTTCCAGTTGACTCGACTCGCCGAGTCAACCCGAAGACTCGCCGAGTCCTTAAACTCAGAAGCTCTCCAAATACGACCCAACTCGCCGAGTCACCCCAGGACTCGTCGAGTTCAACTATCTCTGAGTCCCATCCTGTCCAACTCACTGAGTCACCGCTCAACCCACTGATCTGCGTCTTAACCAGAAGAGGTTGGGGGTTCTGCGACCTGACTCGTCGAGTCCAAGAACAGACTCGCTGAGTCCTAGGCAATCTTCAACAGAATCGCCGAGTTGTTCTTCCAACTCGCCGAGCCCATGCACATATTCATACAACTCGTCGAGTATACCCATGTGATTCGCCGAGTCTCTCCAGTTCTCAATCCATACAGTGTCTTTTCGAGCCATGTAGGGGCTCCAATCCATAGATCCACTCTTCTACAGTCTATCCCCTACGTAAAGTTGCAAACTTTACGTGAAACCAAGGAGCTAAAGGCCCAAAACACTCTAGGGCTAGGGTTTAAGGCAAAAGGGCTTCACCAATAACTTATTGACATAAACTTTATGACCTTCTGGACCATCACAAGTCTAGATCCGAGGTAGCAACCTCAGATCTAGGCCTCTAACTCGACATAGATCTCAATCATGCCCAAAATGCCCCAAATCTCAAACATAAGATAGATCTATTTGCAATAAAGCCAAAGCGACAGCTTATTACCTCCAATATATGCTCCAACTGAAATAGATCCCGGATCTACACCACTCCTTTGCAGCAAGCCTCTAGATCTTCAAGCCCCGTTCCACCAAAATCACTTATCTAGGCTCTAAATTGCTTCCAAGGGCTCTCACTCACGATTTAGGGTTTCTGGATCTCAAAAGGGGAGTAAAGAGGCTGGGGAAGGGATGTAATGTTCTTTAAATAGGGCACAACCCCCCCGGGATTAGGGTTTTTCTCGCCCAGACCAGACTCGCCGAGTCCACTAGCTGACTCGCCGAGTCGGCCACTTACTCTATACCCCGGATCCCGCTCCGACTCGTCGAGCCCCCCTGGACTCGACGAGTTGACTCATGACTTAGATATTTTCCTTTCTTTTCTTGGTCTTTCTGATTCTGGGTGTTACAACTCTCCCCCACTTAAACTAGACTTCGTCCTCGAAGTCCTCTACGGCCAACTATCCTGCAATCCGTTCACATTGCCCCTGCCTGATGACTATAACTCCGGCCGACCAATCTCATGGACCTTCTGGCCGGTTACCCAGAATAAAACTAGTCCTTGTAGTTATCAATCCTCAAGAGCACTCAAATCCCGTCAATCCTGAGCACACAACTCACTCAACTGACAATCCTTCCAGTACTCCCCGAGTACTTACACTGAGATCCTAGGGGTTCACCCCCTTTGTCCTTGCGCGTTTCCTGGCCTTCCCAAGGCAATGTTCCACCACGAACCACCTCCTCTACCACTGTGAAAGACATATCCTTCATGGTATCCATTACTCCAGCCACTCCCAGTGCTGGTCACTACTGTCGATACCCACCGAACACTTCATGCTTACTATAACTTGGCACTTAGCACCCAGCCCAGCGTATGGACCAGATAATCTTGCGAGTAAAAGATTCATCCCTGTAACGGTTAGACTCCAACGAGAGCTGCGCAATAGGGTCAAACCCTTCCCTCTGAGATTATCCAACCCTGCTGCAAGAGGCGTAGCACTCCTCGGCCAACTAGCTGTCCCACGCCATACTTCCCTGTCATCACTTTCCTGCCTTAAAGTCCTGCCATTTCTCATTCGCCTCCCGAATGGACCGAGACCACCCTAGTCCCTCTATAGATTCTGCCGATAACTGGGTTACCGGATACTCACCGGTCACTACAACTAGCACAATCTCTTAGTCGCTCCTAGCGACTTCCGAAGAAACTTCGGCTATCTACACTGCTCTATCAATCCAGCCACTCTGGCGCTACAAGTCTTGGGATCCTCGATCCCCTATCTTGACCCTAAGGTCCCTACCAGGTCCCACCTGCACTACTATAATCTCACGGGCCTCGCCCATGGGTCTCACCCGACTATATCCTAGAGCGATCCTCCCCTCTAGTCTCACCTGCCTAACTACTATCGCATGGGCCTCGCTCGCGGGTCTCACCCAAACCATACTACTGAGCAATCCTGCTCCCAGGTCTCACCTATACTATTGCTAACATACGGGCCTCGCCCATGGGTCTCACCCGACTGCATACTGGAGTGGTCTCACCTAATCAAGGGCTATGCAAGCCAAATCCATACTAAACCTCAACGACTTAGCCTTTCCTGATCCTCATCACTGACTAGGAGATACGGGCCTCCGCCCGCACTCCGAGAACTAATATGCTAATGAATGCTACGGTCTACCCGCAGTCCTACATCACTTTCCTCACGACTTGCTGCTGGGGAATGCTGCGGCTACCCCACAGTCTTGTATCCCGCCTAAACTCGCACCTGGCGAAGGTTCCGCGACCTGGTTTTCCTGAACCAGTCACCCGCTAGACATGAATACACAAACTCAAGGTTGGAAAGTTTCTCCAACTCCCAACTGACCTGATCCTCCATCCAACAACCACTTGAACTGCTTCCTTCCTTACCAAGACTGCGAAACCACCCTAGTCTTGTACTTACTTCTATCCTTGGTCACACGGATGGCTCTCCCCCACTTCGACTAGACTAGCTCCTCACAGCTCACAGCTCAGAAGAATTTCCAATTCTTCCTACCATCCCCTGATCACTTCGCTGAAAACCCGACTTACCACCACTGGGGATCTAACCGATCCATTTCCAAACGACACCTTCCCGAACTAGCGAGGCACTATCGAGCCCCTCACAGGCATGCTACAGGTAATGCATCCTAAGTAACCCACTCCCAAGGAGACGACCTCCAACTATCATTCTAACATCCAAGGTATGCAGATGGCATATAAATTAATCACAAGCAGACCGTAAAATTCTGAAATATCATTATCAATACCGATGCAGAACCATAACAATAAGACCATATCATAAGCTGATAGAGAAATGAAAGAAGATATGTACCTGACACATCGACCTGCTCACACCTCATCGGAAACCAACTGATACGCCCTGCTCCTTGCTGCAGGCGTCTCTGCCTGGCCCTGAGGGCCGTCGGTGATCCTCATGGTTGCAGGGGCAGGTGCTATCACCTGTCCTGCCGAATGCAAACTCGGATATTGGGCCTTCTTGTGGCCCCTCTGACTGCAATGGAAACATAACAGGTCTGATCCCTGGGTGGTGGTAGCAGTACAATCTCTGCTGAAATGACCAATCCGGCCGCACTTGAAGCAGCCAGAATCACCACTGCTGCCACTCCTACACGCACCCTCGTGCGTCCTGCCGCACTTGCCACAGCGGCCCCGGTCCTGAGGACCTCTCGATCTAGAGTCTGATGTCTTGGGCCTCTTGCCCGATCCTGTAGATACCTGAACCTCCTCCGACTTCCTCTTCCCGAGGTGCTCCAGATCGATCTCCCTTTCCCTGGCTCGTGCGATCATATCCTCCAACGTTTTGTAGCCGGACCTGCTCACAAACTGCCTGATGTCATCCCTCAACATCTCGTGATATCAGGCCTTCTTCATCTCCTCATCCACGACATACTGCGGAACAAGAAGGGCCCTCTCCCTGAACTTGGCGGTGATCTCCGCCACGGTCTCAGTAGTCTGTGTCAAATCCTGAAACTCCCGTGCCAACTGCTGCACCTCAATAGTCGGTGAGAACTCAGCCCTGAACCTGGCCGAGAAATCACCCCATGTCATCGCGTCCAACGCGGTATCATCCGCCAATGCATGACCAATCTCCTCCCACCAATCCCTCGCTCGGTCCTTCAGAAGGCAGGAGGCGAGTCTGACCTTGTCCCCTTCGGGACACCGGATCGTACGGAATGCATTGGCGATATCGGCCAACCACCTGCTGCTAGCAATGGGGTCCCTAGCCCCATGATAATCTGGTGCTCCGCAAGCTCTAAACTCTCGGAATGTCAAGGTACGCGCTCCCATCAAGGCCATCATCTCGGTACGGAAGGCTCCCAGCCTCTCATCCAAGATCTCCAGTATACCCTCCTTGACCGTGCCAAAGATCAGAGGAGTCTGATCTAGTATGTTGCGCGTAACCTCGGCTGATACAAACTCCCTCATCCACTCCTTGAGCTGTTCGGTCCCTGAACCCAAGCCTGATCCCTCTCCGGCGCCTGATCCGCCAACTGGTCTACCCCGTAGTGTCACCATGCTGAAAAACATATCACATAACTATCAGAATACACATCACTGCTGAGGGATCGCACACACTCTACAAGTTCCCTGGTTTTGTCTTGGCCCCTCTTGAATCGAGTACGGATCCTCTGCTTCCAGTAGTATGGGCCCCTACTACCTTCCACATCTATCCGTACTTTTTTCAAGAATTGCCTCGACTACACCAAGTCCCTTTCACTGCTACTATTGCTCCCAGCACTACTCTCATCCTAGGCTTTCCCTAGGGTAACCTCCAACCCGCATGCAGTCCTCAGCTACTGAAGGTATCCTCGTAATGCCAATTAGCCACCACCTGAATACCATCACATGTGACGAGGCTCAGATAATCCTTCGAGTAAAGGACTCGTCCCTATAACGGTTAGACTCAAACGAGAGCTGCGCAATAGGGCAAAATCCAGAACTCTGAGATTATTCGACCCTGATCACATGTGACTTAACGTATTCACCTAATGGCTAACTCCCATCACTCAGAGTCCCACAAAGCACAAAGCAAGTAGCATTCAGACAAAGGTAAATCTAACCACATAATCCAATCATACTGCTCTATCCCCTACTCAGGAATCTGTACTAGCATGCAATTCATAAGGCTCACACACATATAACAGGCACATAAGGCATCCTCCTAGATCCTTAGTCGTAATCTAGCATGCAGTTCTAATACTCATATCTTAACATAAACTTGTATGGGTAATTTGGGAGAACTTACTTGAGCTCGGCTGATTGCATGCACAACACCCTTTTCTCTTTTTCAAAACTCTTTTCTCTTTTTAAGTTTCTTTTTCAAAAATTCTTTTCGAAAATGATTTCCTTTTGAAAACCTCATACCACTTCCTCAGTTTGAGTTCAGACACACCCGAGAGTGTGCCCGAATCCCTCAAACCAAGGCTCTGATACCAACTTGTAACACCCCAAAAATCACGACCAAAAATTTCATTTTTAAAACGTTACTTAAACCACAATTGCCAATCCATAATATAATTCTTAACATAAAATCAGAGTGTTAATTCAAAACATGTTCTTATTATCAGAGTAAAACATCCCAGGCCCCGCCTGGCTTCGAGCCCCGCTCGGTGTACACATCTGTTTCTCTTAGGCCCCGCCTGTCTCTGGGTCCCGCCCGCTAACATATACTAACATACAATCATATCATAACACACAAATTGAACATATACTACTGGATTTTTGTTCTAAGGCCTCGCCTATCTTGGGCCCCGCCCCTGTCCTGCTACTAATGAGTCATGGAACCCCGTCCAAACTCCTACTGATAGTGAGATACGGGCCCTCACCCACACTCACTCCCTTCCTACCTTGGGCCTCGCCCCTGCTCTGCTGCTAATGAGATATGGAACACCGTCCATACTCTGCTATTGGTGAGATACGGGACCTCGCCCACACTCACCTCCCTACCAGGCACATACAAGTATCACACATACAACAAGTATACTCTATCATGCAAACAATTCCTTGGGCACCCGCCCGACATTGGACCTTGGTCCTGAATATCATGCTAGCAAACAGTGCCTAGGGCTAACCCCCGGGTCTTCCTACTCACAACTACATGGGCCGGCATTGTGGCCGTAGACCCATTCACACAAAGGGAAACTCACCTGCACTGCTGAATTTTGCTGATAGCCCTCTGGCTGCTGTCCGACAACTCTCTGAACCGCTGCTCCACTAGCTCCCCGAGCTACTATTATCAATATAACACTTAGTTCCAAACTAAACTCTAGAAGTGAAACTAAGTCAACTCTGGTTAAAGTCAAAGTCCTGGACAAAGTTAACCTTCCAGTTGACTCGACTCGCCGAGTCAACCCGAAGACTCACCGAGTCCTTAAACTCAGAAGCTCTCCAAATACGACCCAACTCGCCGAGTCACCCCAGGACTCGTCGAGTTCAACTATCTCTGAGTCCCATCCTGTCCAACTCACTGAGTCACCGCTCAACCCACTGATCTGCGTCTTAACCAGAAGAGGTTGGGGGTTCTGCGACCTGACTCGTCGAGTCCAAGAACAGACTCGCCGAGTCCTAGGCAATCTTCAACAGAATCGCCGAGTTGTTCTTCCAACTCGCCGAGCCCATGCACATATTCATACAACTCGTCGAGTATACCCATGTGACTCGCCGAGTCTCTCCAGTTCTCAATCCATACAGTGGCTTTTCGAGCCATGTAGGGGCTCCAATCCATAGATCCACTCTTCTACAGTCTATCCCCTACGTAAAGTTGCAAACTTTACGTGAAACCAAGGAGCTAAAGGCCCAAAACACTCTAGGGCTAGGGTTTAAGGCAAAGGGGCTTCACCAATAACTTATTGACATAAACTTTATGACCTTCTGGACCATCACAAGTCTAGATCCGAGGTAGCAACCTCAGATCTAGGCCTCTAACTCGACATAGATCTCAATCATGCCCAAAATGCCCCAAATCTCAAACATAAGATAGATCTATTTGCAATAAAGCCAAAGCGACAGCTTATTACCTCCAATATATGCTCCAACTGAAATAGATCCCGGATCTACACCACTCCTTTGCAGCAAGCCTCTAGATCTTCAAGCCCCTTTCCACCAAAATCACTTATCTAGGCTCTAAATTGCTTCCAAGGTCTCTCACTCACGATTTAGGGTTTATGGATCTCAAAAGGGGAGTAAAGAGGCTGGGGAAGGGATGTAATGCTCTTTAAATAGGGCACAACCCCCGAGATTAGGGTTTTTTCTCACCCAGACCAGACTCGCCGAGTCCACTAGCCGACTCGTCGAGTCGGTCACTTACTCTATACCCCGGATCCCGCTCCGACTCGTCGAGCCCCCTGGACTCGACGAGTTGACTCATGACTTAGAGCTTTTCCTTTCTTTTCTTGGTCTTTCTGATTCTGGGTGTTACACTCTTAAGGCCAAATACATCAAGACTTCAAGCCACACAAAAGGTATGTTACCGTAACTAGTATCTTGTATGGTATATAACAATTGCATGCTAGTTATGGGCTTAAGACCTTGGAAACATCATTGCATGTATAATTAGTGAAAACGTAGATCCAATGTATTTAGGGTTGTATGTACAATATAGGATGTTGTAGTATACTAAAACCCGACAATGGTATCAGAGCCATGGGTTGTTTTCTATTATACTTGATGCTTCTTGTTTTTCCAAAGTTGAAAATGTGCCATTTTCGCATCTGATTGCTATTGGATGAGGATCATTACCCTAAACTATTTTTTGAACCTAGAAACCTGTTTTTCAAGAGGGTAATGTTCTTGCTTGTCCAATTGAAAGATAATTGTCATAGTTTCAAGATTTTATTAGTTTATGTAATAGACTAATTTCCTGTAAATAATTGATATGAATTATCTTGTTATTATGAGTTTAATCTAGATCATGGAAAATATATTTGATTATTGTGTTAATTGGAATATTTGATCTTAATGATTTTTATGAACTCCATAACTTGTCCTCAAATTATGGAAAATGAAGAGTTTATCTTTTAAAAGTTCATTAAGATTCATAGGTTATGAAAAAAAATGAAAGGTCTTATTTTAATGTCATCATAAAATAGTTTTATGTTTCCCATAAAAAAATGAAAGGTCTTATTTCCACCATGAAAAACGAAATAGATTATTATGTTTTAATTGTATTTGAAATTCCTATATCTTTGAGATTCATTGAACTTTTTCAATGACATGTTTAAATCTCGATTGTGCCCTTCAAGTTTGTGACTGGGATGCCGAGGATCACAAACAAGGTGTGAATAACCATGAAAATTAGCTTGGTACACCCAATGTTAAAAATCACCTAATCAATGTGCCGGTTAACCACCCACGCTCCATTGATCTATAATTAACACCAAGTTACCCTTTGCCACACATTGTCAGTACCAGATTAGTCTGCCGATTAACCATACACGTGCCACTAACGACTTAACAAGGTGTAAAGTGTAATTTCATGGATTAGCACCATCTCACATTTTTCCTGAAGTAACTAAGATTGGGAATTTAATAAAACTTTAGTTACTTTATATTCATCATTATACTTTTTAATGAAGGAGTACTAATGTCCTATCCTACCCATTCGGCTAACGACCTTTCACCAGTCAAGGAAGCGGTGGGTGAGAGTGGACACCCATTAAACTACCATTTTATAGGCAGTAACCTTATACCCCCCTTATAGATCGGCTTCGTGGAGGAGGCCTACTAACGGTAAGACCGACTTTATCTTATACATATATATATATATATATATATATATATATATATATATATATATATATATTATTAAACTTATAATATTATAAAGTATAAGGGTTGAATTTTAACTTTTAAAACTCTAGGGTTTTAAATTAAAGTTTCATTTAATGAGACTTTGCAAATTCCAAAACTTGAGGGCAAGTTTTGAAACTTGTCAAAACTTTTCACATTCATAACCTATGAGTTTAATTTGATTTTAATGAAGAGACCTTTCATTTTCCATAACTTGAGGACAAGTTATGGATGCAATTAAACTTCATTTAGATCATTTTTATAACAACTAAATTATCACATAATTCATGATCTAACTAAACTCATATGCAAGACAATTTCAAATCAACAATTTAAAAGCAACTTTGTTTATCATATAAAACAACAATTATTTTAAAAACTTTTGACAGTCATCTTGTGGTTGGATGAGTACAAGCACTACCATATCATAAAAAACATTTCCAATGATCCAAAACAGTTTGTGGGTAGTGTTCCAAATCCAAACCAGGCCAAGAAACTCGAAATTCTGCAAACAGGGCCTTCAACTCGTCGAGTGCAAGAACTGGCTCACCGAGTTGCCCTGTTTACTGAGTGGCTTCGTCGAGTCTGTTCATGTACTCGACGAGTTCACTAGTCAGTGGCAAAAAATTCGACTTTTTCAGCTTTGAAAAACTAGTAAGCATCAAATATAATGGAAAACAATCCTAGGCTCTGATACCACTGTTGGGTTTTGAGCACTATAACACTCCTATGGTGCACATGCAACCCTAAATGCTTTGGATCTATGTTTTCTCTAATTATACATGCATTTTATTTTTCCAAAGCATTCTCCCTAACTAGCATACAGTTGAAGCTATATAATATAAAACATAATTGTATGCTTACCTCTTGAGTAGAGTAGAGTTCTTGACATTTGAAAGCTTGAGCACCTCAAGTGTGATGCCTCTATTGGTTCACAAACACCAAAATGCAAGAGGAGGTTTTAGGAGAATAAGATGCTTGACTCCAAAGAGGGTGTAGTCGATTTTGGCATATTGGGGGCACTGTTTATAATGTGGCAAAACACTAGGGTTACACTTGGTAAACCCTAATGCTCCATGAATTTTCACATTCTTATGCTCCATGGGTTAACCTCCATGGACTATCTATGGATTATCTTATTGGTTTAGCCCAACCATATAGTCATGGATCATTAGCCCACATTACAAGATTGATTGATTTACACAATCAATCTCCATATATTTAATTAGTCTCTTTTGATCACAAAATTAATTCCAAATTAATTCTTGATCAATACTAATTGAATAATATTAGTATATTATACTTGTAATATATTAATAAATCACAAATAACCTTATTCTCAAAAATCCTTCCTATCAAATTGCACTGGTGAAGGCAACCCAAAAAGGGACCATGCTACAATCGGGTCAAGTACATACCAGTTATAGTTATGGGATTAGAAACCAAATCCAACACTTATCCCTTTGGGTCGGAACACAACCTAACCCGAATCCAGATGCATCACTATAAACTACGAAGTCTTCAACTCCATTAGGTAAAGAAAGAATTGGTGCTTCACACAACTTCTTCTTTAGCTTCTCGAATGCTTCCTTGTGCTTCTCATTCCAAGTATAAATAGCTCCTTTATGGGTCAAAGCTGTCAATGGAGCAGCTATTGAAGAAAAGCCTTGGATAAATCTTCGGTAATATCCGGCTAATCCCAGACAGCTTCGGATCTCCGTGGGACTTTTTGGTTGTTCCCACTTTATTATAGCTTCAATCTTAGCTGGGTCAACCATGATCTCTTCTTGGTTAACCACATGACCCAAAAATTGGACTTCTTGAATCCAAAAATCACATTTGGAGAACTTTTCATACAACTTCTCCTTTTTCAAAACTTTTAACACTTCTGGCAGATGCTTGTTATGCTCCTGCTTGCTTTTTGAATAAATCAATATGTCATCTATGAACACTATCACAGATTTATCGAGGAATGGTTTACAATACTTGTTCATAAAATCAATGAATGCTGCTGGAGCATTGGTTAGTCAAAACGACATAACCAAGAACTCGTAGTGTCCATATCTTGTTCTGAATGCAGTCTTCTCAATATCCTGCTCTCTCACCTTTAGCTGATGATATCCTGACCTAAGATCGATCTTCAAGAAATAACTCGAACCTTGCAGCTAATCGAACAGGTCATGAATCATTGGCAATGGGTACTTGTTCTTTATTGTTGCCTTATTCATCTCTCTGTAGTCTATGCACATTCTCATGCTTCCATCTTTCTAATGGGGTTTAGTATACTACAACATCCTATGGTGCACATACAACCGTAAATGCTTTGGATCTTTGTTTTCTCTAATTATACGTGCAATATTGTTTCCAAGCATTAAGCCTACAACTAGCATGCAAATGACATAATCAACATAGAATTGTGTTATAGAATTACCTCTTTGTTGTAGCTTGTAGAACTTCTTGAGTTTTGGCCTTTAAGAACTTAGTGCCCCAAGTTTTTCACCTCAAATGGAATCACAACACACCTAGAACAAATGATGACTTTTGAGAGAGTTTCTTCCACTCAAATCATCTATAGTGACTCCAAGAGCACTAGGGTGTGAATTTTAGGAGCTAATGGGTTTCTTATATAGTGTGGCAAAACTAGGGTTACACCATGTAAACCCTAATGTGCATGACCTTCCATATTCCTTAGGCTCCATGGGTTTAAACCTCCATGGATCATCCATGGGTTGTCACATGGGTTTAGCCCAACCTAAGGAATCATGGATCATTGGCCCACACCATAAGAATGAATGATTTTACCAAATAAACCCCTTATATTTAATTAGTCTCTTTTGATCACAAAATTAATTCCAAATTAATTCTTGATCAATACTAATTAAATAATATGATTTCATATTAATATATTAGAACCTATAATATATTAATAAATCATGAATATCCTCTTCTCAAAAGTCCATCCTATCAAATTGTCCTGGTGATATGCAACCTAAATAGACCATGCTACTCTCGAGTCAAGTACATACCAATTATAGTTATGATCTTAGACACCTAATCCAACACATTCTTCTTTACAAATAACACCGGAGCTCCCCAGGGTGATGAACTATGTCTAATGAAACCGTTGTCCAACAACTCCTGAAGTTGTGTCATGAGCTCCTTCATATCCGTTGGTGCTAATCGATATGGTGCTTTTGCTATCAGTGTTGTTCCTGGTAACAAGTCTATTCGAAACTCTACTTGTCTATCGGGGGCAATCCAGAAAGATTTTCGGGAGAGACTTCCGGATAGTCACACACCACTAGTTTACTTTGCATATCCTTTTTCTTCTTCTTAGCATCGATCACGAATGCCAAGTATGAGGTTTATCCTTTAGATATGTCAATGTGCAACCGACTCACAACTACAACTCACATGTCTCCGTTTCAAGAATATAAGATATTATCGTCTCACAATCACTCGTGATAAAATCCATGAAGTGATTCAGATGAGCGTGGGTTGAATCCAATACTCGAATCTTATTCCAGGAGTACTCATGAACACTGCAGCTATGTCTAAAACACCTGGACAAACTACAGACCAATTCATGACAGTGTTGCCTCAATACCTACTTCCAAAATATGATCGACTGTGGATGGTTTGAATAACCTAGTTATTCGGGAAGTCAAAACATGCAATGTGAAACACAAGAATAATACTAATCCTATATGGCCCCAAAACTTTTGAGTGCCATATTGATTACTCATTATTCATTGTATAATGTTTCGAATAATCAACTTAATACTTGAATTAAAACAATAGTTGTCCCATGCTCCAAGCATGCACACTATGTTTATCTATGATCCTTACTTTGTGAAATATATCAATTGATAACATTTTCAATGTAACTCATTTCACAGTTCCAAATCCTTACCGTAAATGTAAGAATACCAAATTCTTGCCATTTATTGTAATCTGTTAGATTCTAAACTTATATGCAATGATCTTCTTGTAATGACTATGCACAAAGTCACAGAGACTTGGCAACTGACATTACAAAGTATTCCAATGGAGAGCAATTCCATGGAAACGAAGTCTTAAATTCAAAGTACATTCCTTTGAACGTACCTCTTGCATAAAAGTTTCCTAATCTTACACATATTTAAAGAATAACTTTCGCTTACGGAAGCATTTCCATATTCCCATTTTGACTATCACTTCTGAACAAGAGTTACCTATTCTCAGAGTATGTCAATATGATCCATCCATTTTTATACTTCCAACTACAAGCGACCAATCCTTGGCGAACCTTAGATTGTCCTTAACAGTTGTTAACCACTTTAGTCATATCCGGTTCTAGTCCTTTTTCCCTCTTAATGCCCTAGGCATTTGGAAAATTTAGAACGCGAGAATATTATAGCATATGCAATCGATCCTATACCTGAAGCATATGGGATACGATTCATAATGTCTAACATAAAGACATGATACTTGATCAGTCTTTTGCTACAATATTTCTATTTGCCATGTTCTCATAAAGACATGATACTTGATCAGTCTTTTGCTACAATATTTCTATTTTCCATGTTCTCGTAATTTTGATTATGAAGAGGGATACCATAATCATAATCAAATTTTGAGAACGCAATTAACATTTCCATATATATATATATATATATATATATATATATATATATATATATATATATATATATATATATATATATATATATATATATATATATATATATATAATTTCCTTATAACATTCATATATATTTGACTAAATTTGATTAAAACTCAATCTAAGCTTTTATATTTTGAAATGAAGTATGAATTCCTCTCCCTTAATTATAGCAAAACAACTTTTCAAACCCTGCAACTTCGCAATTTGAAACTTTTGTTTTCTATAATTAACATTGCTAACTTGCAACACTTACCATAATAATTATGCTCCCACCAACATAATAATTATTATCTTTATTATCATAACACTTATGCTCCCACTAGCTTTTACATGTACTCAGAAATCAGCTGGACTTCTAGAAAAATCAATACATATTGACTTTCATTACCAAAGTTCAGATTTCTGATACGAGATGCTTCGATAAGACTTTATCTAGGCTTCTCAAAATTATACACCTTTCCTTAGATAGCTCACATGTGTGTCTTAACAATTTTGGAACTTACAGCCATAAGTCTGAAATGTTTAGACCTTTGACATTTCTCACAATTCGAACTATGAAGAGGGATGCTGTAATCATTATCGAATTTGAGAATACAAATATCACAATTGCTATTTATTTAAAGTCTACTTAGTGAAAGCGTTTCCTCACAATCATTTTCATGAATTGGAGATAAACCTTATGACACTCAGATTTTATGGTGTTTGTGTTCCTATCCATGTGAATTTGTCATAACCATAATCACAAGACAAGGTTAGTGACAAATCCAAACTCATATGGACTGAACTTGTTCAATCCTAATTTCTTGCCACCTGGCAGCACAAGGGCCTACCATTGCTTCGTAGGTTGTTATGAAAACAACTGAGAACTCATAGAACTCACATGCATAGTCAACTTTAACTGGAATGGGCACATAAATAAGAATATGTCAACACGATAGGTTACAAACCTCAAGTCATGTGCTAGTGCTTAACAACAGGTTTACTCTTGATTAGTTCTTGAAACTTTCAAGATCTTTACGACTCCCACTGACCTCTTGATATATAAGACTCTCTTGTCAAGAACCATTCCTTGACAAACAAATATTCAAGAGTTAGTGCGGATTCTCATCAAGACTGGCAATTCACACAATTGGCTTTAGGGTGTATTTGTTTTATCCAAAACATCACAACTTACCAATTTCAAATGTACAAGAGTAAGAAACATGTTACTCTACATTTGGTGAGTGTTATAAACCTTTCTTAAGATTATGTCACTCAAGGCACAATCTTGGAGTATGACTCTAAGACTTGTTTTGGAACGAAGTATGACTCATCTTCTTGATTTAACCATTTCAACAATTCACGATTCCTCTTCTTAGCCATACAAATGCACTAAGATGTCCTTAGAGGATCAATTGTGACATGGTTTTGATAATCATTAAGATGATCATAAAACATGATACTCAAGTACTCTCCTATCCTTTCAGATTGGAGAAACTTTTATCTTTCTGCCTAATTTGATTCTTCTTATTCGTCCTGCCATACATTGAAACTTTTCCAATGTTCAGAATTATACTTAAACTTGTAAGCATAACCATATTTACTAAACTTTAGTAAATCATGACGAATAGTCTTAACATTCTTTGTGGTGGACCTAACCAGCACACACCCAGTGTACCTGATCCGTTAGTCCTTCACTTGACTCACATATTCATGTGAACAAGGAATTAGCCTTAATTTCCCAAAGACAAAGGTTCTCATTCATCACACACTACAAGTTGCATGATTCCAAGTTTCTATCCAACTGAAACTTGGGTGATGAGAATATTTCCTTATTTGGCAAATTCTCGACACTACCAAAAACGAAAGAATCAAATCCATTTTTCCAACATTGCTAGAAACATACAAACATCAATTTTTCACAAATGCCATTGTAAGGAGATATAAGATAAGATAAAACCAAAAATTGTTATTTATTTATAAAATGCTGAAAAACGTTTCCTTACAATGCAATTACATATGAAAGCTATGTTACGAAATATTTCCTAAGCAATCTATCATAACTCCTAAGCAGCAGCTCAAAAATCCGATCCACGACCAGATTTAGCTTGCTCTTCCTTTAAGCTTCCTTTCTTTTCTTTGATCCTACAAAACATCAAAATGTCATTACATTACATCATGTATTAAGAATCTCCAAATAGGAACTTAATAGAGTTAGATAGTGGACTTACCTGAAGCAGAACCATACAATCTGACTAAAGTTCTCAGGTAGTTAGGGCAGCTTCAATTCCAATGTCCCTTTCCTTGGCAATAGAAACAAACAGCCTCATTAGGAATGACACATGGAATAATCTCAGATTTGGCCTTTCCCTTATGATCAAAACTTTTGATTATGGCCAATTCCTTTCCTTTAGGAGAAGGAATCATTTTTGGGATATCCATGTCATTGCCCATGTCAGCTTGAGATGTAGATCTTCCAGTCAAATTTGCTTGACCATTGCGCCAAATCATTGTTGATTCAGCTGCAATCAGCAAATAAGTAAGATCAATAAGGGTCATGTCGTGATCTGTCACATAGTAGTCTTTAACAAACTCACTATATGACTCGGGAAGTGACTGAAGAACCCAATCAATAGCCAACTTCCTTGGGAACACGACACCCAACATTCTCAGCCTGTCAATGTGTGACTTCATATCCAAGACATGTGCACACACATACTTTCCATAATTGTGTTTGCTATCCAATAGGGCTTGAGTGATCTTGAACTTTTCAAGTCATTGAACTTTTGGTTAGGGAGAATAATTGGAGGAGGTGGAGGAAGTGAAGCATGATTTCCACTTCCACGATCCAATCGCGGAACATTATCTTCAAGAGGAAAGCTTGTTCCAAGAGATTTGGGAAGACCATAGTTGTCTGAACTAGACATCTACGATGCGAGAAATTCAAGTTAGTTGATTTAAGTCCTTAATATAACACCCAATTGAAAGAGGGATTCGTAATCCAATTGCAAAATATTTGAAGGTAGGTAAATGTCGATTTACCAATTTCCACCATGAAAAACGAAATTGATTATTAAGTTTTAAATGGATTGAAATTCCTAGATCCTTTAAGATTCATTGAACTTTTCAATGGCATGTTTAAATCTCAATTGTGCCCTTCAAGTTTGTGACTGGGATGCCGAGGATCACAAACAAGGTGTGAATAACCATGAAAATTAGCTTGGTACACCCAACGTTACAACCACCTAATCAATGTGCCGGTTAACCACATACGCTCCATTGATCTATGATTAACATCAAGCTACCCTTTGCCACGTACTGTCAGTCCCAGATTAGTGTGTCGGTTAACCACACGCGCTCCACTAACGACTTAACAAGGTTAGCACCAAATTCACATTTTCCTAAGTAACTAAGATTGAGAATTTATAAGTGTTTAGTTACTTAGTATTTCATTATAATTTTAGTGAGAATTTAAATGTCCTGTCAAACCCGTTCGGCTAACGACCCTCCACCAGTCAAGGAAGCGGTGGGTGAGAGTGGACACCCATTAAACTGCCATTTTATAGGCAGTAACCTTATACCCCCCTTATAGACCGGCTTCGTGAACGAGGCCTACTAACGGTAAGACTGAATTTACTCTTATACATATATATAAATATTAAATCTATAATATTATAATAGTATAAGGGTTAAATTTTACACTTTTAAAATTCTAGGGTTTGGAACTAAATGTTTCAAAGTGAGACTTTGCATTTACAAATTCCAAAACTTGAGGGAAAGTTTTGAACTATTCAAAAACTTTTGGTATCCATAACTTATGAGTTTAATATAGGTTTATGAAAAGACTCTTGACATTCCATAACTTGAGGACAAGTTATGGAGTTCATAAAAACATTTATGTAAAAGACTCTTCAAGTTCCATAACTTGAGGACAAGTTATGGAAGACTTAAAACCATTTTATGATGACATTTAAAAATGAGACTTTTCACTTTCCATAACTTGAGGACAAGTTATGGATTTCACCAAAAACAATTAGATCAAAAATTCCAACTACGAAAATCAAACAATCTGCCTATGATCTAATTAAACTCATAAGTTAAGATAATCCATATCAAACAAGTTTCAAGAAATTAGCCTAATCATATAAACTAATACAAATCATGAAACTTTGAAAATTATCAATTAATTGGATGAGAATCATCATTACCATAACAACAAAATCAAATTTTATGAGCTAAAACATTTTGTGGTAATGATTCTAATCCAAAACAGGACAAAAAACTCGAAAATCTGTACACAGGGGCACCAACTCGTCGAGTACATGAACTGGACTCGCCGAGTTGGGCTGTTTCTGAGTGGACACGGCGAGTCAGCCAGTGGACTCGGCGAGTCCATCAGTCAGATGCAAAAAATTCGACTTTTTCAGCTTTGAAAACCAATAAAGCATCAAGTATAATGGAAAACAACCCTAGGCTCTGATACCACTGATGGGTTTTAGTATACTACATCATCCTATGGTGCACATACAACCCTAAATGCTTTGGATTTATTTTTTCTCTAATTATACATGCAATATTGTTTCCAAGCATTAAGCGTACAACTAGCATGCAAATGACATAATCAATATAGAATTGAGTTATAGAATTACCTATTTGTTGTAGCTTGTAGAACTTCTTTAGTTTTGGCCTATAAGAACTTAGTGCCCCAAGTGTTGCACCTCAAATGGAATCACAACACACCTAGAACAAACTATGACTTTCGAGAGAGTTTCTTCCACTCAAATCGGCTATAGTGACTCCAAGAAAACTAGGGTGTCAATTTTAGGAGCTAATGGGTTTCTTATATAGTGTGGCAAAACTAGGGTTACACCATGTAAACCCTAATGTGCATGACCTTCCATATTCCTTAGGCTCCATGGGTTTAAACCTCCATGGATCATCCATGGGTTGTCACATGGGTTTAGCCCAACCTAAGGAATCATGGATCATTGACCCACACCATAAGAATGAATGATTTTACCAAATAAACCCATTATATTTAATTAGTCTCTTTTGATCACAAAATTAATTCCAAATTAATTTTTGATCAATACTAATTAAATAATATGATTTCATATTAATATATTAGAACCTATAATATATTAATAAATCATGAATATCCTCTTCTCAAAAGTCCATCCTATCAAATTGTCCTGGTGATATGCAACCCAAATGGACCATGCTACTCTCGGGTCAAGTACATACCAATTATAGTTATGAGCTTAGACACCTAATGCAACACATTTTTCTTTATAAATAACATCGGAGCTCCCTGGGGTGATGAACTAGGTCTAATGAACCCGTTGTCCAACAACTCCTGAAGTTGCATCATGAGCTCCTTCATCTCCGTCGGTGCTAATCAGTATGGTGCTTTTCTATCGCTGTTGTTCCTGGTAACAAGTCTATTCGAAACTCTACTTTTCTATCAGGGGGCAATCCAGGAAGATTTTCAGGAAAGACTTTCGAATAGTCACACACCACTGGTTTACTTTGCATATCATTTTTCTCCTTCTTAGCATCGATCACGAATGCCAAGTATGAGGTGCATCCTTTAGATAAACATTTTCTGGCTTCCATTAGGGAAATGATTCCAGAATTTACTCTGCACTTGTCTCCATATGTAACGCCCGTAGATCCGGGCTAGTCAATTTAGAGATAATAGGGGTTGAAAACAACTTTTCGACAAAAGATTATTTAGAATAAATAATCTTAACCAAGATGTAGAATATGTCTCAAGGGTTCCGTACATATAAAGAACGCCGAAATCCGAGTTATAACAAAGAAGTTATGGCACGTCGAAGTTTTATGGCAAAACCGGCACGACACCGGGAGACGTAAATAGTGAATTTACGATAGAGGACTTTTTAGCCTTAGTGATCTGAATAAAACTTGTAGTATACGTTAAACCGAGAACATACAAAAAAAGAACGCCCAAATCTGACTTCGTATGAGGAAGATATGAATTTTCTAAGATTTTGCTTAGCAGTGCACGGCCCGAAACTCGAATTTTAGTTCGAGCGGTTTTTGGCTTACGCGACCTAAATGAGAGTTGAAGATCTCATTAATAGAAACTCAACGGTAAAAAGACAGACGAAAACAGAGTCCGTATGAAGGAGTTACGAATTCTTTGTGGTCATTTAACAGTCTAATCTCCTCCTACTGTTAAATTTAAGATCGGTCGAGCATTAGCCGACGTAATCTAAATGAAAGTTGTAGATCTTGTTTTTACCTACGCGTGGAAAAAACGAACGTCGAAAATGGAGCTCGTATGCGAAAGTTACGGGGTTTAGAAGTCGGCAGGGTGCTGCTGCAAAAGAGGTGACGTGGCACCACCAGAATAAGGACACGCGGCACCACCAGAAGGGTGACACATGCATGAACTCGGCGAGTTTGTCCTCCAACTCGGCGAGTCCAGCTGCCAGCCCCCCTATAAATAGAGGTGACGGGTTCCTCCATTTCTCACACCTTTCCCCACTATTCTTTCTCTCTCTAGACTCTCTGTCTAGCCCCCAAAACCCCCCCTAAGCCTAGGTTAACCCCCTAGCACCCGAAGGAAGCCCCGAGGCTCCCGGAGTGCCTGACGGCTCCGAAGAGAAGAGCCTACGGCTCAGAAACTCTGCTCCGGCGGAGCCCGGTTTCCAAGGAAACCCGCTGTAAGTGAGCTATACCTACCCTATCTTTAGTATGACTTATGTTTCAATATAGTAAAGTTATTAGGACCTAATAATAAGTATTTAGGCTATTATTACGAGTTATATAAGTGTCATTATAATGTCTTTTTAACCACTCGCGGTACGGGGGTTCCGGTTTGGAGGGCCGCTTGGGTTGCTGGATTCAGAAGTGCTTTTATGCCGAAATGATCCTGCCCTCCGGTGTTTCGTGTCTGGCCTCGTCTGTATATAGTGGGTGAAAAGTATTGTGTTAATGCTTATATAATAGTAATAATAGCTAGACTATTAATTAGTCGCGGTTAACGTCAGACTAAACCCTAGTGATATTGATACTAGGTTTTGTCGAGGAAATTGTTTTAAGAGTAACGAAGTGTTGTCCGAGTGCCGAGTCACCACCTAATCAGGTGAGTGCATAGTTACTTTCATCTTACACATAGATATGAAGTATTTTAATATAAATTACGTGCTATGTGTGCATATTGCCTGAATACTTGCTGTCTATGCTGGTGAAAGATTTTTATACATGTTTTAAATGATGTAAACTGTATAAAGTATTTTATATCTACAAAATATGTTGGGTAAAACATGGGTAGATGAATGATGAGGGATAAAAGCTGAAATAGAGGAACATTAGTAGTATGGACCTAGTGGTCTATAGGTAAACATTGGCAACAATGGACCTAGTACCCAATAAATGAGCACTGGCAGCTGCGCCACAACCTGTAGATGTTTCAGATCTACGGTAAACGTCCTAGCAGCTGCGCTCTAAGGACAGTATCGGCAGCTGCGCCTAATAGAGAGCCTTATGACCATGACAGTAGCGTTTAAAGGTCAATACCGACAGAAGCGCCTTATAGAAAATGTCACAATTCTGGCAGCTGCGCCTAAGTGATAATATTAGCAGCTGCGCTTGACCACTATGTCATTAGCAACGATGGAATTCATGTCGTTTCCTTAGGATAATCATTAGGAATGAATGAACAAGGATTAGCTGATTTTTAGGGTAAATCCTTAAGAAGATAATGGGGATGGGTGATTGGGTTGATTGTTTGATGTTTAAAAATAATAATTATATTACTGTGGGTTGAAAACCCTATGTACTCACCAGGTTTCCCAACCTGACCCACTCCAGCTTATTTGTATCACAGGTGTCGATACAAAGCTACTTTGCACTGAGAGATTTAAAAGAGATGTAGATCACTAGTGTAAATGAATGTAAGTTCTGTTTATGCTTATGTTTCTGTATTGACGATGACGTCCCAATTTTTGAAAATGAATAAAAATACATTTCTTCGGAAATGCTTTGATAACATATTTATCATGTTTTTCTGGGAACAAATTCCGCAACATTTTTATTAAAAGAAGTACTCTGATTTTTATAAAGCATAAACAAAATCGGTCTTTTTTGGCCGTGAAAATGGAGATGTCATAGTTGGTATCAGAGCATTAGTTTAAGCGAACTAGGAATATGGATTTATTTCTAGACTTAAACTTAGAAGGCTAAGCGATGATTGTGAGGTGTGAGCACTAGCTTATTTTAGGAATTGTGCCTAAAATGCTTTTATGTGCTAAATGCTTTTGCCTGATATGCTGTTATTTGTTCGGATCTATGGTCTATTGCCGACAGGATCTGGAAACCTTATGTGTTTAGGATTCTATGCGTTTAACTACGATATTAGAACTAGCATATAAACGTTTCGGAGTGATAAGGATGATTTAAACGTCAATCCTAAATAAAGATCTAGAGTCACCTTATTCGGTGTATAGATCAAGATGGCAAGGACCCGTAGCGGAAACGTGAATGCAAATGGGAACCGAGATCAACCCCCAGTGATACAACAAATACCCGTCGTAATAGAAGTTTCACATGAGCCAATCACCATGGCTGGAGTACAAGCCATGATGCGAGCTATGTTAGCTGAACAAAGGGAAGAAATGTGGCAGATGTTGCATGAAAATAGGGACGAACCTACAATGCCAGTTGAACAACCCGAATTGAACGATGGGCAGTCAGAAGGAGGGAACTCTAGTGGGACTGTTGGTCAAGCCAAGCCACCAATAGTTCGACAAAACAACCAGGATGACGGAGTCGAGAGGAATGGATGTAAGTACAAGGATTTTCTGACTTGCAAGCCATCGACTTTCACTAAAAAGGAAGATCCGATCGGGGTCATGGATTGGATCTCGGAGATGGAGTTAGCTTTCATGACGTGTGGTTGCAGAGATAAACTACAAACCACGTTTGCGGTACGCCAGTTCAGAGGAGGCGCGGTTCGTTGGTAGAACACTCTGGGGAAGACTCTAAGCCCCGATGAGCCCCTGCAACTAACGTGGGCAGAGTTTTTGGTGCAGTTCAAACGTAAGTACTGCTCAGCCCAAAATCTGCTCGAGCTAGAAAACCAATTCCTTACCTTGAAGAAAGGAAGCATGTCTATTGATGAATACACCAACAACGTCACAGAGAAAATGGAGTTCGCCTTGCGTCTTGTTCCGGATGAGCTGACGAAAATCGACAAGTACGCAAAAGGACTTCCATGGGAGTACGCGGTGCCAGTGCGTCAGGCACCTACTCTGGAAGCAGCTATCTGGGCTGCCAAATATGTGGAGGATATGATTAAGGGAAGAGCTGCCAGCAAGGTTGAGGTTGGCGAAAAGAGGAATTCGAAGGATCGGCAAGGCCCGATGAGAAGAGAAATTCCAATACAAGGAAGTTTAGAGGAGGAGGAAGTGAAGAAAGATGGTGCGAAAAGTGCAAAAAGAAACACACTGGAAAATGCGGTGAGGAGGTGACTTGTTTCAAGTGTGGGAAGCATGGGCATTATGCCAACGAGTGTACATTCAACAAAAGGGTGTGTTACGGATGTAACGAGGAAGGGCACTTCAAGCAAGACTGCCCAAAGAGAGAGGGGGCTACAAAGCCAAATGTGCCGCCAAAGCCAAAGGCGAGAGCATTTCAAATGATCCTTGACGAAGAAGATGACAATGCAAGGATTCAGGAGTGAAGGCTTGACATCCAAAGATAGAGTTATGAAGTAGTCGTGTAGATAGTACCACGTGGTGTAGCCTATTAGAGGCATAGTATAGGTTGAACCTGAACACCTATGTAATCGTTTCAAGGAATAATATAAAACTTTCATTTTGTTATCTGGTGTGTTAAGTTCTTATGTGATTTTCTTGTATGGTGAATTGGAAAACTACGAGACAGTACTTGGGACGAGTATGAGTAGGTGTGAATGGTAGTAGAGGCCTATCCTACCGGAAGCACATGACTCACACTTGGGTCAGGGAAAGTCACAAGGTTACCAAGAAGCTAGTAATTGATACCATTTTATTCAAGTATGTCGTTACCATTGTTTCGGTAATGACTAAGAAGATTGTTGTTATTCCGACCCTAGTGGTCATACCAAATTAAGTCCGACTACGACGAGTCTGTTACGTGGTTTCGAGAACCAAGTTCGATGTAGCACCTGACTTAAGCTGGAAGAATTAATCAAAGCAATCAGTAGAGGTATCGCGACGGTTGCTTGTAGCTAGAAATGCTACCTTTTAAGATGAGATTAGAACATGAAGGAAAGTATAGTCTGCTCTGGAAGACTCTAAGAGACATGAGTCTAATCATTGCAACATACGATGATAGGTCATTAGAATATGACACATCATTCCATTGTAGTAATAAAAGAACTTATCTTATGTTCGTATCCAGTGAGGATCGAGATTGTGACTTGAAGGTCATAATTTGGAGTCTAACGTGAGATAGGGAGCAAGTGCAAGATCGAGCACCGCCTGCAGTCAAGGAGTCCAAGAGTTAGATACTCATTCGAAGAAACAATGAAGTTACGATTATTACCTAGGATGAAGAGATAATGTATGGAGTCATTATACTGTTCTGTTTCGTTGATGATTCCGGGACGTAATCATCCTAAGGGGGAGATAATTGTAACGCCCGTAGATCCGGGCTAGTCAAATTAGAGATAATAGGGGTCGAAAACGACTTTTCGACAAAAGATTATTTAGAATAAATAATCTTAACCAAGTTGTAGAATATGTCTCAAGGGTTCCGTACATATAAAGAACGCCGAAATCCGAGTTATAACAAAGAAGTTATGGCCCGTCGAAGTTTTACGGCAAAACCGGCACGGCACCGGGAGACGTAAATAGTGAATTTACGATAGAGGACATTTTAGCCTTATTGATCTGAATAAAAGTTGTAGTATACATTAAACCGAGAACATACAAAAAAAGAACGCCCAAATCTGACTTCGTATAAGGAAGATATGAATTTTCTAAGATTTTGTTTAGTAGTGCACGACCCGAAACTCGAATTTTAGTTCGAACGGTTTTTGACTTACGCGACCTAAATGAGAGTTGAAGATCTCATTAATAGGAACTCAACGGTAAAAAGACAGACGAAAACGGAGTCTGTATGAAGGAGTTACGAATTCTTCGTGGTCATTTAACAGTCTAATCTCCTCCTACTGTTAAATTTAAGATCGGTCGTGAATTACCCGACGGAGTCTAAATGAAAGTTGTAGATCTTGTTTTTAACTACGCGTGGAAAAAAAGAACGTCGAAAACGGAGCTCGTATGCAAACGTTACGGGGTTTAGAAGTCGGCAGGGTGCTGCTGCAAAAGAGGTGACGTGGCACCACCAGAAAGAGGACACGTGGCACCACCAGAAGGGTGACACATGCATGAACTCGGCGAGTTTGTCCTCCAACTCGGCGAGTCCAGCTGCCAGCCCCCCTATAAATAGAGGTGACGGGTTCCTCCATTTCTCACACCTTTCCACACTATTCTTTCTCTCTCTAGACTCTCTCTCTAGCCCCCAAACCCCCCCTAAGCCTAGGTTAACCCCCTAGCACCCGAAGGAAGCCCCGAGGCTCCCGGAGCGCCTGACGGCTCTGAAGAGAAGAGCCTCCGGCTCAGAAACTCTGCTCCGGTGGAGCCCGGTTTCCAAGGAAACCCACTGTAAGTGAGCTATACCTACCCTATCTTTAGTATGACTTATGTTTCAATATAGTAAAGTTATTAGGACCTAATAATAAGTATTTAGGCTATTATTACGAGTTATATAAGTGTTGTTATAATGTCTTTTTAACCACTCGCGGTACGGGGGTTCCGGTTTGGAGGGCCGCTTGGGTTGCTGGATTCAGAAGTGCTTTTATGCCGAAATGATCATGCCCTCCGGTGTTTCATGTCTGGCCTCGTCTGTATATAGTGGGTGAAAAGTATTGTGTTAATGCTTATATAATAGTAATAATAGCTAGACTATTAATTAGTCGCGGTTAACGTCAGACTAAACCCTAGTGATATTGATACTAGGTTTTGTCGAGGAAATTGTTTTAAGAGTAACGAAGTGCTGTCCGAGTGCCGAGTCACCACCTAATCAGGTGAGTGCATAGTTACTTTCATCTTACACATAGATATGAAGTATTTTAATATAAATTACGTGCTATGTGTGCATATTGCCTGAATAATTGCTGTCTATGCTGGTGAAAGATTTTTATACATGTTTTAAATGATGTAAACTGTATAAAGTATTTTATATCTACAAAATATGTTGGGTAAAACATGGGTAGATGAATGATGAGGGATAAAAGCTGAAATAGAGGAACATTAGTAGTATAGACCTAGTGCCCTATAGGTAAACATTGACAACAATGGACCTAGTACCCTATAAATGAGCACTGGCAGCTGCGCCACAACCTGTAGATGTTTCAGATCTACGGTAACGTCCTAGCAGTTGCGCTCTAAGGACAGTATCGGCAGCTGCGCCTAATAGAGAGCCTTATGACCATGACAGTAGCGTTTAAAGGTCAATACCGGCAGAAGCGCCTTATAGAAAATGTCACAATTCTGGCAGCTGCGCCTAAGTGATAATATTAGCAGCTGCGCTTGACCACTATGTTATTAGCAACGATGGAATTCATGTCGTTTCCTTAGGATAATCCTTAGGAATGAAGGAACAAGGATTAGCTGAGTTTTAGGGTAAATCCTTAAGAAGATAATGGGGATGGGTGATTGGGTTGATTGTTTGATGTTTAAATATAATAATTATATTACTGTGGGTTGAAAACCCTATGTACTCACCAGGTTTCCCAACCTGACCCACTCCAGCTTATTTGTATCACAGGTGTCGATACAAAGCTACTTTGCACTGAGAGATTTAAAAGAGATGTAGATCACTAGTGTAAATGAATGTAAGTTCTGTTTATGCTTATGTTTCTGTATTGACGATGACGTCCCAATGTTTTGAAAATGAATAAAAATACATTTCTTCGGAAATGCTTTGATAACATATTTATCATGTTTTTCTGGGAACAAATTCCGCAACATTTTTATTAAAAGAAGTACTCTGATTTTTATAAAGCATAAACAAAATCGGTCTTTTCTGGCTTGAAAATGGGGATGTCATACCATACACCATAAATGACTCTTTTCCAGGCGGGTTTACCCTCACTATCTTTTTCTTACATAGTATCTCGGCATCATTGGCGCTAAGCCAATCCATCCCCAGTACGATGTCGAAACCATTCAACTCAGTGGGTAACAACTCCTCGTGGAATTCGTTTTTGTTCAAATCGATGATGATATTTTTAATGCAATCGCTAACAGGTATGAATTTGCCACTAGCATCTTCTACAATTACGGAATCATCAACTTTTTCTATAGGCAATGCTGGTCTTTCACCAAATTTATGTGATATAAAGGAGTAATTTGCTCCGGAATCAAACAATAAATTAGCAGACAATCCATTTACAAGAAAGGTACCTGAAGCGACATCCGCTGCATCCTTTGCAGTTTCCAATGTCATCTGCAAAGCTCTGACTTTTGGCTTTGGTGGGAGATTGGGCCTTCCTGCCTCTTTCTTCTTCGGGCAGTCACTCAAAATGTGCCCTTCTTCGTTTCACCCATAACATATTTTCTTATTGAAGGTGCATTCATTGGCATAGTGCCCAGGCTTTCAACATTTAAAACAAGTGACCTCCTCGCCACATTTCCCAACATGTTTCTTCTTACATTTGTCACACCATTTTGATTCGCCTCCTCTTCCTCTCGAACCAGACTTCGAGAATTTACTTTTCTTATTGGATCTCAAAGATCCATCGAACTTCCTTTTCTCACCAACCTCTGCCCTCTCCTGACCCCTTTCCTTTAACTGGGTCTCCACATTTTTAGCTGCTCGGACTGCTGTCTTTAGAGTAGTTGCCATCTTAAGCGTTGGGCCAAAGTCGGCTGGCAGTCTGTTTGCGAACCTCTCAATTTTTGAGAATTCAGCTAGCACTAAGTATGGAAATAAATTCATCTTTTCGGTAAACGCAGTAGCATAGTCGTCAATGCTCATTTTCCGTTTCTTCAAGTTCTGAAATTCATTGTTTAGATCTATCAGATCTATCTCTGAGCAGCACTACATCTTCAACTGCTCCAAGAACATTTCCCAAGACATTTTCAGGGCTTCCCCATGTTGCATCGTGTCTGCCAATAGCTTCCACCAGCTTAAAACTCCGGTCTTTAATTGTCTGACCGCAAAAACAGTTTTCTGCTTGTCATTACAGTTGCAGCTTTCAAATACCATCTCCATTTCGGAGATCCAGTCCACAATCTCTACAGGTTTTGGGCTTCCGAAATGACTTAACGGATTGGCGCCCAAGAAATTCTTATATATACGCCCATCTCTGTTGATTTCCCACTCCGGGTTATTCCTTTCTGCCACTGTGGGTTCCGCTTGACCAACATTACGGCTGTAATTTCCTTCCTCTGACTATCTGTCATTTAGTTCAGGTTGTTCAACAGGCATTGAAGGTTCACTCCTGTTGTTCAGCATAGTTGTCTCATTTCTTCCTTTTGTTCAGCCATCATTGCCTGAATCATTGCTTGTACTCCAGCCATTGTGATTTGCTCTGGTGCAGCTTCTACTATTGGCACCTGCTCAATCACTTGTGGTTGAGGTTGCTGATTCCTATTCGCATTTCCAGCTCCACTTCGGGTTCTTGCCATTTGATCTATACACCAAATTAGGCGAATTTAGATCTTTATTCACGATAGATATTTAAATGCTCCTTATCACTCCGAAACGTTTACATGCTAGTTCTAATATCGTAGTCATACGCTTAGAATCCTGAACACATAAGGTTTCCAGATCTGGTCAGCAACAGACCATATATCCGCACAAATAATAGCATATATGGCAAACATATAACATTTAGCACATAAAAACATTTTAGGCATCTTTCCTAAAATATACTAGTGCTCGTGTCTAAAATATGGTAGACACTCATCTCACGATCATCACTTAGCATTCTAAGTTTAAGTCTAGAAATCCTACAAATTCCTAGTTCACTTAAACTAATGCTCTGATACCAACTGTGACATCCCTATTTTCATGGACAGAAAAGACCGATTTCGTATGTGCTTTTAAAATAAAATCAGAGTAATATTTCAAAAGGTGTTGCGGAATTTGTCCCCAAAACAAAATATGATAAAAGTTTATCAAAACATTTCTTAAAGAAATGTATTTTCATTATATTACAAAACCTCGGGATGTCATGTTCCAATACATACCAAAAGCATAAACATTAGGATATAGGCCTTACAACAATTATTTACATCTATTGGCCCATAATCCAAAATCCCTCGTCATCATCCAACTATGCTCTGGTTCCACTACCTGTAATATAGAAAGTTGAGTGGGTCAGGCTTGGGAGCCTGGTGAGCACATAGGGTTTTCAACCCACAATAAATAAATTTATTAATTTCATCAACCAACAATAAATTTATTAATTTCATTAACCAACGATAAACCTGATTACTCATTCCCGTTATCCTCACTTTACGTCCCTACACACCTATCATAAGGGACCTAGCCTAAGGATTATCATCAGGATGGACTTTACTGCTAAGGGGATTCCTCAGCCATATATGTCCGTAAGGCAACTATGAGGGGGATGGAGTACACCGGTGAACACATCGTTCACAAACACCTACAGATTGTGAGTCTGCTAGTGTTCCACTGGACTGTCTAGAAAGGTCCGTGGTCGTCATCTATACTCCGCTAGATGACTGAAACAACAACAATATCGAGGCCTCTCATCATTTTATCACACATCAACTATTTCATCTACCCATGTTTTACCCAACATATTTGCAGATAAAAATAAATATATAATTTAAAACCTGTATAAAACATCCATTCAACACCCATCTCAAATAAACAAACAATATATATACACATAGCACGTATTTTATAGAAAATACTTCATATCTATGTGTAAGATGAAAGTGACTACACACTCAGTTGATAAGATCGTGATTGGACAGCACTTCGTTCCTTAAAACAATCTTTTTTGATGAAACCAGGAGGTTTGCTCAAACACCAGACTCTGCGCGGGCAGAGGTTCGACTCGAAAAACTCTTTTTCTTGGAGACTTCGGGCTCTCCGGGGTTTCTTATGATGCTAGGAAGGTATTCTAGGCTTGGGGTATTTATTGCAGCTTAAAAGAAAGAAAAAGGTGTAAAGGTTTAAATTTTGTAAACAAAAATCGGATGGTCTCGCATTCTATTTATAGTGGCCGAAGCCTCGCATTACACGGGGCGTAATCTTCATGTACGTTGGGCGTACTGCCTAGTTCAGCTCTTCGCTGGGTGTACCTTCGTACGCTGCGCGGAGGAGCGGGGGATCGTGGCGCCTGATCGGATTCCGAGCCTCGGACTCATCACAAATATATACACGCGTCCATCATGCGAAGGAGTAGGGGGACGTGGCCGACTTCGGACCATGTACACGAGTACGCTGGGTCTACTCTTGTACGCTAGGCGTACTCCCCTAAATATTATTTTTCAAACTTAAAAAATTTATAACTTTCGCATAAGGGCTCCGTTTTCGACGTTCTTTATATCCATGCGTAGGTGAGACCGTGCTGTACAATTTTCGTTTAGACTCCGTTGGCTAATTTTGAATTTATTTTTAAAGTTATAGTTTTAACAGGCCGGGAAAGGAAAAGTCCGTTAAAAATTCATAACTTCTTCATCCGACGTTCGTTTTTGTCTGTCTTTTTATCGTTAAACTACTATCGACGAGATCTTTGATTCTCGTTTAGGTTGTGTCGGTTAAAAATTGCTCGATCTATAATTCGAGTTCTGGGCTGCATACTGTTATGCCAAATCTTAGAAAAATCATAACTTCCTCATACGAAGTCAGATTTAGACATTCTTTTAATTCACACTCTCGGTTTAACGTATACTACGACTTTCATTTAGATCGCTAAGGCTAAAAAGCACTATATCGTAAACTCACTTTTTACGTCACACAGCGTCGTGTCGGTTCTGTCGCGAAACTTCGACAGGTCATAACTTCTTCGTTATAACTCGGATTTCGGTATTCTTTATATCTCCAGAATCCTTGTTTCGACCACTACAACTTTCTTCATAGATATCGGGTTTATCTAACATTTTACTTTCGATGCTTATTTTTATCCTTAATTTATTATATCATCATAATAAAATATAAGGCACATAAATTCACATAATTCATTCTTATTACTTCAAAATACGTTACAATACTTGACATAGACTATTACATCATCTTTAATGCTTAGCCCAAAATCACGAGCGTTACAGTATGGACTGGTTAAACCCCCACCATGCCGATATTATGTGCCACGAGAAGGCCGTTCGCCTTCACCTACCCACCGACGAAACTCAAATCATTTACGGCGATAAACCTGGTGTAAATCTTCGTCTTATATCATGCATCAAGGCACAAAAGTGCCTGCACGAGAAAAATCATGCCTTTCTAGCCCACGTGGTGGACAAACAGAAAGAGGAAAAGAACATCAACGATATTCCGGATGTGCGTGACTTCCCAGACGTATTCCTGGAATACCTCGCGGGGATACCTCTTGTGAGACAGGTTGAATTTCGAATTGACCTGATACCTGGAGCCACATCAATTGCCAAATCACCCTATAGGCTAGCCCATGCGGAAATGCAGGAGTTATCGAGCCAACTACACGAACTCCTCGACAAAGGATTCATCAGGCCGAGCTTCTCACCCAGGGGAGCTCCGGTCTTGTTTGTCAAGAAGAAGGATGGATCTTTCAGAATGTGCATCGATTATCGGGAGTTAAACAAGCTCACCATGAAAAACCAATACCCTCTTCCCCGGATTGATGATCTATTTGACCAGCTTCAAGGAGCCAGTTACTTTTCCAAAATAGATCTACGATCCGGATATCACCAACTACGGGTCCAAGAAGAAGATATTCCCAAAACTACATTACGAACCCGCTACAGACATTTTGAGTTCGTAGTAATGCCCTTCAGTCTAACGAATGCTCCTGCAGCATTCATGGACCTCATGAACCGAGTTTGCCGACCATTCCTCGACAATTTTGTAATCGTCTTCATCGATGACATACTCTTTTATTCACGAAGCAAGGAAGATTACAGTCAACACCTAAGGCAAGTTTTGGAAATTCTAAGGGCGGAGAAGTTGTAAGCAAAATTCTCCAAATGCGAGTTCTGGATTCGCAGGGTGGAATTCTTGGGGCACGTAATCAGTGAAGAAGGGATACATGTGGACCCTTCTAAGATCAAGGCTATTGAGGGCTGGGCAATCCCGAAAAAGGCCAACGGAGATCAGACAATCTTTGGGCCTTGCTGGTTATTCTAGAAGGTTCATTCAGAATTTCTCCAAGATCGCCAAGCCTCTCACCACTCTAACCCAAAAAGGCGTACTGTAACATCCGGATTTCCAGGTATCATAATTTAAGTATTTATTTTTGAGTTAAGAAGAGGGACTCGACGAGTCGGCGAGTCGACTCGACGAGTCCGCACTGTTGGCAGAAAGCCTAAATCTTTGGGCCTGAGCCCTATTTAAAGGCACTTATGGCCTTAAATTGCGGCTACCTTTCCAAAAGAGAGAACCCTAGCGAGTTTAAGTGTGTAGAGTGAGAAGAAGGGCTATCTTGAGCTATTTGGTGTGATTTTGTAAAGGAGGGAAAGAGTTCCAGCAAGAAGGACCAGAGGAGGTTGTTGTTCTGAGTTAGTCAAGCAAGGAGCTTCATTCTGAGGTACCAAATCGAACCCCTCTTCTTCCCTATTGTGTAGATTCCATTTTTGGGGTTAGGGCTTGAATCACTTCATTTTTGGGGTCTTGAATGCATCAAATCCCTCTTCCTAGTTGTGTTATAGATCTGGACCTTTCTAGGTCCAGAGAGCCAGAACGTATGAAGCTTTAGTCGAGTACTCATAGGGTTTTGAAGCTAGGAAGCATTACTGGGGTTTGTATGGTATATAATGCAAGATACACCATGCATGGACACCAAGTTCAGACCTTTACGTGATTTTTGGGTGTTAGAAGGCCAAATCTATAAGTTAGAGAAACAGATCTGACCTCAGAAGGTCACATGAGTAATGCCATGGAGGAAACTCGCCGAGTCCATAAGAGGACTCGACGAGTCGGATCGGGTTGCCCCGCGATTCGTGATCAGTGGTAACCCGTCGAGTGAAAGGTTAACTCGACGAGTCGAGTAAGGCCTTAGGAGGATTTAGAGGACACGCATGGACTCACCGAGTCACCCGAGTGCACTCGACGAGTCTGGTCAAAGTTGGACCGTTGACTGGAATTGACTTCAGTTGAACTCAGGGTTTGGTCAAACTGATTCAGGAGAGGCCATGGAGGGGTAGAATGGTCTTCTACCCATTCTTTAGAAATGAGAATATAAGAGAGTATTGATTAGAGATATTATCATTTAATAGACGGAGGCTAGATCGAGGATATCGAGTACGAGAGTTTACTAGACATCATATGAGGTGAGTCTTCTAACTATACATTACCTAGAGTGGTATTTATATGCAGACCGAAGGGTCTTATGTGTTATGTGTATGATTGAGATTACGTGCATTGTGTTATGTGTATGCTATGTGTTGTATAGACCGGACCGGAGGGTCCAATGACTTACGAGGCCAGAGGGTCCTCGATTAGACCGGACCGGAGGGTCCAACGATTTAGACCAGACCGGAGGGTCCAACGATTTAGACCGGGCCGAAGGGTCCAACGAGCTAGACCGGATCGGAGGGTCCAACGAGCTACGGGGCTGGAGGGTCCCACTGAGGCACATCGACCGGAGGGTCGTACCGAGTTATAGCCTCGAGTGGCGTATGTGTTGTATGTGGTATTTTGGGGAACTCACTAAGCATTTATGCTTACCGTGTTATGTGATATGTGTTTCAAGTACTAGCGAGGATCGCGGGAAGGCGCCGACATGATTTGTACACACTGATAGAGTATTATGTATTTGAGATACTGGGATATGTTTTACAGTGATAACATGTGACACATTTTGAGTTTTGAGATTACCTTATGAGACATGTTGTGTTTGAAAAATTAAAAATTGTTTTGAAAATTTACGTCGTTACACGTACCCTTCAACTGAACTGACAAACAAGAAGCTGCTTTTCAAACCCTGAAGCGATCCCTCTGTAGTGCTCCAATATTATCTTTACCTGAGGGAACGGAAGATTTCGTAGTGTATAGTGACGCTTCAAATCAAGGGTTAGGCTGTGTTCGTATGCAGTGTGGAAAAGTGATAGCTTACGCATCCAAGCAATTGAAGACTCACGAGGTAAACTATACCACGCCAGATCTCGAACTGGGAGCTGTGGTCTTCACCCTAAAAATTTGAAGGCACTACCTTTATGGTACGAAGTGCACCATCTTCACGGACCACAAAAGCCTCCAGCACATCTTGAATCAGAAAGAGCTAAACATGAGGCAACGAAGATGGGTCGAGCTGCTCGACGACTACGAATGAGGCAACGAAGATGGGTCGAGCTCCACCATCCCGACAAAGCTAACGCGGTGGCCGACGCCATAAGCAGGAAGGAATACTCGGGCCGCCGAGTAAAAACACTGACAATGACCATCCATTCCCACTTGTCTTCACAGATCAAAGAGGCTTAACTGGAAGCCTTGAAACCTGAGAACGCCGCGAGTGAAGCACTGCGTGGGATGGAAAAGGATCTTGAAATCAAGGAAGACGGAGTTTACTATTTCATGAATCGAATCTGGACCCCAAAATTTGGTGGGTTTAGAGACGTAGTCATGAATGAAGCTCATAAGACACAATACCCCGTCCATCCAGGATCGAATAAGATGTACATGTATATCAAACAACATTATTGGTGGCCAAAAATGAAAGCGGAAATTGCTACCTACGTGGGCAAGTACCTGACTTGCGCAAAGGTTAAGGTTGAATATCAAAAGCCCTCGGGACTATTATAACAACAGTGATACCCAAGTGGAAATGGGAACGAATAACAATGGACTTTATAACCAAATTGCCTAAATCAACTGATGGGTTGGATGCCATTTGGGTGATTGTCGATCGGTTGACTAAATCCGCCCATTTCCTACCAATAAAAGAAACATACAAAATGGAGAGATTAACTCGGATCTACATAAAGGAGGTGGTGAGACTTCATGGGGTGCCGATATCTATCATTTTTGACCGAGATAGTAGGTTCACCTCACAATTCTGGCAGTTACTCCAGAAAGAAATGGAGACCTAACTCGGTATGAGTACTGCCTACCACCCCCAGACCGACGGTCAAAGTGAGCGAACCATTCAAACACTGGAAGATATGCTCCGAGCTTGTGTGATAGATTTTGGCAAGACATGGGATACCTACTTGCCACTAATCGAGTTCTCCTACAACAACAGCTACCACACAAGCATTAAAGTCGCTCCCTTTTAGGCCTTGTATGGCCGGAAATGCAGATCACCTCTTTGCTGGGCTGAGGTGTGAGACACCCAACTGGTAAGAGGGCAAACGCCGAACAACACAATCACAGTACCTGAGATCATTCGGGAAACAACAGAGAAAATAGTTCAAATCAAGGCACGACTCCAAGCATCGCGAGACCGACAAAAGAGCTATGCTGATAAAAGGTGAAAGCCTCTGGAATTTAAAGTAGGTGATCGCGTGCTACTGAAAGTCTCTTCCTGGAAGGGGATGATACGGTTTGGGAAGCGGGTAAAACTAAATCCACGATACATCGGACCATTCGAGATTCTTTCCCGAATCGGCCCGGTAGCCTACAGGCTACAACTACCCTCAGAACTTAGCAACGTGAGCCCGTATCTGTCACACCCCCAAACTAAGGATGGCGGAAACGTTCAGGGGTGGAGGACTTCATGTATAGTATCACAACAACGAGTATAATAGTGCGCATAGTAAATACAACCATCATAAATATAATTGAAAAAGTTACACCATAGAATGAGTTTACATGTTTCAAAATCAATTACATTATGATGACAAAAATGTATAATTTGACGTCTAGCGTCCCATCCTCAAAAACAACTGATTACCTGTTTCACTGGTTTCCTGAGAATACAAGTAGTTTTGAAAGAGTGTCAACAATTAAGTTGGTGAGTTCATAAGCTTTTGAATGAAATGTTGGAAAAACCTTTATTGGTAAAATGTAATGTATACACAAGAAAAATCCAATATTTTCCTCATAAAATGTCATGTAGTCTTAAATCCCAAGACCGAATGCATGAGTGTGCGTTCGTAATTTAAACGAAGAATGCAGTTTTAAATAGATAAAACCCCTTTTTGTTTTCCTTTTTAAAGTAGAATTTCCCGTAAACTTTAAGTTATGTTAACTCCCTATGTGAGTCGCTATAACCATACTACAACCGGATGACCTGTTACAACGTTTTTCAGACGTTAAAATTTGTTATGACTTTTGTCACCCGTAGACCTGCAGGTCCCGCTGTAGCTAGCAGCAAGGTGTGGGGTGTCAATCCCAATATAGATCTATACACAATTATCACGCTCTCCCTACAAGAGATTCTGGTTATAACTTACAGGAATTTCTAACCCGTACTCTAAGAGTACATTTGAAGAATTGTCTCACAACTTACATTAACGAGTTTACGTGTAGTGTTTGAGTAAGAACCTTTTCTGTGGTGGGAGTGAAATCCCCCTTTGTGTACCAAATTAGTGATGTGAATTTCCTAAACCATACCTATTATAGTTTATCGTGTAGTAGTTGACAATCCGATAGTATTGTGGTGAGACCCTTCATGTGTATGCAATAGTTTAACCAATGCATAACTATACTTATTATATTTCATCATGCATTATTTGTAATTACAAAGGACCCTTATACTTGATAGAGTATTTTCTGTTATATAAACATATCACAGC
The DNA here is from genome assembly GCF_052849685.1 of Lactuca virosa. NCBI lineage: Eukaryota > Viridiplantae > Streptophyta > Magnoliopsida > Asterales > Asteraceae > Lactuca > Lactuca virosa. Next base: position 122,131,464 of record NC_136428.1, on the reverse strand, counting down.
AGATAAACACATGCAAAATACAAAATCATCAAAGGTTACACTTTGCTCAACATGTTACAAAGTGTTATGAATATTGTAATCTGTTAACTTGTTTTTAACTTTTCTACACTGATTTAGAAAAGTCATAGAAAAATCATACGAAGTCAAAAACGAAATCCGTAAACTCTGAGAGTTTAGAAAATGTGTCTAGTTTATTCATAATTTTTATTATGATTTTTAGAAGTTTATAACTTGTGTGAAAATGTTCATATTCACAGACTGGTCCGCATTCGTTTTTGAAATGATAGGCAGTTTTGTAAAAATCACCATAAATCGTAGAAAAATCGTATGGAGATGTGCAAGTAGTCATTTTAAAGGTAAGAACCTGAACTATTTTCATATTAAACAGTTTTGAAAGATATTAAGTTTAAGATGGTCAAAACAGTCCGTGAATGGAACCAAACTTTCCTGTTGAAAGCTGATGTTTGAGTTTAGTTAAGTTCTTGGTATTTTAACTTGTATCCTCCCCCTAAAACTTGAAGAAAACATGAAAATGTGGGGGTATGAACTCACCTTGAGTTATTCCCTGAGTTGAAGGTGGAAGAAGAAAGGTTTCCAAGTCAAGAACACTTGGGAGATACTTGAAGATTCGAAGATCCTAAGCACAAATATGACGATATTTGTATTAGAGATTCATAATTTGAGTGAAGGAGTGTAGAGTATTCAAATGTAAGATGAATATACTTACCAAGACTGAAGTGAAAAGCTCAAGAACAGCCTTGAAATCTCGAGTTCTAGAAAGGGAAAGTGAGAGAGAGAGGTGTTTGCTTTTTGGTGAGAGAGAGTGAGTAAAGTGGAAGGAGATATGAGAGTCTCCAGCTTTTGATGAAGCTATGCAGCTGGAGGAGGGGTGTCAAAGGACAAATAGTTGACTAGGTAGGGAGGAATAGTGATTGAGGGTTGTCCTATGAGGGTATGGGTGTTAACTTGTGTCATACTCTAGATAAAGTCAACACTCCAACACTATATCTTTCCCAAAAGATATTGTACTTAGTTTAGGATCTCCCTCCTCAAAATGTGATTAATATATGATAATATAGGGTCTCTTAAGTCAAAACACGAGTTTGGGTGAAAATCCCGCGTTAAAATCACGAAAAACGGGCTTAAAACGGAGTTGGGGTCGACAACCGGGAAAAAGGGTGAAAATCTGAGATCAGGCCGAAGGTTCGGTCCTTAGAGGCTTAGAACCGAAGGCTGGTTCGGTCCACGGCTAGGAAACGAGAGAGGTTGATCCGGGTAGTTTCGCATGCGAGAAGGGAAAAGGAGGCGAAATAGACCGAAGCTCGATTGGAGCGAAATAGACCGAGAGGCTTGATCCAAACCGAAGGGTGAGTTCGGTCCCATATGTAGTTTCGGTCTGATGCAGGTTCGGTCCTTATGGTTCGGTTCTTAAGGCTATGTTCGGTTCCTATAGGAAGGTTTCGGCTCCTTAATAGGGTTCGGCTCCTTAAGAGGGTTCGGCTCTATAAAGCTATTTTTCGCATAAACTTCCGTTTTCGAGTTGTTTTCGACTAAATTAAGGGTCGGGATGCCCCGTGTGATTATAAAAAGTTGAGAGAGATTTTGAGAGAGATTTGGGAGAGATTTCACATACTTGGAGAGATTTCTCATACTTAGAGAGATTTGGGAGAGATTTCACATATTTAGAGAGATTTGGGAGAGATTTCACATACTTAGAGAGATTTAGGAGAGATTTCACATACTTAGAGAGATTTGGGAGAGATTTCACATACTTGGAGAGATTTCTCATACTTAGAGAGATTTGGGAGAGATTTGAGGTAGAGAGAGATAGAGCGAGAGATATTTGAGAGAGACTTCGTTTATGACCTTTTTGGATGTTTAGCTTTGCCACGCAAGGTTTGTAAACCTCGCTAAGCCTCGTTATGAATGCTATACGCTCCCGAGGGGTACGAGATATTGCTTTACCAAGTAGTCCCATCACTTACCCTGATTAGGGTTTGAGAATTGTGAACATATGAATTTTTCAAGTGATAACTTCTTATTAAAATAGCGAATTGTACAGTAATAACATAATGTAAACCCTAATATACAAGGTTAATTGAGTTGACCGGTTTGACTTGTTGACTTTATTTGACTTTGACTTGACCAGAATTTGACGGTTGTCACATATTACACGTGTCAAACTTGAAAAAGTGCCTATCAGATGAAACCCTCGTTGTTCCCCTAGATGAGATCGAGGTGAACGAGAATCTCCTATTCGTCGAAGAGCCAGTTGAAATAATGGACAGGGAAGTGAAGCGTATAAAACAAAGCCACATTCCAATTGTGAAGGTTCGATGGAGTGCTAAACGCGGACCGGAATTCACATGGGAACGCGAAGATTAAATAAGGCAAAAGTACCCTCACCTTTTCTCTAGTTCCTAGGAATAACTCTCAAAAGAATTTTGGGACGAAATTCCCTCTAACGGGGGGATGATGTCACAACTAGCATTTTGGGCTAGGAAATTCTGCTCATGTGTAAATAACTCTTAGCGTATCTTGTAACCCTAATTTTCGTATAATGCAAGTGGTTCATTCAAAAATGACAATTCAAGTCGAAACTTCCTTGTGAAAGCTCTAAACCTAATTCAATACGGTCCATTCACTCAACTTTGGGCTTGAAACCCTAACTTCTCGGTTCAAACCTCTTATTGGACCAAGATTCTCTTATTGGGCTTAATGGGCCAGAAACCCCTCAACTTGGTTCTTTTGGGACAAGAATCCACATTTGGGCCCTATTTGGACCCACATTCATTAAAAAATAGTATTTTGGGCCATAAGACACTTCATAGGCCTTATTGGGGGGAAAATCCACTTATTTAACCACATAGGGCCGAAATCCCATTTCTTTTACCGTTTTGGGCCGTAAGCTCGTATGTGGGCCCAATTGGCCGAAGAATTTCTTATTGGGCTAAGGTATACTCGGTCGCTATTCAAATCCAAGCCAATTATCTAATTTCCTCTTTCCCCTCTCCTAATTCTTGGTTTTATAAATTAAAAAAAAGGAGATTATGGGTTGGATAATTGGAGTGCCACCTCATAATTATATAGCATGTATCAAGGTTTTAATATAACATGTATCAAGAAGAGTGATTATTGTCCATCAAATATCTAGGCTAATCTCTCTCTTTCACTCTTCATTCTCTAAATTCGGCCGAACCTCCACCATCACTCTTCATTCTTTAATTCAAACTTCACACTCTATACTCCTTCCTCTCTAGAACTTCAAAGAATCCATCTCATTTCCCTTGCAATTTTCGTGAGCTTAGTGTGTGATTTCAAGAGTTTTTCATCAAGTTTTCACCCTCTTGGTAAGTTGTTATCATACACAAATTATTACTTTCCATTTTATGGTAAGAATACTTCCTTACAAGGTTTCATTTCATGTTCTAGCTTCCTAGAACCATCAAGTTTCGAAACTCTTCCTAAAGGAGTTAACTAAGGTCGAAAACACTTTCATTCTTCTCTTCAAAACTGATCTAACACCAAGGTGAGCTTCATACCCCCTTGTTTTCAAGTTTTACTATCTTTTGGGGGAGGATACAAGCTAGTTTTGTGGTTAATCTTAGTATTATGCATGTATGTGTGTATTTTTCATGTTATGCTGTGTGAAATTTTCCATAAAAATGTGTTAAACATTTACAAACTTGAAACATCTTACAAGATTTGGTGAAAAATTAGTAAGCAAACTACTTGAAGTAACTATTATGATGGTTTGGAAAGATTAAACATGAAAAAGTTACTAGAAAATCCAAAGAATGTACACAAAAGGGCCACATTTGACAATAAAGAGGAACAAAATGGGTTTTAGTGCCATTTTCGGTTGTAGTGGGCTAACATGACAGTTCACGGTTAGTTGGGCCTAAAGTGTAAATTTCCATAAAAATGGGTCTTATTTCAAAACCCACAGTTTAGTGGGCCAAAAGTGACATTTTTCTTAAGAAGGGGGCCTTATTTGGAAATTCATGGTTTCATGGGCTAAAAATGTCATTTGTGATAAAATGGGCCTTAGTTGACAAATTCATGGCTTCATGGGATAAAAATGTCATTTTTGATATGGGCCTTATTTGACAAATTCACGTTTTATGGGCCAAAAGTGCCATTTTTCACAAAAAATGGGCTTTATTGACAAAACATGGTTTTATTGGGCCAAAAATGTCATCTTTAACAAAAATGGGCCTTGATTGTAAATTCTCGGCTTTAATGGGTCAAAAATGTTATTTTTGTCAAAAAGTGGGCCTTTATTATAAATTTGATTTTGTTGGGCCAAAATGTTTATTTTTAATAAAAGTGGGCCTTTTATGTCATTTTGGTACTATTTGAGCTAAAACGACCATTTTGATAACATACGGACTATTTACGACATTCTTACTCTAATTGGGCCTTATATACCCATTTACATGCTTATTGAGCCTTACATACCAAATTACATGCTTATTGGGCCTTACATGCTTATTGGGCCTATACGACACGTTCTATGTTAATCGGGTCGATATCAATAAATATTTGACATTTTGATATGAACAAATATATTTTTATCACCGATGATTTTTAATCAAAATACATACTTGAAACATTATTTAAAGTGTTAAACAATGAGATACACTAGTCGCGTAGATTTAGTTAAGGCTCTTATGAGACACTTCTTCATTCGTACCTACCTAGCATACACCGTACGCCTTGTAGTTATAATCAGAGTCTCCTGTGAGAGAGGGATAATTTGTGTATAGATCTATACGGGGTTTACACCCCACACCTGAGCTGCTCGCTACAGCTAGACAGGTCAGTTTAGGGTGACAAATGTCTTACCGTAACCGACGCTTGAAGAACGTCACGACAGACATATCAAGTATGGTTATAACGACTCACATAGAGAATAACAAAAAAATAAATTTACAGAATACATATACTCCTCTTGTGATACAAAGTACGAACTATACATTTTCATTACTCGGGTCTTAGGGTTTTAAGACCACAACACTTTTATAAACAGAAAATATGGGATTTTTCTAGGGAATATACACTATTACTACATTTTACATTATACATAAAATATAGGATTTTTTGGGTTACTCTCTTTATACACTACCAAACGAGAACACACATGCTTTAATACAAGGTTTGAAACAAAACTCATAAACCATTTTTACGGAAAATAAAGGATTTTCTGGTGTTTACAAACTACTACAAGGCATTTTATACAAACTTGCTTATGAACTCACCAACATTTTATATGTTGACACTTTTCAAAATAACTTGTATTCTCAGGAACACGTTAAACAGGTTGGTCGATAAGGAATGAATACTTTTGCTGTATTTTGTTTCTCACCATACTTGATGTTTTGGATGTATTGTTATAAACAAATATGATGATGTAAAACTATGATGGTTGGTATATTTTATGGTGATGATGTTGTCTTTGATTCATTTATATATACTGTGATGATATTACAAGATGAAGTTACCCGCCCCCGGACGTTTCCGCCATCTGGTTCGGGGGCCTGACAGCCCAGATCACCAGTCACCCTCCTAAGTCAGGTGAGCGCATAGTTACTTTTGGCTTACACATAGATATGAAGTATTCTTAAATGCTATATATACATGCTTATATATGTGTTCTTGACATGTGTTTTACATGCAATAGAGTGATATGATTATCTATGTAAATTAATTTATCATATTTAAATTGCATTGGGGTATCAAAGGTTTTAGGGAATAAAATAACAGTAAGAGGCCATGCATTGCCTATCTGTATTACCGAGACCAGTCATCTAACAGAGTATATATGACGACCACTGACTATTCTAGGTAGTCCGGTGGAACACTAGTTGGATGTGTTAATGATCATACTTTTCAGGGAAGATGAAAGATGTTCATTTGGGTACTCTATCCCACTCAGGGTTGCCTTATTGACATATATTGCTATGAAACCCCCATAATAATATTGTCTACTCATAGAAATCCTTTAGGATAGTTCGAACGAGACCATCATCTTAAGATCAGGGAGTGAGAATAATGGGAATGAGAATTTGGGTTAATTGTGTAAAATAAAATATATAACTATATTATTGTGCATTGAAAACCCTATGTGCTCACTAGGTTTCCAAAACCTGAACCACTCAGTTTCTCTAAATCACATGTAATGGTTTAAAGGTACATTATGCTGAGAGATTCAAGGAGTTTTAGGCCATTAGTAGAATTATTGTAAGGTCTATAAAGCTTATTCTTATGTTTTGTATCAGTTATGACGTCCAAAGTTTTTAAGAAATCAACAAAAAACATTTTATTTGTAAAATACTTTTTATGGGACAAATTCCGCATCTATAAAGTTATTGTGATTTGAAATAAGCATAAAGAGAAAGTTTTAAAAAGGCTGTAAATTTGGGGATGTCACAACCCCCTACTCCACACTTAATTACTACAATGTTCCCATTGTATGCTTAGTAAAAATAAAGAACATAAAAGTAAAAAGGGAGAAAAAGTAACAGACTCCCCTGGGACAGAAGTGTGGAGGTTGAAATTGCTTGTAGTGTGGTTGTGACATCTCGTGTAATAGCTGGAAAACAGAACTTCTAAACTGCTATTGGAATGACCATCTAACGCACCAAGAAAACATATTCCAAATAGTTGTGAAACAAGCAATCAAAAATCGATACTGAGCATATCCACGTCATGGCATAATGAAGGCCACACCGTGGTTCTTGAATATAGAGAAAATAGATCGTGATTTTTTGCTTCACCGCGTTGTGGCATAATGATGGCCACACTCTGGGAACTACATTCTCAATAAAATGATAGTCTTATCAAACGCATTTTAGAGTAGGAAAAAGTAATGATGATATGACACACTTTTCTCATTTGTTGTTAGAACATAATCTCCAATTTATAAGGTTGAGAAACCTATAATTTTGCTCAAAACCCCTTCTCAAAACACAAAGTCGCACCCCACACTTGAATTTTCGTCACGTCTCTCTGGAAACCATATTGCACTCTCGCGTCCTACGCAAATTAATGCCAACTCACAATTTTTTTTCTGCAAGATCAAAAACAAAACAAGTAATAACAAGGAAAACAAACAAACACAAAATAAAAATGACCAAAATCCTGAATGACCAACATCCTAACAACCCAAAGCAAATAAATAAACAGAGTTTTAAACACACCAAACCAAATAAAACATAAAAGCATAACAGGATAGATCTTTGATCATCATCTGACTGACGAGCTGCACTAGGGCTGACTCTATGTCCGCGAGCCGCCCAACGCTCGTCCCATGAAGGAATGTATGTGTATCATCTGGTCTTGCGATCACTAAATGGTGCATCATCAAGTCCATCGATATCCCCAAATAGTTCATAACCATACCCAAATTATCATCACACTGCCTAGAAATCACATGGTAAGGATCCATAGGAAGTCTATCTCCCATGTGCATAGGACGATCGGGCTTGGGAATCTGATTATTGCCTCTCCTCTTCACATTCCAACGTTTTTGTTGTGCTCCCGCTTCTTCAGTCGTATTGTAACACTCAAAACCAGGTATTTGCTTTGAACCCTTGAAAATTTAAAATGTTGCATAAGAGGTCCCTTAAGTATGCTGGGAGTACTCATGGGTACGCTTAGCGTACTATGTATTAAGATCGCGGAGGGGCAGCACGTACGCTGGGCGTACGTGACGGATGTCCAAACCCTAATTTCCGGACTTGAGCCCTATATAAGCATCCTTATCTAATTAGCCTCTTTCACCTTCAAACGTCCCTAAAAACCCTAGAATCATTAGAGAGTGTGTTTTGAGATTAAGGAGTGCATTTGTGACCTTTTTAGTGTCCATTCAAGAAGGAGGAGTTGCTAAAGCAAGCTTGGAGTGGCTTTGGGCTTCAAGAATCTGCATCTAGTTCACCTTGAGGAGCTTCTAGAGGTATAAAGCTTTGATCTTGCCATCTTATTCATTAGATCTAGATATGGTTTTCTATTTTGTCCCTTTAGTTGATTTCGGACCTCCTCTTGAGAGTTGAGCAACTCCAGAGGATGAAAAGGTTAGCTCTGAGGTCCTTTGGTCCATTCATAGCATAAAAATGAAGTCTTGATGGGTGTTTTGACCTCATGCATGGATTAAGACCCTTGGAAAGGTCTTAATGGGTTGTTGGGAACATATGAGACATGCAAAGGCATAAAGTCGCCAACTTTATGGCCTAGGACGTCCTAATGAGCTTAGATCTTACTATTGGACGTAAGGAAATTGAGTATTAAGCACTTAATGGAAGAAGTGCTTAACCTGTTAGTACGTTGGGCGTAACTTAGCGTACGCAGCGCGTACGGATCAAGGACTCAGTACGCTGCGCGTAGCAGGGTGGTATGACAGGCGTACAGACAACAAATGGACTTGGACTTATTTTGGGCCTTTGAGCCTTTGGGCCTGGTCACGTTTTGGGGTTAGTGGTTTAGTTTATCTGTTTTGGGCCATGGATGTTATGGTTGGGCTTTATTGGGCCATGAGGCCCATTAATGTTTTTGGATATGGACTTTGGGGCGATTAACTAAGGAAGACTTTTAGGCCGTTGAGGAGGGACTTGGGGATTTGGGTTCTCCACTTAAATGGGGTTTTACCCTAACATTAAATAATGCTATCATTGTTCAGTGCGGGTGGTTACAGACAGCTAGGAGAGCAGCTTTCGGATTCTTCGGACAAAGGTGAGTCTCCTCACCATACCAATGGGTCTAAGGCACCAAGGCCGAACCATTTTATGATATGTAGTGTCCTAGCTGAGATTGTATTATGTGACATGTTAGTTGGTATGAGCTAGGAAGTATGCTAGTGGTATATGTGGTAGGTTTGTATGGAAGACCATGGGAGAGCCCATAACACTTGGATATAAGACCATGTGGAGAGCCCATGGCTTTCCTATCAAAGACCATGGGAGAGCCCATGGAACTTAAGTGTAAGACCATGCGGTGAGCCCATGGCATCCTAGAGTAAGACCCTGGGGACGAGCCCACGACATCCCTATTTATTGTATGCATGGCTTATGTGATATGTGTAGCTGTTATAGCTAGTATGATATGTTATATGTGGTCTGTGTGTGGGTATGCTCTGGGGAAATCGCTAAGCATTAGCTTACATTTTGTGGATTTGTTTCAGGTACATCTGAGCCCAAGGGAAAGGGCAAGGCTTGATGGTGCGACGTGCACTCTCACTCGGGTATTTTATGGGACACTTTGATATTTTGAAATAAAGTTGTATTTGACATGGTTTCGAAAACAATTGTAACTGGTTTTATGGATGATGAAATTGTGTTTTGGATAATTAAAAAAAATGAAAATTTTCTT